>NC_086098.1:134980810-135622060 GCF_963921235.1 Mobula hypostoma
ATTTATTTCAAGATCTGATGAAAGATCATTGACCAGCAGCATCAACTATTTCTTTCTCCAAAAATGCTTTTGTGTAAATGTCAAGAACTTAAAGGTTTTAGTCTTGCAAGTCTTCAGTTGTGCTCTAGACTTGTTCTCACTCTTCCCTTGCTGAAGGAACAGCATTTGGGATGACTTGCTAGTGCACAATTAAGATCATGGCTGCTGACTAGTGGTGCCGATTTGCTGCAGGTTTCAAATGTTTACTGCAGCATTCATAGCAAATGACTCCTGCTTTTAAAAAGACTATGTTCTGTTTTGGTTAGTTATCACTGTTCCTTACTACAGTTGTTCCATGAACAGGCTCTTGTCTAGTTGTAACTTGGTCTTCATTTTGTATCTTTTTTGAGCATTTTATTAGAATGGATGGGGTCTGCTAAACTTCCTTGATTTTTACCTTTTGTACTTTTTAAAGTACTCGGTTCTTAAAGAATTCAGTGTGGAAATGGAGCATTACAAATATTTAATTATTCATTTTAAAATTCAACTGTTGACAGGAAATGTATCGGGATTAACCATGAATAGATCTCACACACCAAATTCCTCTTTTGGCATAATTCAAGCTACTCCATCCAGAGTCCTCCCATCACCTACTGTTTGTACTAAAGAGGCTTTAGGTAAGATGTTCCTTTCATTTTGTGGTGGTATAGTTAGCCCATGAAAGTCTTACTTATGCAAATAGAAAAGTGTCCTCTCAGAACTGATTCCCCACTTGATAAATTCTGAATTCCAACTGGTTAAATTAGAAATTACAAGCAATTTAATATGTTTGAAAATTGAGGGTAAAAATTGGTCATGGATGTTAATGCTAAATGAGATGAAATATCCAATTGTGTATATGTATTTTCTGCTGATGTTAGTGAAACTACATTTTTTCAGACACTATAATCAGCAGCAATTACCTACTACTTGTTTTGCACTGTCACCCAATAGCCATTCTTATTCTCATGCATTTTAACAAACTTGTCAGAGTAGAGTGCATTTTGACTGTTATGAGTACTTGACCAACACACACAAAATGCTGGAGAAACCCAGCAGGTCAGGCAGCGTCTATGGAAATGAATATTGAGGAATATGGTATTTCCCCCCCCACCCCCCCGCCCTTCCTTTCCAGTCCTGGTGAATGAGTTAGGCATGAAATGTCGTCTGTTTATTCATTTCTGTAGATGCTGCCTGACTTGCGGAATTCCTCCAGCATTTTGTCTGTGTGCTCTGCATTTCCAGCATCTAGAGAATCCCTTGTGTTTATGGTTACTTGAGTCTGGTTTTAATTTTACTACAGATTACTTCTTAAATCTGACAAATAAATAAAAATCCAAGGTTGAGAAACAAGCTGATCTATGCAAATCAGAGGTTTGAGATCTCAGAACAACCTAATGGTTTGAGATCTGAAAGAAATAATAGGACTATCTCAAGAACAATGTTAAATCATTGTGTATTAGTTTTTGTAAAAGTTTTTAGTTTGTTCAGTTTAGGAGGAAGACTTTTTTTTGTAGTTCTCTGTTCATTGTTAAGCAAATTGGCACGGTTGAGATTTGCCTCGAAACTGCCTCATATTTGAAGATTTGAGATGAAAACCTTTATTGAGATTAATTATAAGACATAATAGCTAAAAGGTAGGAAGTCTTACTGTCATGAGCACATTAATGAATGTTTAGGCTAAGGAGGTCACTGGGAAAGATTAAGGAAATGTTAATGTGAAAGTATAATTATACAACTCTAAAATAAACCATTGTAAACATTCCATAGAACAGTACAGCACAGGAACAGGCCCATTGGCCATCCATGTAGTTTATGTCCATTTATTTCCTGCCTGTTCATGTGCATGAATAGTTGTTTCTTAAGGCTGATTTATACTTGTGTGTAATAGCTTAGGCCGTATCCTACGCAAATGGGCTACGCCGTTGTGAGCACTTATACTTGTGCGTTGGTGTGTCTGTGTCGCTCTGCAATTCACCGCCAAAACACTAGTTGGCGGTGGGATTTCTATACCACTGTGTGGAGTTTCTTCGTGTTGAAACGCAACACGAAGAAACTCAAACTCCAAACAATGGCGACTGAAACTGAAGGAGGGTGAATTTTCTGTGCTTGTCCGGCCATTGAGAGACATGGACGAGGAAATGCATTTCAAATATTTTCAGATGTCGGCAGGTAGATTTGACAATTTGGTTCATCGTCTCTAACCATTTATTTCGCATCAGTGTACGCACAGTATACTCAGAGACTAGCAATCACCTTTTCAGTTTTAGCTTCAGGTGGAAGTGAACAGGCTGTAGCAGCTAGCTACAAACTGGTGTCAAGCACAGGGTCCTCCATAATTTCGGAGGTCTGTAAAGCTTTATGGAAAGCACTGCAGCCATAGTTCCTCCCTTGCCCTTCAGTTGCCCAATGGGAGGCTATTGCAGCGTAGGAGGAAATGCGATGCTACCAAGTGGACCAATCACAGTTGTTGCGGTCTGTCGCTGCGACGTATAGTTACATTTTGGGAGAGATGCACATTAGGCTACAAGCGTAGGGTACACCACTGTGCTGTACCTATGGTGTACATTTGACGCGCAAGTATAAATCAACCTTTCGTCATTGCCATAGGATATGCTTCTACAACCTCTGCTGGCTGTGACAGCCTACTGCACTATCTGCAAATCCACCAATTTCTGTGTTGTCTACAGACTTGCGAGTCAAACCACTTACATTTTCATCCAAATCATTTTTGTATAGAAGTCACCTCTATGACTAGCCAATTTTATTGACTAACTCACTATGGATCCCATGTAACTTAATCTTTCTGGGCCAATTTATCATGAGGGACCTTGTCAAATGTTTTAATGGACAACATTCACTGCCCTACCTTCATCAATCTCCTTTAAATTACTAGTGTTCTAAGTAGGAATTTAGTTCAGTTAGCGTTAGCAGGGGAATGGGAACCAAATTACAACTAGAGGTAATGGGTTAAGAGTGAAAGATGAAATGTTTAAGGGAAACATGAGAGGAAGCGTCTTCACTCAAAGGTGTGAGAGCGTGGAGTCAGCTGCCAGTGCGAGTGGTGCATGTGAGCTGGACAGTGGCGCTGTGGAGGGTTGTGGTCTGGGTGCAGGTTGATGGGAGTAGGCAGTCTAAATGATGGGCTGAAGGGGCTATTTCTTTTCTTTTTTTAATGACTCTAGACTAATATAGTCTATGCTTTAGGCATACCCAGGAGTAAAAGTTGTTTGTTTTTTTTTTGCTGCAGATGTTATAATGGACATGTTTCAGGCACCGGTGATTCCCGAATTGTCGCAAGTGGATGAAAATGTTAGTGCTTTTGTAGAGGAGCAAATGGAAGTACAAGATGGTGATTTTGGAACATATTGCAAAAAGGACAGTAAGTCTGCAAGAATATATCATTCTAAAATTTCAGGTTCATAGTTTATTTGAATTTTCTGATTTTTTTTGGCTTGTTATCTTAGATGTACTGCAGTTTAGAATTAATTGTGATTTTGAAATAATTTCCTTTCTTTGTTCATTTCTAATGATTATTTGCCCAATTCATGAAGCAATATTAATAAGTTTTTGGAATGCAAGTTTATACTATTAAAATGAGTACCATCTCCTTTTGGATTCTAGTCTAGTGTTATGCTGATAATGAATAACGGCAAAATTTGTTTCTAATCTTCTGTATTTTCTTTATTTCCTTGATCATCAAAGTATTTCCAACACTTAAGGCATAGCCAGCCTACTATTGTCCAAATATTCACTTTTAATTAAGGAATTGGGGGGTGCTTCATTTAACATTTTTCTGTTTTAAAGTTTAGCTTTCATTTTAGCATTACATGTTTACCAACAAATTTAATTTTATTTTCTGTCTATGGTTAATCATCCAGCATTTCCTCTTTGGAATATATAACGTATTGTGGCGACCCACTTTCTAGCACACACGAACCGGCGCACGCCGGCAGAGAGGCCTGCCCAAAAAGGGCGCCAGTCCGTCTTCACCAGCAGGGGGAAAATCCCGCACGCAGAAAGGGTCTGGGAATATGCATTCCCCACAGCAGTCCCGCCCAGGGAGGGCAGGAACAGGAAGGCTTTAAAGCAGGCCGTGAAGTTTGAATAAATCTCTTTCATCACAACTCTAACTCACTGACTACGTGTGGTTATTTTAGCTCTGTGTGTAGCACACCGCTACAATTGGTAACCCCGACGGCCCAAACGATATTTGGACCAGAGATGACGGACACCGCATCTGTTCACGCAGTTTCATTAAAACCGCCAAGCTTTTGGGTGCTGCGACTCCGTCTGTGGTTGGAACAGGCAGAAGCACAATTCCACATTCGGCAGATAACCTTTGAGTCCACTCGCTACTACTACGTGCTGAGCTCTCTCAACCAGGAGACAGCTGCACAAGTTGAGTTATACAGTCACCCCCGGAGGACAGCAAATACACAGCATTCAAAGCCCTGCTCATAAGGACTTTTGGACTCTCGGTGCGAACGAGCACGCCGCTTAATGCATCTGGATGGTTTGGGAGACAGGCCGCCGTCGGCATTAATGAACGAGATGCTGGCCCTGGCTGAAGGACACAAATCCTGCCTCATGTTTGAGCAGGCGTTCCTAGAGCAACTGCCCCAGGACATATGCCTGCTGCTGTCCGATGCAGATTTCAGCAACCCCCGGGAGGTGGTGGCCCGGGCAGATGTGCTGTGGAATGCCAGGAAAGAGAGAGGGGCATCCGTCACACAGATCACCAAGCCGCATGCCCAATGGCAGACCAGACCAGGCCCGGCAGCAGAGCCTACAAAACCCGGCGACGGGAGTGAGGAGCCCAACGAACAATGGTGCTTCTATCACCAGCGGTGGGGCGCAGACCACCCTGCAAATTCCTGGGAAATGCCAGGGCCAGCCGCCACTGATGGCTACAGCGGCTGGCCATCAGGGCAGCCTCCTGTATGTCTGGGACAAGCAGTCGGGACGCTGCATTTTAGTCGACACCGGAGTGGAGATCAGCGTCTTACCTCCAACAAGTTATGACACCTGCAACAGAGAACCGGGACCCACTCTGAGGGCCGCAAATGGCAGCACAATACGAACTTACGGCACCCGCACGGTGCGGCTACAGTTCAGCTCCAGCCAGTTCACGTGGGACTTCACACTGGCCGCCGTGGCCCAACCACTCCTGGGGGCGGATTTTCTGCGAGCCCACAGCCTGCTGGTCGACCTGCAAGGGAAGCGATTAGTCCACGCCAAGACTTTTCAAACGTTCTCCCTGGGTGAAGCACAATTGCCAGCCCCACACCTGGACTCCATCACGCTGTCCGACGATGAATTCACCAGGGTCCTGGCGGATTTCCCATCAGTACTGACACCACAGTTCACGGCAGCTATGCCCAGACACGGAGTACAGCACCACATCCCGACCCAGGGACCACCTCTCCATGCCCGTGCTCGAAGGCTTCCCCCGGACAAGCTCTGACTGGCGAAGGAGGAGTTCAAGAAGATGGAGGAATTGGGGATCATACGATGGTCCGACAGCCCATGGGCCTCCCCCCTGCACATGGTGCCCAAGGCAACGGGGGGCTGGAGACCATGCGGTGACTACTGCAGACTGAACGAGGCTACAACGCCAGACCGCTACCCTGTGCCACACATTCAAGACTCCGCAGCAAACTTACACGGCACAAGGATCTTTTCCAAGGTAGACCTCGTCCAGGGATACCATCAAATCCCGGTACATCCGGACAACATCCCCAAAACAGCACTCATCACCCCGTTTGGACTTTTCGAATTCCTCCTAATACCGTTCGGTCTAAAGAATGCCGCACAGACGTTCCAGCAGCTAATGGATGCGGTGGGACGCGACCTGGACTTTGCATTCATCTATTTGGACGACATCCTCATAGCCAGCAGTAATCGTCAGGAGCATCTGTCCCACCTCCGCCAGCTCTACTCCCGCCTGAGCGAATTCAGCCTTACAATCAACCCAGCCAAATGTCAGTTCGGTCTCGATACCATCAACTTCCTGGGCCACAGGATTACTAAAGACGGGGCAACCCCGCTGCCCACCAAGGTAGATGCAGTCCGCCACTTCCCCCAATCCAACACAATCAAAGGCCTGCAGGAATTCGTGAGTATGGTGAATTTCTACCACCGTTTCCTCCCCTCAGCAGCCCGAACCATGCGCCCCCTGTTCACTCTGATGTCGGGTAAGGGCAAGGACATTACCTGGGACGAAGAGGCCGCAGCCACTTTCGTTAAAACCAAAGAAGCCTTGGCAAACGCCGTGATGCTAGTGCACCCCAGAACGGACGTTCCTACTGCCCTCACGGTGGACGCATCCAACACAGCAGTCGGTGGAGTGCTGGAACAACTCATCGAGGGTCACTGGCAACCCCTAGCGTTCTTCAGCAACACCTACGACCACCTGAACTCAAATACAGTGCTTTCGACCGGGAGCTATTGGCACTATACCTGGCAATCCGGCATTTCAGGTACTTCTTAGAAGGTAGGCCCTTCACCGCATTCACAGACCACAAACTGCTTACCTTTGCGTTCATGAAGGCGTCCGACCCCTGGTCGTCCCGCCAGCAGCGACATCGGTCCTACATCTCCGAGTACACGACGGACATCCAGCATGTCTCTGGAAAGGACAACGTCATGGCGGACGCACTTTCCAGACCGACCGTACAGGCTCTGTCCCAGGGGGTGGACCATGCAGCACTGGCGGAGGCACAGCAGGCAGACGATGAGATCCCTAGTTACAGGACTGCAGTCTCCGGTTTGCAGCTTCAAGACCTCCCCGTAGGCCCAGGTGAGAGGACCCTACTATGTGACGTAGCTACCGGCCAACCCCGCCCCGTCGCCCAGCAGCCTGGCGCCGGCGGGTTTTCGAATCCGTTCATAACTTAGTGCACCCCTCCATCGGGACAACCGTCCGGCTGGTCTCCAACAGGTTCATTTGGCATGGGCTTCGTAAACAGGTCAGTGAATGGGCCAAAACGTGCATGCAGTGCCAAACGGCCAAGGTGCAGCGGTACACCAAGGCTCCGACACAGCAGTTCGAACCCACCTGCCGGAGGTTCGACCACATTCATGTGGATATTGTGGGGCCCCTGCCAGTGTCGCGAGGAGCGCGGTACCTCCTAACTGTGATAGTCCAGTTCACCAGATGGCCAGAGGCAGTCCCGCTCACCGACACCACCTCCGAATCCTGCGCCCGAGCACTGATCGCAACCTGGGTAGCACGCTTCGGGGTACCGGCCCACATTACCTCCGACAGGGGTGCCCAGTTCACCTCCAGCCTGTGGTCAGCTATGGCCAGCCTTTTAGGATCGCAGCTACACCACACAACTGCCTACCACCCACAGTCAAATGGACTAGTGGAGCGTTTCCACCGTCACCTGAAGTCGGCTCTCATGGCCCGCCTGGAAGGGTCTAATTGGGTGGACGAACTTCCCTGGGTCCTGCTCGGAATCCGCACGGCGCCCAAGGAGGATCTGCACACCTCGTCGGCCGAGTTGGTATACGGCGCACCCCTGGTCGTCCCAGGAGAGTTCATACCAGCCCCAAGGGGACAAGAGGAAGAACCCTCAGCAGTCCTGGACAGACTATGGGAGAGGCTCGGTAACCTGGCCCCCATACCCACTTCACAGCATGGACAGAGCCCGACCTGCGTACCCAAAGACCTGCAGAACTGTAAGTTTCTTTTTGTACGACAGGGCGGACACCGGGCACCGCTACAGCGGCCCTACGAGGGGCCGTTTAAGGTGATCAGGAGCAACGGGTCCACGTTCGTGCTGGACATTGGGGGGAGAGAGGAGGTTTTCACGGTGAACCGACTCAAACCGGCCCATGTGGACTTGGCACAGCCAGTCCAGGCTCAGGCACCGCGGCGCAGGGGCGGACCTCCCAAACAGAGGCCGATCCAGACTGTGGACATTGGGGGAGGTATCGCCGGCTCTGGGAGGGTGGGGGGTTATGTGGCGACCCACTTTCTAGCACACACGAACCGGCGCGCGCCGGCAGAGAGGCCTGCCCCAAAAAGGGCACCAGGCCATCTTCACCAGCAGGGGGAAAATCCCATGCGCGGGAAGGGTCTGGGAATATGATTCCCCACAGCAGTCCCGCCCAGGGAGGGCGGGAACGGGAAGGCTTTAAAGCAGGCCGCAAAGTTTGAATAAATCTCTTTCATCACAACTCTAACTCACTGACTACGTGTGGTTATTTTAGCGCTGTGTGTAGCACACCGCTACAGTATACCAGTAAATGAGAGTGTTTAATATACCTTTTCTATTTAAAATGAGATTGAAATAGGACAAAATTTAAACAAAATTGAACAAAATGCATTCTCCATCTCCATCTGAGATGAGAGAACAATGAAATCGTATATATTCCCAAGAAATCAAAATGAAGACATTTTACAATATCTGCAGGAATAACATTTCACTGGATGCCAACAGATAAATGGGGTCAGAAAATCATGGGTTCAGTTGCCTGCTATGGATCTTAACATAGAAACGTAGAAAACCTACAGCACAATACAGGTCCTTCGGCCCACAAAGCTATGCCAAACATGGCCTTACCTTAGAAGTTACCTTGAGATACCCATAGCCCTCTATTTTTCTAAGCTCTATGTACCTATTCATGAGTCTCTGAAAAGACCCTATTGTATCCATCTCCACCACTGTTGCTGGCACCCCATTCCACTCATTCACCACTCTGTATTTTTTTTAAAACGACAAACTTACCCCTGACGTCTCCTCTGGACCTACTTCCAAGCACCTTAAAACTATGCCCTCTCGTGCTAGTCATTTCAACCCTGGGAGAAAGCCTCTGACTATCCACACAATCAATGCCTCTCATCATTTTATACACCTCCATCAGGTCCCCTCTCATCCTCTGCCACTCCAAGGAGAAAAGGTCGAGTTCACTCAAACTAATCTCATAAGGCATGCTCCCCAATCCAGGCAACATCCTTGTAGATCTCCTCTGCACCCTTTCTATGGTTTCCACATCCTTTCTGTAGTGAGGCGACCAGAACTGAGCATAGTACTCTAAGTGGGGTCTGACCAGGGTCCTATATAGCTGCAACATTACCTCTCTGCTCCTAAACTCAGTCCCACGATTGATGAAGGCCAATGCACCGTATGCCTTCTTAACCACAGAGTCAACCTGCGCAGTAACTTTGATTGTCCTATGGACTTGGACCCCAAGATCCCTCTAATCCTCCACATTGCTAAGGGTCTTGTCACTACCATTAATATTGTATTCTGCCATCATATTTGACCTATCTAATTGAACCACTTCACACTTATCTGAACTCCATCTGCCACTTCTCAGCCCAGTTTTGCATCCTATCAATGTCCCACTGTAACCTCTGACAGCCCTCCGCACTATCCACAACACCCACAATCTTTGTGTCATCAGCAAATTTACTAACCCATCCCTCCACTTTCTCATCCAGGTCATTTCTAAAAATCATGAAGAGTAGGGGTCCCAGAACAGATCCCTGAAGCACACCACTGGTCACTGACCTCCATGCAGAATATGACCCATCAATAACCACTCTTTGTCTTTGGTGGGCAAGCCAGTTCTGGATCCACAAAGCAATGTCCCCTTGGATCCCACACCTCCTTACTTTCGCAATAAGCCTTGCATAGGGTCCCTTATCAAATGCCTTGCTGAAATCCATATACACTACATCTATTGCTCTACCTTCATCAATGTGTTTAGTCACATCCTCAAAAAATTCAATCAGGCTCATAAGGCACAACCTACCCTTGACAAAGCCATGCTGACTATTCCTAATCACTTTATGTCTTTCCAAGTGTTCAAAAATCCTGCCTCTCTGGATTTTCTCCATCAACTTAGTTCATATATTATTTCAAACACTTAGTCTGATAGTTCATTGATTTTGGAGGGATTGGTTAAAATTCAAGCTGTGGTTTGAGTGAGAGAGAAAGTCCCTGTCCACCTCCCCTTAAAGATTGACATCAAAGATTCATAGGACTTTTGAAAGAGCAAAATAGTTATCCTGGTATCATAAGCAACATTTCTCCTTTAACCAAAACTAATATTATACAGTACAGGCATGAGTCAAGAAGAGGTAAAGTAACATTAGGTAGGTGGATAAGAGGAGCTCCAAGAATTCAGAAAACTCAATGCCATCCAGAACAAGAGTTTGTTGCTCCACCCACAATCCTAAAGAAAGAGGCCATTTAGCCTCTCTGGAGCATGCCAGATCCCAGGGCATCACCGTTCACCCTTCCTCATTTTCTCACAACCGTGCAACTTGTTTCCTCTCTCATATCCATCAATTCCCCTTTAATTTGTTTGTCATATACCTACACACAGAGTAATTTATAGTAGCCAATTAACTGATAGTGTATCTTTGGAATGCAAGAATTTCGGCGTGAACTTGCATGGACCAAAGGACCTGTTTCAGTGCTGTCTTTTTCTGTGACTCAGAAGGAAATTTGAGCAACTAGCAGAAACCCATAAAGCTTACCAGGAAAGAATGCAAACTTCAGTCAGATGAAGTAAGGATTGAACCCAAATGCTCAGAGCTGTGAGGCAGCAGTGCTAGTTGCTGAGCCACTGTTTACTCCATTCTTGGCTGCCATTTGAAGAATTTTTGGCGATTCTTTCAAAACAGGCAATGTTACCATCAAAAGGCAGGTGGTAAGCTGGCAGATGAAAATGCTAGAGCCTGTTTTCCCACTAAGTTGTACCCTTTCCTAACTTTACCACATCGGTCTTTTGTTCCTGGGTCCAAGTATACGACCTCCCTACCTAACTAATACTAGCCATCTTTATTGTGCCTACTAACTGGTCCAAAATGATGTCTCACTGTGAGCATTTGCAGTTAGGTGAAATAAATGAACTGGTAATTATTGTTTGTTTTCTCTGCAAGCTACTGTTGCCAGCAAAATGAGTACTTAACTTTTAATATCCCGTTTGTACTATTACATTGACATTTTGGTAGTTGCTATTACTAGGGAAATGGTGCTTGGGAACCTGAAAGGTCTGAAGGTAGATTAGTCACCTGCACTTGATGGACTACACCCCAGGGTTCTAAAAGAGATGGCTGAAGAGATTGTGGAGGCATTAGTAATGATCTTTCATTAGTAACTAATTAATAGATTCTGACATGATTCCGGAGAACTGGAAAATTGCAAATGGCACTCCACTCTTTTGAGAGAGAGCGAGAGAGAGGAAAAAAAAGAAAAATTATAGGTCAGTTAGCTTGACCTCATTGGTTGGGAAGATGTTGGAGTCAATTGTTAAGGATGTGATTTTGGGATACTTGGAGACACATGATAAAGTAGGCCATAGTCAGCATGGTTTCCTTGGGAAAATCTTGCCTGACAAATCTCTTGGAATTCTTTGAAGAAGTAGCAAACAGGATGGACAAATGAACATCGGTTGATGTAGTGTACTTGATTTCAGAAGGCCTTTATTGACAAGGTGCCGCATATGAGGCTGCTGAACAAGAGCCCAGGGTTTTACAGGAAAGATACTAGCATGGATGGAGCATTGGCTGATTGGTATAAGGCAGAGTGAGGGAAAAAGGGAGCTTTTTCAGGTTGGCTGCTGGTGACTAGTGGAGTTTCACAGGGGTCTGTGTAGGAACTACTTGTTTTTACGTTATATGCCAACGATGTGTATGATGAAATTGATGACTTTGTGGCCAAATTAGTGGATAGATTGGGGGGGGGGGGAGAGAGAGACAGGTAGTGTTGAGGAAGCAGAGTCTGCAGAAGGTCTTAAGCAGATTAGGAGAATTTGCAAAGAAGTAGCAGATGGAACACAGTGTCGGGAAGTGTACAGTCATGCACTTTGGTAGAAGAAATAAGTGTAGACTATTCAAAAAGTGGGGAAAATTCAGAAATCTGAGGTGTAAAGGGACTTGTGAGTCCTCGTGCAGGATTCTTTGTAGGTTAATTTGCATGTTGAGTCGGTGGTAAGGAAGGCAAATGCGATGTTGGCATTCATTTTTCAAGAGGACTAGAATATGAAAGCAAGGATGTAATGCTGAGGCTGTATAAGGTGCTGATGAAGCCTCATTTGGAATAGTGTGCAGATTTGGGGCCCTTATTTAAGAAAGGATGTGCCTACATTGCAGATGGTTCAAAAGAGCTTCAGGAGAGTGATTCCAGGAACGAGAAGGTTTATCATATGAGAGTGACTGAAGGGCTTGGACCTGTACTCACTGGAGTTTAGAAGAATGAAAGGGGGAATCTCACTGAAAACTATCAAATGTTGAAAGGCCTAGATAGAATGGATGTGAAGAACATATTTCCTGTGGTGTTAGAGTTCAGGAACAGAGAACACAACCTCAGAATAAGGGGACGTCAATTTAGAACAGAGATGAGGGGGAATTTCTTTAGCCAGAGGGTGGTGAATCTGTGGAATTCATTGCTACTGGTGACTGTGGAGGCCAGGTCACTGGATGCATTGAAAGCAGGGGTTGATAGGTTCTAGTCGGGGTGTGAAAAGTTGTGGGAGAATGCATGAGAATGGGTTTGAGAGGGAAATTGATCAGCCATGATGAAATGGTGGAGCAGACTCTGGGCTGAATGGCCTAATTTTGCTGCTATGTCTATGTGTGTAATCAGAGGAAATTGGGGTAAGGTTGGTATCTAGTGAGAACCCTCTTTGATCGTAAATTACGAGAAAGCACCAAGCAAGAGTCTCACTAAATCCATCAATAGCATTGGATAAAATAATACTGGTGAAACATTTCAATGTTTATCTTTCAATATGGATTTTCTGATTACTGTATCTTTATCCTTGTATCCAAAAATCATGAGTGCAGGACTTAACAGCATTTTGTGTTTTTTTTTTACAGTAATATCACATTTCTTTTTTTTTCCCAAGATATCCATCGATCCCTGGAAATTGTGGGTATGAACTTTGCTCCATCTTCCACTGTCCCATTTTCAATCTTTGAAGATGATGGTGCTGTAAATAGGTATTGAGAACTACTTCTTGCAATCTTTTATTAAAAATGTGTTCCTGGTTGACTCATTTTGTTTAAATTAACTTTGCTATATTGCAGCATAAGGAATACTCTAACCAGCAAACCTATAGCATCAAAACCACTGGGAGAACTGTCTGAAAGACAAATCACAAATAAAGTAAAGGTAAAGCTTCTGTATTTTGTTACTCAACTAACATTAAATGTTAGTTTAAGTGACACTTTCCCTCGAAAGTAAGTGGAATGTCATATTATCTAGTTTAGCTCTGCAATGGTGTTGAAGCTCAAGTGTTCCAACAGCAGGGGGAAAAAAAACTACTACTGCCTGAGCCAAGCTGACAGCAGAGTGGTGCAGCTGGCAAGGCTTCTGCCTCACAGCACCAGAGATCTGAGTTTAATACTAACTTAAGGTGTAGTTTGTTAGGCATTTGCACATTCTTGCTCTGGTTGTGTGGATGGCCACTCTCCTCCCACATCCTAGTGTATGGGGGTAGGTTCTTGGAGGGGTTGGTGAGAATGGTGGGAGAAAAAAATTAAAATGGGTGGTTGACACCCAGTACAGATGGTGGATTATAACAGCTTGTGTCTCTCTGTCTCTCTGTCTCTCTCTGTGTCTCTCTCTGTCTCTCTCATCAGAACTGTAAGGTGATGAAATTTATCTTGAAGTTGCTTAGTACCGACCAAACATCAAATATATCTTGGTCAAGCACCTCCTGAGTAATTCTAGTTAAGAATTCCATAAATAAAATCACTGATTGGGATAATCTTTCTCAGATTTACTGAAGAGGTATTCCATTTATGCTTGTATCTCTCCCGTGTGTTTAGTAAATATTTTCTTTTTTTTGGTTTAAGCCACTTTATGATGTCACATGATCATTGTGATAAAAAATTTTCCCCCACCTCTGACACTGAATGACGAGTAAAACATTGTTTTACTAATTCAGTGTTTTTCAGTGTAGGGCATGAATAATGATTTTTTAAAAAAATTGTCCCAGTAAACTGGCAATATTGCCACAGTTCACTTGCTAGGAAAGTTGTGTGACATGTATAAATATTTTTGTTATCTAACTTGCTTTTTCAACTTTTGCTCAGGAAATGAATGAGCAAGCTATTTGGGCTGTGTGTGATAACAAAACGCTGGCGATAAATCCAAATGTCACAGAGGATTTTACCTTTGCGGCACCATTAGCATCAACTCCTTTCTATGGGGTCTCACAGCATCCAAAGCGAGATTCTGAGGAATGTAGTGAACGTAACGTTCCCTTTTATGGTGAAGGTCAACAAGGTAAGCAAGGATTGTATACTTGGAAGTTTTAGGCTGTGAAAACTCTTATTTACTCTGTCATAGAAATGTAGTTATTAACTTTAAATCTTCTTTTAGAGAAAACACAAATTAAAAATCATGAGTTCACGGTTCTTCGTTCATTGGAAGAGGAATGCATTCAGCATGCCAAACTCAGAAAACTTGGGTAGGAATTTAAAGTTGCTCAATTTTATCTGAAATATTGGGATTTAATTTTAAAAGATCTTTAGATTTATTATTATTCTTTGTAGAATTTTCAGAAAAAAATTGTTTTAAGAAAATTTTAGAATTGTAAAATTTGATATTTACATAACTTGCATAAATAAAATGGTGTACTCAGGAAAACAGTAATCTCCCTAAGTAATTGTTCCTCAATCAAAACAAATTTTATTGATGATCATTCTATGTTTTCTTCCCCCACCAACACCTTCCCCTGTCCCTATCAAATTTTGTACAGTTCAGTTCAGGATCTGGGCTTCGAACCCATCAATCACTTAACAGACCCTCCTTTTGTCCTTGGCATTAATCGGAATTCATCCAGTGAACTGCCAATCTCTGAGGAATTTCCAGTGGTTGAGAAGAGACCAGAGTCGTGCACACTGCCTAGTCCTGAAGAAGAATGTCTCAAACCTGAACAGTCATTTTGTTGTCTAAAGGAAATGCACTGCAGTGATCTACAGTTTGATGAGGAGCCGAACGAAACTCCAAACGAGACTGGTAAATTTGACTGTTCACCTCATGCTTCTTATAAGTAGGGGAATTGTAAATGTGCATGAGGATCTTTTTAATTTCATTGAATTTTCCACAACAGTGGAATTAGCATTAAATTCTTTCTTGTGTTCTATTCTTTCTAAATATTCTTAAACAGTGCACTTGTTTAGTTTTGTACAAAATGTTCAAGGCATTACAAACGAGATTGTGAGTGGTTGAGATTGGCAGTGGAGAGTTGAACTACTGAGGTGAAGAAGTCTGCATTTAGCTAGAAAATTCCATGTGATTAGAATAAACTATTTAAACGCTCCATTTGATGTGACAGTTGAAAGGCTGCAAGTGGGGCAAAATAGTAGAAGGTTTTAAGGTTAAGGAAGCTGTAATTTTCTGCATTCTTGGTTACTGACAAAGTGATAAGTTAAATGTGGAAGATTATGAACAGCTATGTTTATGGCAAAATCAAAGAAATTGGATAATTCAATTCAAAGTTGATGAGAAGTAAAACCTTAAGATGTGGGAGCTGTATTAGGCTATTTGGTCCATTGAGTCTGCTCTGCCATTTCATCATGGGTGATCCATTTTCCCCCTCAGCCCCAATCTCCTGCCTCCTTCCCGTATCCCTTCATGCCCTGACTAATGAAGAATTTATCAACTTGTGTCTTAAATATACTTAATGATTTGACCTCCACAGCCGCCTGTTGGAAAAAATTCCAAGATTCACCATTCTCTAGCTCAAGAAATTCCTCCTCATCTCCGTTCTAAAAGGATGCCCCTTCACTCAGAGGCTGTCTCAGTTAGATTCTCACACCATAGGAAACATCCTCTCCACATGTACTCCATCGAGGCCTTACAACATTCCATAGGTTTCATTACCATTCTTCTAAATTCCAGCAAATACAGGACCAGATTCATCAAACGCTCTTCATATGACAAAGCCTTTCAATCCCGGAATAATTTTCATGAACCTGTTTTGGACCCTCTCCAATGTTAGCATGTCATTCCCTAGATAAAGAGCCCAAAGCTGCTCACTATACTCCGTGAGGCCTCACCAGTGCTTTATAAAGCCTCAACATTACATCCTTGCTTTTATAGGAGGAGGAGAAGATGGCGGCGCGGCGCAACGCAGCGCGCAGCGGCCACTCCAGTGAATGATATCTGTTATCTGTCAAGTAGGGTGCCGTGCACAATCCTGATTTGACGGAGACAGACGTGAGAGTACGGAGGAACATCCAGAGAAACTTCTGAAGTGCCTTCTTCGCTGCTGTTGCTACTGTGTGGTCCAGAATCTCCAGAGGAGAAGGCCCCGAGTCTTTGGCTTTGCTTGTTGCTTGGCAGCTGGGACAGGGTTAAAGCGCTCGGCAGAGATGGTGCTTGGTGCTCAGTGTCGGAGGGCTGGTCGGAGGCTTGAAGTTTTCGGACGGACTCAGAGTCGGCTGTGGTCGGGTGCGTCCAATGCATTGGCAGTTGTTGGCGCCTGGAGGTTTATGGCAGGGAGAGTTTCTCCCTTTTGCCGCCTGCTATCGGGACTATCGGGAGTCGATCGGAACTTTGAGACTTTCTTTTACCGTGCCCATGGTCTGCTCTTTATCAAATTATGGTATTGCTTTGCACTGCTGTAACTATATGTTATAATTATGTGGTCTTGTCAGTGTTAGTCTTTGGTTTGTCCTGTTTTTTTTTGTGCTATCACTCTGGAGGAACATTGTGTGATTTCTTAATGCATGCATTTCTAAATGACAATAAACGAGGACTGAGTGTCCTCATAATCTATTTTAGTCTTCTTGAAATGAATGCTAGCATCACATTTGCCTTCCTCACCACAGACTCAACCTGCACATTAGCCTTCAGGGAATCCTGCACAAGGACTCCCAAGTCACTTTGCTCTACAGATTTTTGAATTTTCTCTCTACTTTGAAAATAGTCTACTCTTTTCTATCTTCAATCAAAGTGCATGACCATACACTTCCCGACATTTTAGTCCATCTTCCACTTCTTTGCCCGTTCTCCTAATCTGTCCAAGTCCTTCTGTAGCCTGACTTCCTAACTAAGGGCTATTTTATCTTGTGCCTTCAAGTACCCTGAAACCATGTACTTAACAATCTACTCCAACATCTTCCCAACCTCTGAGGTCAGGCTAACTGGCCTGTAATTTCCTTTCTTCCTTGAAGAGTGGACTGACATTTGCAGTTTTCCAGTCCTCTGGAGCCATGCCAGAATCAATTGATTCTTGGAAGATCATTTCTAATGTTTCCACAATCTTTTCAGCCACCTCTTTCAGAACCCTGGGGTGTATAGCATCTGGTCCAGGCAACTTATCTATCTTCAGAGCTTTCAGTTTCCCAAGAGTCTTCTCCTTAATAATGGCAACATTACACACCTCTGCCTGCTGACACTCTCAAACTTCTGGCATACTGCTAGTTTCTTCCACAGTGATGTAAAGTTCTTACTCATTTTGTCTGCCATTTTCTTGCCCCCATGACTACCTCTCTGGTATTATTTTCCAGCAGCTGATATTCATTCTTGCCTCCCTTTTACACTTTATGTATCTGAAGAAACTTTAGGTATCCTCCAGCTTAACATCATATTCCATCTTTTCCTTAATGACTTTTTCAGTTGCTTTTGGTTTTTAAAAGCTTCCTAATCCTCTTAACTTCCCACTAATTTTTGCTCTATTATATGCTCTCTCTATGGCTTTTATGTTGGCTTCGATTTCTCTTGTTAGCCACGGTCGTATCATCTTGCCTTCAGAATACTACTTCCTCTTTGGGATGTATATATCCTGCACCTACCAAATTGCTTCCAGCAATTCCAGCTATTGTCGCTCTGCTGTCATCCCTGCCAGTGTTCTCGTTCCAATCAATTTTGGCCATTTCCCCTCTGATGGCTCTGTAATTTTCTTTATTCCACTTTCATACTGATACATCTGACTTCAGCTTCTCCTCAAATATTATGATCACTTGTCCCTAAGGGTTCCTTTACTTTAAGCATTTTAATCAATTCAGGTTCAATGCTCAACACCCAATCCAGAATAGCGGATCTGCTAGTGAACTCATCCATGAGCTGTTCAAAAAAACCATCTCGTAGACATTCTAGAAACTCCCTCTCTTGGAATCTAGCATCAGCCTGATTTTCCCCAATCTACCTGTATATTGAAATTCCATGTGACTATTGTAATATTGACCTTTTAGCATGCATTTTCTAACTCTAGTTGTAATTTGTAGACCACATCATTACTACTGTTTGGCGGTCTTTTTACCCTTGCAGTTCTTAGCTCCACCCACAACGATTCAACACCTTCTGTCCTTATGTCAGTCTTTCTAATGATTTGATTTCAGTTTTTATCAACAGAGCCACACCACCCCTCTGCCTACCTGCTTGTCCTTTTGATACAATCCTTGGACGTTAAGCTCCCAGTAGTGCAGTGTTGTTTATTTTCTGGTGTAACTTGTGTAATTTATGTTTGCCATGTTTGTATTGTACACTGTTGCTTCTGCAAAACGTAAATTTTCATGACATTTATACTCTGGGTACATGTGCCCATGATGACAAAGTTGAACATTATTCAATTATATTGTGGAAATTAGAGCTGAGAGATTTTGTTGGGTCTAATGGCCTGATTCTCTTCCATAACTGATCAATGAAAAAGATAGTGTTAGTGAGGTGGTACTTGTGATACCAATCTAAGTTTAGGACATAAAGGATATCAAGAGTTAGTGTCTCTGATGCAGTTTAAACTATGTGGTCGCTGAGGATGGCCAATGGCTGAAGTTTATTTTTGTAAAATTCGTATCTCTGGCGTCAAATATGCAGCTGCACAGCATAAAATTCAGTGATGTATATTGTCATGCTTGGGGGTGGGACTGAGTGGAAGAGCGTGAAGAACAGGAATTACTGAGCTCGATGGTAGGGAGGCTAGTGCTCGTGATTAAGCTGGCTGAGTCTACGCCTCTAACGCTTTCCCCAATCCTGTATTTTGGTGCCTCCATACCAGATGGTGATGTGACTAGTCAGAATACTCTGCATGGTACGCCTGTAGAAATTTTCTAGAGTCTAGGTCACATACCAAATCTACTCAAACTCCTAACGAAATAGAGCTGCTCCCTTCTTCATAACTGCTATCTTTATAATTGCAACATTATGGTTGGCCCAGAATAGATCTTCAGAGATGTTGACATCCAGGAACTCGAAGCTGCTCACCCTTACCAGCTGATCTCTTAATGAGAACTGCTGTGTTCTTCCAATTTCCCCTTCCTGAAATCCACAACCAATTCCTTAGCCTTACTGATGTTAAGTTCAAGGTTGTTGTTGCAACATCACTCAACCAGCTGATCCATCTCACTTATGCACACCTTTTCGTTGCCATCTGAGGTTCTACAAGCAAGTGGTATCACTGGCAAATTTATAGATGGCATTTGAGCTGTGCCAGGCCACACAATCAGGAGGGTAGAGAAGTGGGCTAAGCCTGCATCCTTGATTGGCCGTGTTGATGGTCAGTGAAAAGATGTCACTTCAGATCTGCGCTCTCTGGTCTTCCGATGAGGAAGTCAAGAATCCAACTGCAGAGGCAGGTAGAGAGGCCCAGGTTTTGAAGCTTGTTGATTAATACCGAGGGGATGATGATGCTGAATGCTGAGCTGTAATCAGTAGGCAGCAGCCTGACACGGGTATTGCTGCTGTCCAAGTGGAGAGCCAGTGAGATTCATCCGCTGTAGACCTATTGTATCATTAGGCAAATAGCAGAGGGCCCTCGCTCTTGCTCAGGCAGGATTTAATTGTCGCTGAGACCATCCTCTCAAAGCACCTCATCACAGTAGATGTGGGTGCTGTTAGTGACGATCACTGAGGCAGCTCACCCTGCTTTCTTGCACACCAGTATAATTGATACCATTCTGAAGCAGGTGAGAACCTCCAACCGCAGTAGTGAAAGGGTTGAAGGTGTCCTTGATTAGCACAAGTTTTCAGTGCCCTGTCAGATACACTATTAGGGCCTATTGTCTGTGAAGGTTCACTAACTTGATGGATGTTTTGAGATTGGCCTCTGAGGTGGATATCAGAGTCAGGTTTAATATCACTGGCATATGTCATGAAACTTGTTGTTTTGCGGCAACAGTACATTGCTTGTCTGAGGAATATGGTGGCGCGACGCAGCTTGCAGCGGCCACTCGGGTGGTGATGTCTGTTATTTGTCAAATATGGTGCCGTGCACAATCCTGATTTGATGGAGACGGACGTGAGAGCACGGAGGAACATCTGGTGAAACTTCTGAAATGCCTGCTTCGCTGCTGCTGCTACTGTGTGGTCCAGAATCCCCAGAGGAGAAGGCCCCAAGTCCTCAGCTTTGCTTGTTGCTCGGCGGCCGGGGCGGGGTTGAAGTGCTCGGAGGCTCGAAGTTTTCGGAGGGACTCGGAGTCCGCAGCGGTCGGGTGCTTCCAATGGTGCTGCATCGGCGAGTTGGCAGCGCTTGGAGGTTCATGGCGGGGAGAGTTTCTCCCTTCTGCCGCCTGCGTGGGATGATGAGCCTATCGGGACTTTGAGACTTTTTTTTACCGTGCCCATGGTCTGCTGTTTATCAAATTATTGTATTCTGTTGTAACTATATGTTATTATGTAATTATGTCAGTTTTAGTCTTGGTTTGTCCTGTGTTTTCTTGTGATATCATTCTGGAGGAACGTTGTATCATTCTTTAATGCATGCATTTCTAAATGACAATAAACAAAAACTGAACTGAATAATTAACCTATAAATTATAATAAGTATATATTAAAATTAAATAAAAGTGTAGTGTTCATGGGTTCATTGTCCATTCAGAAATTGGATGTAGTGGATTACCAGATGATGCAGGGATTCACCCAGGTATCATTTTATTCTCTTTCAAAATGTGTATAAAAGATGTTCAGCTCTTCAGGCAGTGAAGCATTGCAGTTGTTGATGATATTAAATTTCTCCTTGTGGGATGTAATGGTAAATGATGCTACTGGTAACGTGCATCCACTTATGTTTTAGTCCTTAGTCTGTCAGTCGATCACACCTGCATGTACAGGATGGCACAGTAAGCAATCTTGGTGGTGTAAGAGTGGTCAAATATGTTGGTCGTCTTGTTCTGCAGGTGACATTGAGAATAGTTGATCAGAGATTTCTTCCAGCTGGCCTGGTTGAAGTCCCCTGCAGTGATTGCAAAGGCACCAGGCTGTGTTGTCTTGTGACTCCTGATCATGGTGCTCAGCTTCACCAGTGCCAGCCCTGTGGTGGCCAGGGCTGGAATGTACACTTGCAGCCAGGATGATGGTGGAAAACTCCGGCAGATATAAAGGATGACACTTGACTGCTTGATGTTCCAGGTGGTGGTGGGGGGGGTGGTGAGCAAGCAGGACTGAGACAGAACCACCACATCTGTGCACCTCCTTCAGCTATCCATTGATTTTCGATGTTGACTGTGTCATGTACCCCGTGACGGGTTAAAGAACCAGCAGAAATGGAAAACACTTTGGAGTTCAGTATTGCTATTAACTAATTATTTATTAGTAATTACGCAATACAGTAATATGAAATCAGATATATAAAACAGGTTAGCAATGATTATACATAAGTATGAAAACCAAGCTCCTTCAAGTCTAGGGGTAAATAGATAGTCTTACGATTATGAGTAAAGTTCAGTTCATGGTATTGAATTGAGTAGTGATGGAGAGAGAGAGAGAGGGAGAGATTTGAGTCTTCAGGTGAGCTGACGCTGTCAATCTTCCCGTTGTCCTCCGAAACCCTTTAGAAGTCGCTGACTGTGACCAAAACAAAGGGGACCGTTCTTCTGTGGTGGAATTATCAACTCAGGCGAGGGTTGGACACACAAGCAACTCTCCACTGGTCACTCCCTTTTCACACTGCGAGAGCCACTGATCAATCTCCCAAAACTCACTTTTTTTGTGGGCACAACAAAGCTCATTCAATGTCCAAAGCCATGTGTCTGTCCGTTTATCATCTGACCTTTTATTTATCTCACCGTGCCAAATACTGTCAATCAAACAGCTCCTCCCTTATCTGTCTATAAGAATACAGAAGCTGAAATCAGTGTCCTTGTAAAAATGTAAACATGCTGCCAAAAAACCCATAACATCATCCAAAGCTATCTTCGTCTCTCTCTCTCTTAAAAACAAAATGTTGGTGTTAAATAACTCTCTCTTTTTAACAAGGTGTTTGTGTTGGGCACCTCTGTCTTTTCAGAAGCACAGTTCATCGGGGTAATTCAGGACCCCGTCACAACTGAGGCCTTGGTAAGGTTGTATGGAAGACCGGCAGTTGCCCATGCTGCAAGTCTCCCCTCTCCACGCTACCGATGTTGTCCAAGGGAAGGGCACCGGTGTCATCGCAGAGCAATGTGTGGTTAAGTGCCTTGCTCAAGTACACAACACACTGCCTCAGCTGAGGCTCAAACTAGCGACCTTCAGATCACTAGACTGACGCTTTAACCACTTGGCCACGTGCCACATCTGTGCACCACAATTAGTTAATAAGCAAATGCCACCACTCCCTTTACCTGATGCTGCCATCTAGTCCATGTGATGGAAGGGGAAGCCCTCGGGCTGAAGTGCTGAGTCCTGTGTGCTGATAGTGAGCCGTGTCTCTGTGAAGCAAAGTACACAGCATTACCTATGTCTCTCTGGTATTGCAATCTTGCTCTGAGATCTCCAGATTTATTTTCCATGGACTGCTCATTAGCCATGAGGTAAGTAGGGATTGGGGCTTCAGAGGCCTGGATTTCAGTTTTATCTGCAGCCCAGCCTGGTGACTGCACATTTTTAAAGGGAAACCTCACTCACTACCTAGGTGGTCTGCAGTCCAGAGTTTGCAATTTTTAAAGATGGATTTTTTTAATGCCTTGTAACAGTGTTGCTTACTGAAGTACTTATGACTGCGATTGTACTGTAGATTTCCTAAACGGGAATATTTGATGATTTTCTTCAGAGCTGTACACAGAAAGTTGGACTTTCTGGCTCCACCTTGATTTTAATATTCTTGCATAAGTTACTACGGTTAGTTATGTTTGAAGCAAGTAATAAAATCACAGATATTAGCAATGTATAGTTATGTTCATGAATAATACAACTGTCAGAGCAAACATTGCTCTAAAAACTAAATGAATGGGAAAATTTGAGAGTCTTCCAGCACAATGTTGGATTAGATTTAATGACTGGTTATACAGGAGAGGTTTATGCAACATAGTCTAAAATATAGTTTTTATTTTCTTCTTGTCATTCTAATTTGCAAGAACTTAAAATATTTTACTAAGGATTCTACACTATGTAAATTTGAAAATCCATTAAATATATCATGGTTTGTTTTGGAAGCATTTACCAGTATTTGTTTTTAAAGTAGAACTGCTACAAAACTATAAGTTTACTGGGTTACTTAAAATCTATAAATTCATGGGAAGGGAAGTGACTGAAACTGCAATGAAAACTTCTGGAAATACAGTCAAGTCTGAATAGTAGGTGGTGGGGAAAGATGTACTTCTGCCAGAATATTTTCCCATTTGCTGATAAACCTTGATGTTTAGTGACCTAGCATGAGAGTTGTTTAGAAATAAAATATCTTTACTTGCGAGTATATATCAGAAAGCAATGAGTTATTTGTTTATTCACAATTATGTGTTGTTAATAAATACTTGATCTCCTTGCATCAGTCCCCTTTTACAGTTTGGTCTCAGATATCAACTGGCTCCCAGCACATTACAGTGATCCAACATAGTGTAGAGCTGCACAGTGCTCCTGCCAGCACAAGTGGCTATCTGGATTTGTACAGAAGTTCGATAGCTAGTGTGGTTCAGCCTTCAGGCTCGGGTTTCAAAGATACAACTGAAAATTGATATTCTGAATGTTTTGACATTTTCAATCTAAAATAGCAATGAAATATTAAAATTACAATTGAAGTTTAAAAGTAAGTAGCCTCCTCAAAATTTGCATTGGTCACATCACACTTGGAGTTTTGTGAGTAGTTTGAGCCCCTTGTCTAAGAAAAGATGAGCTGGCATTGGAGAGGGTCCAGAGAAGGTTCACGAGAATGATGTAGTGTTTGCCGGAGTTTAGAAAAATGAGGCACGATCTTATTGAAACCAATCAAATATTGAAAGGCCTAGATAGGCTGGATGTAGAGAGGATGTTTCCTATAGTGGGGGAGTCTAGGACCAGAGGGCATAGTTCAGAATACAGGGATGTCCCTTAGAACAGAGATTAGGAGGAATTTCTTCAGCTAGAGGGTAGTGAATCTGGAATTCATTGCCACAGATGGTGACAGAGGCCACATCATTGGGTATATTTAAAGAAGAGTTTGATAGGTTCTTAATCTGTCAGGGCATCAAATGTTCCAGGGTGAAGGCAGGAGAACAGGATTGAAAGGTATAATAAATCAGCCATGGTGGAATGGCGGAGCTGATTGGATGGGCCAAGTGGCCTAATTCTACTCCTATGTCTTGTGTTTGTACCCATTTCTTCCCATTCATTTGGCTAGAGCTGAATATCCTAATCTTCAACATGCAGAGTTTGTGAAAGTTCATATTTGCATCGTTTTAGACTATGTGAAGGGTCCACCAATGCAGCATGAACAACTGGCTGCACAGATGGCACAGTCAAAGAAGTTGCTGCAAGTTTATGCATGCCACAGAGATGGATTTTGGGTTTTGCCCATTGGGAGCAGAGATGGATCCAATGAAAATGCTGATGGCTTCTAGGTGAAAATCTGCTTCATGATCTGGTGGAATAGGTCATTGCCTCAGTTTTGTTTTATCTGAACGGTGTGCCTTAGATTTAGAAATTTTTGGAGTCTAAGGCGGCCACTTTTTCTTGTGCCTATATTAATGCAAACAAAGCAAGTTTGAATGTGTATCACTTCAAATGAATTTAAATTAGCAATGAAATGAGAGCTTTTCCCCATCTGTCTGTCCAGGTGTAATCATTAAAAATCCTTGGGATAAGAATCTTATTGATGAACTTCTGTCAAATCTAACCAAACCACTGAGTTCCTACTCTTCTTTTATGACTTGCGAAGACAACATGCCTGCTGTAAGGCCAAGATCCAACATTCACTTGGGTAAGTTGCTGAACACACAAAAGTAACTTAAATAATTTGTATGTAGCCTGGGGAAAAGTACATACGCAGGACAACAAATACTTTTTCGAGTTTTAATTCCTTTACCTGTTTTGGATGTTTAAGTGTCAGAAGAGGGTCACAAAACAAAACGAACAAATTTACAACCAGTTCTTGCCATTACAATCACAGTTTAACTTTCAATCCACACCCTTGTGTATAAACAGAATTGCGTATGCGGTATAAAAATACCAGAACTAATACGGTAGTGGCAATCCTGAAGGAACACAATACAAACAACATTAGAATCACCCCAACCCTGTACCTTATACATAGCAACGAAAAATGTAAGCGAATACATCTCATTTAAGACGTCTACTACTTTTTAGTACACACGTGCTCAACTTCCGAACAGCGACTAAACATTCACGTTACGCGGTTACATGCACAATCAGTCCTGATACAATAAAGTTAGACAAAAGGTACACTTTGGCACAACTTTTACAAGGTATTGCCTGGTAGTTAAATTACAGGAAGACTGACAGACTTGGCTAGTGAGGAACTTTGCATAAGCCACGCAATCTAGCGTCGATGCCTTTAATCGTGAAAATCTAAAGCATCCATAGGTAAAACATGTCAAATTACCGATATTCTCAATCCGCCAGCAAGCATAAATGAATTCACATGGATATCGTCAATTAATGCTCACCTTCCCTCACCATGCCCAGTCTCTGGGAGGAACTCGATTCCAACGCCCCACCAGCATCTTCAGCAGAAATAAAATGGTCTCCCCACTAACCCGCACGTGCGTAATGACATCACCGTCTCCCTTAAAGGCACAGACAACTATTCTAGCATTACTTGGATGGATGCCTAAGTACACTTTTAGCGATACTGAGTAAGATCCGACGGTCACCCGGTTACATGTATTTCATTGGAGAACACATTTTGTGTGACCTATTCTTATTGGTATGCCTTTAGTCATTCCAAATGAGTATATTTAAGATTGAAGGGTTACAATTGGGGTTGCTTGAATTTTGTTAGCATTTTAAATTGCATTATATAGAACCAAGATAGGTACGTGGAAATTTGGTGAAAATTATCTATAATCTCATTAAAGGCTGGAATACATTAGAGATGCTGAATTTTCAATATTCCATTTTCAGTGCTTCAGTAAATAGTTTTTGTTTTTTAATGTTTTTTATTTCCCCACATTATCCTGCCCCTTCCTCCCCCCCCACACACTTCTTCTTCATTCTCTTCGCCGCCCCCCTCGCCCCTGCGTATCTATACCTATATCTATATCTATACCCTATATTCACCCTACCCTTCTTTAGGAAATGAAGTGTACCAGGTATCTTATTTGCTTGGAGAGGGATCCTTTGCCCATGTCTACCAAGCCTCAGTTTTGGATATGAATAATTTGTCTGATTTGAAGAACCAACAAAAAGTGAGCTTAAAAGTGAGTAAAATGATTTTTTTTCTATCTTAATTTCCTCTTCATGGAAACAAGCTCAGATTTGTTGGTGCTTTCAGTGCAGCTACTTTCTGTATTAAAAGGACATGCCCCATTCCATTCATAAGTACAGTGGAACACATCAGCACCAGTATATTTGGCCCAATTAAACAGTTTTGCTCCAAATAACCAAAGTTTCACGGAAATAGTTAAAAAGATATATATTTTTTAAAAAAAGGCCAACCATTGTTTAGCTGAGTTACAAATTATGTATTTAAATAAAATGCAGAACAAATTAGAACATTACCATTACTACTACAGTACTGTACTATAAAACTATCAGTTCCTAGTAGTTATCGATGGAGGAATTCATCCAGATAATGCTGCCGTGTTCTTTTGATTAATAAACAAAATCAGCGCACACACCTAGTTGCAGATAATGGACTGCCTTCAAACAGTGTTGTCGACGATTGCATCTTCCAAATCTTTATTTTTATTGTTACATTCAAGATTGTCAATATCTTCAAATTCTTCGTAGTTCCTAAGTAGTTTAAGTAAATAGTTTCATTTTCACAACCGGCTGTTTCTGGCATCTCCAAACCTAAATACTTGTGTAGGGTTTCTCTGTAATGTTAACTGCTGATGTAATGGTTTCTCTGTAGCAGCGATGTTTGGGTTATAACTACAGATAACGGGTAGCTAACCAATGGGAGAAATGTTATTCTTTCCTGTACGTCTGGGGGCTGGGGTTTTTAAGGATTGAAAAATTTTGGTGATAATAAAAAAAAAACCCTATTAAGCAGAAAAAGTGGGGAAAAAACAAACCCATTAGGTGACAACCCGGAGCCATTCGTCATACAGAAAGCTTCTAAAGATAAACATTAAACCTCCAGCAAGAAAAAAAATACCAAAAAATTACAATTAGATCGTGAAGGAAATCTATCAGTTAACACAAAAAATAATAACGAGTAAATGAACCCCATCTTTTCTCAAAATCAAATAAAGATTCAAAGGTTCGACTTCTAATTTTCTGCAAACTAAGTCATAGCATCACTTGAGAGAACCATTGTGACAAAGTGGGGCTGGGGTTTTCGCGGGCTTTTGGTCGAGGAGAGTGAAGAGGAAGGACGATTGTGGAGAGCGCTGGGTGATCACTGGATGGATATACTGGAATCCAAGGGTCCGGGGGTCGGTGACTTTTTGTCAGGGGTCGTTTATGGAGGAATACCTTAGTCATGAGCTCTAACGATTTTGTGCACAAACTATTTAATAAAAGTAACGCCTTTTTCTTTTATTTTGTTTCTCTACTAACCACATAGCAAAGTATGAGTTATAAAGTGTAATCAGTTATCACATATGGTGTACTGTCTGATATTTTGCGTTGTGGGTTTGTGCTGGGGTACATTACACAGCATCCACCCAAACTTGAATGCCCTGTTTGGCGGGGCCGAAAGCTGATTCCGCTAGACAAACGTGAACGGCATGCCTAGTGGGCTACACTTGAAACTATGGTGAGCAAAACAGTTCTCAATTGTCCTGCTGCTTCTTTCTTGCCAACTATCAGTAACAAAAATCACTGCTTTTTGAACACAAACACACAAATGACACTATTTAAAAGCTGTTCGCTCTAAGCACGGTGTAGTGATTAACGAACGTATGATGTGCACGCGACTGACGCTGGTTAGAAACTGCTCAGCAAGTCCCCGTCCCAGTTAAGTGGCATAGTGTCCCAAATAAACAGGGAATCCCAGCTATTTTCTCCATTTGTTTTTGTTCTTTAAGAGTTGTTCTAAATCACCAGCTTCCCCAATTAACCAATGGACCCAAATAAACAAAATCCACTGTACATCTCAGTATATTGTCCTAGATCTTGTAGCAGTTTGATTTTGATATTAACACTGAAATTTCTGGAAATGTAGAGTGTAAGGTGGAAATTCCAGAGTTGCTGTGAGTCGCTCGCCATGCTATTCAAAGCTATACTGTTTGTAGCTGGCTGTAATGTTGAGGGAAATAACTTCAGTATTTTATGGATTGAAGCTGCCTTGAAATTCTGTATGGTCTAGTAGATTTTTAATGAGCTGTAATTAATGTTATCAATGAACTATCCAGCCACTTACAATACTCCCCCACCCCAAAAATGTACCCACACTTTTAAATAACCCAAGAAAAGGGATTTTAAAATAAATTGCATTTTATATTTTGTCTTCTTAACCATATGTGGATAACCATCTTTAATTGGCAATGGTAAACATTTAAAAATTTAATAAAAACTGATGTTTGCTTCTTAACCAATGCTCTGAGAAATAATCCAATGCATAGACTACTCGGCCAATTTGGTATTTCAGCTGTCAGGTGCCAGAGCTTGCTTTGAATTAATGACTGATCCCAACAGACCAAGACCAAGACCACTACCATCTAAGGAACACTTATTGTAATCTGGATATTGTTGGCATGGATATTTAGAATTTAATCATCTCTTTTCCTGATTATTGATTGGTAAATTATCACCCAGTATAGTATCATGTTTTGCAGACTAGATCCTTCCCAGCAAGTAATGAACTATTACTTAAAACTGAGTAGGCTTGGAGTGGTTGCACGTGACAGAGAAGTAGCAGATTACAGTAGTGGCTGTAATCGAAATATAGGGAGAGGAGGAATTCTACACTAAATACCAGAAGGCTACTTAGTAAGAATGGGATCCTTGTAGTTCCTGCATAGGTTTATAATTAGGAATACTCAAATTCTTTGTACTACAAAGATTTGGAGGTGTTGAGATCTGAAAGTTATCAATTAATAAGAAAGAGTGCTGGAATCTTTTAGAAAAAAAAAATAAAAGGTTAGTGAAAGAAAGGACACAGTTCAATAAAGGATAAAGCAAAGTTTGTCCAGGGAAAAGTCTTGGCTCAGATACTGAAGGTATTTTTCATTTATCCCATAGAATCATAGAGCAAAACAGCTTGGGTACAGATTCTTCAGCCCACTGAGTCCATGTCGACATAGTAGTTGAATGGGATAAAAAAAAAATAGGTACTTTAAAGAGAGGTCACCTTGTCTGGAATGTGCTTCCTATGTTGGTGAATGAACTAAGCATGTAAACAGCAATGGATTAGGTCACAATCTTTCACTTAGCCTTGATTATGTAAATGATGGTTTAAAAAAAAATAGGTTACAGCTTTAAGTGCCAAAGGCTAAATCTTGATAACTATATCTCCCATCAGCTGTAGCTAGATGTGGAAAACATCCATGGATTAAATATAGAAATTCTTTTCTGTATTGCTGTTGCATTTCTCTGCCAATCATATCTTATGAAATGTTGGATGAAGTGATAATTTTATGTTGATATACAAAGAGGATTAAAGCTGCTGAAGAATGTACAAGGTGTCAGTAGTAGACATGGTACAAACAGCCAGGTTGTAGTTCTGAAGATTGTTGTTGCAGAGCAAAAAAAAAAAAATTTGGTGATCTATGAGCAGCAACTGTCAGGTTGGCAAGAAATACAACACACTGCTGATGCAGTAATGTGGAGCAAACAAACTGCTGGAGGAACACAGCAGGCCAAGCAGCTCCTGTTGAATCACAGGGATGGTTGACATTGTGAAGCAGGGTCTCATCCTGAAACACTGATCATTCCTCTGCCTCTATAGATGGTGGTTGACCTGCTGAGTTCATTCATTTGTTTTCTTTTGCATCAAGCTGGCAGAGCAGCTGATAAAACCATTATGGTACATAAGTTATTCTAAGTCTTGACAAATCTTTGGTTAGGAGAGGAAGCAGAAGGTATTTGCTATAAGGATATTACAATAAAGGACTAGTTCAAATTCTTTTTCGAAGAGATGGGGTGAGGTGGGGGAAGATAATGGCCAAATAGCAGCCCCCTGTACTGTATGAGCCTATCATTGTAGGATACTGGAGAACTGCTGGAACCTCCTGGAACTGTACCACAGAAAGAATTCTTGCTTTCGCACATAGTGAATAGACAGAGGAAAATGGTTTCCTGTTTTGAATTCTGATTTGACTTGTGATTTGAAGTGTATAAACTTTCTAAAGTAGTTTTTTTTTAAATTGCTTTTCAGGTTCAAAAAATATCCAATCCCTGGGAATTCTACATAGATACTCAGCTAAGTGAGAGGCTGAAGCCGACATTTCGCAGCCTATACAACACTATCCACTCTGGTCATTTCTTTAACAATGGCTGTATTTTGGTTGGCGAGCTGTACAGTTTTGGAACTCTGCTGGTATTTCCATTTTTTTATGCTGAGTATATTGTCATGAGAAAACCCTCCTTGGGTGACCAATGTAAAAAGACCTACGTGTCATAAGTACCTGTTTTGGGGCATGGTCTGGTAAAAATACCACCATGATGTACTGAGTAATATCATTCAGTGGCACGATAGACAAAGCTACTGCCTACAGGTCCAACTGCTTTATTTCATCAGTTCTGCTTTTAGTTCTGTGGTGAAATTATAGGAATGTTTTTTTTTAAATCTGCACTATAGAATGCACTAATGCTCTAATTTACTGGGTCCTTCATAGTTGGTATTAGGAATCACAGTAGACTCTGGCTTTGGTGGATTTCAAAATTCTAAGCAATAAGAACAGAAATTCAATTCCACGTTCTTCGATATCATGGATTACTGTATAGTGATAAATGGGAAGTTGTTCTGGGCATCCTCCACATTGATTCTAGACTTTTCTCTGTTGAGATACCAGAATTTCTGGGAAGGGCAACATTTATTCCCTGTCCCTTAGTATCCTTAAAAAGTTGATGAAGAGCTATCATGTTGAACTTCTGACCCAACAATAACAAAGTAACTCCTCTTCAGGTCAGCATGGTGTGAGAATCGGAAGGGAGCCTGTAGTTGATGGTATCCCCAAGCACCCATTGGCTTTGCCCTTCATAGACTTTATTTTTTGAAAAATGCTTTTATAGAACTTGAGTAAGATGAAATATGTTACCTTGGAGATCAAGGAAGAGAGGAACATCAGGTTGCAATCTTGATAATCCCACTAGTTAACCTTTGAACATGTAGAAGTGAATGTTTTTTGAAATAATGTAGTAAAAGTTGTTTTTTATTTCAGAATGCAGTCAATCTGTATAAAACACTTGTTGAAAAAACAATGCCTCAGCCTTTGGTGATATACTTTGCCATCCATATTCTTTATATGGTAGAGCAGCTCCACACTATTGGAATAATTCATGGTGATATAAAACCTGACAATTTTATCCTTGGAGAAAGGTTTGTATGATTTTTTTTTGTCCCCCCGCTTTGAGTAAAAGAAACAAGCTTTTGCATGTATTATTGGTCCTTAAACTCTGGCTCAGGGAATAAATGGATACTACTTTGGCACTGTACTAGGAGTTGCCCACTGGACCCTGTCAAAATTAATTAACAAGTACCCAGAGCATGGACCAGAATCAAAATTCAGGATGTCTCTCTCTGACAAGTACATTTTGCTCATCGCCCCTGTTCTTTCTTGTATATTTTGCTGATCCTCTAATATCTAAGCCTTAATTCCAACCTAGATCCGTTCTATTCCTATAGTTGTGACCACTACCTTTTCATCGGCTTTGTGATGCTATAGATTTTTTTTTTTTAAAGCTAAGGATCTGAAAGTTCCTATTATCATGATGTAGATGGAAATCATTAAGCCCATCCTATCAATGCTGTCGAATGCATTTCCTTATGAACGCGGAACTTATTCTCTCATGCATGGTAATTCATGGCACGCCCCCCCACCCTTCAATTCTCATCTCTGTAAAGACAGTACCAAGCAAGGTCAGGATCAAACCTGGGTCAGTGGTACTGTGAGACAGGTGCACTATCTTCAGCTTCAGTCTCTCCCAGCTCACGTGAGGGGAATCCACCATCTGTCATGCTGCCTCTCATGTAGACATACCAATGAGCAGTGCCCATAAGGAAACTGCAAGGTCAGAGCCACAGATTGTGTCCTAATGAAGATTGTAGCATTTTAAAACTAGAGCAGCTAGTTTTTTTTTCTTGAGTTTGTGTTTTCACTCATATTAAATGGCTGTATCACTCTGGTATAGGGGGGGCTACTGCACAGGACCGAAAGAAGCTGCAGAGGGTTGTAAATTTAGTCGGCTCCTTCTTGGGTACTAGCCTGGAAAGTACCCATGACATCTTCAAGCAGCGGTATCTCAGAAAGGCAGCATCCATTATTAAGGACCTTCAGCACCCAGGGCATGCCCATTTCTCACTGTTACCATCAGGTAGGAGGTACAGAAGCCTGAAGGCACACACTCAGCGATTCAGGGACAGCTTCTTCCCCTCTGCCATCTGATTCCTAAATGGACATTGAACCTGTGAACACTACCTCACTGTTTTAATAATATTATTTCTGTTTTTTGCATGATTTTTAATCTATTCAATATACATGTACTGTAAATTGATTTACCTAGACAGGAAAAAAAAGTTATGTATTGCATTGGGCTGCTGCTGCTAAGTTAACAAATTTCATGACACATGTCAGTGATAATAAACCTGAATTTGATTTTGATAAATGTAATTAACTTTCGTATAAAGTGGACTCTGTAGTATTTTTCCCTGGGTGCAGTAGGCTATCCTGTGAACCAACTTGGTGATTTCTAATACTGAAATGTAGGTATTTTTATTTTAAATATTACATAGAATACTTCTTGTTCAATCTAGGTTCCTGGATAGTGATACTGCCAGTGTTGATGACAGCTTGTCTCAAGGATTGACATTGATTGACTTTGGTCAAAGCATAGATATGAACTTGTTCCCCAAAAATGCAGTTTTTGTTGAAAATTGTAAGACATCAGGCTTCCAGTGTATTGAAATGCTGTCAGAGAAACCATGGACCTTTCAGGTAGGTCATGCAGTTACAAAATACATTAACTCTTGGATAAAGTTTGGTAATTATGTTCGATCATAAGACAGTACTTTACCATGACCTAATAATAAGTGACAAGTTTAACAAATAGATTACTCTTTCAAAGGTATAATTAATACAGTAAGCAAAGCCTTGCCTAATACCGTGATGGCTAACTAATGAATTTTTATTGCATTTTTTTTTTAGGTAGACTACTTTGGAATTGCTGCCACAGTTTATTGCCTTCTCTTTGGCACATATTTGAAATTAAAGCAGGAACATGGTGTCTGGAAGGTCAATGCCAATTTTAAAAGGTCAGTGTTGTAATCACAACTAACCCCGAAATGGTAGGAGCTGATGTAGACACATTCATGGTCTTTCTGAAGTGCAAAACTCAGTGAATATTCTTCCATTGTTTTAGAGGTCATCACAAAGAGGAGTGGAATAATTTCTTCAATACCCTGGTGTACATCCCCAACTGCCAAAATCTACCATCTCTTCGGGATCTACGGGAGGAGCTGGTGGCACTTTTCAAAGAGCATTACTCAAAAAAACTGAAATCACTTCGGCAGCAGTTGATGGTGCTTTTACTTGAAAAGAAACATTCTCAAAGAAGAACATAATGTGGTTGTAATCTAGATTTTTGTATAAATAGAGCTCTGTAATAATTTACTTATGCTTAAAAAGTTATTCCATTGCTCAATGGCGGAATATTGATTAAAAAGATTTTAACCATCAGTTTTGGTCGCAAATATACTAAGCAATCTGTTACTAACTCTAATTTCTTCTGGTATCCAGCCCTCCCTTATTATAGTCTATCAGAGATTGTTTAAATATGCAGTTTTTATAAAACTACAGCTGAGATCACTGGTTTGTAAATCAAGTTTCTAATGCAAGAGATTCAACCAACTGTAAAGTGAAATTGCGGTGGTTAAACATCAAAGCTGTTTTAGAATCCCTAATACTGTATATGGATTTTATTGAGGAATGATGGTTAAGTTGCAGAACGCGTCCTCTGAAGAGAATTAATTTGGAAAAATTGTGATAGAGACAGTGGTTAAAGTTACTTTTCAAAGAATTGAAGTACCTCATTAATGCTTATTGTGCTTGTTGGTGTCCTTCTCACTTATTTTGTCATTCAGGACCCAGAATATAGACTAAAGCTGAAATCTCCTGCTGTGTATTGGGAGGGAAGTAAGCAGGGATTGATTGATTTATTTTTAAAAATAAATAGCACCATGGGCTGTTTCAAACACAAAAGCTGGTAAGTTATTTAACACGTGAAGTAACTACTACCTACTGACTCAGTGTTGCACTGGAGCGTCAGCTGAAAGTCTTGCATGTTTCACTCACAGGCCTTGAACCCAGACTTTGTGATAGACACTGAACCAGCTTAATGGTGACCATGATAGTGCTACCTCAAAAGATGACTTGTGGAATAACAGGTATGAGAGATGAACAGTTAGTTTAAATCAGAGGTCCCCAACCTTTTTTGCACTGCGGACCAGTTTATTATTGACGATATTCTTGCGGACCGGCCGACCCGGGGGCGGGGGGGGAGGGGTGGGAGTAGTGTTACCAAAGGACAAGAGTAGCAGTCAAATATGTTGTGTTTACCCAGAGAAAGACTACAATGACCATGAAGCTTTGCACGGGCACCAGTGCGCATGCGTGACCTGCGCGTGCATGTACTTGCAGATTTTTTTTTCTCTCTCTACAAATCGTTTTTGGTGATTCTGTTTGGGGTGGGGGGGGGTGTTAATCACAACTGGAATATAGGTGATAAGTGGCTAATACACTCAATGTCGTTTCTAAAGGCATTTAATCTAACAAATTTAATATTAAACACAGCGCATATTTTCCTTGCATGAATATAGTGATAAGTCAATTATCAGGGGAGGACAGGGGAGCTTGAAGTAAGTGTTGGACGAACTTCTAGTAGGACTGGTAGAGGCAGGTTCGATATTACCATTTAAAGAAAAATTGGATAGGTATATGGACAGGAAAGGAATGAAGGGTATGGGCTGAGTGCAGGTTGGTGGGACTAGGTGAGAGTAGTGTTTGGCACAGACTTCCGTGCTGTAATTGTTATATGGTTATATAAGTAAGTCAATAGCATCATAACATTTTAAGTAACATTTGGAAATTAAACACACAGCACATATTTTCCCCGTATGAACATATAAAATCATTGCAACACACCAATATCGCTGAATCAGTGGAAGCTCTGAGCTTGTTTCCCTGCAACAAGACGGTCCTGTCGAGGGGCAATGGGAGACAGCGACACTGGAACAGGGTTCCTTATGTCCAGTCTATTCTGCAATTTAGTTTTCGTTGCATTCATTGCAGAGATATGTTGGAAATGGAAGCAACGTTTTCAGTGCTTTCATGGCTATCTCAAGATATTTAGCCTTGACTTTGATCCAGAATACCAGCAGAGATGTTATGTCAAGCATACTTTTCAGCCCGCCGTCATTTGCAAGCTCGAGGAGTTGATCTCCTTCCCGCGCTGACATGGATGACGTGCGAGTAATGACCTCGCATGCGTTCAAAGTCAACAGTGCGTGACAGGGAATGACTCATATCGCCAAATCATAACGTTTTGCCGCGGCCCGGTGGTTGGGGACCGCTGGTTTAAATAACATTAGAAACAGTGCAGGTTGAATTCCCAGGGTCAATAGTTACAAGGGGTCAGTGAAGGACCATAAACAGATGTGCTAGTTACCATTGCGGTAATGAAACATGGTTGAGGACTAGTTTTTCTGCTGGCATTCCTGCCGTGAGATAGTTAAAATGATTTCACTGCTGTATGCTTGTTACCAAAGGAGCAGGGGACAGGCGGTCTATTAACTGGAGGCAAGATAGCATGTTCCATCACATTCTCCAGCAGATGAGGAGCTGAGAAAAGCTGAGTGGTCTGGCAGCACTACTAGTCCTCAGCAATAGCTGGCACTCATTGTACCAGAGAGGATGCAATCCTAAGCTATAGTCCTCTAAAACAGGTAGAAACTTCCAGAATCTCAGACAACATAGAAACAGATCCTTGGATCCACCATCATTTACCAGCACTTAGTCTAGACCGGAGGTTCCAACCTGGATTCCACCCCCGCCACCCTCTGTTAATGGTAAAGCTCCATGGAATTAAAATAGTTGGGAATCCCTGGTCTGTACTCTTATGGTAAATCAAAATCAGATGATGTAGATTTAAGGAAAGATGGAACCCTACCGTACCCTGGAGTGGATCTGTAAACTTCTGAGCCCTCTACTCCAAGGATAATAAACCCAGCCTATACAATCTCTTAAAATGTTGAAGCCCAGCCTCTCCAGTGCCTTGTTGGTTCACTCCATCCGCATCAAGCCAGCAGTGATGAGACAGACCACTATTTCATTGGTGCAGGCACACCAGAAGGTCAAATATTACAGCGCTAGTAGGTGTCTTTATGGGCAGGGCATACTGATATGGTTGAACTATAGGACCAGACATCTCATGAAAAGAAAAACAATGTTCTGGTATGGAGGAAACTAGGTATAACAGCACTTGTACATTTACACTGCTTGATTTTCAAATGAAATCTACTAAGCAGGTAATTTTGAAGATATGGCTCAAAACACAGCAGTTCTTAGCAACTGGTTAATTGGCTATTATAATACCTAGAATTTTGGGAGCATAACCTAATACTGTCTTTCAGCTACAAATTAAACTAATTTGCATTTAACAAATGTAAATCATCGTACATTTAAGTGCAAGTTCAGTTATATTTAAATGCTGATGTACATGCTGCTCAATTAGCAAGATGAGCATTTCTTATCCATCTGTACAATATTTCAATAAAATTTACAACCAGCAAGTTAAATTACATTATGAAAGGTATGTGGTTTTGGTGGGAAATCATCTGGTGAAAGGTTATCAATCTCTTCCAGTGTTGGTATTTCATCTTCTGGTTTTAGTTCCCCTTCGAACATGTGCTGTAACAAAGCATCAACTGTCTTGTATCCTATAAATAAACAAATGTATCATATTCCTCATTACATGTGTCCTTAAAGAAATTGACATTAAGGGAAAATAGTAATCACACAAGAGCAGACAAAATGCTTGTATAGTCTATTACTTTCTGTTAAGTAGGAAGACAAAACGTTAGGAGCGACATGTGACCAGTTTGTGCAATCTCAAATACTAAGGAGATCAGGAGCTATGCACTAGGCATTGGATGCTAACATCTTTGGAATAAAATACGAAGCACATCTATGGACATAAAAGTCAACAGCATTTGTACCTGAACATCTGCATGCTCAGAATATCATGGAACAATTGGACCTAGGTTAGAATTCCTTAAAATAGCTAGTCACAAATTCCTGCCAGTCCACAGGAAATTAAAGAAAAAACAGCAGTAAGGGCGAACATTTTGTGTAAATTTGTTTTCTGACAATTAAGGTGGGTTAGAATAGAAAGTTAAGGTAATCTCTGCACTGATCCTCACAATCAGATTCTGACAGGTCATCAAGTCCATCTCCCACACATGACTCCTGTATTGCCGGCATTTTCTGTTGTTATCTCACTATCAGCAAGTTGCTCAGATATGGCACTTCATAGTTTGTGAGTAGGGAAGGAGGAGTTAATCCATGTAAAATATTTCACTGGGCATTTTTGCAGAGGAAAATGCCTCTTCATATTGTAATAATGTTGCTTGACTTTTGGAAGTCAATAGTGGAATGCTACAACTATTGCATATAAGCTCAATAACTAAGATTAGTTATCTATGCAATGACAGATGGATTATTGAAATGAAGATAATACACTGATTGATCTTGCTTCCTTCTGACGAGAGGCGATAAAGAGAAGTGACACAACTTTCAAAAGCTGTGGTCTACAACCAGCTAACACTGCACAGCAACAGCTAACTTTTGTAGAGTTTTGTAGACACCGAACTAGCTTAATTCAATGAAGCAATATAATTATGCAGATATATACTTACGAATTGATGCTATTCTGAATCTCAGTCTGGAATTCAAATCAGTATCATCAGTATTACCAAGGTCATTTTCACTTGTTTCCATAACTTCAACTAGGTTTCCAGCTGGATGGTCCCTAAAAGTAATTTACATTAAAAATGGTGTATGACAAATAAAAGCTTGCAATTATATGCAGCTAACATTGTTGTACTTACACATAGTCTCCCATTCCAAGCTCTTGAATTTTCTTCTCAACAGCATTTTCAACGGCACTCCTGGACAATGAATACTCCACAAAAAAAGCTTCCAAAACAAATGCTATGAAGATACTTTCAGAGGAGGAGGGGGGGAAGGGGGTGGAAAGTCAGGCATGTTGATATCGACTAATTGCATTACTGAATTTTTTTTTTAAAGTTCTGTCAGACTTACTTGATTAGTATAATGACAACCACTATATGAAAGATGACAAAGAAGATCCTTGCAGTTAAGTGAGTTACCTTCACAAATCCAGTTGCAAGGGGTATTGTTGTTAAGGAGTCCAAGTGTACAATGAAAACACAAAAAAGTCATTAGTGATTAAATAGTACGATTCTTCTGTAAAAGTTGAATATCTATTTCAAATATTTCTGAGGTTTGTCCGCCATAACTACTGGCACATCTGCAACAAAAGCAGTGCTGCAGGATAAAGTTCACTTCCCTCTGGATGCACAGAATTTTGATTTCATTTTTAGAAAAATATCAAAAATAAAACAGAACAAAATCTGGTACCAGGTTGTGAAATCTATTAAAGCACTAAACCTACAAGTAGATCACTCAAATGTAAATATTTCAATCTATTCAATTTTCCAAATTTTTTTCCTGCATTTGACCCAACTGTGTGTTTCAATTAAATTCAATACTTTATGATTCTCCAAATTCCTTCCCTGAGTATTTATTACCATCCTCGTAACAACAATAATCACCCAATTTAAGTTATTCATTAAGCTCTTTATATAACCATATAACAATTACAGCATGGAAACAGGCCATCTCAGCCCTTCTAGTCCATGCCGAATGCTTACTCTCACCTAGTCCCACCGACCTGCACTCAGCCCATAACCCTCCATTCTTTTCCTGTCCCTATACCTATCCAATTTTACTTTAAATGACAATATCAAGTCTGCCTCCACCACTTTTACTGGAAGTTCGTTCCACACAGCCACCACTCTCTGAGTAAAGAAGTTCCCCCTTGTGCTACCCCTAAACTTTTGCCCCCTAACTCTCAACACACGTCCTCTTGTTTGAATCTTCCTTACTCTCAATGGAAAAAGCCTATCCACGTCAACTCCATCTATCCTCCTCGTAATTTTAAATACCTCTATCAAGCCCCCTTCAACCTTCTACGGTCCAAAGAATAAAGACCCAACTTGTTCAACCTTTCTCTGTAACTTCGGTGCTGAAACCCAGGTAACCCAGGTAGATCTTCTCTGTACTCTCTATTTTGTTGACATCTTTCCTATAATTCGGTGACTAGAACTGTACACAATACTCCAAATCTCACCCTATCAGTGCCTTGAAATCTTATTTGTTCAAAAGATCTAATTTATCAATTTATTTTCTTATGATATATCCAAAAACCAATTCTCTCAAGATATACCAGACTTTCTTCAACTATTTCACAATTATTATAAGGTTTGTCCCTTTGGGATTCTTGTTCAAGGAAATGCACACAAAATGTGAAGGTGTTTCATAATTCCAAAGTTGCATTGGATTTATTACTTGTCAAAAGTCTAAAGCACAGAAGGGCAATCAAACACCAACCTAATGAGGGTGGGTACACGTATTCATACAATTTATAAGGCTAAAACAGAAAATACTGGAAAAGTTCAACAGTATTACAAAATGTTTCCTTTTCAATATATTTGTAATGTAGCATCAAGGATGTCTGCTCTCCTGGCCATTCCCTTTTCTTTCTTCTAGAACAAACAGGAGCATGAAAGCCCAGATGACCAAACTCAAACCTGTTTCTTCCCCACCTGTATCAGACTTCTGAACCTATCACCTCTCAAACCCTTAAATTCTTCCTCCTTTAATCATCACTTTGGCATTTCTTTTTGCTCTAGTATACTTTACACCATCTAGTTGTTTTGCAATTTTTGTTGTATTTATTGTTAAAATGTTACTGTTTACACGGCAAGTTTCAAGTAAGCATGAAACTTTATTACACCCTAGTGTACATGACAATAAATAGTTAACTAATACTGTATCACGATTCCAATAAGGGGAAAAGTCATTGCCATTTGAAAATGGCGAAAGGATATCATGCCACTGGTTGACCACTGTCAATTCAATAAGTAATATGAAGGCTGAGAGGAGATTATTGAAGTTGTTCTTGCAATATCTAAGAGTAGCAAACTGTGAACCCTTCAGTGCTGGATTCCCGCAATATTTTGCTGCAGGGTCACTGGAGTTAGCACCGTAAAAATTGATCCTCCCTTTGAATGCTTCCATTCCAACTATAGCAAAAATGTAGTATACAACCTAAAAAAGAGAAAATGTATTTAAAATCACATTTAAGGATTAGTGATCTAAAAGTCTAAAAAGTTACCTTTCCTTACCACAAGTAGTCCTGCATATGTTAGCATTGTGGGTATAAGATTCACCAGTGTGTTGAGCAAAATCCTGAATCTAAAAGGAAAAGCACAGAGGCATTAAAATAGTGACAAAGTCAATCATTTCAAAGATTGTGGAGAAGTCTTCACTTGGGTAACCATCATCTTGTCCCAGTGAATTTCCCCATTCTGCCATAAAGCCAAGGGAAAAAAAAGCTACAGATTATATGTTAACAAGGTGGATGGGCAGTCATTTTCCCCTCTAAAGGTTTGTGAGAAGAGAAAAACTTAAAGGGGACGATAAAGGACAATTTTTTTACCACGTAAAAGGTGGTGGGCATGTGCATCAAGCTGCAATAGGAAGTGATAGAGGTTATTACAGCTACAATTTTATACGACATTTGGAATGTTTTACAGGGATAATGGTGCCAACTGGCAAATGGGACCAGCTTGGAAGGCACTTTGGGCCAAAGGGCGTGTTTCCAAGCTGTGAAGTTTTGTGACTCTATTAACTTGGATTGCTTTTGGAGACAGTATTGAATTCTGCAACACAGGTATCATGTTCATTGCTGTTTACACAACAACTGTAACATTAGGGACAAACTGCGGTTTGGGGATAAAGCTGCTTCATGGAGCATTCAATTGCCCTCTCACACAAGTTTCTCAGATTAATTCATGCATCAGGTTACAGAAAGCACATGTCAAGGAGTTGAAAATGGCTGGTTTCCCTTAATTTGGGGGATCGATCGTGTTATTTCTTTAACCAATTAAACTGAAAGATTGAAGTTAGCAGTACAAAGGTGAAGGTATTAAAATTAAATCTTATGAATTCAATATGTAATGAACTGAGAAGAACTAAGTATTGATCACAACACAGAGAAATGCATATTTTAATTATCCATTAAGAAATGTTCAACTCCCCTATGAGTTGAAGGACTGACGCTCAATACTTGCAATTGTTAATCAACAGCACGGTGTCATTGATTTAATTTGAAGGATACCAGATTAAATTTACCAAGATAATTCTGGCAATTTTATTTTGCAACTGCATCAAATTTTCATGAATTGATTCTATTCCAAGCAGACAGTAAAGATGATAATTGCTTGGATATTTGGACTCGAGTGTTTTTTCTTCCCTGGAAGCTGCTGGGAGATATTAACATCATTCAGAGCTCATTGGGCTGCAACGCTAGGTCCTCTGTATAAATCTGGAGCAAAGCTCCCCTGGGATGTGCAGATCACACGCTGGATTTACATTTCAAGTACTTGCTCGTGTGGCAAGTCAGCACGAGTTTCTGCTACAGTTCTACCAATGAAGCCTTTTGTGGACTTGATAAAACCCTTCAGTCCCGCAGACCACTCGCTGCTCTGTCGAGGTAATGTCATTATTTATCCAAAAGCGTTATTGAGATTAAAAGAATGAAGGCTTTTTTTTGGGGTGGGAGGCTTTAGGAATTTGGATATGGATAAGGTAGAAAGTCAAACTTCACCAAACCCCTTTGCCTGGGGAAAAGTAAAATAATTGGTGTATTCCTACAACCATTTAACATATTTGTTCATGATAAAGGAATATAAGAGCATCAATGCTGATGCTACAATGCTTAGTAGGCACATAAATAAAGCATCTTTACAAGGATGTAAAGACATGGCAACCATGTAAGTAGCAAGACTGAAATATCGAAGGCAAAAGATCTTGTTGTAGAGAAAAGCCTTGAACAGACTGGTTCAAGCTGACAGGAAGGTGGCAGTAACTCAAATGAACTTGCATTACAACAAAGTTGTCCAGAAGACATCTCCGAATGTACATGTCAAAACCGTGAAGTGGGTAGGCTACAGAAGCAGAAGACCATAAACATACACACAGTGGCCACTTTATTATGCACAGGAGGTATCTGATAAAGTAGCCACTGAGTGTAATTCCTAGCTTGAGAGGAGTAAGCTAAAAACAGAGATACAGCAAGCAAATTTCCATACCCAAGAGACAATTTAGAAGACTGAGCTTTCAAAGTAAGGTACACACTTTTTAACTTCAGATGTTAAACAGGATACTATACCCTGCCCCTCTCATCATGGGAAATGTGAGATCGCTGGGGAATAAAATGGATGAACTGACGACGCTTGTCAGGAGTCGGAGAACATTTCGGGAGAGCAGTGTCATGTGCTTCACTGAGACGTGGCTGCACGAGGACATACCCGATCAAAGCATTTCTATAGAGGGCTTCCAGACCGTTCGAGCTGACCGGAATTGCACTGAGAGCGGTAAGCGCAAAGGAGGGAGGCTGGCAGTTCTGGTAAATAACAGCTGGTGCAATCCTGGGCATATTACGATCAAGGAACGGGTCTGTAGCCCGGATATTGAACTTTTTGCTGTTGGACTCCGGCCATATTATTTGCCAAGGGAAATCTCACATGCAATTGTGGTTGTTGTGTACACCCCTCCCACTGCCAACCCACCCAGCACCCGACTGCCCTCATTACCATCTCGGGTGACGTCAACCAGGTTACCATGGCTAGAACATTGCCCAACCTCACGCAGTATGTGAGCTGTACAACCAGAGGGGAGAGGACTCTGGATTTGATGTACGCTAACGTTAAGGATGCATACAGCTCCTCTCCCCTCCCCCCACTGGGAAGGTCAGATCACAACCTGGTGCATCTAAAACCCTGCTACGTGCCTCTGGTGAAAAGTAAACCTGCAACCTCAAGGACAGTGAGGAAATGGTCGGAGGAGGCTTATGAGGCGCTCCAGGGTTGTTTTGAGGTGACAGACTGGCAGGCACTCTGTGAGCCACATGGAGAGGATATTGATGGGCTCACAGAATGCATCACGGATTACATCAACTTCTGTGTGGACTGCAATGTTCCGAAAAGAACTGTCCTTTGTTATTCAAATAACAAGCCATGGGTAACAAAGGACATTAAGGACATCCTGAACGCTAAAAAGAGGGCGTTTAGAGATGGAAATAAGGAGGAGCTGAGGGCAATACAGAGGGACCTGAAAGCCAGGATCAGGGAGGCTAAAGACAGGTATAGGAGGAAGCTTGAGTGGAAACTCCAGCAGAACAACATGAGAGAGGTCTGGAGGGGGATGAGGACCATCACTGGGTTCCGCCAAACTAGCAACAGAGGAGCTGAGGGCAGTGTGGACAGGGCCAATGAACTTAACCTGTTCTTTAACAGATTTGACATTGTGACCCCTGCCCATCCCCCACATGAGCCATCTGTTGTCGGCCCCCAATCAACACATGTTCCACTCTCCCCTCCTACGGCTCCTCACAGTCCCCCACCCTGCTCTCATGACTATACCCCGCCCCCACACAAAACCACCATGGTGAGCTTCACAGCTAAACAGGTGAGAAGACAGCTGAAACGTCTCAACCCAAGCAAGGCTTCAGGACCAGATGGTGTCAGTACCAGGGTGCTCAAAGCCTGTGCCCCTCAGCTATGTGGAGTACTTCGCCATGTATTCAACCTGAGCCTGAGGCTCCGGAGGGTTCCTGTACTGTGGAAAACATCCTGCCTCGTCCCTGTGCCAAAGACGCCGTGCCCCAGCGGCCTCAATGACTACAGACCAGTGGCATTGACCTCCCACATCATGAAGACCCTGGAAAGACTTGTTCTGGAGCCGCTCCGGCCTATGGTCAAGCCACACTTAGATCCCCTCCAGTTCGCCTACCAGCCCCGACTAGGAGTTGAGGATGCCATTGTCTACCTGCTGAACCGTGTCTACGCCCACCTGGATAAGCCAGCGAGCACTGTGAGGGTCATGTTTTTTGACTTCTCCAGTGCGTTCAACACCATCCACCCTGCCTGCTGGGGGAGAAGCTGACAGCGATGCAGGTGGGTGCTTCCCTGGTATCATGGATTCTTGATTACCTGACTGGCAGACCACAGTACGTGTGCTTGCCACACTGTGTGTCCGACAGAGTGATCAGCAGCACTGAGGCTCCACAGGGGACTGTCTTGTCTCCCTTTCTCTTCACCATTTACACCTCGGACTTCAACTACTGCACAGAGTCTTGTCATCTTCAGAAGTTTTCGGATGACTCTGCCATAGTTGGATGTATCAGCAAGGGAGATGAGGTCGAGTACAGGGCTACTATAGGAAACTTTGTCACATGGTGTGAGCAGAATTATCTGCAGCTTAATGTGAAAAAGACTAAGGAGCTGGTGGTAGATCTGAGGAGAGCTAAGGTACCGGTGACCCCTGTTTTCATCCAGGGGGTCAGTGTGGACATGGTGGAGGATTACAAATACCTGGGGATACATATTGACAATAAACTGGACTGGTCAAAGAACACTGAGGCTGTCTACAAGAAGGGTCAGAGCCATCTCTATTTCCTGAGGAGACTGAGGTCCTTTAACATCTGCCGGACGATGCTGAGGATGTTCTACGAGTCTGTGGTGGCCAGTGCTATCATGTTTGCTGTTGTGTGCTGGGGCAGCAGGCTGAGGGTGGCAGACACCAACAGAATCAACAAACTTACTCGAAAGGCCAGTGATGGTGTGGGGATGGAACTGGACTCTCTGACGGTGGTGTCTGAAAAGAGGATGCTGTCTAAGTTGCATGCCATCTTGGTCAATGTCTCCCATCCACTACATAATGTACTGGGTGGGCACAGGAGTACATTCAGCCAGAGACTCATTCCTCCGAGATGCAGCACAGAGCGTCATAGGAAGTCATTCCTGCCTGTGGCCATCAAACTTTACAACTCCTCCCTTGGAGAGTTAGACACCCTGTGCCGATAGGCTGGTCCTGGACTTATTTCATAATTTACATATTACTATTTAACTATTTATGGTTCTATTACTATTTATTATTTATGGTGCAACTGTAACGAAAACCAATTTCCCCTGGGATCAATAAAGTATGACTATGACAATACTTAGAAGGTTAGACAGAAATCTCCTAGGAGTCTCCTTACCCAAGGGAGTGCAGTGAAGATTCACTAGGCTGGTCCCAAGAATGGCAGGATTATTTAAGAGGAGAGATTGAGTTGAACAGCTATATATTCACTCAAGTTTTGAGGAATAGGAGGGGATCTCACTGAAGTGTAGGGATCGACAGGCTGCATTCCAGGATATTCCCACTGGCTAGGTTTCCAGAATGAAGGAGTCACATCCAGAATATGGGATAAGTCACTGAGAACTTACCAAACCTGAATGGGTAGCGGAGGACAAGACTGAACATTTGATTACTTGAGCTGCCAAGGCATAGTAGGGAATGTACCAAGTGCTGGTAAATGGGATTAGTGTAGACCAGGGGTTTCCAGGCTGGGATCTATGGATCCCTAGCTTAATGGAATTGGTCCATGGCATAAAAAGGGTTGGATTCCCTGGTGTTGATAGTACTTGATGATCAGCATAAAGCAGTGTTGTGCAACCAGGACTATGAGATGAGGAGAAATTACTTTGTTCAGAGTGGTGATCCTGTGGAATTTAACACAGAAGACAGAGGAAACCGAGTCCTGACTACATTTGGAGACACAGAGAGACTGCAGATGCTGGAACCTGGAGCGAACAACTACTGGAGGAACTCAGAGGGCCAGGCAGCATCTGTGCGGGGAAATGCAGTAGTGCAGCGGTTAGCGCGATGCTATTACAGCCTGGGGTGTCACGGAGTTCAGAGTTCAATTCCGGTGCCGTCTCTAAGGAGTCTGTACTCCTCCCCATGAAACACATGGCTTTGCCCTGGGTTTCCTCCCACAGTCCAAACACATACTGGGCACATTAATTGGGCTTTGCAAATTGTCCTGTGATTAGGATAGGACCGATTGGGTTTGTTGGAGGGTTGCTGGGCCAGCATGGCTCAAAGGGCTGAAAGGGCCTACTCCACAATATATCGCGAAGTAAGTCAATAAATAAGTGGACATTCTGGATTTGGGTCAAGACCCTTCATCTGGACTGTATTAAATGAGGAAGCTAACATTGCTAGACCCCAAGATATCAAGGACGACAGGGAGTAAGCAGCAATAGAGAATTATCTGTAATCATATTGAATGGTAAAGCAAAGTCAGAGGACTCCTATTCTCAATATACTGTATTGGGATAATAGAGGTGGAAGTCTCTCAAAAAGCAGATGTTTCTCTTTAGAATGTAGAAGATTCAGGGGAGATTTAACAGAGGAATACAAAATTGAGGGCTATAGATAGGGTAGATGCAAGCAGGCTTTATACACTGAAATTGGGTGAGACAACAACCAGAGGTCGCGGGTTAAGGGTGAAAGGTGAGAAGTTTAAGGGGAACATGAGAGGGAAATTTCACTCAGGATCATGAGAGTGTGGAATGAGCTACCAGCACAAGTGGAGCACGTGAACTCAATTTCAACGTTTAGGAGAAATTTGGATAGGTACATGGATGGTAAGGATATGGAGTGCTATGGTCCCAACGCTGGTCAATGGGAGTTGGCAGTTTAAATAGTTTTGGCATGGACTAGCTGGGCTGTGCTGTGCTTCTCTATGGCAACAGGCTTCACATACATTTGTTGCATTTTAAATGCAGGGTAGTCACTTACAAACTCCAGCCTTTAATTTTTACCTCTGGAAGCTGTCGACGATCCGGATTAATCGAAGTACGCGCAGGATGAACACAATATCCAAGATCTGTTGACTACTGTACCCGCCAGCTGTGTTGGCAAAAAATCAAATAACATCATGAGTTGAATTGTCTTCTTAGTCACGCAATTGAACATAGAACATAGAATAGTACAGCACAGTACAGGCCCTTTGGCCCACAATGTTGTTCCAACCCTCAAACCCTGCCTCCCATATAAGCCCCCACCTTAAATTCTTCCATATACCTGTCTAGTAGTCTCTCAAACTTCACGAGTGTATCTGCCTCCACCACTGACTCAGGCAGTGCATTCCACGCACCAACCACTCTCTGAGTAAAAAACCTTCCTCTAATATCCCCCTTGAACTTCCCACCCCTTACCTTAAAGCCATGTCCTCTTGTATTGAGTAGTGGTGCCCTGGGGAAGAGGTGCTGGCTGTCCACTCTATCTATTCCTCTTATTATCTTGTACACCTCTATCATGTCTCCTCTCATCATCCTTCTCTCCAAAGAGTAAAGCCCTAGCTCCCTTAATCTCTGATCATAATGCATACTTTCTAAACCAGGCAGCATCCTGGTAAATCTCCTCTGTACCCTTTCCAATGCTTCCACATCCTTCCCATAATGAGGTGACCAGAACTGGACACAGTACTCCAAGTGTGGCCTAACCAGAGTTTTATAGAGCTGCATCATTACATCGCGACTCTTAAAATCTATCCCTCGACTTATGAAAGCTAACACCCCATAAGCTTTCTTAACTACCCTATCCACCTGTGAGGCAACTTTCAGGGATCCGTGGACATGTACCCGCAGATCCCTCTGCTCCTCCACACTACCAAGTATCCTGCCATTTATTTTGTACTCTGCCTTGGAGTTTGTCCTTCCAAAGTGTACCACCTCACACTTCTCCGGATTGAACTCTATCTGTCATTTCTCAGCCCACTTCTGCATCCTATCAATGTCTCTCTGCAATCTTTGACAATCCTCTACACTATCTACACCACCACCAACCTTTGTGTCATCTGCAAACTTGCCAACCCACCTTTTTACCCCCACATCCAGGTCGTTAATAAAAATCACAAAAAGTAGAGGTCCCAGAACAGATCCTTGTGGGACACCACTAGTCACAATCCTCCAATCTGAATGTACTCCCTCCACCACCACCCTCTGCCTTCTGCAGGCAAGCCAATTCTGAATCCACCTGGCCAAACTTCCCTGGATCCTATGCCTTCTAACTTTCTGAATAAGCGTACCATGTGGAACCTTGTCAAATGCCTTACTAAAATCCATATAGATCACATCCACTGCACTACCCTCATCTATATGCCTGGTCACCTCCTCAAAGAGCTCTATCAGGCTTGTTAGGCACGATCTGCCCTTCACAAAGCCATGCTGACTGTCCCCGATCAAACCATGATTCTCTAAATGCCCAGAAATCCTATCTCTAAAAATCTTTTCCAACAGCTTTCCCACCACAGATGTAAGGCTCACTGGTCTATAATTACCCGGATTATCCCTACTACCTTTTTTGAACAAGGGGACAACATTCGTCTCCCTCCAATCCTCCGGTACCATTGCCATGGACAACGAGGACATAAAGATCCAAGCCAGAGGCTCAGCAATCTCTTCTCTCACCTCATGGAGCAGCCTGAGGAATATTCCGTCAGGCCCTGGGGACTTATCTGTCCTAATGTATTTTAACAACTCCAACACTTCCTCTCCCTTAATATCAACATGCTCCAGAACATCAACCTCACTCATATTGTCCTCACCATCATCAAGTTCCCTCTCATTGGTGAATACCAAAGAGAAGTATTCATTGAGGACCTCGCTCACTTCCACAGCCTCCAGGCACATCTTCCCACCTTTATCTCTAATCAGTCCTACCTTCACTCCTGTCATCCTTCTTTTCTTCACATAATTGAAGAATGCCTTGGGATTTTCCTTTACCCTACTGGCCAAGGCCTTCTCATGCCCCCTTCTTGCTCTTCTCAGCCCCTTCTTAAGCTTTCTTGCTTCCCTATATTCCTCAATAGACCCATCTGATCCTTGCTTCCTAAACCTCATGTATGCTGCCTTCTTCCACCTGACCAGATTTTCCACCTCACTTGTCACCCATGGTTCCTTCACCCTACCATTCTTTATCTTCCTCACCGGGACAAATTTATCCCTAACATCCCGCAAGAGATCTCTAAACATTGACCACATCTCCATAGTACATTTCCCTGCAAAAACATCATCCCAATTCATACCCACAAGTTCTAGCCTTATAGCCTCATAATTTGCCTTTCTCCAATTAAAAATTTTCCTGTCCTCTCTGATTCTATCCTTTTCCATGATAATGCTAAAGGCCAGGGAGCGGTGGTCACTGTCCCCCAGATGCTCACCCACTGAGAGATCTGTGACCTGACCCAGTCCATTACCTAGTACTAGATCTAGTATGGCATTCCCCCTGGTCGGCCTGTCCACATACTGTGACAGGAATCCGTCACAGAAGCAAAGCCTAAAATCAAGTTCCATGTTGCAAAGGGGGACTGAGGTTACAGCCAGGTCAGATCCTGTGCGATGGCAGAGCTGGGGTGAGCAGCACGTGGCTCAGCTCGTATGGAGGCACAGAGAGACTGCAGAATGGGGAGCAACACACAAGATGCTGGAGGAACTCGGTGGCCAGTACAAAGAGATGAAGGGAAAAGGGGTGTAGTTAGCAGAGGGATGGTACGTCGGTGCACTGGTTAGCACAACACTTTGTGGTGCTGGCATCAATCCTCATCACCGTCCGAAAGGAATTTGTACATTCTCCCCGAGACCACGGCGTACTCCAGTTCCCTCCCACATTGCAAAGGTGTACGGTTAGGGATTTGTGAGTTGTGCGTGTGTTATGTTGGACCAGGAAGCATGGTGACACTTGTGAGATGGCCAGCCCAATCCTCGCTGATCTGATTTGATGCAGGTGACACACTTCACTGCACCTTTCAATGTACATGCGACAAATAAAGCTAATTTTCTTTCTTTCCTTCAAGAGCTAGCAGGAGATAGGTGAATTTGGGTGAGGAGGGATGATGGGCAGATGAGAAGGTGGGCATAGTGCCAGAAGCTGGGACGTGACAAAGTCACCGCACAGCAGAGGAGCATTGGGAGGGCCCATTGTGAAGAAGTCTGCTTCCTCTCTGTAACAGGATGTCTGGTAGACCCTCTCTCACTGCTCCCCCAACCCTCTCTTTGGCACTTCTGTCCATCACCTCCCAGCTCCTGGCACTATTTCCACTCCACTCCCCGATCTATCCTCGAGCTTTACTCTCCTGGATCCAGAGTTTTCTTCAGACCCTCCCTGCACCTGCACCTTTCTCCCTTTTTTAAAATATATACTGGATATCTTCCTCCTATCTGACTCGCTTGAGCCTCTCAACCCAAAACTGTTCACTTCCCTATATAGATGCTGCCAGGCCCACTGAGTTCCTTCCGCACTCTATGTATCACTTCATATGACAGTTCCAGGCTAAAACATGAAAAACTGGCTAATTAATAATCTTCCCTGAGAATTTTTCAGCAGTACATCCCTGCAAAAGAACGGCAACATTCAAACATAGAAACATAGAAAATAGGTGCAGGAGTAGGCCATTCGGCCCTTCGAGCCTGCACCGCCATTTATTATGATCATAGCTGATCATCCAACTCAGAACCCCACCCCAGCCTTCCCTCCATACCCCCTGACCCCTGTAGCCACAAGGGCCATATCTAACTCCCTCTTAAATATAGCCAATGAACTGGCCTCAACAGTTTCCTGTGGCAGAGAATTCCACAGATTCACCACTCTCTGTGTGAAGAAGTTTTTCCTAATCTCGGTCCTAAAAGGCTTCCCCTCTATCCTCAAACTGTGACCCCTCGTTCTGGACTTCCCCAACATCGGGAACAATCTTCCTGCATCTAGCCTGTCCAATCCCTTTAGGATCTTATACGTTTCAATCAGATCCCCCCTCAATCTTCTAAATTCCAACGAGTACAAGCCCAGTTCATCCAGTCTTTCTTCATATGAAAGTCCTGCCATCCCAGGAATCAATCTGGTGAACCTTCTTTGTACTCCCTCTATGGCAAAGATGTCTTTCCTCAGATTAGGGGACCAAAACTGCACACAATACTCCAGGTGTGGTCTCACCAAGGCCTTGTACAACTGCAGTAGTACCTCCCTGCTCCTGTACTCGAATCCTCTCGCTATAAATGCCAGCATACCATTCGCCTTTTTCACCACCTGCTGTACCTGCATGCCCACTTTCAATGACTGGTGTATAATGACACCCAGGTCTCGTTGCACCTCCCCTTTTCCTAATCGCCCACCATTCAGATAATAATCTGTTTTCCTATTTTTGCCACCAAAGTGGATAACTTCACATTTATCCACATTAAATTGCATCTGCCATGAGTTTGCCCACTCACCCAACCTATCCAAGTCACCCTGCATCCTCTTAGCATCCTCCTCACTGCTAACACTGCCGCCCAGCTTCGTGTCATCCGCAAACTTGGAGATGCTGCATTTAATTCTCTCATCCAAGTCATTAATATATATTGTAAATAACTGGGGTCCCAGCACTGAGCCTTGCGGTACCCCACTAGTCACCGCCTGCCATTCTGAAAAGGTCCCGTTTATTCCCACTCTTTGCTTCCTGTCTGCTAACCAATTCTCCACCCACACCAGTACCTTACCCCCAATACCGTGTGCTTTAAGTTTGCACACTAATCTCCTGTGTGGGACCTTGTCAAAAGCCTTTTGAAAATCCAAATACACCACATCCACTGGTTCTCCCCTATCCACTCTACTAGTTACATCCTCAAAAAATTCTATGAGATTCGTCAGACATGATTTTCCTTTCACAAATCCATGCTGACTTTGTCCGATCATTTCTCCGCTTTCCAAATGTGCTGTTATCACATGGGATAAAAGTTGGTATAAATTCCTACCACAAGAAAATACCCCCATCAATTAAGATTTCTGCATTTGGTGATCACAATGTGATCTCCTCTCTACAAGAAGGCAAACCCAGGTAAGTGATTAATTTGTAGAATACCTCTTTTCTGTCTGAAAGGGTGTCTGCGAGCTCCCACCAACTCTGACCTCTGTCTTTTGCATCTTACTTTTGCTGACGCCACCACCACCCCCCAAATCCAAGCTTGAGGTACATCAACTTGTCTTCAGATTTGAAATATTACAGCCCTTGGGTCAGAACATTTAATTCAAGAACTTCACATAAACAGATTTTTCAGTTTGTGTTTAAACTAACCACTTCTGAAGAAAGGTAATTGACACATTAACTGTGCTTATCTCTCTCCACAGATGCTGTTTAGCCTGCTGAGTATTTCTAACCCATCTTTGTCAACTGTACTGTTTGTCCCTCTCTCACACACGTTATCTTTATTTCTCTCTCCTCCCACTCATCGTCTAGTACATTGCCAGACAGATCAGTGTCACAAATAACTTCTTTTAGCCAGTACTGTCCACTTTGCCATTCAGTTTCACGATCTCCACTATTGATAGTCCCTTTGTTTCCTCTCTTCTGTGCATGTCTGGCACTGAACTTTCCTAGTTCTTGTGAAAGGTCATTGTTGGCCAACATTAATTTAATTTCTCTCTCCACAGGTGAAATTTAGAAAGACATGTACAGTACTGGTGCAGCGGAGAGCGAGTTTGTAAATCTGGTGAGACCAAAGGTTGCTGGGAATGGTGAGAGTGTGGATCAGGTGACAGAGGAGGAGAGTCGGGATAGGGAGAGGGTGGGCTGGTGTGGTTGCTGACGCCTCATGGACCAATTGAGTGCAAACTTCCTACAATGTCCCAACACTTAAGCAGGTGACACCTGAAGTGTGAGGAGCATGTCATTTCACTGCTGAGGAATGGCTGTGATGGACTTGAGCATCAAGGTTATAGAATGCCACTATCATTCCAAGCAATGTGCTGACTGTTGAAACATCCTTTACAGCCGGATCCTACATCAAAAGGGAGGTTTTCCCTCACACTAATGGGGAAAACAAAACAGTGCAATGAGGAGAACACAGGCACCATAACCAAATGGAGGCACAAGAGATTGCAGAAGCTAAAATCTGGAGCATGGTCTCCTTATGGTGTAGGAATCCATAAAAAAATCATAAAGTGCTCATTTGTATTAAATGTAACCATTTCTGCATTAATTTGAAGATTTTAGAATATACAGATTTATATAAATTCAAGTACCTACATGATTTTAGTGTAGTATTGACTATGGTGCCCAGCAGAGCAGCAACGATAATTATGGTATCAAACCTGAAATATTAATCAGAAACTTAATTCATTGTTTCACATCCAGAATAAATAATAGTTTAAAAATGAAGTAAAATTACCAATTCCAAAATTGAAATTTAGCAAAAAAGGCCCTGGGTTCGTGTGCGTAGAGTTTCAGCAGTATTTCAATTACGTAGAGGGTCAAGAACGCCCATTCTGCCTTAGATATTAAAGGATTGGTCTCATCTCCACCGATAAAAATAGCATTTATAACAATGATAACATCGTATGTGTAACGAAACCCTCTGTGAGAGAGAAAACAAAACTTGTAACACATTGTAAGAATCTTACTTCTCTGCCTAATTGTAAACAAATAGTTTTTGTTGTACTGCAGATCATGGTCTTTCTTGGGGGCTTTGCTACTGCTTGCTTGGTGGGTGAAGGGTGCTGATGTTTTTTGCTGAAGTAAGTGGGGTAGGGGAGGGTCAATGCTTTGCTGCTGCTTGTGCGTGGGAGAGCGGGGGGGGTGTTGGGGTTCTAACATTTTTACTGTCATTCTTTGGGGCACTCTTCTGTTCCATCAATGTCTGCGAAGAACAAGAATTTCAGGTTGTATATTGTATACACTCTCTGATGGTGAATGGAGCTACTGAACTAAAAAAAGTCAAGACCAGTGCACACTAATTAACTTAAATGATCAATACTGCGGATTACATCTAAATCTACTGAAGGGAGCAGAAAGCTGGAGAAGATGGATCACAAAACAGAAACTAGAAAGGAAATAAGATAATGAATGAAGACTAAACATACAGTACTAAGTTGGCCAGCAGGGAGCCAAACTATGAATTATTCACTGTGGCTGCTTTGTACAGATGCTGCAACAGAAGCAAGCACACAACCAGGCCACTACAGACCTGCCCCAATTTAGGATTACACTCTGTTCCTGTATCACCACATCCATATTTATAACTTCAGTTTGAACATCAGTGTCAATCTTCACCGTCCAATCCAGCAGTGAATACCACCTACACACAGCTCTCTCAAGCTACGAAAGACAGGAAAAGCACAAGTATGCACGGGAAGACAAATTGGTATTGCTACCACAGATGGAAATTTGCTGTCATAGACAGAGAGCACAAAAACAGGCCCTTCAGCCGACCAAGTCCATCTCAACTGTCAACAGCAATCGCCTTTATTCTTCTCTCCACATTCTCAACCGCTGGCACCTGATTCTACCATTCACCTAAGTGTTGGCACAATTTACAGTGCCCAACTAACTTACCAATCTACATGACATTGGGAAATGGGAGTAAAAACTTGGAAGGAGCCCACATTGTGACAGGGAGAGTTTGTAAACTTCACACCAACAGCACCAAACCTGGGTCTCTGGTACTGTGAGGTAATGCCTCTTCTAGCCGTGACACTGTGCTACCCTGCTGTTTTGCAGAAACCAGGACATCTCAGTAAAAATTAAACTATCTTCAAAGCATCTCACTTTTATGATACTTTGTCCATCTGGACTGAGAAATTTGAAGAGTATAGCATAGGGGCAGGTTCTTCAGCCCATTATGAATGTTTGCACCAATCGTAATGACAATCTAACTAATACACACAAAATGCTGGAGGAACTCAGCAGGCCAGGCAGCATCTACGGAAAAGAGTACACAGGCTATGTTTGGGCCCGAGACCCTTCACCAGGACTGGAGAAGAAGAGATGAGAAGTCAGAGTAAGAAGGAGGGGGGAGGGGACAAAGAAGTGCAAGGTGGTAGGTGATAGATGAAACCAAGAGAGGGGGAGGGATGAAGTCAAGAGTTGATAAGTCGAATGATGAAAGAGATAAAGGGCTGGAGAAGGGGAGATCTGATAGGAGAGGACAGAAAGCCATGGAAGAAAGGGAAGTGGGAGGAGCACCAGATGGACATGATAGGCAGGTAAGGAGAGGAGGTGAGAGAGGGAGAGGGAAATGGAAATGGGGAATGGTGAGGGGGGTGGGGAGAGGAATTACTGGAAGTCGAAAAACCGATGTTGGTAAATTCAGTGGGGCAGAAGCAGTGGGTTTACCTGGACAGGCAGATTTATGGATGGCAGGAACAATGCTCCTTCCATAGCTGCTGCCTGGCCTGCTGAGTTCCTCCAGCATTTTGTGTGCATTACTTTGATTTCCAGCAACTGCAGATTTTCTCTTGTTTGTGACAGTCTAACTAATCGGTAACTAATCACATAATCTCTATCTCTATAACTCCGCCTTTCATTGTGTCCGTCTAGTGCCTGTTAAATATCATTTCCACCATCACCCCCGACTGTGCAATCCAAGCACCTATCACTTATAGTGCGTAAAATAATAACAATTTACCTTACATATCCCCCTTTAAGATTTCCCCTCTCACCTCAAACGTCCCCTAGTATTCAACATTTCTACCCCAGGGGAAAAATTCCTGAATGTCTACCCTCTCCATCGTCATGTAATTTTAAAAACCTGTATCAGGTGTCCCCTCAGCTGCTGATGTTCCAGAGAAAACAGACCAAGTTTGTCCAACCTGCACGTAGTGGATACTCACCAATCCAGGCATCCTCCTGGTGAACCTCTTCGGCACCCTCTCCAAAGCCTCCACATTCTTCCTACAGCATGGAGACCAGAACTCTACACAATACGTTAACTGGTCTGGCTGCAAAAAAACCAAAGCCCTGACTGATGAACGCGTTCATCTTTCCCACCCTATCCACCTGCGTTATCATTTTCAGGGAGCTATAGACTTGTACTCTAAGATTCCTCTGTACGTCAATGCTCCTAAATATACCTCATAAAACCCATCATCTCACCTGTCGGGATTAAATTCCATTTCCCATTTCTTCGCCAAGGTTTTCAACTGATCGTTATCCTGCCATATCCTTTGACAACCTCCCTCACTAAACACAACTCCACCAAATTTTGCATCATCTGAACACTTTTTCACCAGTCTGATGAACATAAACAATCCTGACGCTACAAATGAAAAGCATTCTGCTGGGTTTGAGCCTCAGACACTTAAAATGACACTTGCAGGTGAAACAAACATTAGTCAGATCCTTCAATATACAGTACTGCTCAAGTCTTAGGCACACACACATATTACAGAGCTAGAGTGTATAAAACTTTTGCATTGAGAGGAGAGGAGAGTGTGTTTGTACATCTGACAGGAATAAAGGACGTTGGGAATGGTGAGGGTGGAGCGCTGCGTGAGGGGTGTGGGACAGGTGGCCAAGAAGGAGTGTCAGGAGCCGGGTGGGGGTGTGTGGGTGCAGAAACACCTAGCTCTGAGACACCAGGCAAGGTCAGTTGAATTCAAACAACTGGTTTATTGATCATCGGGGAATGTCTCTCTGGTGCTTCCCACTCCTTCCCCTTCCCTCCTCTTTTTATTCAACCATAATTCCCCACCCCCTGCCCCCTTCCCACTCTCAGTCCACAATAGAGACCCATATCAGATTCAGGCTTATCATCACTCAACTTGAACAGTACAGTGTAATTCAGAAAATTACTGCAGTACTGTGCAAAAGTCCTGGATATATATATACATGCCTAAAACTTTTGCACAGTTCTCTAAATAAGCAGCATGAAGGAAACAGTCAATCCTGTTTGTGTTCTACTAGCTGCTATGAAAGAGAGGGTGGTTAAAGGTATTTAATATAACTCTGTTGACATCTGGAATATAACATCTCCCACAGTTAAAGCTGATGGGAGCATTAGTTTTTGTACTGGTGGGTAATCAATACAAGAAATAATTAACTCTGACTAATGCTCAAATGGAACTTGTCTATCATAAATCACCTGTCAGCCAGTTCTACAACAAACTCTAAGTATTAAAATTACACATGAGAATGCTGATTTTGATCATCAGTCACTGGAACATACTGGTGCTTGACCATCCTGCAGATGAGCTGGCTCACTCTGGAGTTATACAGGGTCGGTATGCTTTTCTCCAACGGATGGACCCTCTCCTTCATCTGAACAATCTGTATGTTTAGAAGGTCTGCCAGGCGGATGAAAGACTCTTTTCCTGATTAAAAAGAAAACATAGAATCGGAGCTGTGCAACACAGAAAACAAGCCGTTTTGGCCCAACTTGTTGACCAAGGTGTCTTCCTGAGCTGGGTCCCATTTGTCTGCTTTTGGTCCACATCTCTCTAAACCAGGGGTTCCTAACCGGATGTCCACAGCCACCTTGCTTAATGGTATTGATCCATGGCATAAAAAAGGTTGGACACCCCTGCTCTAAACATTTTGTATTTATGAACCCATCCAAATGTCTTTTAACAACTGACATTCAGTATTGATCATGACCAGTAACTAACATTTACAGATGTGTTTCACGTTCGACACGCTTTCCCAACACTTCCCAATACCCAGGGTTGGGCAAGTGGCTTTGTACAGATGGATTTAAACAGTATCAAGAGTTGCATTTTAAATAAGCAGAGTAATGCAGACAAAAGCAGTGAAACATAGGCTTCTAAGCACTAAATCCATGGCATGCCAAATCCCAAACACAACCTCCCTAAAGCATAATATAATTTGCAAAGGTGAGCTGCACTCTGCTGAACCAGAATTTTCGAAGGGTTTTCTTTTGTAGTGGAGGAGTGGGCATGGGTAGGAGGCTAAATAAAAAGGGATGTGTGACCTTGTGGGAAGTAGCTTGTTGGAGCTGAGAGGATGGAAGAGAAAGAGGGTATTCTTATCAAAAATGGTCAAGTAGTTTAAATATAATTTGCTTCTGTTGTCTCATTGGGAATCAAACGTGGCTTGTCTGCTGCACATGCCAGGACTGAAATATTTGCTGAAGGCCAAAAACAGAGGGAGAAGTTCATGAGGTCAGACTTTACCACTTCACTGAAAAAAAACTTTCTTACATTCCACAGAGACCAATTTATTGGTCCCCAAGGGGATTGCCCTCAAAATTACCAAAAGGATCCAAAATGAAAGGCAAAAGAATTGCAAAAAGTAGCTACATCAATGTTTTCTGAGAAATTCATTAGGCTCATGAGAAGTAAAAAGAACATTTTCTTGCATTTATTATTCAACTAACTCAACTTTGACAGATGCACATACATGCACACACATTTCTGGTTTATGTGGCGTGTCTGCCGGGACTATAAAATGGACAGAACTGCCCATTAAAAGTACATCAGCTGAACCAAATGATCTGAGTCAGTTCCAAATAGTCCAAATGATTTACACTGGATGGAGGTGTTGATAGATAGTTGGGTCTGGAATGGACATGGATCAGGCACTTTGTAGTTACTTTGCCAAAGAGCTCTACAGTAACAGAGATGCTCTTCCTCACTAATCACCTCTCAGTCAGAAACCAAAAGAGATCAAAGCTTGTTCAATTGAGTTTGCTAAATGGAAGTGGTTGACTCCTTATTCACCACACACGTGCAAGAAATCTTGCACCTGTGTTATTGTGGTGGAAAACTAGGTGAATATGATCACCAAAACAAAACACTTAACTTTGTTTTAATTCAACACAAGTCCGGGTCGGCAGCAAACGAACCTGGGAGACTGAAAGAATGAAGGGCAGAAATGCTGGTGGGAAAGTTTCCTTGTATTTTCACAAGGAAGGAAAATATTCCATTAGAGAATTTGCTCTTTCAAAAATATATGACCTAATCTTCTAACTTAACAAAGATATAGATTCTGATTTACCCTCACTTTGCGTTACCACTTTCACTTCCATTGTGAACATTACCACTTTCTCTGGTAATGCTCCCCAACTCTTTCTGCGCTGTATTGTCAACTGCATTGGAGCTACTTCCTGCACCCATGCTGAGCTCATCAATTTCATCAACTTTGACTCCAACTTCCACCCTGCCCTTAAGTTCACTTGGTCCATTTCTGACACCTGTCTCTCCTTTCTCGATCTCTCTGTCTCCATCTCTGGAGACAAACTGTCTATGAACATCTTTTATTAACTTAATGATTCCCATGGCTACCTTGATGATAACCTTTTCCCACCCTGTCTCCTGTAAAAATGCCATTCCCTTTTCTCAGCCCCTTCAGCTCTGCCACATCTGTTCCCTAGATGAGTCTTTCCTTTCCAGACCATCAGAGATGTCCTTCTTCTTCAAAGCATGGGGTTCTCCTTCCTCCACCGTTGATGCTGCCCTCAACTGTATCTCTTGCACTTATCCGGACATCCAGCCTCAGCCCATCTTCCCACTGCCTTAACAGGGTTAGAGTTCCCCGTCTTTACCTGCATCCAATACATTGTTCTCTGCAACTTCTGCCATCTTCAATGGGATCCTACCACCAAACACATCTTTACCACCCTCTCCCAACTCTCTGCTTTCCACAGGGATCACTCTCTCTGTGATTCCTTTGTCCATTCGTCCTTCCCCACTAATCTCCCTCCTGGCACTTATCCCTGTAAGCATTTTAATTCCGATCCCCATTCCCTTTCCAACATCTCAGTCCATGGCCTCCTCTACTGCCACAATGAAACCATCCACAGGGTGGAGGAACAAAACCTTATATTCCACCTGGGTGGCCTGCAACCTGATGGCATGAACAACGATTTCTCTAACTTCAGGTAATTTTCCTACCTCCCCTCTTGTTCCATTCCCCATTTAGCTGCATTCTGATCTCTTCTCCTCACCTGTCTATCACCTCCCCCTGGTGCCCCTCCTCCTTCCATGATCCTCTCTCCTCTCCCATCAGATTCCTTCTTCTCCAACCCTTCACATTTTCCACCTCTCACATCACCCCCTCCCCCATCCATCTAGCTTCACCTTTCACCTTCTAGCTCATCCTCCTTCCTCCCCCCCCCCCCACCCCACCATCCTATTTTGGCTTCTTTCCCCTTCCTTTCCAGTCCTGATGAAGGGTCTCAACCCAAACCATCAACTGTTTATGCCTTCCCACAGATGCTGCCTGCCCTGTTGAGTTCCTCTGACATTTCGTTTGTGTAAACCTCATTTTGCTCTGATTTTTGGGCAGAATAAAACTTGCTTCAGAATAAACACCCTCTTCAAAATCCAACTGAATACATGCTCAAAATAGGGGGGAAGAGTGGATGCGGATGAATGCTATTAACAGCACTGGATAAATATCTTTCCTCAGCCTAGATAAGGATAGTGCTCTTAAGCTAAAAACTCACCCTCAGGAGGAATGGGAATCCCACAAACAGACCATGCACTCACTCTGGATAACATCTTTCTCCATTCCCGATGGATCTTGCCCTTTAAAATTACTGCAATTCAAAATTCTAACAATCTTCAATGAAGGTTTTTTTGTTTTCCACTGCTTCTCACCTATAAAGCCTTTCTGTTCATCATCCAAAACTCTCCACAGCAGTTCTCGATGAGAGCTGGGGATCTCGGGTGCCACCAGTTTCACCAGCTGCCTCCATTGAGAGTCCAGGACTGAAAATTCTGTTCCATTCTTTGTTTTCAATATGTTAAATGCCTCAGTCATTTTCCGATGCTTCATATAAACTAGCTTTCTTACTTCATTCTGGAAAGTAGCGTGATAGTTTTTGATACAATGATAGAAAATACAAGAGCAGAAATGCAAATACAGTACTTAAAGTCAATCGAAAAACAAATATCATCCGGTTTTTTTTCTTCACTTTTTAGATTTAAGAAAATTGCATCAGGGTTTGTAGAAACTATTTTGCTGATGGTTAGCATATAGACGGCCTGGGTTCAATTCCGGCCACTGCCTGTAAGGAGTTTGTACGTTCTCCCTGTGACCATGCAGGTTTCATCCAGGTGCTCCAGTTTCCTCCCACAGTCCAAAGACGTACCAGTTGGTAGATTAATTGGTCATTATAAATTGCCCCGTGATTAGGCCAAATAAAATCGGGGGCTTGCTAGGCAGCATAGCTCAAAGGGCTGGAAGGGTCTATTCTACACTGATAAAATAAAATAAATATTTGCTGAGCCAGAATGTGCTGACATGGCCCATGATGCATTAGCGCTCCATGGCACTTTTGGGGCCCAAAGGTTGAAAGCTGAGGTGGGAGTGATGTTGCCATAGTTATTCTGAGGTGCTGAGGTCAGCAAAAGGTGATGAGGCCTAAGATGGCAATTCTGGCACCAATACCTACGAACTCCCATAGCCATTCTGATGGCCTGTCGACAGTTTGTACCAAAGTATATCCCACTATTTTCAATCATCTCTGATGAGGCGCTTAACTCAGCCAAGATAGATGTAGTTAAGACTAAATTAAAAGAAAATTTGCAATCAATAAAATGTCAAAATATTTTAAATGATGCAAAACCAAATCAATCAAAATAAAGGAAAACAAAGGAAGGCACATAACTCCATCTGACACCTGTTACACTTCAAAGTATAAAGTACATTTATTATTAAAGCACGTATGCAGTATACACCCCTGCGATTCGTCTTCCCACAGACAGCCACAGAAAAAGAAACAGCATGGAATCTGTTTAAAGAAAACATAAAACACCTAACATGCAAGTAAAAGAACAAATCATGCAAACAAAGGGGCAAATAACGCACAGAATCTTAAACATCAAACTGGAGAGTCCTTGAGAGGGTCTGGGAACGTTCAGCTTCGTTCAGTTCGTTCCAGTTTAACTCTGCATCGTTCGTTGACTGCATGCCGCAGAACCTGTCCTTGTCGAAGAGCCCTGATCAAAATCACGCAAAATAGCAATTTAAAAAAGAGCAGCCAGAAAGAAATAATATGAACCACAGAGTCCTCTAAGAACGAGTGCAATCCACAAGCCGTGCTGATTGAACCTTGCCCAAGGTCCAAGACTCCCGCACCACCCTCCGGCAGCAGTCAGCGAGAGGGAGGGAGACCAGTCAAACGCAGGCAGACCGCGCTGAACACCCGCTCACTGTCTGCTCTCATCCTCATTGATTTCAATCTTGTTTTAATTGGCGATATCAGTGAGTCACGGAGCCGATCAGGGGTATGCTCTCCACCATTAGGCCGCACTCTCCGTACTCAGCCTTGCTCTCAACCACACCAAATTCCCTCAGACAGCAGAAGGCTCAGGTTGTTCAGCTGGCCCAAAACACGATATCAAAATGTAAATTACAGGCCCCAATCGCCCACAAATTAGCAGTATAAGCATATTGAAAAGAATTAAGGGAAGAAATAGTTTTGTGAACTTTCTGCAGGACATCACCATTGGCTGCGTTGGTCACTGGCGCCATCTTGCCAGACACTTGTACTGTCCAGCAGTGAGTACACTAGCAGCTGGCTTCTGCTACAAGGCAATGCTATTAAGATACCCATTCTCTGGAAATACAAAACGAGGAGAAGTACAATCCAAGCAGCTAGCACACATAGAACAGAGACCAGTTCAGCCCAGAAGCAGGCCCTTCAGCCCATCAAGTGTGTGCCAAACATGGTGGCAAATAAAACTAACCCTACAATACCTCACTAGACAACTGCCACAACCAGCAGCTACCTTTCTGCCTCTTACTTGGCTGCCTTGTGGCACCAAAGCTCTGTAGTTCTGCAAGGATCAAATCACTTTTTAAGAAGAGTACAACACAGGGACAGGCCCTTCAGCTCACAATGCTGTGCTGAACTAATTAGATCCCATTCTTTCCACATCCAAGACACTCTTAAGCACCCTCCGGAAGGGTGGCAGGGTGGAGATGCGTCTCTACCAAAGCATTCCTTCCCTCCACTAGCCTGCGAGTCAAGGTGAAGTACCTGCTTAGCGATACCCTCACCGATCAGGGTCACATGAAGCTGTGAGAGCAGGTGGTGGACAGTTGTACGAGCAGCTGGTGCATACCACAAGTCAAGTGAAATGTTGTTTAACTACATGCATGTATATAACATACGGAATGTATATAAACAAGACAACATTTCTTCGAACCAAGGTATAAAGCTCACAACCCACATAACACATGATAGCCTATGAAGGCAAGGAGTCGATTTACACGTAAATTAGATTAGATTAGATTCAACTTTATTGTCATTGTGCTGAGTACAGATACAAAGCCAATGAAATGCATTTAGCATCTGACCAGAAATGCAAAGAATAATGTTATTTACAAAATAACTGCGAATAAAATAAGGGCTACAGCACACAAATATAAAAGTACTGAGACAGTACAATACAGATGCAATACTGCTTAGCGCTGTGATGAGAGGTTCAGCAGTGTCACAGCCTCGGGGAAGAAGCTCTTCCTGTGCCTGCTGGTGCGGGAACGGAGGCTCCTGTAGCGCCTACCGGATGGAAGGAGAGTAACAAACTAAAGTGCATTAATATTAAATATTGTAAGGTACAGAACAGATTAAACAGTGACACTTCAAATACGATGCAGCCAGGAGTTCAGGAGCCTAATGGCCTGGGGGGAAAAGCTGTTTCTCATTCTAACAGTTCTTGTTTTTGTGCATCAGAGTCTCCTGCCTGATGGTATAAAGTCAAAGAGGATGCTGGATGGATGGTTGGGATCCTTAATAATACTAAGGGCCCTGCGTACGCAGTGCTGTTGATAAATGTTCCCAATGGATTGTAGGAAGACCCCCTATGAGGCGGAGCGAAGTTAAGATGGTGCTAAACGGTGACTCTTTTGCTATCATCTTTGGAAACAGCTCTATTTCCATCTTTCATAGCTTTATTTTTCCCTTTCGGGGTTCTTTTGAAGACCCTGACCTGGAGTTACAAGCTGACTTTGGTTCTTTGTGGGAATGGGACCCGTTCTCGGGGTTTCAGGACTGGCCGTTGTTCGGCCTGAGAGTCCAACTTGGATTTGGAAGCCTAAGATCTCGGGGCTCTGGAGACGGGCAGATCGAGGGTCGGTGTCACAGCAGGAGACCCGTGTGTCGTCGGGAGAGTCGAAATATCTATGGCTATGGGCCCGAAGACCTGGGATCTTTGCGATCTTCGGGCACAGAGCTCAAAGAAAGTGATGCAACAGACTTTTAACATCGTAAAATGGTGAGTTGTTTGTTATGTCTCCCCACTCACTGGGAAAATGGAGACATCTCTTTCTCCCTTATTAGGGAGAGACAGAGAACCAGTGGTATGTTGAATGCAGGGTGAAACGCAAAGTCTTTGGGATAACTGCAAGTCTGTGTCTTTGCTGTTGCTTTGCTCACACGAGTGCTTGGTGGTGGATGCTGATGGGGGGGGATTGTTGCTCGCTGCCGCTTATGCGCGGAAGGGAGGGAAGCTGGGGGGGGTACTTTGGGGTTCTTATGTTTAACTGCCATTCATTCTTTGGGGCACTTCTGTTTTCGTGGATGTTTGCGAAGAAAAAGCATTTCAGGATGTATATTGTATACATTTCTCTGACATTAAATTGGACCTTTGAACCTTTGATCCTCCCAGCTGTTCTCACAGTCCTTTGTAGGAACTTCTGGTCCGATGCTTGGCTGCTCCCAGACCAGATGGAGATGCAACTTGTCAGGACACTCTCAATGGTGCTCCTGTAAAATGCAGTTAAGGTGGGGGGGCCTTGCTTGCCTCAATCTTCTTAGGAAGTGGAGGTGCTGCTGTGCCTTCTTGTTCAGGAAGGGGTGATATTAAGGGACCAGGTGAGGTCACCTGTGATGTGAACTCTCAGGAACTTGGAGCACTTAACTCTCTCTATGGAGGAGTCATGTATTCGCAGAGGGAGATGGTTCATCTGCACCCTCCTGAAGTCCGCAATGATTTCCATTGTCTTCTCCACATTCAGGTTTAGGTTGTTTTTCTCACACCAATCCACCAGCCACTCCACTTCCTCTCTATACTCCGTCTCATCATCGTTCTTGATAAAGCTGTTCTGTCATCTGCAAACTTCCTGACGAGGTTTGAGCTGAATCCCGCAACACGGTGGTATGACAGCAGCGGGCTGAGCACACAGCCTTGGGGAGACCAGTGCTCAGCGTAAAGGGACAAGAGACGTTACTGTTAAGAAGTCCAGTATTCAATTTCAGAGGGAGGTGTAGAGACCCTGGTTTGCCACCACTGACGCCAGGCAGGCAATCTCTGAAGAGCATTGATAATGGCTGGCATCACCCCTCTTGTAAAGACACTGCCCAGAAGATGGTAATGACAAACCACTGCTGTAAACAAAAATTGCCAGGATCAATCATGGTCACGGAAAGAGCATGATCGCCTACATCATATGACATGGCACATAATGAACGAACGGTAACATTAGACTCCACCACCATCCCTGACAGCACATTCTGGGCGGCTGCCACTCTGTGTTAAAAACCTTGTTGCACACGTCACCTCTGAACTTGTCCCCCATTCCCCACCCTCCACCTTCTGTACAAAATTTAATGATAATCAATTAACACAACAGTTGTTCAGGTAAGTGATGAAAGGGGGTGAAAGAATGAAGAAGTATTATAAGCGCAAACACAGTTGCAAACAATTCTAAAACAAGTCCAGGACTATTTCAACAATAAAACTAACTACGTTAGAACTAGATACTACTTCAAAGAAAACAAACCAGATGAAGATAATTAAAATATATTATTGAAAGAATCAAGATAACTAGATGAAATATGTAGTCAACACAAAGTTGCATTTAACAGGTTAATTAAGCAGTGGCGTGAACCTCAAGGCCATTAAACTAATTTTGTATCAATAACAGGCAAAGTCCTAATTGAACAATGTGGAAGGTGAACATAAAATAATTAGGGTCAGAAAGCAGCATCAAGAATGATTGCAGAGCTGTGGACAAAATAGAGAGAAACTCAGATATTTATAATTATTCTAGACTGAGATGGCCCTTGAATTTTAAAAATTAGAGTTTAATTTGTACTGGAAGCACAGTTTTCAAGTAAGGCGACGTTAGGAGCCAGAAGTTGCTAATAAAGGTCATCTCAAATTCAATTTTTAAAATAGCATATTATGTTTTAACGGTCTTGCATCCTCCACACAATTACATACCTTCAAATGTTTCTTGTAGTCATTGTACACAACAGCCAGGAAGAGAGACATAAAGACATAGGTGTTCACTATTATAAAAATGATAAAGAATATTGCATAAGCCCAGCTGATCTCATAGGCAGGCATCCTGAAAAAAAAAACAGAATAAATCGCATTTTGCAGATGTTTCACAAGCCAAGCACAACAGTCTGAATTAGAATTTGTCCTACAAGCAGTGGCATAATTGCCATTCTATCTCCAGACACCACTCCCCTTATCAGGGCACACGGCCGAGGAACTGCAGGGAGATTGCACATCTGCTCTTTAACCCTTTCCTTGCCAACATCCGTGGGCTCAGTCTTTCCAAGTGAAATTGAGTTCACACGTTGGTGTTTTACATGGTGTCCAGATGTGATCTCCACAATACAGGAGAAACCAAGTGCAACTTGGGTGACCACTTTGCCCAGACCCTCAAGCGTCCTTCCCTTAACTCTCCATGCTCCCTGACTCAACTTTGGCCTCCTACATTCTTCCAACAATGACCAATTTGAGCTTGAGGAACAGCGCCTTAGCATCTAATTGGAAAATTGTAGCTCTTTGGGACTTAATAATGAATTCATGTACTGTATTTGGGATAAGCAGCCACAAATGTTTCTCTCTCCACAGATGTCGCTGGATATGCAAAAACTCCATTAATCCAGTATGTATAACAGATTTACAAAGTTACTAGGAACTATCTAACACATTTTTAATTCGCTTTAAAGTATCACATTGATGGCTCAGTGTCCTCAGAATGTTGAAAGGGAGTCGGTCCCACAGAGTTAAAAAGGAACGGGGGAAACCAGCACTCAGTGAGAGAGATGCAGAACCATTGGGATTTCTGAACAAACTGGACACTGCAGTAATGGAATTTTTTAAACAGGATGATCAGATTCAATTTGTGTTTATGTTTCTTATCTCCAAATGCAATATTTAGAATCTTCCTTACCTTCACAACTTTGATCTGCTTACCAATCACAGATATTCCTTCTGACTGGGGGCTTCCTACTGTAAGTGAGCCTTAAGGCTGATTTATACTTCTGTGTCAAATCGACGCCATAACCTACGCAAGTGGCCTAAGCGCGTTGTGAGCATTTATACTTGTGTGCTGGTGTGTCTGCGTCGCTCTGCAATTCGGGCACATCGTGCATGCGCACACAACTGCCCGTGCAAGGCTTCATGGTCACGGTAGTCTTTCTCCGGGTTAACAAGTTTAAAGCGAGCGTCTTTTTTCGTAAAAGCGAAATATGTCCTCCATAATTTCGAAGGTCTGTAAAGCTTTATGGAAAACATTGCAGCCAGAGTTCCTTCCTTGCCCTTCAGTCGCCCAATGGGAAGCTATTGCAGCGTACGAGGAAATGCGATGCTACCAAGCAGACCAATCACAGTTGTTGCAGTCTGCGTTGCTGCGACATGTAGTTACAATTTGGGAGAGGTGCGCGTCAGACTACGGTGTAGGGATCCACGTAGGCTCTGCATAGGGTTTGCAGCTACGCCGTACCTGCAGCGTCGATTTGACGCAGCAGTATAAATCAGCCTTTAGTCTCACCTATACCACTGCCACACTTTATGATCAGCATTCTACCTAAACCGATTCTCTTAACGCCACAAAACATTGCCTCAGACCTGCTAATAAGCCCCTTACCCTTGCATTTTGTACATATGCAAAGATGCTAGCTGGCAAGGAAAAACAATTGGTTGATGAAATCCATTCTGATGAAGGGCATACGGTCTGAAATGTTGACCTTTTCTTTTTCCACGGATGCCACCTGACCTGCCCAATATCTCAGGCACATTTTGCTTTACCTTAAACAACATACTTTGTCACACATAGATGGCAAATTTCATTCCAAATGCCTACCCAGTGATGCCTGAAATTTACTTTATTGAGGATGTCAGTCACATGATCCAATGATGTCACAATAAGTGTAGCAGATTCAACAACATAAAAGCTTCTATGGATTTGTCCTTACATGTAACATGACGCAAACAGGCTGTGAATTCCCACCGAATGGCATTGGTCTTTTTGACCCAAGAGTCTCCTTTGAGGTTTCAGCTCATCTTTCTATTTTGTTTCCTACCAATATAGCAGTCTGCTTTCCTCTGCCATGGACCATGCCATAGACCTGCAGAGCATCAAGAAAGCTCACCTCTGTCCCAGAATACTGACGGACTTTTACCGCTGTACCATTGAGAGCATACTCACCAACTGCATCTCAGTGTGGTATGGCAATTGTCCCATATCGGACCGCAAAGCGCTCCAGCGTGTGGTGAAATCTGCCCAGTGGATTATTGGCACCCAGTTGCCCACCATTGAGAACATCTACCATAAATGCTGCCTGGGCAGGGCGAAAAGCATTATCAAGGATGCATCTCACGCTAACCATGGACTTTTTACTCTCCTCCCATCTGGTAGGCGCTACAGGAGCCTTCGCTCCCACACTAGCAGGCACAGGAAGAGCTTCTTCCCTGAGGCTGTGACCCTGCTGAACCTCACATCACAGCGTTAATCAGTATTGCACCCATATTGGACTGTCTCAGTACTTTTATATTTGTGTGCTGTAGCACTTACTTTTTATTCACAGTTAAATTTTGTAAATAACACTGTTCTTTGCATTTCTGGTTAGATGCTAACTACATTTCTTTGGCTTCGTATCTGTACTCGGCACAATGACAATAAAGTTGAATCTAATCTAATTTAATCATTTATCTCCTTTTGCTTCAATATTACTTACTACACCACAAGCACCATTTCTATATTCAGCAAAAGCTTCTCTGATAAGGCACAACAATGTTTCAAGCCAAAATTGGTCCAATCCCAGCATCCATCGCTGCTTCGACAGAGTAGTTAACCATCTTCCAACACATTTGCTTTTGCTCTCCTGCCACGTTGGCTCAAGCCACATTAACAGAGAGAGTAGTCACAATCTGACATTAACCAAGGGGTCTAGGTTGGGAGCCCCTGCATAACAACCATACTTGAGAAACTTGTGAGTGTACAAATCACCCCCCACTACTAGTCCCAATGCAAATTTATTAGCTTTAGTTGTCTATTCTGTTCATTTTTAAAATTAATTTTCACCCGTGGGAATGTTTCATCACATCCACTAGGCAAACTGCTCTGTGACATGTATTCAAAATTTAGATGATTTCACAAAATTGCTTCGTTCACCAGCCTTCTACACCTGAAGATGGAATGTTTTGTTTGAGTTCATTTATGTGGGTAATTGAAGTTTCTCCAGCAACTCATCCAAATGGCTATTCTCTGTCTGCAAATACAGACAGCAATATTCAAACGGATGAGCAGCACAGGTAAATCTTGGTCATAATCTCACCCAACCCTCATGATCCTGAAATTAAAGAACATTCGTCTGGATTGTTTTCCTGCATGTGTAAACTTTCCAAGATGTGGATTATGTTGTGTGCCGATAATTAATTCAGCACATCAGGAAATGAAATCTGTACCTTCTCTGATATTTATGGTTTAATAATACACAACAGGATACACACTTCTAGAAAGCTCGCTGCAATGCAGTGTAAAAATCTCAAAAAGTGTCCAACGTGGGAAACTATCAGTAGCTTTAAAACACAATTAATTCATTAATAGTACTGATCATTTAAGAGGTTTCAAAGTATTCTGCAACCTGTAGTTTCTGTGGGTGATTAAAACCTCATTTTTGACCAATACTAGAAACCATACAAAAACTACAGCACAGAAGCAGGCCTTTTGGCCCTTCTTGGCTGTGCCGAACCATTTTCTGCCTAGTCCCACTGACCTGCACACGGACCATATCACTCCATACACCTCCCATCCATGTATCTATCCAATTTATTCTTAAATGTTAAAAAAGAACCCACATTTACCACCTCATCTGGCAGCTCATTCCATACTCCCACCACTCTCTGTATGAAGAAGCCCCCCCTAATGTTCCCTTTAAACTATTCCCCCCTCACCCTTAACCCATGTCCTCTGGTTTTTTTCTCCCCTTGCCTCAGTGGAAAAAGCCTGCTTGCATTCACTCTATCTATACCCATCATAATTTTATAAACCTCTATCAAATCTCCCCTCATTCTTCTACGCTCCAGGGAATGAAGTCCTAACCTATTCAACCTTTCTCTGTAACTGAGTTTCTCAAGTCCCGGCAACATCCTTGTAAACCTTCTCTGCACTCTTTCAACCTTACTTATATCCTTCCTGTAATTTGGTGACCAAAACTGAACACAATACTCCAGGTTCGGCCTCACCAATGCCTTATACAACCTCATCATAACATTCCAGCTCTTATACTCAATACTTTGATTAATAAAGGCCAATGTACCAAAAGCTCTCCTTATACAACCTCATCATAACATTCCAGCTCTTATACTCAATACTTTGATTAATAAAGGCCAATGTACCAAAAGCTCTCTTTACGACCCTATCTACCTGTGATGCCACTTTTAGGGAATTTTGTATCTGTATTCCCAGATCCCTCTGTTCCACTGCACTCCTCAGTGCCTTACCATTAACCCTGTATGTTCTACATTGGTTTGTCCTTCCAATGTGCAATACCTCACACTTGTCAGTATTAAACTCCATCTGCCATTTTTCAGCCCATTTTTCCAGCTGGTCCAAGTCCCTCTGCAAGCTCTGAAAACCTTCCTCACTGTCTACTACACCTCCAATCTTTGTATCATCAGCAAATTTGCTGATCCAATTTACCACATTATCACCCAGATCATTGATATAGATGACAAATAACAATGGACCCAGCACTGAACCCTGTGGCACACCACTAGTCACAGGCCTCCACTCAGAGAAGCAATTCTGTACCACCACTCTCTGGCTTCTTCCATTGAGCCAATGTCTAATCCAATTTACCACCTCTCCATGTATACCTAGCGACTGAATTTTCCTAACTAACCTCCCATGCAGGATCTTGTCAAAAGCCTTACTGAAGTCCATGTAGACAATATCCACTGCCTTCCCTTCATCCACTTTCCTGGTAACCTCGAAAAACTCCAATAGTGTAACTCCAACTATACTCATCTTCACTCAGATTCAATTATTAATCTCCAGTAAGTAAAGTTTTACCATCAAGTCACTGTCCCACTGTGTTTCCATTTTCCCTGCTGCTACCTGGAAGAGTTCCGTTTCCCAAGAGTTACTTTGTCACTATTATTTCCGTATATTCAGATACTCCTACACCGAGTGTTCCTCATGTACATACAATCAGTCCACATATAGAAGTTAACCTTGTGTATGTATGGCCTGGAGTAACAATAATTTCATTTTCCTTTACACTCGAGTACTGAAGAATGACAAAATACAATGCAGAATCTAGAAGTCTCTACATTGGCCATTAGTTTCCAGTAAAGAATAATATTATGAATGTATTAAACATTCAGATACCAAATGTTTAACATGAAAATGCCTGGAAGCACATACATGATGTCTGGGCTGTTGGCTGTTGTCACTAGCACGTAAAGACTGAAGAATGCATCCAAGTAATTACTGAAATATGCCGCTCCTTCTACTGTGGTGAGTTTTCTGTAAAACAAAGGGCGTATTAATATTATGGAATGCAAACTAGAATCTATGATGGAGGATGTAAAGGGCAGGTCATCTATGAAGGCATACAGAAAGTTTTTTTCATTTAAATGCACAAAACCTAGTAAATCTGATGGTCATTTACTGAAACATTAACAAAATTTCCCCACAGATATCGCTTGGTCTGTCAGTCAGCCGCAGAATTTTGATTTTATTGAGATAAATATTTTTAACATCAAAAAGATCAAGGTAGCAGGAATTTATACACCATGGTAGTTCATCTGGCTTGTCTCTTAATACACCATGGTAGTCCATCTGGTCAGTGTCTGAATACATCATGGTAGCCAATCTGGTCACTCTGAATACACTATGGTAGTCAATCTGGTCAGTATCTGAATACACCATGGAAGTCAACCTGGCTTGTCTCTTAATACACCGTGATAGTCCATCTGGCCAGTGTCTGAATACACTATGGTAGTCCGTCTGCCCCCTCTCTGAATACACCATGGTAGTCAATCTGGTCAGTATCTGAATACACCATGGAAGTCAACCTGGCTTGTCTCTTAATACACCGTGGTAGTCCATCTGGCCAGTGTCTGAATACACTATGGTAGTCCGTCTGCCCCCTCTCTGAATACACCATGGTAGTCAATCTGGTCAGTATCTGAATACACCATGGAAGTCAACCTGGCTTGTCTCTTAATACACCATGGTAGTCCATCTGGCCAGTGTCTGAATACACCATGGTAGTCTGTCTGCCCCCTCTCTGAATACACCATGGTAGTCAATCTGGTCAGTGTCTGAATACACCATGGTAGTCAATCTGGTCAGTGTCTGAATACACCATGGTAGTCAATCTGGTCAGTGTCTGAATACACCATGGTAAGTCAATCTGGTCAGTATCTGAATACACCATGGTAGTCCGTCTGCCCCCTCTCTGAATACACCATGGTAGTCCATCTGCCCCCTCTCTGAATACACCATGGTAGTCAATCTGGTCAGTATCTGAATACACCATGGTAAGTCAATCTGGTCAGTGTCTGAATACACCATGGTAGTCAATCTGGTCACTCTGAATACACCATGGTAGTCAATCTGGTCAGTATCTGAATACACCATGGTAAGTCAATCTGGTCAGTGTCTGAATACACCATGGTAGTCAATCTGGTCACTCTGAATACACCATGGTAGTCAATCTGGTCAGTATCTGAATACACCATGGTAAGTCAATCTGGTCAGTATCTGAATACACCATGGTAAGTCAATCTGGTCAGTATCTGAATACACCATGGTAAGTCAATCTGGTCAGTGTCTGAATACACCATGGTAGTCAATCTGGTCACTCTGAATACACCATGGTAGTCAATCTGGTCACTCTGAATACACCATGGTAGTCAATCTGGTCAGTATCTGAATACACCATGGTAAGTCAATCTGGTCAGTGTCTGAATACACCATGGTAAGTCAATCTGGTCAGTATCTGAATACACCATGGTAGTCAATCTGGTCAGTATCTGAATACACCATGGTAGTCAATCTGGTCAGTATCTGAATACACCATGGTAAGTCAATCTGGTCAGTGTCTGAATACACCATGGTAGTCAATCTGGTCACTCTGAATACACCATGGTAAGTCAATCTGGTCACTCTGAATACACCATGGTAGTCAATCTGGTCAGTGTCTGAATACACCATGGTAGTCAATCTGGTCAGTGTCTGAATACACCATGGCAGTCCATATGGCCAGCGTCTGACTACACCAGGGAAATGGAAGAGATACGGATGCTGGCAGCATCAACAGCGGTGGAAGGGGCAAAATGTTTTTTTCCACTTCTCATTCTGGCTTCGGCCTCTTTCCTCTCCTGTCCGGTTGTTTATTTTCCTCTATAGATGCTGCCTGACTTGCTGAGTTCATACAGAATTTTGTGTGCATTGCTCAGAAAAATACAACTCATTATTTACCCAGTTTCTGTTAATGGAGCCGTGGTGTTTTTGGAAAGACCATTCAAGCAGTTATTTCATAAGCAAGATACTATGACATATTTCATTCAAAACGAACTACATCAATCGAATTAGAAAGATCTTATGCAATTGCTCAGGTTATATATGTTTGTTTTGGACACAAATTGGCAGCAGGTTATGGAATGATCTTAGACGTGTGAAATAGGCAAGAAAGAAAATGCAAGAGTTAGAGTAACTGTAGTAATCCATTAGCTTTACCTTTTTGCAAACAACTTCAAAGCCATAAGGGAAAACACCGCAACACTGAACATAAAGAGTATAAAGACATAGCTGATCTCTGGGAGAGTGTTGCGGATATTCCTGAAGGCCCTTCTGAGCTGAAATGAAAGAAACATTAGCAACTACATTAGGAAACAAGGGTTTGAAGTTAGCTCCTATCATGACACAACACGTTGGATCTACAAAGTACCACAACATACAGCATTTGAGAAGACTATAAGATTTCCTTCTTTTTGGTAATAATTAATGTGCAGGGTATTTAATGACCCTCCCCACCTGCCCATGATGGTCCAGTATGTTACACTACTGAAGAACTTCTGGTGAAGATGTATCCACGGTGTGATAAAGTAGTTAGATCCAGTATTTAAGACCTAATCGTGAAGGAATAAGACCATATGACAAAGGAGCAAAATTTGGCCATTCAACCCATCAAGTCTGCCCTGCCCTTTCATCATGGCTGATCCATTTTCACTCTTAACCCCATTCTTCTGCCTTTGCCCCGTAACCTGTCACGCCCGACTAATCAAGAATCTATTAACCCCCACTTTAAGTACACCCGATGGCCTAATCCCCACAGCCACCTGTGGCAATGAATTCCACAGAATCACCACTAACAAGATTTCTCCTCTTCTCTGTTCTAAATGGACATCCCTCTACTCTGAGCCTGTGGCCTCTGGTCCTAGACACCCCCACTATAGGAAACATCTTCTCCACATCCACTCTATCTTGGCCTTTCTACATTCGATAGGTTTCAGTGAGATTCCCCCTCATCATTTTTCTACTTTCAGTGAGTATAGGCCCAAAGCCTTCAATTGCTCCTCATGCAATGACCCTTTCATTTCTGGAGCTATTCTCATGAACCTCCTCTGAACCCTCCCTAACTCATCCTTCTTAGACAAGAGACTCAAAACTGCTCACAATACTCCAAGTGAGTCCTCACCAGTACCTTATAAAACCTCAGCATTACATCCTTGCTTTTACATTCTGGTCCTCTTGAAATGGATGCTAACACTGTACTTACCTTCCTCACATTGACTCAACCCTTAGGGAATTTTGCACGAGGACTCCCAAGTCCCTTTGCAGCTCAGAATTTTGAATTTTAGACCATAAGACACAGGAGCAGAATTAGGCCATTCAGCCCTTCAAGTCTTCTCTGCCATTCCATCATGGCTGATCCCAGATCCCACTCAACCCCATAGACCTGCCTTCTCACCATATCCATTGATGCCCTGCCCGATCAGGAAATATCAACTTCTGCCTTAAATATACCCACAGACTTGGCCTCCACCACAGTCTGTGGCAGAGCAGTCCACAGATTCACTATTTGTCTTCTGCTCATTTAGAAAATAGTCTATACCTTTATTCCTCTTACCAAGTGCATGACTATACTCTTTCTGACACGACAAGGACGGGATTCTGCAGGTGGAGTTCACACCCTTGCTTTTATCTCTTTTCTTGACAGTGGAAACCACACGTTTAGGGAGGCATTGTTGGAGGGCCTTGTGTAGTTATTACAGTACTCTACAAGGTACATACTGCAACCTCAGGTTTATAATCTATTGCATAGGACAGCAGAACGCCACCACCGCAGGTTGCCCCCCAAGTCACACACCATCCTGACCCACAGACCCTCCATCTTGCCCAGTCCAAGTCTTGAAATGCCCTATCCAATGATAGTACACATATCAGAAATTTTACAGCAGTTCAAGGGGCATCTCACACTATCTTCTCGAGGGCAATTAGGGACAGGGAATAACAGCTGGGTCTCAAAAACACCTATATCTTATGACAGTTAAACTGGTTATTACCAGGGCATTTAATCAGATAATAAATAAAGCTCACCTGACGACTTTCAGTGAAGTTTACACAAAATAGTGGTCTCAAGACTCTTGACCACCTGACTGCAGGATATCCGTTTTCTACTAAAACCAAGTATACAATCATATCCACTGATGTGAGCTGTAAGTGGACAATGGATCATTTTAGAAACAATGACTTCAGACAGTTAATGCAAATCACATTAGAACTCAATTCAGAAACTTGCAGGAGCCTGGCATAAAGTAGTATGGAGCAGGAAAAGACATAAAAATTAGGGTTACACAAGGATAAATAACTTCATATTATCCTCCCGATGGAAAATGCATGCACTGGGATGCAGGCAGCTCAAGTGTTGTGACACTCGAGGGAGTTGAGGAGTGTGCTAGGGACATAAAGGGAATGGAGCATGGAGGAGAAGGGAAGAAAGGCAACAAAAAGAAATGCAGAACATCAAACAAAAAAATTTTTCAAAAGGTTTAAATAAATCAAAGAGAGAAATTGGGAAAGTGGAATCTCAGTTATCATTAAGCCACCTGCAGCCATTAGCTTCAGATAAGCATTTTAAGAAGCACATTATGTTGCGTTACAAATCCTTTAATAAATGCATTTATTCTGTTTTGTAAACACAGCCAAATGTAACAAATATATTTTAATATTTGATCCTTGTTCTTTTCTGAAGTAAGAATAAGTCCTTTATTTGCGAATACGTGTACGTGTCGAAAATTGTAAAGATAGCATTTTATTTGGATGATATGAAAACTGCTCATTAGCCACTTCAAAGACTACAGACTGACAGAATACAATGAACTGTTATCAACCGCTCATTAAACTGATCGACATAATGCTGGAAGGAATCCCAGCTGTTCGAACAGCTATGTCCACCATTCTCTCTCTCTCAAAATCTTTGCCTTTCATCTGGTTGTGACTGCCATCCAAAATGAGAGTACCCCAGCACAGAAGGTTGCCCCTTTTTATATACGTATACCCTTGAAACCACTTACCCTACTACTTTCTCATGGTATGGTACCAGGTGGTAGCTGCACATCTTTTTCCCTTTCTCAGACAAGCATGTTGTTAAAAGCATTTCAGGACGTATGTTGTATACATTTCTCTGACATTAAATTGGACCTCTGAATCATTATCTACTCTCAAGGCTGTGAACGGGTACTATTTAATAGGCATTCGTTAGTCTCGTGAGACCATGTATTTGCGCCTTGGAAGGTTTCCAGGGCGCGGGCCTGGGCAAGGTTGTATGGGAGACCGGCAGTTGCCCATGCTGCAAGTCTCCCTTCTCCACACCACTGATGTTGTCCAAGGCAAGGGCACTAGGGCCAATACAGCTTGGCACCGGTGTCATCACAGAGCAATGTGTGGTTAAGTGTCTTGCTCAAGGACACAACACGCTGCCTCAGCTGGGGCTCGAACTAGCAACCTTCAGATCAACTAGACCGACGCCTTAACTACTTGGCCACGCGCCAACACGGGTACAATTTAACACTCTCAAAATGTTCCCACATTTCCAACTAACACCATTTTGTCTTAAAATCTTCATGTTGCATTACACATTTCTGCACAAACCAAGGGGCAGTCGAATATGACTCGTGGTAAATTTAACTCTTTCTCTGACGCATTGGTAAACATGACAATCGACGTGATTAAAACAAGATCCAACAAACAACAAAAGGCTGAAAAAACAGGTCATTTGTTTTGGCGCTGATTCACCTGCATTCAGGAAAAACTTCTCCTGCTATCATTGACAAAGGAGCGTCTTTTGCTTACATTGCTCCATATCCTGATACATTGATTCCCAGACTGCTGATTACCTAGATCAGGGATTCCCAACCTGGGTTAATGGTAGGTGTCCATGGCATAAAAAAGGTTGGGAATGCCTAACTAGTAAAAATCCTGCAAGTTTATTCAATTTATACACTCACCAATATGCCAACAATAACACAGATGTTCTTTGCATCTTTCCAAAACACTTTTGTGGGAGTGACTTTTGAGAAATGCCAGAGTCGAATGGTAAACATCAGCAGACAAATAAATTCTACGGTTGAAGTAACCTGTCAAGTTCAAAAAGAAGCAAGTGATAAATTATTGAAAGTGGTAACTCTGGGAATTGAATATCTTACAAAAAGATGTCATTGAAGGTCCCAAATTGATAAAACCACTGTCAAGACATTTACAGCATTTGATAATTTGTGCTTTAAAGTAGTAGTTTTTGAAACCAAACAAAACTAATTGAACTGGAGACAAATATTATTTGCGCATGTTTGCTCTGTTAAAGTACAACCACAAAAAGGCGAAGGTTGTTAGAAAATAAGAAAAGCAAAAATATTTGAGAAGGAAGCTGCCCATGACCAACGATAAATCAGAGGAGAGATAAAAGAAAAGAGGTGCAAGAAATAAATGCGATGCAGGTGAGGGCTCAGTGAACTCTCATAAAAAATAAATGCGATGCAGGTGAGGGCTCAGTGAACTCTTATAAAAAATAAATGCGATGCAGTTGGGACTCTAAACCATCACAGAAGAAGCAACTATGGGTAGGAAGGAGATAGATTGTCATCAGAACAGAGATGATAGAGACAGAGGAGGTGAAGGCGTAATGTTTTATCAGGCTCGCAGGTCTGGCGAGTGAAAACACTGACTGGGAATAGGTATATTAATCATTTATTTACAAACAGTAGCAATTCAACCAAACAGTCATGCTCCAAGTTACAGAAACTACACAGCTGAATATTCAACAAACATACTTAGTTAAAAGCACGCGCAGAGCATACCTTCCCAATAGTTATGTGCACCACTTGCCTTAAACAAAAGGAAGAGAGGGAAAGCCTTTTCCACATGCTATTTTATACCTGGGATATTTGAAGCTGGACACCAAGCAGCTAACCAATGGTAAAGCAGCTGCAGTTCCTAAACTAACCAACTAACTAACCAACTGACAGGCAGAATAAGCCACGCCCCTCACAGGAGTGGGGGCAGGGGGGGGTGTTGTGAAGGAATGATACCTCTACCAGAAAGGGTGGGGGGGGTGGTATGGTTCTGATAGCGACAAGTGTCTTTGGATGTCTGTTGCTTATTTATCCTCAGAAATGAGGATAGCATGATCTATAAAGAGCATGGAAGATTCAGAAACAAAGCAAGTGAACATGGTGGAAACCAGCAGCTGGAGCAATAAACTTATTAAGTTCTGTTTTAGTGCAGGAAACAGCAATGATGCAGTTCCCAATAAACAAGAAAGATGTTTAATTAGGATTGAAACAAAGACTGTTCCAGGTATGCCACAAAGAGACAGGCAGAGCTTCAGCTACACAAGTTGCCATTGGCCTCTGACCTGCGTAAAAGAAGGATGACTCAATGCTGAGCTCACATCTGGAGGAAAAGCTGGCTTTAAAGTTCTAGATCTTAATAGGTCCAAAGGTGACATGACTGAGATTCAATCCTTCCTCTGTTTTGTGGTCAGGAAACAGATTGTCAGTGTATATTTTCCTCTCAGGGACTGGGAATATCAAAGAATATTTTTGGAAAATTTCCTGATAAATTAACATACATCTCAATTCCAAAATGCAAAGGGCCTTTACTGTGTGCACAAAGTCAGACATTAATGGGAGTTCCAATCCATCGTCCAGAGTCCAAACACAAAAATATCATATGAATCAATAGACTTCAACAAAACATTGGTTAGTCCGCATCTATTCTCTCTGCCGCCTGCTATATTGTCCTGACAGAACTTTGCACATTTCAATAGGACTTCTTACCTTCTAAATCCTCGTGAACAAAGACTGCATTTAAGGATATCGTAAACAACAGGAATTCTGCAGATGCTGGAAATTCAAGCAACACACATCAAAGTTGCTGGTGAACGCAGCAGGCCAGGCAGCATCTCTAGGAAGAGGTACAGTCGACGTTTCAGGCCGAGACCCTTCGTCAGGACTAACTGAACTCTTCCTTCTGTTAGTCCTGACGAAGGGTCTCAGCCTGAAACGTCGACTGTACCTCTGTTAAGGATATCGTACATTGTTCTGCTCACCACACTACAAAAATGATATGGTAGCAATAGAGAGAATGCAGAAAAGATTCATCAGGGTTACCTGGAGCGAAGGGCTGTAATGATAAGGACAGATTATGTAAGCTGTGTTTTCTTCCCGCTGGAACATAGGAGCCTGAGGGGTGACCTTGCAGAGGTTTATATATTATGAGGAGACTCAATCAGAGAGACAGATAGTCAGAGACTTTTTTTTTCCAGGACAGGAGTGTCCAGAACTAGATGACACACTTTGAAGGTGAGAGGGGAAAAAATTAAAGGAGATCTGAAATTTAAAGAAGAGTTAAGAGACTGGTGTCTATCTAGAACCCACTGCCAGAGGAAATGGGAGAAAGAAATACAATTACAACATTTAGAAAGGCATTTGTACAGGTACATAGATAGGAAAGATGTAGAGAGACACAGCCCATATGTGGGCAAAATAGGATTAGCGTAGATGAGCATCACAGCCAGCACGGACAAGGAACACAAGCAAACCCATTTCTTTACCATACAACTCCCTGGTTCCATGACTGTTAAACACCAGAAGGAAAAATGTTTAGTATACAACATGAAAGACCTTTTTCCTGCCAACAGCAAGATGAGCCTTAGGACTCGCACCACTGGGATCAGGAACAGTTATTACCCCTCAACCATCAGACTCCTGAACCAAAGGAGACAACTTCACTCAGCTTCGCTTGCCCCATCATTGTAATGTTCCCACTTTCAAGGACTCTTCATCTCATGTTCTCAATATTTATTGCTTATTTATTAATTGTTATTTCTTTCTTTTAGTATGTGCACAGTTTGTTGTCTTTTGCACACTGGTTGGACACCCAAGTCGGTGTGGTTATTATTGTATGGATTTATTGAGTATGCCCACAAGACAATGAATCTCAGGTTTGAATATAGTACTTTGATAATAAATTTACTTTGAAAGCTTTTGAAAGAGAAACAGGAGCATGAGTAGGTCATTCAAATCTTTGAGCCTTTCACTATAATCATGGTCAACCCTGTACTTTATTTCCATGCTCTCCCTATATCCCTCAGTATTCTGTGCACTGAGAACTATCTCTCCCCTTTAAACACACACATATTGATTTACTCTTCACCATCCTGTGGTAAGGACTTTCCACGGGTACAGCACACTCAGAGAAGAGATTTCTGATCTCATTCAATAAAGGTCTCACCACATATCAGACCCTGTGTCCTTCTGTCTGAAAACAGTGGGAGAAATATTCTCTCCACAACCCATCTAACCTAACCCTGACAGAATTTGTATGTTTCAGTGGGATTTCCTTTAATTCTTCAAAATTCTAGTGAATACAGACCCAGCCAGACTGACTTCTCCAAACTCCAGGAATCAGTCTAGTGAATCTTTAGATAATCACGCCTGTATTTTTAGGGAAAGGATTAAAACTACACACAAGACCCAGGCCTGGTCTCACCAGGATCCTGTACAATTGTCATAAGATAACTTTGCTTCTGTACTGAAAGCTCTTGTAATGAACACTAAAATATTATTTGGCACTTTAACTGCTTGTTGTACACGCACATTTTATTCCCCAGTGACCAGTGATGAAAAGTATCCTTTGTCCTTTTGTACTTCAGCAGTTCCCAATCTGTTCAGTTTAAATAATGTTCTGCAATTCTGGTTTTCCTCCCAAAGTGGTCAACTTCACATTTATCCACTTTATATTGCACCTACAAATAATCGTCCATTCAATCAATCTGTGGTACTTCCGCCCCGTGAGATTTCTCCAAGCGCTCCAGTTTCCTCCCACAGTCCAAAGATGTACTGGCTACTAGGTTAATTGGTCATTGTAAATTGTCCCGTGATTAGGCTAGGATTAAATCAGGGGTTGCTGAGTGTCGGGCTCGAAGGGCCGAGGGGCCTATTCCACACTGTATCTCAATAAGTAAAAATCATATTGAAACCTTTCGTATTTTCCTCAAATCCCATTCCTACAATGTTTCATGTTATTGGTTCCTTTACCCAAATCACTGATGTATATGTTTTAAACAGTTGGAGCCCTAGGCATTAACACAATTTATCATGATATCCCATTTCAGCATCTATTTGTACTCTCAACCCCTGTGAGCTTTATGCACTGTATATTCCAAAATGTAATAACAACTCATTTCAGAGAACAATTACATTCCATTTATTCATTCAGTTTAAAATTATCTCCACAAACTGCAATAGAAAATCTCTCATTTATTCCTGTCACTTCCTCTCCAAGACATCTGATAATTATATTTTCCAGGCAGGGATATTCCAAACCAGGGGGTTCTCCTTGTTTAACACGAGGTTTCCACATCATTGTTCCTTTTAAATAAGATCATAAGTGACCTCACTCTGCATATCAATCTACAATTCCCTGCTTGCCAAATATCTATTTACAATTGCCTTAAAATTATTCAACAGGCTACTTTCAATAAACTTCAATGAAGAAAGTTACGAAGACTCATGATGCAAAATGCATTTTTATTTCGTCATCAAAGGCTCTTGCAAATTTCTACAGGTGCATCGTGGACAGCATTCGAATTGGTAGCATCACCATCTGATGTATAGGTGCCACTGCACAGGATGAGGAGCAGCTGCTGAGGGTTGTAAACTCAGCCAGCGCCATCATGAGCACTAGCCTCCCCAGCATCGAGGACATCTTCAAAAAGCAATGCCTCAAGAAGGCAGGGTCCAGCTTCTTTCTCTCCACCGTCAGATTTCTGAACAGTCCATGGATCAATGAACACTACCTCACTATTTCACTCTTCCTATTTATCTATTTATTGACATACAGCACCGAACAGCCCCTTTGAGCCACGCTGCCCAGCAACCCCCCAATTTAATCCAAGCCCAATCACAGGACAATTTACAATGACCAATTAACCTTCCTACTGATAGGTCTTTTGGACTGTGGGAGGAAACCAGAGCACCCAGAGGAAACAGTCACAGGGAGAAGGTACAAACTCTTTAAAGGCAGCAGCTGGGATTGAACCTGGGTCAACTGTACTGTAAACCATTGTGCTAACTTCGACTCTTCTGTGCACTGCTTACTTATTTTAATATATTCTATGTGTAATTATGGTGATTTTTATATATTGCACTGCCAAACAACAAATTTCACAAAATAAGTTTAAGATAATAAGCCTGATTCTGGCAAAGTCACATTCATGGCCACCTCATTACCGTAGAGTCATCGGGTCATATAGCATGGCAAGACTGGTCCATGCCATCATGGTGCCCACCTAAGCTAGTCTCACTTGTTTGCTTCCCTTTCAACCTTTCCTATCCAATTGCTTATCCAAAGAGCTTTCTACAACGATTCATTCTACAGTAGCCTGGGGCCAAATGAAGATCAGGCCAGCTACAGATACCAATTCAGAGAGGGAAATCTGCCAATGACAAATCCCACAGGGTTCTGTTCTGGGACCCCCTCCTTTTTGTGATTTTTTTTATATACAAATGACCTGGATGAGGAAGTGGAAGGGTGGGTTGGTAAGTTTGCTGATGATGCAAAAGTTGGGGGTGTTGTGGATAGTCTGGAGGGTTGCCAGAGGTTACAGTGGGATAATGATAGGGTGCAAAACTGGGCTGAGATGGAGTTCAACCCAGATAAGTGTGAAGTGGTTCATTCTGGTAGGTCAACTTTGAAGACAGAATATAATATTAATGGTAAGACTCCTGGCAGTGTTGCAGATCAGTGAGATCTCGGGGTTCGTATCCACAGGACACTCAAAGCTGCTGTGCAGGTTGACAGTGTTGTTAAGAAGGCATATGGTGTGTTGGCCTTCATCAACCATGGAACTGAGTTCAAGAGCCGTGAGGTAATGTTACAGCTATATAAGACCTTAGTTAGACCCCATTTGGTGTACTGTGTTCAGCTTTGGTCACCTCATTACAGGAAGGATGCGGATGCTATAGAGAGGGTGCAGAGGAGATTTACAAGGATGTTGCCTGGATTGGAGAGCATGCCTTATCAGAATAGGTTGAGTGAACTTGGCCTTTTCTCCTTGGAGTGACAGAGGATGAGAGGTGACCTGATAGAGGTGTATAAGATGAGAGGTATTGATTGTGTGGGATGTCAGGGGTAAGTTTTTGACACAGAGAGTGGGGGGTGGGTGGAATGCACTGCCAGCGATGATAGTAGAGACGGATACAATAGGGTCTTTTAAAAGACTCTTAGATAGGTACAAGGAGCTTAGAAAAATAGAGGGCTATGTGGTAGGGAAATTCTAGGCAGCTTCTAGAATAAGTTACATGGTTGGCACAACATTGTGGGCTGAAGGGCCTGTAATGTGCTGTAGATTTTTATGTTCTATGTTCTAATGAGTGGATTTTTTTAAGTGTCTGGTAGTTATATGGTCCGCCATTAACGACATCTATTTTAGTTAACATTAGCTAACATTTAGATAAGATTAGCTTTATTTGTCACACGTACTTTGAAACGTGCAGTGAAATGTGCCATGTACGTCAATGACCAACACAATCCAAGGAACGCACTGGTTGGCAGGGGTAGTGCAGTTCACAGGTGTCGCCATGTTTTTGGCATCAACATAGCGCGCATCCACAATTTACCAAGGCTAACTAATATGTCTTTGGACTGTGGGAGGAAACCAGAGCACCAGGAGGAATCCCACACGGTTACAGAGAGAACATACAAACTCTTTGCAGTCAGTGGTGGGAATTGAATGCTGATCTTCCAGTCACTAGTGCTGTACAGCATTATGCTAACCAATACTACCATGCCATCCTTTTAGTCTTTTAGGCTGAAAAGCAGATGTGATACAAACTGAAAAGACTGGCTGTCTGAGATTATTCAGTTCAGTGCCCAGTACCAAAACTTTGCACAATATCAGCTCGGAAAGCTAGATCCAGCCCCTTTGAGCTGATATTGGTCTTTGTGGGAAGTGCAGGGGTCCTGATCTTTAGAACAGGCCTTTAATGTACTTGCTCAGTAATGTAACCAAAACGCTGCTGTAGCCTGCAGCAAGGCAACTTTTTCATTGCTGGAGCGACACAACAAGAATTGTACGTGGTTCTGGAATTCCTAAAAGATCAATTTTCAGTCGCACACAGACGAGGGAAGGAACTTACCCAAAGTGGCAGTAAATAGACGGCAGGGTCCTCAAACAGGCCAAGAAAAAGGTCCACAAGAATAAAAAAGTAGGTGACACCCCGTGTAGACCAATGATTATACAATTTGTAGAATCTGTGGGGAAGACAAAGGTTCTTAAAGTTAGTAATGTTTATAATGTGAAAGGAATGAATCACATGCACTTTTTCTGAATAAAGAAACCCCAGTGGTCAGTGACTGGTAATGCCTGGTATGGAAGCTCCAATGTACAGGATCAAGAGAGACTGCAGAGGGCTGTAGACTCAGCCGGCACAACCCACAGCCTACCCCACCATCTAAAGGCAGTACCTCAAGTAGATGACACCCATCACTAAGCACCATTCTGGACATGCCCTCTTCTCATCACCACCAATAGGGAGGGAGTGCAGGAGACTGAAGATCCACACAGCATTTTAGGAACAGCTTCATTCCCTCAGATTTCTCAAAGGTCCATGAACTATTCCCCTTTTGCACTCTTTTATCTCTCACACTGTATTGCTGACATAAGACAACAAGTTTCATGACTTATGTCAGTAATAGTAAACCTAAACCTGATTCTGAAAAATAAAACCATATTCCTCACCACTCTGAATGATGATAATGCATATAATACCGACTCACATCACTCAGTGTCAGGTTGTAGCATATGAGTATTCAGGCTCAAGCCAACATTTCTTAATTCTGTAAAATTTCCAGGCTGCTCTACCCCATCAGATTTGTTTAATGTGCTTTTCCTTCCCAAATGAATTGTACTCTCCACAAATGAAGCCAACACTTTTTACACTCAAGACAAAAATGACTGAGATGTTGGAATCTAGAACAAAAACAGAAAGCTGCAGGAGCTCAGCAGCCCTGTGGAGGTAGAACTTCCAAGTCAATGCTTCAGCTTGGGACTCTGCATCGGGACTGAAGGGAAACTACCCAGTGTGCAATGACTATCATCCAGTAGCACTTTCATCCACTGTGATGAAGAGCTTTGAGAGGTTGGTGATGAAACTTATCAACTCCTGCCCAAGGAGTGACTTGGATCCACTCCAATTTATGTACCACCACAACAGGTCAACAGCAGACGCCATTTCATTGGCTCTTCACTCAACCCTGGGACATCTGGTTAGCAAAGATGCACATAACAGTTGCTCTTCATTGAGTACAGCCCAACGTTCAATACTATCAACCCCTCAAAAATAACCAATCTGCTCCGAGACCTTGGCTTCGATCCCTCCTTGTGTAACTGGATCCTTAATTTCCTCACTTGCAGACGCGAGTCAGTTCAAGCTGGCAACAACATCTCCTTCATAATCCCCATCAGCACAGGTGCACCACAAGGCTGTGTGTTTGGTCCCTTGCTCTACTCGCTTTACACTTACGAAAGAGAGGCTAAGCACAGCTCCAATGCCATATTCAAGTTTGCTGACGACACAACTGTTGTTGGCAGAGTCAAAGGTGGCGACCAATCAGCATACAGGAGGGAGATTGAAGATATGGGTGAATAATGCCACAGCAACAACCTTTCACTTCAATTTAATGTCAGAAAATGCAAGCAGTATATGACCCAAAGTCATTGCTCTTCACAGACATCCATGAAAAAAAACCCAAAGGATGACTGACAGAAAAAAGTTTGAACCCCAAAGCCCCCTACTCCCCCCATGCACAAGCTGCAGCAAAACATTAACCCCTCCTTTCCCCCACTAGTTTCAGTACAAAGCATCAGCCCCCACCACCACCGACCATACAAGCAATAGTAAGCTCCCAGAGAACATGATCTAGAGTCCATCTCACTACTTCAACGTCTCAACAGGCCCTCTCTCTCAGCAACGAAGGAGATATTGCTCCTGCCACAGTGAGAGGGGACGCCAACAACTCACCATTTTGATGTTACAGTCTGCAGCATGGCTTATTTGAGATCCCCCCACCCCCCCCAACGAGGACTGAGGAGGTCTCCGCCGGCCTCGCCCGCCGTCTCAAATGTTTTGATCTCCTGTGACGCTTCATTTAGCAACATCGGCGAGGAAGCGGGTCAGCTACAGGGCCGCACCCCGAAGGCATACATCTCCCAAGCCACTCCCGGAGTTCCGAAGAGTAGGAACCCACCGCCCATGTCAGCAATATCAAGGAGCTGGTTATTGATTTCAGGAGGAGGAAAGCAGAGGTCCATGAGCCGATCGTCATCAGGGGATCAGAGGTGGAGACAGTTAGTAACTTTAAATTCCTTGGTGCTAACATTTCAGAGGACCTATCCTGGATCCAACATGTTACTACTATTACAAAGAAGACACAGCAGCGCCTCTACTTTCTTAGAAGTTTGCGAAGATTCAGCATATCATTTAAAACTTTGACAAACGTCTACAGGTACACAGTGGAGAGCATCCTTACTGGTTGCACCACCACCTGGTATGGAAACACGAATGTCCTTGAATGGAAAAGCCTACAAAAAGTAGATGATATAACCAAGTGCATCACAGGAAAAGCCCTCCTTACCATTGAGCACTTCTACATGGGAGTGCTGCCATAAGAAAGCAGTATACATCATCAAAGACACTCACCATCTAGGTTATACTCTCTTTTAACTGCTCCTGTTGGGAAGGAGTACAGGAGCCTTAGGTCCCACACCACCAGGTTCAGGAACAGCTATTACCCTTCCACCGTCAAGCTCCCAAACTAGCATGGATAATTTCACTCACCTCAATACTGAACTGATTCCACAACCTATTGACCTGTTTTCAAGGACTCTACAACTCATGCTCTCAATATTACTTATTTACTATTATTTGCTTATTTTGTATTTGCACAGTTTTTCGTCCTTTGCACATTGGTTTTTTTGACTGCCTTTGTGCGTAGTTTTTCACTGATTCTATTGTGTTTCTTCGTATCTACTGAGAATGCCTGAAAGAAAATAAATCTCAGGGTAGTATACGGTGGCATATACATACTTTGTTAATACATTTACTTTGAACTTTGTGTAGGAAAGATCGTGGTTCACGCAGTGTTTAAGGGCTCAGATAGAGCGTGGTAGATGATAGGCAATCATTTGGGAAGGAGATAATAAGCAAATGGAGCCTGTAAGGGTAGGAGACGGTGGGACAGTCACCAGAAGATGATAGGTGGAGTCACATGGGGAGGGGAAATAGGCACATTCAACAAGGTAGGATAGTGGAATCAGAATCAGGTTGATTATCACCAACGTTTGACATGAAACTTGTTAACTCAGCAGCAGTAGTTCAATGCAGTACATAATCTAGCAGAAAGAGAGAGAGAGAAAAAAATAAATAAAATAAAACATAATAATAAACAAGTAAATCAATTACGTATATTGAATAGATTATTTAAAAATGTGCAAAGACAGAAATACTGTATATTAAAAAAAGGTGAGGTAGTGTCCAAAGCTTCAATGCCCATTTAGGAAACAGATGGCAGAGGGGAAGAAGCTGTTCCTGAATCGCTGAGTGTGTGCCTTCAGGCTTCTGTATCTCCTACCTGATGGTAACAGTGAGAAAAGGGCATGCCCTGGGTGCTGGAGGTCCTTAATAATGGACGCTCCTTTCTGAGACACTGCTTCCTAAAGATGTCCTGGGTACTTTGTAGGTTAGTGCCCAAGATGGAGCTGACTAGATTTACAACCTTCTGCAGCTTCTTTCGGTCCTGTGCAGTAGCCCCTCCATACCAGACAGTGATGCAGCCTGTCAGAATGCTCTCCACAGTACAATTATGGAAGTTTTTGGGCGTATTTGTTGACATGCCAAATCGCTTCAAACTCCTAATAAAATATAGCTGCTGTCTTGCCTTCTTTATGACTACATCAATATGTTGGGACCAGGTTAAGTCCTCAGAGATCTTGACACCCAGGAACTTGAAGCTGCTCACTCTCTCCGCTTGATCCCTCTATGAGGATTAGTATGTGTTCCTTTGTCTTACCCTTCCTGAAGTCCACAACCAGCTCTTTTCTCTTACTGACGTTGAGTGCCAGGTTGTTGCTGTGGCACCACTCCATTAGTTGGCATATCTCACTCCTGTATGCCCTCTCGTCACCACCTGAGATTCTACCAACAATGGGTGTAACGTCAGCAAATTTATAGATGGTATTTGAGCTATGCCTAGCCACACAGTCATGTGTATACAGAGAGTAGAGCAGTGGGCTAAGCACACATCCCTGAGGTGCGCTAGTGTTGATTGTTAGCGAAGAGGATACGTTATCACCAATCCGCACAGACTGTGGTCTTCCATTTAGGAAGTTGAGGATCCAATTACAGAGGGAGGTACAGAGGCCCAGGTTCTGCAACTTCTCAGTCAGGATTGTGGGAATGATGGTATTAAATGCTGAGCTACAGTCGATGAACAGCATCTTGATGTGGGTGTTCGTGTTATCTAGGTGGTCTAAAGCTGTGAAAAGAGCCATGGAGATTGCATCTGCTGTTGACCTATTGTGATGATAGGCAAATTGCAATGGGTCCAGGTCCTTACTGAGGCAGGAGTTCAGTCTAGTCATAACCAACCTCTCAAAGCATTTCATCACCGTCGATGTGAGTGCTACCAGGTGATAGGATGAACAAAGGGAAAAGGAAACCAGGCGGAGGTGAATAATAAACATGAATCGATAGATATATTAATCTCAAAGGAAATTATAGTGTCACAGTAGCATTACAAGTGCACAGATATAATTACTAGAAGAGAAGAAGAATGAATAAAAAATAAGTTACCACAAACAGTCTGACAGGAGGAGGGTCTTCACCTCCCCGGCTATAGGTTGACTCATTATAGAGCCTAATGGCCGAGGGTAAGAATGACCTCATACAGCGCTCTTTGGAGCAAGGTGGTTGTCTTTGCCTGTTACTAAAAGTGCTCCTCTGTTCAGCCAAGGTAGCATGCAAAGGGTAAGAAATATTGTTGAGTATTGCCAGGATTTTCTGTAGGGTCCTTTGTTCTACCACAGCCCCCAGTGTGTCCAGTTTCAGCTAGTCTTTCTAATAGGTGTGTTGAGCCGAGTTGGTGCACACCACCGCACAGAGGATCCTGCAGATGCTGGAAATCCAATGGACACAAAATGCCGGAGGAACTCAGCAGGTTAGGCAGCATCCACAGAGACAAATAAACAGTCGATGTTTTGGGCGTGGACTATTTAATCTGTTTCCACCGTCCTCAAGTAGTATATCTCAGATCCTAACAATGCTTTCTATGAAACTTCCTCATTTTATTTGTTTCCTTTTCCACTGCATTCATGGATTAAATTTTATGTGATAGACGTTCACGTGGCCCAGCTAAGCTGAGAAAGTCGTATCTTTATCTGTAATTCTTAATTCTACAAAAACAACAAGAACAAAAGCCCTGAGACCCATTTACACTGACAAAAGAATGGATTATTAAACACTTACCGGATTGCTTTTGGTGACGTTTCAAACTGGATGTTTCTGTTATACTGAGCATCGGAAACATAAGCCGCAGCAAGCTGAAGTTGCTGTTAATTTGTAACAGAAATGAGATTTTAAAAGGAAAATGTGTCATTCGTTGTATAATTTACCAAGAAACTTATGCTTTTTTAAGAATTTCATTTCATAGGTTACAGAGGTGGCTACAGTTCAGGGCAAGTTTACTATAAAGCTATAGGGATGTCTGGAGATAGTGAAAGATGCTTTATAAATGCAAGACTTCCAAGCCTTACTTCTGATGAAAAGGCTTTAAATTTATAAATCAATTTTTCTCTACCCCTTCAAGGGGCAGCCTTTCATCAATGATGGCTTGAAACTGTACATTAAACACTGAACCAAGCGTCCTTCAAAAACTGCTGACAACTTACGATGGGAAGGAAGCAAATCTGACAAGTCATGTTTTCAATACCCACCGTGTAATTCTCCACTCTTGTAGGAAGGCGCTTGCCTGACAGCACATTTGCAAACAGACCTGCATTCTTACAGTACTTTAGAAGTTTTGGTAAATTAGTTTATTATTGTCACATGTAGTGAGGTACAGTGAAAAACTTCTGCTTTGCATAACCACTGTAAGGAAATACAGCCGCTTTAAAAGCTACTGAATTTGCTGGTAATAGCATTTTAACCAGAAAAAAAACACTCAAACTTGGATCAAAGGTTCTTGGTAGTTTTGAAACTGTGGCAAAACAGTAAATTAGCTTTCAGGCTTACCTTTGCTCAGCAATTTAAATAATGGTAACAAGATCACCAATGTTTTGTACCAATTATTGCAAAGCTCCGTGAAACTATTAATTTACCTGCTGTTCAAAAGTTTCAGATAAATAGAAGACTTTGAATGACGAAGTGGAAAATAAGTGAATTTTTTTGCTCACACTGGCAATCTCACAGACTAACCTAGTTGGGGAAAACATTCAACAGGTATCCTGTTGTCTCCACTCAATATCTATGGCCCTAAGGATCTATAAGTTTGGCATTCGACTGTGGGGTCCAGGACTTTGTTAGACCACAAGTTCAATTTAACTACTGTTGTGTGTGGAGCTACCTAAAACATTGAGTTTATTATTGTCACTTATACCAAAGTAGATTGAAAAGTTTTAGCTGCATGACATCCAGCCAGATCATTCCACAATAACAGAACATAGAACATAGTGTTACATTTAGCAGTGAGAGTGCAATGCGGATAGACAAATAAAGTTCAAGGTCCATGACAAGCTGACCAGGGAGGTCAACAGTTCATAATTATCATATGAGAGTCTCATAGCTGTGAGATAGAAAATATCCTCGAACATCGTGGCACATGTTCTCAAAATTTAGTACCTCTGCTTGTTGGAAGGGGGAAGGAGAGAGAATGACCAGTGAAGGAGAAATCTTTGATCATATTGGCTGTTTTCCCAAGGTAGTGAGCAGGCGGTATAGACAGACTCAATTGAGACGAGACCGATTTTTGTGATACACTGAGCTGTGTTCACTGTTTTCTGCAATTTCTAGCAAGCTTTGGCAACAACAGTTGCGACACGAAACAAAGCTTCTCATAACCTGAAACTCAACTTCAGCGCCATTGAAACATACAGGTACGTGAACTTTTTGTGTCAGGGAAAAAGGCTGCTTTCACCTTCCTGAAGTCAATGCCCAGCTGGTACACTACGACTACTCTTAGCTGACCCAACCCCAGAGCAAGGGTTGAGATGGCAAAATCTATCCTATTCCTGATTTGCCAGTGACATCCTTATTCAATATTGCCCACCTTATGGACAAGATATCCAAGCAAAACCTAATGGAATTCAGAAACTAAAGTATGCAGGTATTTGTTCATTGAATAAAAAAATTGGACTCGATTCTAAGAACACTGACATTTAAAAGGTCAGGTGGCTCTCCATAAAGGCAATTTTGTGACAAAACTAAATTGATTCAGTTTTTTTTCCTGACATGAAAAGTGATCAATGGGACTTTTAAAAATAGGCTGTGAGATGAAGAAAAAGAATGCAGAAAAACTTGAACGTGCAAAGATAATGTTAGCTAGGCTTTACATTAACTGGAGGAAGTATTCAAAACCATTGACTCTTTCCAAATTAAACATCTTTGCGTGATAATAATCACAGCAATACAGCACAGATATGAGCCCTTTCTCCTCATAAGTCTACGTTGATCATGTTGTCCACCTCAGCTAGTCCCAATTTCCTAGGATATCAATGGGTCAAGACAGCATTCTATTGAGAAGACAACCAACACCAGACACAGAAATTAAGTATTTCTCACACTTGCACAACAGATAACATTAAGATAGTACTGGGAGGCATGGTAGAATAGTGTTTAGCACACTTTACAGTACCAGTGACTTGTGTTCAGTTCCCACCACTGCCTGCAAGGAGTTTGTACATTCTTCCCGTGACTGCACGGGTTTCTTCCGGGTGTTCAGGTTTCCTTCTGCAGTCCAAAGACGTACCGGTTAGTAGGTTAATTGGTCACTGTAAATCGTCCCATGATTAGCCTAGTGTTAAATCGGGGATTGCTGGGTGTGCACATCTCGAAGGGCCTATTCTGTGCTGTATCTCATTAAATATATAAATAAATAGACTGAAAGGGTGGGGTGTGAATATTTTATTACATTTAATATTTTGAATATTACATTGAATATTTTATACAGCATTATTTCAAGGATTTTTTTTTTACAGAATTAATCACCTGTTCACATCAAAACAAACTTTTCTATCTGGAAGCTAAAGAGTACTTTGCTTACAAGTTGTGTTTAAGTTGAAGGGAACTTTAAAAAAAACATGGTGGATTTTACAAGGAACTGAAGCAATAATATTCACCAACAAGCCTTTAATTCTAACTTTCAGGCCATTCCAGATTTAGCTGATCCATTAAAACTATCTGTACTTTGACTAACAATACAGTTGGGAAGATATTGTAGGATAATACAGGACATCAGCTCCCATCAGAAAGAAACTCAAACTTCAGTTGATAAATTGGGAATAAAGCTACCATCTGAGTTCAGACCTACAGGCTGATTGTCCAGCATCCTGAGCGAACAGGTTGGCGGGCAGACAGTGGACCCCCAGAATAGTGAATGGAGGAGGGGGGGGGGAATAGAAGGCAACGAGTTCACACCCCAGATCAAAGGGGGTGGGGATAGAGGGCAGAGAGTGGGCTCGCCAGAAAACAAGGGTGATGGTTGAAGAAAAGAAGTGGTTGAGTGTGAAGCGAGAGGCAAAAACATCTAAATTCATCTTGGGCGAAAAACCGCATTGTCTTTACGTAGGGCTATGCCGCTAATTTAGGGGAAAAACCGCTCTTGTTGGGAATAACATGAAGATGTGGATTATATCTGAAAGACACACATTTCTTTCAAATTGTGTGTTACTTTACACAATAGAAAACTTCAAAAGGGGAAAAAAAGTTAAGCAGAGACCATGAAGAGAAAAACCATTTGCCGCGGGTTTACGTTTCACTCGTTATAACCACTGTTAATTTAGCGCAGTAAATGAGAGAGAGCTCACCTCATCGTCCACAAAAGGTTTCAACTTCCCGCTCCTTTCTTCTCCGCGTTTCTCCGGTTGTTCCGCGGCAGCGGGCAGTATGTGGTCCGGGAGCGACATGGTGAGTTCTCCTTCACTCTCCGGCTCGGGAGCGAGGGGAGTTCCAACTCACCAGCACGGGCGGGTTGGTCGAAGGGAAAAACTGCCGCCGGAGGGGCTTACTTTTTGCTGACTATGGTTTCTGTCTCTGAAAACAAAAAAGATTTTCCTTTCCTCGTGACCGCACTTTATATTCAGGAACATTGTATAACAACCTTTTGAAAGTATTTTATATATTGTCAGCTAAAATGCGAGGTAAGCTAGTTATTTTTTAAAAATCATGTGATAGACTAAGGGGCAAAAAAAGGGCGGAAACACGGCGGCGGATCCTTAATTTCCTCTTTTTCGCCCTACTCACGTTGATGAAGAGCTTGGAAAAGCCTTGTTGGTGCTTTACCGATACTACATCAAATTTTACTTCCGTTAGTTATTAATGAACGTGCAAGTAAATATGTTGCTGGTCGCAAGCTTTTTTTCCCACACAAGGGATATGTTCCTTCTTCAAGATGTGGGGCTGAGACCTGGCGGTAATAGTTTGTGCGTTGGTGTAAAGTAATGATTTATTGAGGATTGGTCACCGGTGACCGACTTTCCTTTTCCAACCGGCTTTTATCCGTCCGGAATTGTGGCATCCGAACACACGCTTTGTTCACGCGTGGACTTCTCACTGTTCAAATCTCCAGAATTATGCTCAAAGTGCTTTAGGAGTGTTTTTTTTACACACTTCACTGCGTTTTACATCGAGGTTAAGGATTGTTTAACTGTAACATCTAGATCGACAGCAAGCCTATTTCTCCCCCGTTCTCATCGCCGTTGGAGTTAAAAACTAGGAACGGTGGATTTCGAACGTCTCACAGAGCCCCTGAAAAGTACATCGGGTTTGGTTCTTAAACGGATTTGGAAGACGCTCGTTTTCTTTTATGCCATCATAAAATTTCAACAAAGTTTTGCTTTGCCGAAGTGTAATTTGCTGATTTCCCCAACTGCTTTGCTCCAATTGACTAGCGTAGATTTGGTTGGCTACTGAAAGGCGAAGAAAATCGCAGATCGACAAGAACAGAAAGAAATTGCTACAATTACTCCGTAGGTCGGATAGCCTTAAAGGGGTGTGTGTGTATAAATGAGATGGTGAAACAGACACAGACAGAAGTAGTGTTAATCTGTTCTTTTAAATAATCTACCCCAGTTCCAACATGTATTCTTTCTGGATGGCGGTCAGATGAAATTCTGGGAAGTTGCCTACCACGATGAGAAGAACAGACAGAATTGTGCCGATAAACACAAAAGATTCTGCAGATGCTGGAAATCCAGAGCGACACATACAAGCAACACACATCAAAGTTGCTGGTGAACGCAGCAGGCCAGGCAGCATCTCTAGGAAGAGGTACAGTCGACGTTTCAGGCCAAGACCCTTCAGTTCTGACGAAGGGTCTCGGCCTGAAACGTCGACTGTACCTCTTCCTAGAGATGCTGCCTGGCCTGCTGCGTTCACCAGCAACTTTGATGTGTGTTGCTTGAATTTCCAGTATCTGCAGAATTCCTGTTGTTTGCGACACATACAAACTACCTTCCATCAGGACTGAAATGTAGTAGTTCTGTTATCACCTGCCTGTCGGGCTCTGCCAGTCAGCTACCAAATGCATGAACGTGGAATTAAAGAAATTCAGCTTGTTTAGTTTTTCATTCAATTAACACAACGAGGTTCTCGGAAGTCTGCTTTTACTTTAATTTCTGTGCAGTGGGTCGGGACATTTCCTGAGACCGACACGTCTCCTGTTTCCAACGTTCTGTTGAATACCGTTTCTCAATGCAACACTTGTTGAATTGGAAGTGGATAAATCTTCAAAGTCCGAAGTTCAAAATAAATGTATTATCAAAATACATATATGGCACCATTCACTGCCCTGAGATTATTTTTTGCGGGCATTCACAGTAAATACAAAGAAACACAATAGAATTACTGAAAACTGCACAAAAACCAAGGTGCAAACAAATAGTGCCAATGCAAAAAAGAAAATGATGATAATAATAATAATAAACCAACAATAAATATTGAGAACAATGGTTGCAGTGTTCTTGAAAGTAAGTTCATAGATTGTGGAATCAGTTCCCTGTTGGGGTGAGTGCAGATATCCAATCTGATTCAGCAACCAGATGGTTGAGGGGTAATAATTGTTCATGAGCCTGGTGGTGTGGGACCTAAGGCTCCTTTCTTTTTAAATCTTTTTATTGAATTAGTACACAAAAGGTAAACCATATAGGCACTAATACGCTGTTGCAATATAACTTTACAGGGACCTAAGGCTCCTGTACCTCCTTCTTGGTAGGTGCAGCAAGAAGAGAGCACGGCTTAGGTGGTGGGGGGTCCTTGATGATAGATGCTGCTTTCCTGCAATTACAGCGCTCCTTGCAGATGTGTAGATGTGCTCAGTGGTGGGGTGGGCCTTACCTGTGATAGACTGGGCTGTATCCACGGCTTTTTATAGGCTTTTCCATTCATTGGTATTGGTGTTTCCAAGCTATGAGGAAACCAGTTAATATATGTTCTCCACCGTGCATTTATAGAAGTTTGTCAAACTTTTAGATGGCATGCTGAATCTTTGCAAACATCTACGAAAGTAGAGGTGCTGCCCCTAATGGTGCTTTGTAATGGCACGTATGTACTGAGCTCGGGATAGATTCTCTGAAGTGAATAATGCCCAGGAATTTAAAGTTACTGAACCTCTCCACCTCCGATCCCCCAATGAGGAATAGCTGATGGACCTCCTGTTTCCTCCTCTTGTCATTAACAATCTACTTTATGGTTTTGCTGACACTGAGTGAGAGGTTGCTGTGGCACCATTCAGCCAGATTTTTAATCTCCCTCCTATATGCTGATTTGTCACTACCTTTGACTTGGCCAACAACATCAGCAATGTTGAATATGCCATTGGAGCTGTACTTAACCTCACAGTCATAAGCATAAGGATGATAGATCAGGGGGCTAAGCACACAGCCCTGTGGTGCAACTGTGCTGACAGTTATTGTGGAGGAGATGTTGTTGCCTATCTGTACTGACAGGGGTCCGCAAGTGAAGAAATCAAGGATCCAGTTGCACAAGGATGTAGCGGCCTAGGCCCTGGAGATTATTGATCATTTTTGAGGGGATGATAGTGTTGAATGCAGAGTATTCATCTAGATGTATGCATCTTCACTGACCAGACTTTCCAGGGTTGAGTGAAGAGCCAATAAAATGGCTTCTGCTGTTGATCTGCTATGACAGTAGGCAAATTGGAATGGATCCAAGTCACTCCTCGGGCACGAGCTGATGTTTCAACACCAACCTCTCAATGCACTTCATCACAATGGATGTAAGTGCTACTGGATGATAGACATTGAAGCAGGTTACCACATTCTTCCTTGGCACCTGTACCTTTCCTGCAGTCCTGACTGGAAAGCCAAAGCAAAGCTACAGAACCTGAGCCTCTGTACCTCCTTCTGCAACTGGACATGCCCTCTTCTCATCGTTACCAGCAGGACAGAGGTACAGAAGCCTGAAGACACACACTTAGCAATTCAGGAACAGCTTCTTCCACTCTGCCATCAGATTTCCAAATGGACATTGAACCCATGAACAGGACTTCATTTTTTTTATTATTTCTGTTTTTACAATTTAAAATTTAACTCTTTAATTTAGACCATAAGACCATAAGACAAAGGAGCAGAAGTCGGCCATTCAGCCCATCTAGTCTGCTCCGCCATTTTATCATGAGTTGATCCATTCTCCCATTTAGTCCCACTCCCCCGCCTTATCACCATAATCTTTGATGCCCTGGCTACTCAGATACCTATCAATCTCTGCCTTAAATACACCCAATGACTTGGCCTCCGCTGCTGCCTGTGGCAACAAATTGCATAGATTCACCACAAGCTGACTAAAAAAAATTTCTTTGCATTTCTGTTCTGAATGGGCGCCCTTCAATCCTTAAGTCATACCCTCTCGTACTAGACTCCCCCATCACGGGAAACAACTTTGCCACATCCACTCTGTCCATGCCTTTCAACATTTGAAATGTTTCTATGAGGTCTCCCCTCATTCTTCTAAACTCCAAGGAACATTTACATATGTACTTACTGTAATTCATTTTTTTCTATATTATCATGTTTTGCATTGTACTGCTGCTGCTAAGTTAACAAATTTCATTTCATATGCCAGTGATATTAAACCTGATTCTGATTGAAGCTGGCAGAAGCAAGAGGTTAAATATATCAGTAAAAACTCCAGCCAATTGATTAACACAGATCTTCAATACTCAGCCAGATATACCGTCTGGGCCAGATGCTTTCTGTGGGTTCACCTTCTGAAGGATGTTTTCATGCTGACCTCAGAGATGGAAATTGCAGAGTCCTTGGAGGTTGTGGAGGTTCGTGAAGGTGGCTCCATGTTCTGTCAGTCAAAGCAAGCATAAAAGGCATTGAGCTCATCTGGGAGTGAAACCTTGTTGTGACGTGTCGCTTGGTTTCACTTTGTGTAGGAGGTGATAGCATTCAAGCCCCGCCAAACTGGCAAGCATCCTGTGATTCAAGTTTGTTCCAGAATTGCCACTTTGGCCGTGAGATGGCTTTCTGGAGATTGTACCTGGACCTCTTGTAATTGTCTTGTTTGCCAGACTTGACAGCTAGAGCTTATTCAAAATGTCGGCTGCATTTTAAAGGCTTTAGAGGCCTGGGAAGTCCTGTAAGGAAAGTTTTGGTACATCACTACAATGTGAACACATTGCACTACTATTGGATACAGAGGCATAAAATGTGCTTTCTATTAAGGGTCATGAGCATGGAAACAATCTCTTTAGACCACTGACACTAAACTGGGGCTCACGATCTTATTTATGCCAAGGACTAACACCATTAAGTAAGGGGTCCATGGACCCAGGTTGGGAACTGCTGCTCTAAACCAGCCACTCATCTCCTTTCATTCTCTCCACATTCCTATGAACAACTCCAGACTCTACCATTTGCCCTATACCTGTCAAATATTACAGGACATAGCTTAAAGGTGAAAGAGGGAAAGTTCAAAGGAGACTTGTATATGTTTTTGTGTAGGTGCCTGAAAGACGGCTCTGGTAAAGCAGATATGATAGCAGTGTATAAAAGGCAATACCATGAACAGACAGGGAATTGAGGGATATAGACAAAATGCATACCGGTAGTATAAGTTAAAATTAGCATGGTTGGCACAGACATCATGTGCTGAAGATTCTGTTCCTGTGCTGTTCTATGTTCTATGTTCTATGTACCCACTAGAGACAATTAACCTACCAATATGCAAGTCTTTTGGGTTTTCAAGGAATCCAGAAGACCCTGAAGAAACTGACTCATTTACAGCAGGGGTTCCCAACCTTTTTTTTAATGCCATAATCAATACCATTAAGCAAAGTGTGCGCAGACCCCAGGTTGGGCACCCCTCATTTACAGGGAAAACTTGCAAAATTCACACAGACAGCACTGGGATTCCTAAGCAATGCATACAAAATGCTGGGGGAACTCAGCAGGTTAGGTAGCATATATGGAAATTAATAAAGAATCAATGTTCTGCGCGAGACCCTTCATCAGGGGTTACCGAGGTTGTGAGACAGGAAGTGTCACTGCTCTACCCTTTGTATTAGATGACATAAAGTGTGGTTAGACATAGAGGTAAGCGGAGCACATTCCGTAACAGTTTTGACCTTTCTGTGAAAAATGATATTTTATCCATTAAATAGGGGCCGTGGACAATTCTGATTTGATGGAGACAGACGTGAAAGCACAGAGGAACATCTGGAGAAATTTCTGAAATGCCAGTTCGCTGCTGTTGTTACTGCGTGGTCGGGAATCTTCCGGAGGGAAGGCCTCAAAATCCCTACCTTTGCCTGCTGTTGGCGACCGAGATTGAGGTTGAATCGTTTGGATAGAGATGGCGCTCAGTACTCGGTGTCGGAGAGCTGATCGGAGGCTCGAAGTTTTCAGATGACTCAGAGTCGGACTGTGGTCAGGCATGGCAGGGAGAGTTTTTCTTCCTTCTCCCATCTGCGTGAGATGTGGGACATTTGAGAGACTTTGAACTTTTTACTGTGCTCGTAGACTTCTTCATCAAGTTATGGTATTGTTGCACTGTTGTAAATATATGTTATAATTATGTGGTTTTGTTAGTTTTTTCAGTCTTGGTCTGTCCTGTGTTTTGTGATATCACACCGGAGGAAATATTGTATCATTTCTTAATGCATGCATTACTAAATGACAATAAAAGAGGACTGCGTGTCTTCATAATCTAATCTAATCTAATATAATATTCTCATCCATGCCAAACAACAAAGGCCCAAGCAGTCATCCCTGCAGCATACCACTGATTACAGACTTCTAGCCAGAGAACCAACTGCCTCTACAATCACTACTGTCTGCATCTTGTCATGCTGCCAACTTTGGATTCCACCTTGTAACCCACTCTCCTGAAACAGTTCCCATGTGAAATCTTGTCAAAGGCTTTGCTAAGTAAAGTCCATGTACATCAAGTCAACTGCTTTGTCTTTATCAAGTGACCCCCTCAAAACTCTGATTTGTGAGACATGATTTTCCCTGGATGAAACTATGTTCACCTCTCTCCCCACTTAATCGTCCTCTGCCTTTCCAAGTGACCATAAATCCTACCATTAAGATTCTTCTTTTGAATGGTTTCCCTAAAGTTCACTCACTCTAGTTTCCTAACTTATCTCTACTATCCTTATTGAATATGAGGACATAGCTCTTTTCCAGTCTTCTGCTACTTCAGCTGTGATAGTCCTGTGAAATACGTTTGTAATTTGTCTTGGCCATTTTAAGCACAACAACATCCTGGAGCAGGTATTTCTAACCTAGGATCCAAGGACTCCTTGCTTAAAAAATGTTGGAAAACCCTGACTTGGAGAAACAGCTATAACCAGAACACCAGATTCAGTGTCAATATGACTTCTTATTGAATTATTACAACAGAAAATCTTTTCATTCCATTGAATCTGCGCTAACTCTTTGCAGAGGAAGGTTGTAAGTTTAATTTGCCCTCTCCTCTAGTAACTCTGCAAAGTATTTTCCTGGAACCCTACAAATTATTTTCCTACAAGTGTCTGGCAGTTTTTGTCAGTTGGGAAGTTCTAATCTTAAAGTTTAGTACATTACCAATAATACTGGATGCATATTCTTATTTTTTATTGTCATTTTATTCATACAATTCTTATATAATAATGTGTAAATATTGAACAGCAGGTACGTGGTAGTCCACATAAAAATTCCAAATATTAAAGAGATCTTTGCATCAATAATGTTGAGAATCTCTGTATTAGATGGATGCCCAACCAGTGAAGAGTTATTCCTTCCTGTTGACTGGAGTTTCTTAATGCCACACCTGGTCAACAGCTGCTTCAACTTCAAGGACAGTCAATTTCATTTCATCTTTAAAAATATTTTATCCAATTTTTTGACCAGGTATATAAGCAAAAATGTGGACCTGTGAACAAGTTAATAGTAAAAAAAAAAGTGCTTTCTGACAGCACGCATTCCAGCACAGGGATTCCCAACCCGGGATCTTGGACCTCTCGGTAAAAGGCAAGGGTCCATGGCATAAGAAAAGGTTGGAAACTCCTGTTCCAGCACTTTTCTGATGATTATGGATCATCTTGAGTAAGGTGATGGTGGTAATTGATGGTTTGATACTTACTGAATTTTGTGAACAGGAACATGGAAAGACTATTTAACTCTCCTTGCTATGATCCATTAAGACCATGATGATTAGTGATCAAAACACCATAAACTGCTAATACTTCTAATAGATTTTTGTTAAGCTATTTACAAATTAAAACTACATTTTCTATTCACAATACTGTCAATCAATGAATTGGGCAGACTACATGTCCTGGCCCTCAACAAACAATTAAGTGAATATAAGAACTCTACTGAAAGAGCAGAAGAAGCAGAACTTGTGAAAGAAACAACTCCCAATAAGAGCAGTGTAACTGGTACAGAAATGAAATGCACTGAGCTGCGGACCATGACATACCAATTATGTACTTCAAGTGAATCTCAACTACTTTCAGCCCTTGTAACCCGATTTCATTACCCAATCACCCCTCCTTGACAGGCTGTTCTCAAATTAAGAACTGATCGATCATGAATTATATTACTGGGCATTTTTTTCCACATTATTGTATAGATAATAGTTTTTACTGAACCAGTGCGGTTGGAGATCTAGCTAATTCTGTCATACAGATCTATAGTACTGCAGTCGGTTTGTTTGTGCAGGGGCGGTAAACTTTTTTGAGGGTGTGTGTTCAAATTTATGAAAATCTTCTAAAACATTCTCTAGCTTGCTGTGATCATTTTGAGCGGAGATTATCATTGATGAATGAATAAGTAACATTAATTATGGATGTTTTTAAGGGAGAAGGATGAGTCCTGTGGCTTACTTACATGTATTTGCTGTTTTATGATTGATAAACATGTAGCAGAGGCAGATTGAAATAAATGAAGCTTTTTAGAAAACCTGTTCAAACAATCCAAAATGCATATACTCAACTAAAATCTTTGCTTACTTGAACTCCATGGACTCTGGACTGGCCTGTGCACCAAAGCTCCAAGTTCTCTTTGCATATTGACTTTTAATGGATTTTTACTTTTTCGGAAGCATTCTGTTATTCTGTTCTCTGATACTCGAAGAGGGGATTGGCAAGTTAAATATAACTTTGTCATTCTTGTTTCAGTACTGTGTGGTGTACATTTCTTATTCCCAGAATATTTTACTATATCGCTTTGATGCTGCTGAATGATTTTTTTTCATAGGAATTTAAGAATCAACCACACTTCAACAGATCTGGGGGAACATATGGCCCAGATATGGCCTTTTCCAATGTGAGAACCATATGGGTTTCTAATGACTTACTGATGTTCATTTTCATTCCATAGTAGGAATGTAGTTTAAATTTGCCAGTTGTTGCTGAATGGTTAGAAATCATTTTGGCTGTAGTTTCTAACATACACCAGAGAATACACTTTAAAGCAGGGGTTCCCAATCTTTTCTATGCCTTGGACTAATATCACTAAGCTAGGGGTCCATAGACCCCAGTTTGGGAACCCCTACTGTAAAGGTTCTTTGACATATTTCAAACAGTCATAAAGCACACTACATAATTTCAGGGGGTTATAGGAGGCATTCAAGGATGCTCTTGCTATTGTGAGTTATAATTTTCCAGGAAATTTGGGATGATATTTTTTTAATTGTTAATTTGTTTGTTAAGACCACACCTGATTGTTGACTAAACACCACCATTCCTTAATACTTTTGATAGGTTTTTATTATGCAATCTCAGACATAAAATTACACTTTCTATTCACAAAACTCTGATAACAATGAGACAAGGTTTTTGAATTTTGCGGAGGATGGTAGAATGTTTTCACAAAAACATATTAATTCACATAATGTGGGCCTTGCTGGCAACCGGAGCCCATTGCTTACTGCGCTTTAACTGCAGGGTGGTTAAGGGCTAAACAGATTGGTAGGATCACAGATTCACTGAAAGACCAGTAGATCTATTTCCTTAAGAAAATAGAGGCGAGCCAGCTGGTTGTTTAATTATAGTTCTGGAACTTTGTTCTTATCGCTTTTGTCACTAGAGTTAATTTTTAGAAGTTGCCACTTAAATTGAATTTAAATCACCAAATGTAATGATGGGATTGAATTAACATCGCTGGATTATTGCACCAGAACTCTGCCCTCTAGCATTTAACCACTGTGCTGTTATTACTCTTGCAGCAAGGCAGTGAAATTTTAGGATAGAATTAAATATAATTGGCCAATTGAAATTGATTCTTCTTAAGAAAATTTGTTACTGTACGTACTCCCTTCCAAAATCACTTGGGTTACTCTGTACCAGAGGAAACACAGTTTCTTCAATGTTGCCTATTTGTTTCCACTAGCCACTTGTGACACAGAGTTGCACTCTGCTAGCAACTGCCTTAATACTGAGCAATTTATGTTAGCATTACTGTGTCTTCCCAAAGCAATTGAGGCTGAAGCTCTACAGAGAGAAAAAAATATTTGTTAACAAAACTCCTTGCTTACAAACACCTTTAATGTAAATCCATTGTCTTTGTGCTTTATGGCATGGATATGACCTCTGCTCATTGCTGAGTTGCTTCATTTCATTCAGGATACTGCACATAGCTTGAGTGATCCATGGTTTAATTAGATTTTCCTGCTGCTGGTTATGCAACTCCATGTGGATGTATACCAGGATAGGAGAGGATCGAGCACAGCTTTGAAGGCATCCACAAATGTCAGCACTCATTGGTGAGAGGGAAAACTCCCCCACCCCCATAAACATAGAAAAGCATCTAATGGTGTCTTCTTCTTCTTCTTCTTCTGTTACACGCTTGGGCGATCATAGCTTTCCACTTCAAACGATCCCATGCAGTGTCAATGATAACAACAATGGTGTCAACAGTAAACTCTCATTTGCAGAAGTATCCCCTTAGAGAGAACAATGAAAACTCTGTCACTAGTTCCACTCTTCCCTCCTCCATCTTCCTGTCCTTTCTCACCTGGATCCACCCATTACTTTTGAGGTCTTGCTCCACCCCTTCCCCTCTCCTCTTTACACTGGCTGTCCAGATGAAGGGTCTTGACCTGAAACGTTGCATTACCTTCTACAGATGCTGCCTGACCTGCAGAGTTCCTCCGGTATTTTTTCTTTGCTCCAGATAACTATCTGTTGTGTCTTTAATTTCTCTTCCAATAGATCACTCACTCACTCTTAGAATGAGGCACAAAGGATTTGACATTTAGTTTTTAATCAGCTTGAATTTAGAACATAATTCTAATGAGGTACAGAAATGAAAAAAAGAAGACTTTCATTTTATATCCACTTTTGAAAGTGCAAAACTCTTTAAAACAGGGGTTCCCAACCTGGACCCCATTGTTAGTGGTCAGACTCCAAAGCATTTTAAAGGCTGGGAAACCCTGATTGAAAGCCATTGAAGGGCTTTGTCAAATGAGGCTAGCTTAGATGGGAATCTTTGTTAGCATGATCCAGTTGGGCTAAAGGAGCTGTGTCTATGCTCTATGACCATATGGCTTTTTAAAATATTTCTGAAAAGCCTGAAGGTAGAAACCAATGTAAAGATGTGGTCTAAATAGACCCCCCAATGGCATGTGATAAAGTCCTACACTGTGTATTGTCAGCAGAGCTGAAGTATTTGAAATAAAAAGAGCAATGGGTAAGAAATTGTGAGACCGAACAAAATGATCGAATAATTGAACACCTGAAGTCATTTACTCTGGTGAGCTAAAATTTCTGAAATAGCTAATTAGATTAAACCAAGGTAATGAGTGATCTCTAACCTCTGCTGTTCTTTGACCAAAGTAGGCAGTTCTCAAACAATGTCCCAAGTTCTTATTGCTCACTTTAAACCTTTGTTCATATTGCTGGCATTATTCCATCCTTATCAGTAGATTGGGTCACTTACTTGTATTGACTACATAAACCTTTGGATAATTATATCAGGCAAAAAGCATCTTAAAACTTTAGAGCAGTGAATGATCTACTGCAACCACTGTGTTTGGACTGGCTTTCCAAATGAACCATCATTTAATCTGATTCTCTTATTCTGTTTCCCCTCTACAGAGATATGCTTTTCATATTTTAAACCTACTGTAAAACTTTTTAGATTCTGCTTTCATAATTATGCACAGGAGGATGTTTAATGTCTGAACAATCAAGAAAATAAATAAAATTGCATTCTTCATTACTTTAGCGATAGTCTGAAATTTATCAATTCACCAACCAATTGAAATTAGTTATCTTTTCAAAACATTTTGAATACTTCTATTGGATCTCTTAACCATCTTTGTTATGGACAGAGTACTTAATCTGAACCATATTTCAGTCCAGGTTATCTGTGTCCTGATACAGTACAAGGTCTTGACGCCAAACATCAACTATCCCTCTACCACCACATGTGCTGCCTGACATGAGTTCAGAATCAGGTTTATTATCATTGACATATGTTATGAAGTGCAAGACATAAAAATTGCTAAAACTTACAATAAATAAATAGTACAAAGGAGGAATAGTGATGTGTTCATCGGTTCATGGACAGTTTAGAAATCTGATGGTAGAGGTTTTTTTTTCCACTCTTTAAGTTGAGTGTCTGTGCCTCCTATCTGTGACCGTCTTTGCTACTATTCCAGTCTGGCAAGAAATTGGAAAGTCCAAGCCACAGGTGAGATTCAAGAAGTCTTTTGGAATGGATGACATCCCTTCTGAAGCACTGAGTGTTACGAGATGCTCCCAATTGCACCAGCTTCCGGGATTTAGAACACTCTAACACCCGGAGTACGGATAGCTGGCACAGTCTTTTTAAGGGTTCAGGATGATCCTGCTAATTGGTAATCATATTTTGGGTGCCAAGAATTGAGTATTTAAGGAACAGCTGAACTGCGATTCGGTGTTCAATCATAAACCTACATGTGATGCTGTCTGGCGTCTGTTTTGTGCTCAGATCCAGTCTGATGCCGTGTCTCGAGCCTTGCTTCGGATAGCCCAGCATCTGGGTCCAAACCATCCTCATCGAGGACCCTCATCACAGTACGATGGAGCCAACACGGAACCAGCGGGGTATCGGAGCCCCTTGTCAGCTGTGGCCAGGCACAGCAAGAAAATTTCAAGACATAGCCTAGAGATGCACGACCTTCAGGTAGCTGTTTGCCAACTATTGCAGAGAGGAAGCCAAAGTTGCTCGGGTGAGGCTGTCGGTCACTCTGGGGAGCCAGTCCATCGTCCAATTTTGGAGAAATTTGACGGTGACCCGGGTTCTTGCTACAGCCTCCTCATCCAATGTTCAGTAGTAGTTGAACTCCACCCATCCCAGTCCTCTTCAGAGCATGGTCAAGTGCCCTTCATTATCTCTTCTGACTGGAAGTGCCCTGGTCTGGGCCACCATGCATTGGGAATGCAGGTCAGAGATCTACTCAGATTTGGAGGAGTTCAGGGCCATCGTGAGGAAGGTGCTTCATCACCCCACCAGAGCCAGCTGAGCCTCTGATTGCCTGATGTTGATTCGACAGGGGGGGACAGTCAGCAGCCGACTATGCTATTGAATTCCGGACCTTGGCACAGGAGAGTTGTTGGAACAGGGAGGCCTTGGCCACGCTTTACTGCCATGGACTCAAAGGAAAACTGAAGGATGCTCTTACCTTGGGAGAGCCAGCAGAGAACTTAGAAGTTCTGATTGACCAGTCCATCCATCTGGATAATGATCTGGTGGAGTGAAAGTGGGACCACTCCAGGAGGTCGAGGAGAGCCTGTCCAAGCTCGGTCCCTACACTTTGCAGTTCTACTCCTCAACCTCAAACCAGCCCATAGCCTGTACAAGATCCAGACAAACCCATGCATGTCAGTGTCACTGGACTCTTCGCAGATGAGAGGTCCCAGCCTTGGAGTCAGGGTCGCTGCTCGTACTGTGGGGAAGCAGGTTACCTTACCTGTGGTCCGAATGTCCGAAGTCACAGGCACCTGGAGAATTGTCAAAACCATCCAGTATTGGGAGGAATGTGATGGTAGCAGCCACTATGCCCAATCCCACTGATTTTGGTTTTGTGCTGAAGGCAGAGTTCACCTGGGGTAAGAACTAGGGGCAGGTGAAGGCTTTTGTGGACTCGGGGGGAGAGGGTGATTTTCTGGATTTAGAAACCCCCAGTTGGTTTGACACACTGCTGTGAGAGTTGAGTCAGTTCATGCTTGCAACTGTCTTGGATGGCCACCCACTGGATTCCGGGCAGATTCAGCAATATACTGGCCTTACAGACAAGGATCGGGGATCATATGGAAGATGTTAGTTTCTACATTATTGACTCTCTGCTCATACCCCTGATACTTGGGTACCCTTGGCTGTCCCAGCGTAACCCCATTCATGGACTGGAGGGAAGGGAGAATCATTGCTTGGTCCAGTCATTTAAAGGGGTTTGTTTATGGCGTGGTGTTCTGACCCCCAGACTCTCCTGTGACCAACAACTAGTAAGGGTGCAGCCTTCAGTGTGACATAACCTGAGACCTTCTGGAGACCTAGTCCTGCCCTCAAGAGCAGAAAGGCTGGTTCCAGCCAATGGGACTGTGTAAGTCTGGACACTATCTGGTTGGGATCCCACAAGAACTAGAGAGAGGGAGTCTGTAGTCAGGAGAGGCCCAAGGAGATGCCCGAGGAGTCTGAGAAACTTGCTGCCAGGTCTCAAGGAAGGAAACGACTCCTTTACACCAGTCCTTGAAGCCTATTCCGGGGCGGGGCACGCAAGATCCCTCTGTAAAACCTTTTTGCCATTGCCTGAAGATACAGATGAGGATATGGACTCTGATTTGGCCACTGTTTCTACGAATGAGTTTTGTGAACCTAGGGAGGGGCCTGATGTCTGTTGAATCACCCTTGTCACCCAAGAAGCCTCAGGAGTCATCCTTGAAGGAAGAACTGGAGGAGATAGCAATGCCCAAACTGGTCAAAATCCTTTCCACTTACAAGGACTTGGAGGTAGTCTTCAGCAAGAGGGGACAGATCTTCACAGTGAGATCCCTTTTGGACTCCCAAGCTGTTCAGGGTGTTCGGCAATACCTCATGGACTGGGAAGGATTTGCACCTGAGGAGATGTGCTGCGTGCCTGAAAGAGACGTCTAGGATCTGGCTCTCATCCATGATTTCCATCACCTACTCTCTGAGCAGCCATGACCATCAGGAGTTGGCCATAGGGGAGGGGGTCCTGTTAGGAGATGCTGCTGACTACACCAGCTTTCAGGATCTAACTTGCCGGAGTACAGAAAGCTGGCATGGCCCCTTTAAGAGTCGAGGACTGTCCCACTAATTGGTAATTACGTTTTGGGTGCCAAAAATTGAATATCTAAGGAACATCTGAACTGCAGTTCGGTGCTCAAATCGTAAGCCTACTAGTATTATTGTCTAGTGTTTGTTTTGTGCTCAGATCCAGTTTGATACCGTGTCTGGAACCTTGCTTTGGATACCCCAGCATTTAGGTCCAAACCATCCTCATCAAGGACTCTCATCACACTAAGAACACTATGCATGAATCCATGACCTCATCTGTCTGTTCTGAGAAGAGGAGAGTACATCAGGGAATTTCAGAGATGTCACATACACAGCCATCTTCAAGTAGAGACCAATACAATAGTGTAATTAAGGAGTGTAATTTTCCTGCTGACTGTCTCATGAAATATTGTTATAACTACCTCTTCAAAAGCTTCTTTCAGACTTTGTGAGTTCTTCCCAAAGTAGCAGTTCAGATTTCCTTCATCCTGAGGTACAATGGACTCGATTGTCAATCTGTAACAAATCCAAAAATGTTGAAGGGTGAAGCACTGTTTGTTGCCCTTTTCAATCTTGTACAAATCTTAGACTTGTCATCCAAGAATGATTGTGGAGAACTCTTTCTCAAATTTGGGTGTTCTTGGAAATTGATTCTCTCTCTACATCTGCTACATGATGTTGTGACCCCAGTCAATGGGTCCATCATAGACCAACTCCCAGGGACTCAATTCAAGCAAAACAGTGCTATGGCAAAGGTCCTGTTCTCAGTCTTCCTTGCTGCAATACTACATTCCACCTCAAGTAAGCTGCCAATAAAATGGAGTTAACCTACAGGATGAAAAGGAAGACTGTTCAGTCATAATCATTTCATTTCCAGAATCAAGATCATCCCAACTCAACTACACTGCAGAGATAATATGTGCTCAAACGCAGACTGCTTCAAGTCAATGTTGAAATATGTGTGAGGGTGGACTTAGATTAAACATTCTCAGACAAAGCTGGTCCACCAGTCTGCACATCAATACTACCTTGAAAATCAGGGTCCACAATGGTACACGTGAGAATGTGGATCATAGCCAGGGAAGGAATGACCCCTCTCCTATTAGACTGTTTGAGATAACTTATTTTTATTCTTTCTTGCTTCTCTTTTAATATTTGTACATCTGTGCACTTGTAATGCTACTGTGACAATGTAATTTTTTTGGGATCAATAAAGTATCTATCTATCCATCATCACTTCTCAGTAAGGCAGCAAAGCCTCAAGGAGGACCCTAACCTTACTGTAGTTACATGCCTCAATAACCTGGAGAATTATGTAGGCTGGACTCAGGGCTTTATACTTTGGCTTTTGGTAGGGTCACCCATGTCTAAGGATGGAGGCCAAACTAAGAGTGGTCCACTGGTCCTCCAGGTTCAGGGCTAACAACCCTGACTGGTAAAACACAATTGTTACAGAAACAGCAATGAAGAATCCTTCTACATCTGAGTGCAATGGTATTCGTGAGTCTCCACCTGAAAACCGAGCCACTGACACAACAAACGAAGTCTTGAACATCACCAGAGATGGAGGACCTTCACTGCTGCTCTAAATGCCAGTGGTATAATGGACAGCAAAGGCAGACAACAATGACAAGTTTGATCAGTGTGTAGGCACAGCCCAAGGCTGTCTGAGGAAAAGATCGAAATTTCATATTCAGGACTGTGTGTGTGTGTGGGCGCGCGTGTGTGGGGTAAAGAGAATGCTGGAAGCAAACATCCACCTTTACTTACTTACTTAAGCCCATCACCCCTACTGGGGCATGGGCTGCCAGCAGTAGCTCAAAAGAAGTTCTGGGCCGGTCTTTCAAGTTGTCCCCAGGTGTAGCCCACCTTGTTGTATCATTCCTCTCCCAGGGATGAGGTCTTTGGAACTTCTGTTGGCATTTCTGTAACATCGGCTTTTTACAGGATGGAGTTGACCAGCCCCATGCTCAATCCTCCCCTTTTTGCAGCCAGGCTTGGTGCTGTCAGTGGCAGAGTTCAAAGCTATACCCATTGGGTTGAATAACCTTCATCAGTGTTGTAGGTAAGAAAGCTTGTTGACCACCAGGCAGCAGTTGTTTCTACATTCCTGAGTGCTCTCGAGAAATGAAGAACTTAGAGTGGATCCCTCAAAGCACTGGAAAGGTACCACTAAAATTAATCCACAAGATCCTTCAAACTCATTGGCGGTGAAGTACTCCACTGCCTGCATCCACTTCTCGACCACCCAGTTTTGAGACTCTGAGAAAGCTCGACCAGTGGCCATGTTGTTTAAATACCTGGCACAATACTCCATAAGTAAGTACTTCAGGCTCTATCGTGGTAAGGGATTTCCAAAAGAACAAATAACTACATTTCAGTAAATTGGTGAGTGGGTTTACTATTGTCACAAATAGTGAGGTACAGAGAAAACTTGTTTTACACGATATCCATACAGATCATTTCATTATAAGTCATGTTGCGTTTATTGTCACATGCACAAGTACCTGCAGGTACAGGCAGCAGCATCACAGGCACAATACATCATTTAAGCAGCATTCACAAGGAAAAAGCAGGAATAAACATAAATTATATACAATTTTTACAGGTAGGAACATGAATTGTACAAAAAAGTTTATTTTGGTGCCAAGCGATCAAGGGAAAATATTGACAGAATGCAGAATAAAGTGTTACAATTACAAAGAAAGTGTGGTGCAGGTAGACATTAAGGTAAAAAGCTGTGATGAGGTAGATTTGTGTAGTCAATAGACCATCTTATATGACTGTTCATGGTCATATAACAGCAAGATAAAAACTTTCGTTCAGCCTGGTGGTACATGCTTTCAGGCTTTTGTATCTTTTGCCTGATGGGAGGAGGTAAAGAGAGAATGTCTGGGGTCTCTGATTATGTTGGCTACTTTACCGAGCTAGCAAGAGGTATAGTCAGTGTCCATGAAGGGGAGTCTGGTTTCTGTGATGTGCTGAGCTATGTTCACAACTGTCTGCATTTCGTAACTTTATATTGTATAGCACAGAAACAGGACCTTTGGCTCACTGTACCCATGTTAAACGTCTTGTCTTTGTTAATCCCATACTTAGATTAATTCTATATCCTTATATACCTGTGGTTCCCAACCTGGGATCCATGGACCCCCTCCGTAATAGTAGGGATTCATGACATGAAAAAGATTGGGATCTCCTGCTCTATACCTTGCTCTTTCAAATATCTGTTCAGCTGCCTCTTAAATGTTGTTACTGTTTATGCCTCCACCACCTCCTCTGAAAGCTCATTCCAGATACCAACTACTCTATGAAAAAAAAAGCACTGAGATCCTCTTAAACCCACTTTAAACCCATGCCCTCTAGTTTTAGATATCTCTACCATGGCCTTATCAGTGCCACTCATGAATTTATGTACCTCTATCATGTCACCGCTCGATCTCCTTTGCTCTAGCCTATCCAATCTCCCTTATCATTCAAATTCTAACAGTATCCTTAAGAAAGTTGGAAAGTACTCTCTCGTCTCATCAGAATTCTTGGCTGTTGATGGATCAAAATGGAAAAGGGTTATAATGAAAGGAAGCAACTACCTCAAGTCTCTGCAGTGGAAGCATATGGAGACAGTGTTGGTGGCATGGTGGTTAACGATCAGACAGGTAATCCAGAACACTGTGCTAACAATCCAGAGAACTGGGTAAAAATCCCACCATAGCTGCTGTGGATTGAAACTTAATTCATAATCTGTAATTTGGGAAGAAAAACTTGGTAATCATGACTGAAGAATTCCTGGGGATGGTGATGACTGGTGTAAGGAATTGATTAAGCAAATCTTCCATTTCTTTGTTTACTGTTATTAGTTAATCAGACTTGTTATATGCTTAGCATCACTGCCTTCTTCCCATTTCTATATTCATAGAACCTCTTACAGCCTTTTTTGATATTGCACACAAGTTTTCTCTCAAAATCAACTTTGCCCATTTTTATATGTTTTTAATTCTTTCACTGATGGATCCTAAAATATTCTAGTCCTCTTGGTTACCACCAACCCTTGCCACCTTTTATACCTCACATTTCAATTTAATATTATCCTTGACATCCTTTGTTAAGACCATAAGATGTAGGAACAGAATCCATCCATTTGGCCTATCGAGTTTGCTCTGCCATTCAATCATGCCTGATTTATTTTTCCTCTCAACCCCATTCCTTTGGCTTCTCCCGGTGATCTTTGACAACCTTATTAATCAAGAATTGATCAACCTCATTGTCAGTGGCAATGAATTCCAGAGATTCACCATCCTCTTGCTGTAGAAATTCCTCCTCATCTCTGTTATAAAAGGATGTCCTTCTGTTCTTCTAAACTCCACAATGAGAATGGGCCCAGAGCCATCCAGCACTCCTCACAAATTAATCTTTTCAGTCCTGAGATCATTCTTGTAAACCTCCTGTGGAACATCTCCAATGTCAGCACATCCTTTCTTAGATAAGAAGCCCAAAATGGCTTACAGTACTCCCAAATGTGGTATGACCAGTGCCTTATAAAGCCTTAGCATTTCATCCTTGCTTTTATTTTCTAGTCCTTTGGAAATGAAAGCTAACATTGCATTTACCTTCCTTACTACCTACTCAGCCTACAAATTAACCTTAAGGGAATCCTGTAAAAGGACTCCCAAATCCCTTTATTGTGCTTCCTTCTCACGGAATTCTTCCTTCTAATTGGGATAATTCCCACCAAGCCTAATAGACCAGCTATTTGATTACCTGAGACTGTACATCTATTTACCTGTCAATTACAAACACGAGGAAACCTGCACGTACTGGAAATCCAAGCGTCATACACAAAATGTTGGAGGAACTCATCAGACCAGGCAGCGTCTATGAAGAAGAGTACAGTCCAGCACTTCGTGTGTGTTACCTGTCAATTAGTTTATTTCCCTTGATCATCCTCACCAATTCCATCTTCATTGTCCTTAATGAAGATGAAGACAGTGGTCTTGGTCCTGAACTACATCTTCTTTGTGATCACTGTCTCCTGGAGAAAACCAGAAAATCTCCTGTCAACCTTCCTCATTACACATGGCCAATTATAAAGTAGCCAGTTCCTGAGAGGTTTCTGTAATGTGCTACTCTGAGCTTTATTTCTTTTATGATACCCTCGCCAGTTTTGTTAAACCAATCAATATGTAGCTTAAAATCCTCTATGACAATTGCAGTTCCTTTCAAACAAAGCTTAGATATTTAACTATTTCTGCTCCACCTTATCACAAGGAAATATAGGCTACTCCCTCCCTTGTCTTCATTCCATGCTGCTCATGATTTCACACTATCTACTGCTCCTAGTCAATGCCAGTCTGGTATCGTCTTTGAGTAGCAACACTACCCCATCTAATAGGACATCGAACAGTACAGGCTCAACACAGGCTGAGCCCACTTTAGCCCACTCCAATTTTAATTTAACCCTTCTCTTCCACATGGCCCTCCATTTTCCTTTCACCCATGTGCCTGCCTAAGAGTAGCTTAAATGTCACTCATGTATCTGCCTCCATCACCATCCCAGCTGCGTGTTCCATGCACTTGTCACTCCCCGTGTAAAAAGAAAAACAAGCTACCTCTGACATTTCCTATACTTTCCTTCAATCATCTTAAAAGAATGTTCTCTCAAATTAGCCATTGCCACCGTGGAAAGAAGAATTGGGCTGTCCACTCTATTTTGCCTTTTATCATCTTATACACAGTTAGCTTCCTTCACTCTAAAGGGAAAAGTCCTAGCTTGTTCAACCTATCTTCAAAAGACATGCTCTTTAATCCACACAGCATCCTGCTAAGTCTCATCCGCATCCTCTCTAAAGCTTCCACATGCTTCCTATCAAGAGGCAATCAGAACTGAACATAATACCCCCAGTATGGTCTAGCCAGAGTTTTATAGAACTGCAACATTACTTCACAGCTCTTTAACTCAGTCCCCTGACTAATGAAGGTCAACACACCACATCAACTTACGTGGCAGCTTTGAGGGATCTACAGATGTGGACCCCAATATCCCTCTATTCCTCCACACTGCTAAGAATCTTGCTGTTAACCTTGTACTTTGCCTTCCAGTTTGATCTTCCAAAGTTTATCATTTCACTTTTTTCTGGATTGAACTCCATCTGCCACTTCTCAGGCCAGCTCTACATCCTATCAATGTCCTCTTGTAGCTTACAACAACCTACACTATCAGCAACATCTGCAAATTTACTAAGCCAGCATCCCTCTTCCTCATCTAAGTCAAGTATAAAGAAATTGCAAAGAGCAGGGGTAACAGAGGAGATCCCCGTGGAAAACCACTAGTCATGGAACTTCAGGCAGAATACCCTCCATCTACTACCATCCTTTGCCTTCTGTTGGCAAGCTAATTCCAAATTAATTGTAGTTAACTTTCCCTGGATCCAATTCCTTCTGACTTTCTGAACAAGCCTAACACGGGAGCCTTGTCGAATGCCTTGCTAAAATCCAGGTACACTATCTTTCATTTTTCCCTTTTGGCTTGTTCTTTATAAACACTGCATAATCTGGAATACTGAGGACATTAGAACATTAGAAAGCTTTTGCTGAGAAAAGGCCATTCATCCCAACAAAGCTTGCCAAATTCCTAATCAGATAATGTGTTGAAATAACTATTGAGTTTAGATTTGGAAGTCTCTAAGTTACTACTTCCAACTACACAACTCAATAGTTTGCTCCATGTGTCCACAACTCACTGTGTAAAGAAATCCATCCTGATGTTAGTTTGAAATCTCCCCCTAACCAGTCTCCACCTATGGCCCCATGTCCTTGATGATGGATTAGCTTTGAAGTAGCAGCTGGCATCCACTTTATTTATACCCATAATGATTTTGAACACCTCTATCATTATCTCCTCTCATTCTACATCTACTTAGGCTAAAAAGATTTAATTCTTCCAATCCTTCATCATAGCTCATACCCTGCAGATTGGAATGATTCTAGTCACCTTTCTCTGGACTCTCTCCAGTGCCTTCACATCCCTAACACAATATGGAGACCGAAACTGTACACAATATTCCAGGTTGAGCCAGTGTAGCAGGCTCAGGTCCAACAGTGCGTGCTGTTTGGGAGAGTGTGAGTATGAGAAAGAGGTCTGGTTTGTTCGGCCTCTAGCATTTTTTAAAATCTATTTTACATTCTGGATGCGGCTGCTTATATAGTTTTCTGATGACTGCCATAGTTGGAGGCTGAGTACAGGGCTACAGTAGGAAACTTTGTCACATGGTGTGGGCAGAATTATCTGTAGGTTAATGTGAAAAAGACTAAGGAGCTGGTGGTAGACCTGAGGAGAGCTAAGGCACCGGTGACCCCTGTTTCCATCCAGGGGGTCAGTGTTTTCATGGTGGAGGATTACAAATACCTGGGGATATGAATTGACAATAAACTGGACTGGTCAAAGAACACTGAGGCCGTCTACAAGAAGGGTCAGAGCCGTCTCTATTTCCTGAGGAGACTGAGGTCCTTTAACATCTGCTGGACCATGCTGAGGATGTTCTACGAGTCTGTGGTGGCCAGTGCGATCATGTTTGCTGTTGTGTGCTGGGGCAGCAGGCTGAGGGTATCAGACACCAACAGAATCAACAAACTCATTCGTAAGGCTGGTGATGCTGTGGGGATGGAACTGGACTCTCTGACGGTGGTGTCTGAAAAGAGGATGCTGTCCAAGTTGCGTGCCATCTTGGACAATGTCTCCCATCCACTACATAACGTATTGGTTGGGCACTGGAGTACTTTCAGCCAGAGATTCATTCCACCGAGATGCAACACAGAGCGTCATAGGAAGTCATTCCTGCCTGTGGCCATCAAACTTTACAACTCCTCCCTTGGAGGGTCAGACACCCTGAGCCAGTAGGCTGGTCCTGGACTTATTTCCTGGCATAATTTAATTTACACATTACTATTTAACTATTTATGGTTCTATTACTATTTATTATTTATGGTGCAACTGTAACGAAAACCAATTTCCCCCGGGATCAATAAAGTATGACTATGACTATTACTATAACTTGTGTTTGGTCGCCTTACAGTGGCCGCAGAGGAATTTTTTCCCGGCCTATCCCTTGTTTCAGGCGGCCGTTTTCTTTTTCGCCTTTGCATAAGCAGTTCGCTAGTGCGAGTGGTAATAGAGGCACTTATCATGTTTTTCAAAGGGAAAAAGCCAACTGATAATTAGTATAGTGGCGAAGTTGATGTAGGTTTAACAAGGCAGGACTAAGAGTTCTTGGCGGGATAGTTTACCGGCGAAAAGAGTGGAGCTACCGACTTTGGCTCCAAATGCTTTGGTGAGGAGGCACAGTGGAGTAGCGGGTAAAGCTTTTGTAGGGGTTGAATAAAAAAGTCACCAAATGACAACTAACTAAATAAAGCAAGGAAAATGCAGGATCAAGTGATGTGCTGTAGCTGCACGATGTGGGAGCTGGTGGACCCCATTGTGGTTCCTGGTGACCACATCTGCAGCAAGTGTTGGCTGCTCGAGGAACTCAGGCTAAAAGGTCATGACCTGGAATCTGAGCTTCAAATGTTGCGGCACATCAGGGAGGGGGAGAGTTACCCGGATTCTCTTTTTCGGGAGGTAGTCACACCCATTAGATTAGCTGCCTCAAATGTGGTCTGTGGTCAGGGACAGGAGGGTGTGACTGTGAGTGAGGTGGGTAGTGGGATCCAAGAGACAGTGCTGGAGGAGTCTCAGTCCTTGAGCTTGTCCAACAGGTCTGAGATTCTTGCTCCCTGTGTGGATGAGAGTGGGAGCTGTAGGAAGGATGAGCAACCTAACTGTGGTACCTTCATTCAGGGAGCCATTCAAGAGGGGGGAGAGAAATGTAGTGGTAATTGGGGATAGTATGGTCAGGGCAATAGACAGAGTTCTCTGTCACGAGGATAGGCTGTGTTGCCTGCCTGGTGCCCAGATTCAGGACATCTTATCTGACCTTCAGAGGAATCTGCAGTTGGGGAGGGGGGGAAGATCCAGTTGTCATGGTCCATGTGGGTGTCAATGAAGTAGGCAGAATGAGGAAAGAGGTTCTGTTGAGGGAATTTGAGCAGCTAGGGACTAAATTGAAAAGCAGAACCAAAAAGGTGGTAACCTCTGGATTACTACCTAAACCACGTGCAAGTTGGCACAAGGTTAAGAAGATTAGACAGTTAGATGCGTGGCTCAAGGATTAGTGTGAGAGAAGTGGGTTTGAATTTATGGGAAACTGGCACCAGTATTGGGGAAGGAGGGAGCTGTTCCACTGGGACAGGCTCCACCGAAACCATGATGTGACCTGGATCCTGTTGAATTACATAGCTAGGGTTGTGGATAGGGTTTTAAACTAAATAGCGGGGGGGGGGGGGGTGTTCACAGATTGGAGAAGTATGGATAAAGTAAAAGAGAAAAGTGTAGATAAAGCAAAAGTTAAAAAAGAGAAAAGTAAGGATGGAGTGCAGAAAAGTCAAGTGCATAAGAGATCAAGATTATGAGATTTTAAAGGCACAATGAGTGTAAGAGCAGTTTATCTGAATGCCCATAGTTTTCATAACAAGGTCAGTGAACTTGTGGCGCAAATCAGTACAAAGGGGTATGATTTAGTGGCCACTACAGAAACATGGTTGCAGGTTGGACAGGATTGGGAATTAAATATCCAAGAATATCAGGTAATACGGAAGGAAAGGCAGGATGGTAAGGGAGGTGGGGTAGCGTTCTTAATTAAAGATGAGATCAGAGCAATAGTGAGAGACAATATACAATATCCCTTCATGCCCTGACCAATCAAGGATCTATGAACCGCTTCCTTAAATGTGCATAGAAAATTGGCCTGTGGCAACAGATTCCACAGATTCATCACTCTCTGGCTAAAGAAATTCTTCCTTATCTCTGTTCTAAAAGGATGCCCCTCTATTCTGATGCTGTGTCCTCTGGTATTAGACTCTCCCATCATAGGAAACATCCCCTCCACATCCACTCTATTGAGGCCTTTCAATGCTCAATAGGTCAACCCTCATTTTTTCTGAATCCCAGTGAATACAGTCCCAGAGCCATCAATTGCTCTTCCAATGACAAGCTGTACAATCCTGGAATCATTGACGTACTGTAAGTGGACTAAATGATTAGAACATAGAACGTAGAACAGTACAGCACAGGAACAGGTCCTTCAACCCACAGTGTTGTGCCAAACCAGCTAAAAAATAGATCAAAAACACCCAAAGACTAATCCCACCTCCCAACACAATATCCATAACCTTCCATCCTCTTCACATTCATGGCCTATCTCGATGTCTCTTAAAAGTGTCTAATGTACTTACCTCTGTCACCATACCAGGCAGTGCATTCCGAATATCCACCACTCCCTAAGTAAAAAACTTACCCTTCACATCACCTTTGAACCTACCACCTCTCAACTTCAATGCATGCCCTCTGGTATTAAACATTTCAACCTGGGAAACGTGTACTCCCTGTCTACTCTATCTGTCTAGGCCTCTCATAATCTTATAAACCTCTATCAGATCTCCCCTCAGCTTCTGCCGCTCCAAAGAAAGCAACCCAAGTTTGTCCATCTACATCAGAATCAGAATCTGGTTTATTATCACCGGCACGTGCCGTGAAATTTGCAACACATAATATCGAGGAAAAAAATAAAGTAAATCAATCACAGTGTATGTATATTGAATAGATTAGAAATCGTGCAAAAATGGAAATAATATATATTAAAAAAGAGGGGTAGTGTTCACGGGTTCAGTGTCCATTTAGGAATCAGATGGCAAAGGGGAAGAAGCTGTTCCTGAATCACTGAGTGTGTGCCTTCAGGCTTCAGTACCTCCTTCCCAATGGTAACAGTAAGAAAAGGGCATGCCCTGGGTTATGGTAACCTTGCCAGGAATGTTCTCCTAAGGATAGCCCTGCCTGGAAAACCTCTGCTCAGAATTAAGAGAGAATATTTTAGTTGAGGAACTAATGGACACGGTGTAGATAAATCAGGGCTAAATACACTAATGCCTGTCCAAGAATATTAAACTCAATGTCAAGATGGAATTGAATTGTACATCTCACTATTGATTTCTTTTTAATTAGCAGTTTAATTGGAAAATTTTTGGTTTGGGAAGTAAAAAAAAGTAACAACCACTAAGCACACTCAGTGGCCACTTCATCTGGGCCTCCTGTACCGACTAAAGAGCCCACTGAGTGTATTTCTGTATGTTCGTGGTCTTCCCACCCACTTCAAGGTTTGACATGTTGTGCATTCAGAGGTGCTGTTCTGCACACCACTGTTCCAATGCATGATTATTCAAGTTACTGTCACCTTTCAGTCAGTTTGAACTAGTCTGGTCATTCTCCTCTGACCTCTCATTAACGAGGCATTTTTGCCCACAGAACTGCCATTCACTGGATGTTTTTTTTGCACCATCCTCTGTAAACTCTAGAGACCGTTGTGCGTGCAAATCCCAGGAGGTCAGCAGTTTCAGACATTCTCAAACCGGTGATAGGACAATTGTGTCCTCGACTACTGTGTCCTGGTCAAATGCGTCCCGGTCATTGGCATTCCTGGACATTTGCATCCGGTTATTTTCTGTCCCAGACATTTGTGGCCCAATATATGTATATCTCATATTAGATTTCTGTCCCAATATATGTATATTTCATAAAAGATATAATTTTACATATTCATGTAATTTTTAAAATCAAGAACAGTTTTATTAATTAAAAAAGGGATTGTAGCATGCATTTTATTGATTAAAAATTTAATTTGTAAGTCCAAACTTAAGAAGTCTGCAGGTTCTGGGCAACCCCTTGTAAGAAACTTAATTTGTCCTCGGGATTGTAACATGCAATTAATGATTGAAGGCGCTTACTGATATTCTTATTTCCTGGTTGGACAATAACCCCTCTTTGGTAGTCAATTTTCTTCTTTGTGGCCATAGCTTCCTCTTTCTTCAATGCATCAATTAATTTCCAAACAGAGGGGTGTTGACAAGTAATTGAATTTTGGATAGCATTATGCCACCCCTCTAAACTGTTGTTAGATCTAGGCAAGTTGTTCATTGTTCGATCACGAACATTCCAAGATGCAACGGAAAGGGTTGCTGCAATCCTATGCCCACTTCTACCTCTTGCTTGGCCAATGTATTTAACTTCAAAGTATGCGATGAATTCAGGAGGTAAGTCATGATCTTCACTCAGATCCAAAAAGCCTGCTACCACATCATTTACTGGAAGGAAAGCTAATGCAGAGAAACATCTAATTTTTAAATTGAATTCTTGATCTTCGTTATACCGTTGTCTTAAACTGAGGTCGCATATTTTCTTAAAGATGAATTTTGACAAATGGAAAATACACGAGCTTATTGTTGCATTAGGATATGTTTCTGCTATACTCTTCTTGCTCCTAGTTCAAAATCCACCAGCACTAATTTGGGATTAAGTTGAGGGCGAGTCTGCAACAAAAGAGTGAATAGACGGTCATATGTTTCTTTAGTCTTATGGGGTAGGAGCAAAAACATGGGGAATACTGAATGTTGGACATGGATGCAGTGCAATTGATAATAGATTTGTGGGTAAATTTTAAAAGTGCCATCTGCTGCCCAATTCTGAAATCGTGTCAAGTCATCCAAATCCTCTTCAGAAGCAAAGATGAGCATTCTATTTTCATCATTTATGCCAGTATCAATTGCAAGAAACCTTAGTCCAGTGGGGAGAATACAATATTCTTCTGGTATTTTGGAATTACATCTTTGGTTTGGTATAGATGGAGCACTTTGTGTTTTCTGTCTCCAACAACGAACATTTCTCCTCATTGCTGAGACAGAGGGCATTTCTGCCATTGAGAATTCATCATGTTTTGACAAAGTTGTTCCAATGAGATGTTTTTTTGGTTCTTGTGAGGATATCGCAGTTTCTTTCAACTCTAAAATCGATTCTTTTGTTCTAATTGCAGCAGCGTAGAACCATGGTTATGCTCATTAATTCGTTTTGTAATTACATTGCTCTCGGTATGAACTCTTGCTTTGCTGGATCGTACCACACAACTTCAGTAAGCTTTCGTGCCCACAGCATTTTTCTTATGATAGTGATAGAGATCATTTCCATCATCAAGTACGTTTTCACTTTTGCTTGATTTCAAGAACTGTGACATAGCTTAGTTTCTGAAAAAAGGTAAATTTAAAGCCAAATTGTAATAGGAAACACATGGGGGGGTTGTTTATAAGTAGCTCAGTCGTAAATGAGGCACCCCTCATCTGCCTACAATTACCCTAATGGATTAGACGGTTGCTTTTTGAGCTAAGAGGCTTAGCAAATATAACACGGGGTTTGTTACCCAGTAATAGTTACATATAGTGGAATGCAAATAACCGGGAGCCCAAAAAAAAGGACGCAAATGTCCAGGGACTCTGATGACCAGGACACAATCGTCCAGGACGCAAATACCGTAGTACCACTCAAACCATCCCTGGCATCAACATGGTCAAAGCCAGGGATATCACCCCATTCTGATGTTTGGTCTGAACAACAACTGAACCTCTTGACCATGTTTGCATGCTCTTATGCATTGAGTTGATGCCAGATGATTGGCCGATCAGATATTTGCATTAACGAACAGGTGCACAGGTGTACCTAATAAAGTGGCCATTGAGTGTATGGACTTGAATAAAGCTACAGTATGTGTAAATATAATGCTTTTTTTCTTTGCCAAATTCAATTCATGAAATAAGCAGGCCAATAATATATTATGCGCCATGCCCGGAAACGATCAACCAGGCTTGTATTTTCGCAGTCACAAGAGCGTTTGCTGCACTTTCAGGAGAACCGCGAAAGGGAGAACTTTGGAGCGGCGGCCGTGGAGGCGTGGCCTCGGTAGCGCCTGCGCATTTGGCGTGGTCCCAGGCGGAAGATGGCTGAAGTGTCGGAGAGGACGTTACAGCTGGCGGTCGTCTTGTCCTTTACCTCGGGGTTCATCGTTGGCTGGCAGGCTAACATCCTGAGAAGGAGATTCCTAGACTGGAGGAAGAAGCGGCTGCAGTCGAAGCTGATCGAGACGCAAAAGAAGCTGGACTTGGCTTAAGAGGAAGGTTAACGAAACTCGATGCTCAGCATGGGTCTCTGTTTCATGTGAGCAGTTCCATTTGGGTTTTATATTTGTGTTCACAGGCTCTTCCTATACTGTGACATTCTGTAATTTGTCGTAGGGACTCTACCGATTTCTACAGTTAATATTATAACCCTGCCATAATTATATTTACCGTTTGGCAAGCAGGCTTGCAACTACTGAAAAGAAGTGTGTACTGGGCAGCGATTTTGTCAATGTCGGTAAGAGTTATTAGTAGGCCACTTTGTCACTTGACCCTGCTGTGCGGCTCATCAAGATCATGATGAGACATGTTACCTCAGCAGAGGTTTCCAACATTATCTTCATAATCCATTAATTCCCTCTATCCACCCCAGGTCTGTGACTGAGTACTGTATAAATCTTTGGGGTGGAAAATTTAAACGCTCTGCCACTTCCCGAGTCAAAAAGTTTTTTCCTCAAGTCATAAAGCACAGTAACCTGTCCTCTGACCAACCAATTCTATGCTGATCATTGAGTACGCACCTTTAATAATCCGATTTACCATCTCTTGGTCAGAGTTACCCACGTGTTGGTAGTCGATGCTTTTTAGCTTAGATTAGATTCAACTTTATTGTCATTGTGCCGAGAACAGATATAAAGCCAATGAAATGCAATTAGCATCTAACCAGAAGTGCAAAAGAATAGTGTTATTTGCAAAATAACTGCGAATAAAAAGTAAGTGCTACAGCATACAAATATAAAAGCACTGAGACAGTCCAATATGGATGCAACACTGATTAGCGCTGTTATGCCTCAGGGAAGAAGCTCTTCCTGTGCCTGCTGGTGTGGGAGTGGAGGCTCCTGTAGCGCCTGTCAGATGGGAGGAGATTAAAAAGTCCATGGTTTTCTCGAAACTCTTGGAACGTTATGAGTGTCTCTGTCACCACCACTCTGAGGCAGTGCATTTCAGATTCTCATCCTTCGGTGGGAAAAAATTCGGAGTATCCTCTAAACCTCCTATCCTTAGTTTAAACCTATGCCCTCTAATTTTAGATACATTCACTGTGGCGATCTGTTCCTACTACATACTGTAGACTTATACATCATAGAAACAGGCCTTTGGGCCCAAATCATTTATGCTGACGAATGTGCCTCCCTGAGCCAGTCCAATTTGCCTGCATTTGACCCAAATCCCTCTAAACTTTTCCTTTCCAGATACTTATCCAAATGTCTTTTAAATGTTGGAATCGCACCCACCTTTACCTTTACCACTTCCTCTGGCACTTTGTGGGAAAAACTTGCTCCCCAGGTCCCCTTTAAATATTTCCCCCTCTATCTATAATTTAGCATACCTCGATCAAGTTCTCCCCAGTTACCTCTACTCCAAGGAAAAGAAACCAAACCTATCCATTCTCTGTTCATAAGTGAAATGCTCCAAACCAGACAACATCCAGGTGAATCTCCTCTTTGGTGCAATCACCTCTTTCCTATAGTGCAGTGACTATACTACACATCACTCTCCAGTGTTTCATAAAGATGTGCCTTTACTCCCCTGCTCTTATAATTTATTTACCAACTAATGAAGATAAGTTTCCAGTATTTGGTATATTTGAAACATTTTCTGTGGTAAGGATTCATTTTGCTGTAATCGCTGACATTTATTGCATTTCATATTGAAATGTTGCTGGTTTGGCAATGGATTAATTTGACAGATTTAGTATTCATGTAACACATTACAAACAGCAGTGAAGTTTTATAGATGTGAGAAAGTCTGCAATGCTGGAAATTCAAAGACTTCACACTCAAAATGCTGGAGGAACTCAGCAAGTCAGGCAGCATCAATGGAAATGAACAAGATAGTCCACATTTTGTGCAGAGACCCTTTTTCAGGACTAGAAAGGAAGGGGGAAGTCACCAGAATAAAAAGGTAGGGGAGGAGAAGGAGGATGGGTGAAGTCAGGTGGTTGGGAAAGGTAAAAGGCAGGAGAGGATGGAATATGGTAGGAGAGGGAAGTGGACCATAGGACAAAGGGAAGGAGAAGGGGCACCGGGGAGGTTTTAGACAGGTAAGAGGGAAGAGGCCGGAACGGTGAATAGAAGGGGGGGGGGTGAGTTTTTTTATCGGAGGGAAAAATCAATATTTATGCCATCAAACAGTATATAAGGTGTTGTTCTCCAACCCTGAGGGTGGCACAAGAGGAGGCCATGGACATAAGCTTTATTGCTTCCTGGCTGAGGCAGAGTTCAAAAATATTAAGATTGAGTGGGTATGTTTTTTTATATCTAATATATTACTTGATTATAATTTGTACTGTTGTCATTCTTTCTTTAGGGAAATAACCCATATTCACAGAGAAGTTCCTGGAACGTTGACAATGGCTGTGAGGAAACTGAAATAATCAACTTTGCAAAACAACCATGCAAAGCACATTTTCATTTTTACAGAAAGCTATTGCTTCGGTTCCTTTACGTGGTACACAAGAACTGAAATGCTGCTCTAAAACCTTGATTTTTATGTGCAAAATATGAACTGATTTAAATCATTTATAGATTTCAAGTAAGATTTTTTAAAAAAAAGTTAATGTCTGTATTTTTGGGTGACAGATACCCTGCGTTCCTAGAATATTTTTCACTCTTAAACAGAATTTCTGTCAAATGAACAAATCTGTTTCAAAAAAAATCTAACTTGTCTGGCTGAAAAAGTCTAATGTTCAAAATAGATTTTCTCAAACTTATTGTTAAAAATCATGTGCACAGACTGAATTTAAAGTTTACCTATGCTTGTGATTTAGGGACAAACAATGGAATGATTTAAAGGAAAGTCACTTCTGGAGTTTGATTTATATCAGTTTTTTGTCTTCGTGGGAGGAAAGCTGTTCTAGTTTTGAGCTGGTCTGCTAGATACTTTAATTTTTTTTGGTGATGAACTTTGCAAACTTAAACAATTAGGACAGTAAATAAACTTCAGGTTAATGTGTTTGTAACAGGAATAACATACATAGTATAGTGTGTGATTAGGAGTTAGTCATGCAAACAAGTGCCTGTTGGGTAGTTTTACTGAAAGATGAATCCGTCACGGTATTTAAGAGAATTAGATTAACCAATGAAAAATACAAAGCAACATGGGGGGGGGGTGGGGAAGGAGAATGGAAAATAAGATTGAACTGGATAGCTCCATCAAGGGGCTAATAGCAGCACTGGGGAGATGATGTCACAAATCTATTTGTGGAGGTACTGCGAATAAAACTCTAGCCATATTAAGACTTGGAGTTATAAACTATAAAATATTTTTGTCTTTTTCCTACTGATTGTTACTATTTGAATCATATTCAGTTACAGTGATGTGTATGTTTTTCATTTATCACTCCAAACACACCAAGTGATTTATTTTTTCTCTCAGCTGTGCATTCTGTATCAAAACCTCAGGACTTTCATTGCACAAACACGCTGTGTGGATGACTAAGAAATGCCTTTCAGCAACACTTCAGGCATACCGTTCCATCAGTACAAGAACTGTGCTAATAAAGCGTTGGATTTTGTTGTCATGGACTGTGCACTTTTTGTTTGCCTACAGGTATTTGTATTATGCTCATCAGATTAATCTGCACGTGAAAGAAACAGCATTTTGGATACACAGCTTCAAAGCTTCTTTTAAGAAAGGACTTGCACTTAACGTTAGTTTAACTGTTCTTTCTATATTAATTTTTCCAATACTTGTGACCTTTTGATCAGCATCTGAACTTTTGCTATTCTATATCATGTCTGACTGTGTATTTGATTGTAGTTATTGCAACTCGTACTTGCACCACTCTTACTGCATGTTAGAGTGGGATAGTCAACCAATGATACTGTAAATCTGCTCAAAGCAAAGTATGGGGGTGGGAGGTGGGTAGTAGGCATGAATTTCAATTATCTGTGGAAACTAAGAAAAGCAGTGATATTTCTCCTCAGATACTTTTCTTAGTCTTCCGAATGTTGCGCCCTGTTTAAAATGTCAGAAGGATTTTGAGGGTGCCAAAAAGAAAGAAACTAACTGCCGTTTACGATCTGGAATATTTGCCTAGAAGGGTGGTTATAAGCAGATTCACTAGGTGACAAATCTCCAGTGCCCCATACAGTATGTAGGAGGACTGTCAATCTAATTTGATGTCTCATTCAGGTGGAAAGTACAGGCACATAGAATGGCTTTCTGCATTCCATGAAACTCTTTTGGCCTTTAATCCAGGGGTCCCCAACCTTTTTTGCACCGCGGACCGGTTTAATATTGACAATATTCTTGCGGACTGGCTGACGGGGAGGGCGGGGTTTTCAAGTAGGGTTTAACTCACCTCAACATGTCTTTTACAGTTAAGGGTTGCCAACTTTCTCACTCCCAAATAAGGGACAAAAGTAACAGTCAATTCCCGGGACACTTTACCCCAGGAAAGACTACCATGATCATGAAGCCTTGCACGGGCACCTGTGTGTGCATGCACGTATGTGCCGATTTTTCCCCCCACAAATCAGTTTTGCCTTCATCTTCCCGACTGTACTGTACATACATTATTTCTACTTTATATAGGCTGTGTATTTATCATATCATTCCTGCTTTTACTATATGTTAGTGTTATTTATTTTCGCTTTTATGTGTTATTTGGTATGATTTGTTAGGTTATTTTCTGGGTCTGGGTACGCTCAAAAATGTTTCCCATATAAATTAATGGTAATTGCTTCTTCGCTTTACGCCATTTTGGCACGAAAGGTTTCATATGAACGCTGTACCTTAGTGGGGGAAATATGGGACAAGGGCGATCCCGTATGGGACAAATCAATTTAGCCCAATATACGGGATGTCCCAGCTAATACGGAACAGTTGGCAACCCTATGTTCAAGTTCAACAGTGCGTGACAGGGAATGAGGAAAGGTGCAGCTGACTCATATCGTTTTCTCATGGCCCGGTAGTTGGGGACCGCTGCTTTAATCAGTAGTGACCTTGACAATATTTCCAATGGCATATTTGTTGATTCTGCTGCCTCTATAATGGACTTTTGGTGGAAAAGAGACCTTGTCTTCACTGGGGGAGGGTGGTGTTATGGGATCTGGTTTTCACTCAGGCAAATGGTATCAGTAATGCTTCTGACATAGTTTGGTATTCATTGGGGTTACTTCATTATCTTGTTTCTTGTACCTTAAGAACACCAACTATAGCCCCTGATATCACACCTAAGAGATCATATTTCATATTGAGAATACAGCTGGGAATGTGTATTTAAGAGTGCTTGATTGGACTACCAAAAAAAAAATTCTCACTTAACCTAATATTTATAATTCCTTACAAAGAAATAATTCTCAATGATTTCTGGGTGAATACATCGTGTAATAACTTTAGTTCCAATGTTCATTGGAAAGGTTCTTGTATTGGAAAATACAGTAATTATATGGCACCATTTTGGAAGTAGGTACCGAGGAGATGTTGGGGGTGAGTGTGTGAAATTGGCTGCCGGCGACGGTGGTGGAGGCGGATACAATAGAGTCTTTTAAGAGCCTGAAAAAATAGAGGGCTATGGGTAACCCTAGGTAATTTCTAAGGTAAGTACATGTTCGGCACAGCATTGCGGGCCTAAGGGCCTGTATTTTGCTGTAGGTTTTCTGTTTCATTTTAGGTTGCCACCCCTGCCGTCAGTCCACTCTCATCCCAGGAATTATTTCAATAAATTTCTTCAATGCTTTCACTTGCTTCTTTAAGTTTGGCACATGGAACTGGACACAGTTCTCTGGATGGATCCTGGTGACCTCTACGATTTATGCCTCCTTAAACCCTTTCTTAATTTTCCCTGGCACTTTCAATAAACTACACAGGAACACCCCAGATATTTTATACTCCTTTTAGAATTTTGTCCATTCATTTAGAGTCTCTCTTCTCATTTTTTTTCCAAAATGTAATTTAGCATTCTGTCACAGCTAAATTTCGTCTGCTATATGATGTCCATCATCTCAGCCTGTCTGTGTCTGCCTGAAGTCTATCACTATTCTCAGACTTTATCATGCCAAGTTTTGTGTCTATTTGCTTTTGTGACCTACTTTTGGATTTTGGCAAACCAAGTATGAAATTGTAGGGGAAAAACTCAGCAGATCAGGCAGCATCTGTAGAAAAAGTAGAGCTAAGATTCCAGGTTTCCATCATTAAGGACCACCCAGGATATGTCCTCTTCACACTGTTACTGTTGGGAAGGAGGCACAGAAGCCTGAAGGCACACAGGAACAACTTCTTCCCCTCTACCATCCAATTTCTGAATGGACAGTGAACCCATGAACACTATTTTACTATTTCTGTTTATTTTAACTTTTTAATATACATATATGTCGTGGAAGTAGCTGTTTTTTTCTCCATATTAATTTATCATGTATTTCATTGTACTGCTGCCTTAAAGTTAAATTATGCCGGTTATATTAAATCTGATTTTGAAGACGCTTGGTCAGAACAAGGAAGAATGGAAATACAATTTGTGTTATTTGTAGAGAAGGTAGCTAAAGATGCATAGGTGGAAGATAATGTCTGTGAAGGGGTGACGCCAGGTTTGCTGTGGGTTGGGTATTAGTTGTTCTTGGAGAGTGAAAATAAAGACAAAAAAAGTGTAAAATGTGAAATGCCGAGGTCTCCGCCGCCGTGTACTGGGAAAGTCGCTGCACTAATGGAACAATAAAAGCTGAGCTAACATCACAGATGGATAACTTAAAACAGTTATGATACTTATAGAAAGTGAGTTCACTGGAGGTGGGCAATTGTACATTGTCGAGAAGACTGCAACGCGTTCAGATGAAAGATGAGGTGCTGTTCCTCACGTTTGATTTAGGCCTTGTTTGTAGTAGTGCTGGAGACCACAGATTGAGTGGGATGGAGAATTAAAATGGCCAGCAATATCGAAACTCAGATGCAATACATAAAACGCTGGAGGAACTTAGGCAGCATCTATGGAGGTAAATGGACAGTCGAGACCCTTCAAAAGGGCTGAAGAAGTACACTTAACGAAATTATCGCGTTGCAATTAAAGATGACAATTTGCCTGAAGTTAGTGGGAGAGGGAAAGGGGAACGCCTTGTACTCCAACACGTTGGCCCCTACGTAGTTACGTCATTAGCTGGACGCAGCTGCCATGGTGACGCCGTGAGGCGATTTTCCCGGTATACGGCGGCGGAGGCCTTGGAATCGGGGCTGTTGTGCGATGGCTTCCCTGCGGAAAGGGTCGTTGCGACTGGTGCAGGTGACCGCCAACAACCTGCAGGGCCAGGTACCGGCTTCCGTGAGACCAGGCGGGCGGGGGTGGGGAGCGAACGCTGCCCCACCATGAATAGGGGCTGGGCGCCGTGGTTACTGTCAGTCCGCGGGTCTGAGGCCGACACCAGGGAGTGCTGGGTCTCGCAGTATCCATCACTTCAGCGGCGAATCTTGTCCCTGATTCAGATTTGTCCCCCCCTGTGCAACATCACCCGCTTCAATTTGTTTTAATTATATTACGTGACTTTCTTAAATAAAACTTCATTGAAATTGAGTGAACGAGTGGATCCGAGTAAAAAGGAAGGGGTGATGGTGGTCGTTGCCTGTTCTCGACTCCTCGCTTGCTCTCTTGAAGACTGCCAGAAATTAGTTACTGTGGCAATTCGGAGCATGGTGAAGTAGCCCCTTCGGTTTACTACAAGGTGCTGTCCACTTTCACTGACCATTTACACCAGGGGTCCCCAACTTTTTTTGCACCGCGGACCGGTTTAATATTGGCAATATTCTTGCGGACCGGCCGACCGGGGGGAGGCGGGGGTGGTGTTAATCACGACCGGAATGTAGGTTGTGTCACTTGTCAGTGGCTAATACACTCAATTTTGCTTCTAAAAGGGTTTATGTATTGAATTTAATATTGGACACACAGCGCATATTTTCCTGGCATGAATTTAGTGATAGGTCAATTATAAGTCATAAGGGGGTTCCTTCTGTCCAAGTCTATTCCCTAACTTAGTTTTGATGTTGGAAATGGAAGCAAAGTTTTCAGTGCTTTCGTGGCTATCTCAGGATGTTGAGCCTTGACTTTGATCCAGAATGCCGGCAGAGATGTTATGTCAAACATACCTTTCAGCCCACCGTCATTTACAAGCTCGAGAAGTTGATCTTCCCGCGCTGACATGGATGATTTACCGGAGACATTTACAAGTGGGTCACGGACCCATTCCTTTGCACGTCTTGGGTCATTTGCGGTTGGGAAGTAACGATCGAATTCTGTCGACAGCGAAGATAGGTGTTCGCTCACCAGCTGTGAGCCTCAGTTTCTCCCAAATTCCCAGCTAATGTTGGGAACATGTCAAATATGCCCCTGTCCACTTACCGTCCCCACAGTTTCAGTTTGGCTGTGAAAGCAGACACTTTATCTGCCAACTTGAAGACAGTTGTCATTCTCCCCTGAAGTGATAAATTGAGTTCATTGAGCAGGTTGAAGATGTCACACAGATCAGCGAGTTTTGCTATCTACTCCTCGTCACTGAAGTGTGCTGCCAGTGGTGACTTTTTTCCTGAAAGAAATCTCTGTAGCTGCACTCTTAACTCAAAAACCCTGCCCAGGGCTCTCCCCTTGATAGCCACCTGACTTCAGTGTGTAAGAGAAGGCGTTCTTGCTCTGCATCCATTTCCTCACAAAGCTGCTCAAACAGACATGAGTTAAGAGCTTTTGCTTTGATGTGATTGATAACCTCAACAACATCACTCAATACGCTGTTAAGATCAGTTGACATTTTTCAGTTAGCCAGTATTTCCCTGTGTGTGACACTGTGTGTAGACTGGCATTCAGGAACAACCTCTTTGACTCGGGTAGTGAAACCAGACTCGCTAAGCCGTTCCAACAGCTGTGCTTCGATGTCCTCCGTTATGTCATCGATTCTCCGTGAAACTGTGGTAGCTGAAAGAGAAACCTGTGCCATCTTGTTAGCTGCAGCTTCTCCCAACAGTTCACGGCACAAGTCCTTGGCAGCAGGCAGAATCAATTCTTCACCAACAGTGAAAGGCTTCTTAGCCTTAGTAATATGGCTAGTCACTAGGTACGACGCTCTCAGAGCAGCAGCATTTGTGGAGGTGGTGGCTGTCAGCACTTGCTTCTGTCCCGCTTGCTCACGTTTTTTCCACTCAACTCAACGGGTTTGTCTTTAAGTGCAGGGTGCTTGGACTCAAGGTTCCAAAGCAGTTTTGAGGGCTTCATTGCCTCATTAGACAGCTTGTCTCCACGTATCACACACAGGGGGGCTTGGAGCATGTGAGTCATCGGTCACAATAAAGTCATATTTTATGTACGACTCGTCGTATTTGCCCTCAGCTGTCTCTGCGTTATCATCATTGTTAGGCCTTTTATGGCCCCTACTGTCTCTTCCAAAGAAACTCTCAGCAACGTTTGATTTTTTACTCATTGAGTAGTTGTAGGTTAATGACCGACTGATGCCCTCGTGTGCGTTTAGGTTCAACAGTCGGCGTGACAGGGAATGAGGAGAGGTGCAGCTGACTCATATCGTTTCCTCGTGGCCCGGTAGCACATGCATTGTGGCCCGGTGGTTGGGGACCGTTGACTTACACCAATTTAATTTTCCAGCATTGGGATGGCGTTTCAAGTGTTCATCCCAACACTTAGTAAGTGTTGTAAGAGTCTCTGATTCTGCCTAAGCCTATTTTATATTGTATCCGCTCCCCACCCCCCACCTCTGCTCCATGGAAAACAAAGCCAAGTCTTGTACTATCTCCTTGTAGCTGAAATGCTCCGTCCCAGGTGACATCTCCTGTGCACCTTTATCAGTATAATTATATTGTGGCCTACTTAATATTTATATTAAAAACATGAGAGAGAGAGAGAGAGAGAGAGAGAGAGAGAGAGAGAGAGAGAGAGAGAGAGAGAGAGAGAGAGAGAGAGAGAGAGAGAGAGAGAGAGAGAGAGAGAGAGAGAGAGAGAGAGAGAGAGAGAGAGAGAGAGAGAGAGAGAGAGAGAGAGAGAGAGAGAGAGAGAGAGAGAGAGAGAGAGAGAGAGAGAGAGAGAGAGAGAGAGAGAGCACTGTCCTGAAGAAGGGTCTCAGTCTGATGAGTCGACTGTTTATTCACTTCTATTGACGATGTCTGACCTTCTGAGTTCCTCCAGCATTTTGTGTTGCTAATGTTATTTAATGTTGTATGATAATCTTTCTACTTGGAACAAAGCAAATTAAAGTGAGTATCCCATATGCTGATTTAACCACTTTATCTGCTGTCAGGAATCTTTGGACATGTCCCCATGTTCTTCAGTACTTTATATACTGTAGTCACAGAAACAGGTCCTTCAGCCCATCCATACAGTCTGCATCAAACCATTGAAACTGCCTAGTCCAGTCGACCTGCACCCAAACCATAGTCCTCCCATCCATGTACCTATCCAAGTTTCTTTTGAAAGTTGAAATCAAAATTGCATCCGCCACTTGCACTGGCAACTCATCCCACCCTCTTGCCTCCCTCTGAGTGAAGAAGTTTCACCTTTAACCGATGACGTCTAGTTGTAGCCTCACCCAACCTCAGTGGAAAAAACCTGTTTGCATTTACCCTTGCTATATCCCTCATAATTTTTCATACCTCTGTTAAATCTGCCCTCAATCTTCTAATTTCAAGGGAATAAAATTCTAACCTATTCAATCTTGCTTTATAACTCACATCCTCCAGATCTGGCAGCATTCTTGTAAATTTTCTCTGGACTCTGAATCTTATTTATATCTCATCTGTAGGTGGGTGACCAAAAGTGCATATAATACTCCAAATTAGGCCTCACCACTTCAACGTAACATCCCAACTCCAGTACTCAATAGGGTCCTACCATTCAATTATTTATCTTTTTCTTATTAGCCTTCCTGAAAGGCATTACCCCTTTTTCAGGATTAAATTCTATTTGCTATTTTTTCACCTACCACCCTCATTCTGGAACCTTTTGTGTTTTGTGCAAGCTTACTAAACATACCTCCTGTGTTTTATATCTAGATTATTGACGTATATAACAACCAGCAAGGATCCCAGTATCAGTCCTTCCATTATGTTGTGTAACCTTGTGCTTTTTCTCTCTTCAGTAATTTCTGTGTTTCAAACAGCAACAATAACTTGTATTTTTGGACCATCTCTATTGCAAAAACAAAATACAGGGCAAGCAAATGAATTACCTAGACCTTTAGAGAAGTCTAAGAAAAGGTCTTTTATCATTTATTTATTGAGATACAGTGCAAAAAGGCCCTTTTGCCCCTTTGAGCCACGCTACCAGCGTGTCCCATTTATTCCTAGACTAGTCATGGGACAGTTGACAATGACCAATTAGCCTATCAACTGGTATGTCTTTGGACTGTGGAAGGAACCCAGAGCACCCAGAGGAAACCCACACGGTCACAGGGAGAACATACAATCTCCTTACAAGCAATGGCAGGAGTTGAACCCGGGTCACTGGTACTGTGAAGTATTGTGCTGACCCCCATGCTACTGTGCTGTCCCAAGAGTTGTCTGAAGGTAATTTTCTTTAAAAAGGAATAGCACTGGTGATTAGCATCTAACATACATAAAGGATGAAAATCTATATACAGATGCTATCTGACCTGCTGTGTTCCTCCGGGAATTTTTTTTGTTGTTGCATAAGGCAGGAATTGGTTGGTACGGATGAAAGAGCTCCATGTGAATGTGATTTTCCTTTCTATCAGTGGCTAAATGTGCAACGGGATGTTGGTCACTGCAATTGTTTGCACTGCCTTCTCCAATGATTGGTAATGCTGCTTCCTCAGGAAAAATAAACAGCAAATAAACCTGTGTAACTATTTTAGAAAATTTATCACTATCCTTTTTGTGTTCATTAGTTCCATTGTTGTCACCTTTCATGATTATCCATATCATTCACAAAATGTGCATAATATGGATTCCAGTGAATTCGAACATATTGGGACCAGTACATTTTGGCCCAATTAAGTGTTTCCCTCTAATAGCCAAATTTTCGTAGAAATAGTTTAAAAGGTATAAAAAAAAGACAAACTACCATTTAACTGAGTAACAAATTATATATTTAAAGAAATACAGAACAAATTAGAACACTACCAATACTACTACAGTACTATAAAACTGCATTATTTCCTAATAGTTATTAGTGGAGGAATTCGCCTAGTGTATTGTTATAAGAATTGCCCCTTGTAATAATGATCCGTGAGGCACAGATAATCTATATTTACCAACAAGTAACCTTTATTGTCTCAACTAAAAAGCACGTGGGTTCACAAACTAACTACTTGTCTGCACTCTACTAGATCCCTGGCCCTCCATGAACAGTCAATGAAATGAAAAGGTATTATCCGGGAAAGGAGTCTACGCTGAAGCTGGCGAGGCATTACTCATGGTCCTTTTCTCCACGTATCCATGGAGCCCTCCATATCCATGATGGTTGTTCTCTGGTTGCTGGAGAGTTATCATCCCTGCATAGTTGGAGCTGGTGGGCTGCCACATAATTGGCCTCAATTGTTGTAGCCACTTTCCTGACACAATCCCATCGATTTTGGGTTCTGACAAATCTAATCCTAACAATTCCTCTAACCTTCTCATGTCCCTTTATAAAGTTTATAAAGGGTGTAACCTGTAGAAGATGCCCCTGTATTCCTTATTATCATCGGCATAAGGCTGTAAATGAACAAAATTAGCGCAGATACTAAGTGTAGATAATGGACCATCTTCATACAATGCTTTCAATGATTGTAGACATGCCACCCTGCAAAAACTTATTTCAGGGAGGTAGCACCATCAATTTGCGGGAGACTCCCGGAACTTCCGGGAGAGGTGGTATGTTTGCAATAGAGTAGCTCCTTAGCAGCTAGCCAGCTAGTTTAAATAAAGTTAGCTATGCTAATAAACGAATGGCACCTGTTAAACTCACCTCAACATCTTTTACATTTTAACCCACCATGGGCAATAGAAAAGTCACTGTTGCAAACAGCGCAGTGAGCAACACTGTCATTATTTTTGACCCCTATTAGGCAAGGGTACACTTTAGGGTAGTCTGGAGTGACGTACGTTTTATAATTTCTTTTTTTGGAACACTCTCCCATGGCACGCTCTCACTCGCTTGCTCTCTCTCTCTCTCGTGGTCGCTGTCATGCTCTCGCTTGCTTTCTCTCCCGCTCTCTCTCGCTCGCACGGTCTCGCTTCCTTGCTCTCGCTCTCTTTCACGCGCGCTGTCTCTCGTGGTCGTTCTCGCGCTTTCTCTTTTGCTTTCGCTCACTCTCAAAAAAATTGATTTCCATGATATTGTATATAATTTGCAGGCATCAGGGAGCCACTATTAATATGCGGGAGACTCCCGGAACTTCCAGGAGAGGTGGGATGTCTGTGATTGCATTCTCCAAATCTTCATTTTCATTGTAACATTTGTCGATGCCTTCACCTTCTTAGTTCCTAACTTGCTTTTTGAACACAAACACATGCAACTGTTTACTGTAAGCATGGTGTCGAATCTAATGGTCACACAACTGCACATGACTGATGCTAGTTAGAATCCGTTCAGCAACAGTCTCCTGTCCCAAATAAACAAAGGGAATCCCAGCTATTTTCTTGATTAGTTTTTGTTCTTTAACACTTGTCATAAATAAGTGGCTGCTCTGATTAACCTATGGCCCAATTAACTGGAATCCACTGTATTTCAAAATACTGAAGAAGATTGCAATAAATTGCAAAAGAATTCATATTGCTTACTCAGTGGAAAAATAGTGGCAGAGAAAGGTGTGTAGTCTCATAATTTTAAAGAAAGGATTCAGAGGAACAATGCAGGCAAAATAGCGCAGTTAAGTATTGTCATGATGGAGGAAGTATGTGTTCGAAAGCAGTGGACTTTATTAAGGAAATGGTTATTGAAGCATGGTATCCTGGACTTTCTAAATAGAGGGATAGAATACAAAAGTAGGGAAATTCTGCTGAATCTTTACTAAACACCAGTCAGGGGAAATATTTGAAGGTCCTTGAGAGAGTGAATATAAGATGTATTAGAATAGTTGGACAGGTCATCTGATACGATAACACCCAACGATTTAAAGCTGCTGAATCTTTCCACTGCCAATCCCCCAATGTAAACTGGTAGATGTTTGCCCTCCTTCCCCTTCCTAAAGTCAACAATCAGCCCTGTAGTTTTGTTGATGTTGAGCGAGACAGGTGACTTACCTCGCTCTGGTAAGCGGATTCTTTACCATCAATGATTTGTCCAACAATAGTAGTATCATCAGTGAATTTGATGATGGCATTGAAACTATGCTTAGACACACAGTCATGTATATGCAGAGAGTAGAGAAGGAGGGTAAACATGCAGTCTTGAGGTGCCTATATTGATCGTCAGTGAAGAGGAGATGTCATAAGTCCTCACTGATTGAGGATGGCCCTTGAGAAAGTTGAGTATCCAGTTGCAGAGGGGGTTACATAGAAACATAGCAAATAGGTGCAGGAGTAGGCCATTCGGCCCTTTGAGCCTGCACCGCCATTTATTATGATCATGGCTGATCATCCAACTCAGAACCCCACCCCAGCCTTCCCTCCATACCCCCTGACCCCTGTAGCCACAAGGGCCATATCTAACTCCCTCTTAAACATAGCCAATGAACTGGCCTCAACAGTTTGCTGTGGCAGAGAATTCCACAGATTCACCACTCTCTGTGTGAAGAAGTTTTTCCTAATCTCGGTCCTAAAAGGCTTCCCCTCTATCCTCAAACTGTGACCCCTCGTTCTGGACCTCCCCAACATCGGGAACAATCTTCCTGCATCTAGCCTGTCCAATCCCTTTAGGATCTTATACGTTTCAATCAGATCCCCCCTCAATCTTCTAAATTCCAACGAGTACAAGCCCAGTTCATCCAGTCTTTCTTCATATGAAAGACCTGCCATCCCAGGAATCAATCTGGTGAACCTTCTTTGTACTCCCTCTATGGCAAAGATGTCTTTCCTCAGATTAGGGGACCAAAACTGCACACAATACTCCAGGTGTGGTCTCACCAAGGCCTTGTACAACTGCAGAGGCCCAGGTCTTGGAACTTGATAATAAGTTTGGATGGGATGATTGAATTGAACATCAAGCTGTATTTGATGAACAGCAGCCTGACCTACGAGTTGCTGTCTTCCAGGTGGTCCAGAGCAGAATGATGAGCCAGGCTGCTGTTGACTTGTTGTGGCAGTAGGACCATGGGGAAAGAGCAAAGGGATGGATTGGCCCTTAAAAAGTCAGAATACATACTCAGTGGCCTCCACCTGTGCTGTAATAGACATTCTATGGTGTACACATGCAAATTATATTTCCATATTCCATTAAGGTTGATGCCTTACTAAAGAACATTAAACGTCCTGAACAGAGAGAGGAAGCTTATCAGAGGTAAGTTCTTGGGTTGTTTTAGTATTTGCTTTTATAACAAAATTTGAATGTCAACTTTAAGTACTGTGCCATTGTGGAAAAAATATTATTTTATATGCGTTGAAGTAGTGAAGTACAGTTCCTGATGTCTTGTTATATTACAAGGCAGAAAATATTCAAAATTACCTACTGTCATAAAAGTTTGCTATACAAAGTGTGCTGTTGATGATAACTTTCTTCACTTATCTGTAACTCCGCACAGTTTTGTTGTCCCCTTGTTCATTATTTACCTACTGCTCCATTGTCATGTTCCCACAACCAGGATCTTGCTATTTGCTTCTTTCTTAACAGAGTCAGTAAATAAGCAATTAAATAAGAAATGATCTTAAAATCTCACTGCTTTCTAACATAGAAAACCCACAGCACATTACGGGCCTTTCAGCCCACAAAGCTGTGCCGTACATGTCCTTGCCTTAGAAATTACCTAGGGTTACCCATAGCCCTCTATTTTTCTGAGCTCCATGTACCTGTCCAGGAGTCTCTTAAAAGACCCTATCCTATCCGCCTCCACCACCATCGCCGCCAGCCTATTCCACGCACTCACCACTCTGAATAAAAAACTTACCCCTGACATCTCCTCTGTACCTGCTTCCAAGCACCTTAAAAGTGTGCCCTCCCGTGTTAGTCATTTCAGCCCTGGGAAAAAGCCTCTGACTATCCACATGATCAATGCCTCTCATCATCTTATACACCTCTATCAGGTCACCTTTCATCCTCCATCGCTTCAAGGAAAAAAAGGCTGAGTTCACTCAACCTATTCTCATAAGGCATGCTCCCCAATCCAGGCAACCTCCTTGTAAATCTCCTCTGCACCTTTTCTATGGCTTCCACATCCTTCCTGTAGTGAGGCAACCAGAACTGAGCACAGTACTCCAAGTGGGGTCTGACCAGTGTTCTATGTAGCTGCAACATTACCTCTCTGCTCCTAAACTCAATCCCATGATTGATGAAGGCCAATGCACCATATGCGTTCTTAACCACAGAGTTAATCTGCGCAGCAGCTCTGAGTGTCCTATGGACTCAGGCCCCAAGATCCCTCTGATCCTCCACACTGCTAAGAATCTTACCATTAGTGCTATATTCTGCCGTCATATTTGACCTACCAAAATGAACCACCTCACACTTATCTGTGTTGAACTCCGTCTGCCACTTCTCAGCCCAGTTTTGCATCCTATCAATGTCCTGCTGTAACATCTGACAGCCCTCCACACTGTCACAACACCCCCAACCTTTGTGTCATCAGCAAATTTACTAACCCATCCCTCCACTTCCTCATCCAGGTCATTTATAAAAATCACGAAGAGTAAGGGTCCTAGAACAGATTCCTGAGGCAAGCCACTGGTGACCGACCTCCATGCAGAATATGACCCGTCTACAACCACTCTTTGCCTTCTGTGGGCAAGCCAGTTCTGGATCCACAAAGCAATGTCCCCTTGGATCCCATGCCTCCTTACTTTCTGAATAAGCCTTGCATGGGGTACCTTGTCAAATGCCTTGCTGAAATCCATATACACTACATCTACTGCTCTACCTTCATCAATGTGTTTTGTCACATCCTCAAAAAATTCAGTCAGGCTTGTAAGGCACGACCTGCCTTTCACAAGGCCATGCTGACTATTCCTATATATGTATTCCTATTCCTATATAAAGCTTCTCCAAATGTTCAAAAATCCTGTCTCTCAGGATCTTTTCCATCAACTTACCAACCACTGAAGTAAGACTCACTCGTCTATAATTTCCTGGGCTACCTCTCCTCCCTTTCTTGAATAAGGGAATAACATCTGCAACCCTCCAATCCTCTGGAACCTCTCGCGACCCCATTGATGATACAAAGGTCATTGTCAGAGGCTCAGCAATCTACTTCCTCGCCTCCCACAGTAGCCTGGGGTACATCTTGTCCGGGCCTGGTGATTTATCCAACTTGATGCTTTCCCTACAATCGCCAAGATCCTTTTCCGTAGTGAATATTGGAGCAAATTACTCATTAAGTACCTCTGCTATCTCATCCAGTTCCATACACACTTTTCCACCGTCACACTTGATTGGTCCTATTCTCTCATGTCTTATCCTCTTGCTCTTCACATACATGCAGAATGCCTTGGGGTTTTCCTTAATCCTGTCCTCCAAGGCCTTCTCATGGTCGCTTCTGGCTCTCCTAATTTCTTTCTTCAGCTCCTTCCTGTTAGCCTTATAATTTTCTAGATCTCTTATCATTACCTAGTTTTTTGAACCTTTCATAAGCTCTTCTTTTCTTCTTGACTAGATTTACAACAGCCTTTGTACACCACGGTTCCTGTACTCTACCATCCTTTCCCTGTCTCATTGGAACGTACCTATACAGAGCCCCATGCAAGTATCCCCTGAATATTTGTCACATTTCTTCCGTACATTTCCCAGAGAACATCTGTTCCAAATTTATGCTTCCAAGTTCCTGCCTGATAGACTCATATTTCTCCTTACTCCAATTAAACGCTTTCCTAACTTGTTTGTTCCTATTTCTCTCCAGTGCTATGGTAAAGGAGATAGCATTGTGATCACTATTTCCAAAATGCTTTCCCACTGAGAGATCTGATACCTGACCAGGTTCATTTCCCAATACCAGATCAAGTACAGCCTCTCCTCTTGTAGGCTTATCTACTTATTGTGTCAAACCTTCCTGAACACGCCTAACAAAGTCCACGCTATCTAAACCCCTCGCTCTAGGGACATGCCAATCGATATTTGGGAAATTAAAATCTCCCACCACGACAACCCTGTTATTATTACACCTTTTCAGAATCTGTCTCCCTATCTGCTCCTCGATGTCCCTGTTACTGTTGGGTGGTCTATAAAAAAACACCCAGTAGAGTTATTGACCCCTGCCTGTTCCTAACTTCCACCCACAGAGACTCTGTAGACAATCCCTCCATGTCTTCCTCCTTTTCTGCAGCTGTGATACTATCCCTGATCAACAGTGCCATGCCCCCACCGCTTTTGCCTCCCTCTCTGTCCTTTCTGAAACTTCTAAAGCCTGGCACTCAAAGCAACTATTCCTGCTCCTGAGCCATCCAAGTCTCTGTAATGGCTGCAAGTACTGATCCTCGCTCTAAGCTCATCCACTTTGTTCATAATACTCCTTGCATCAAAGTAGATACATCTCAAACCATCGGTCTGAGCACATCCCTTCTCTATCACCTGCCTATCCTCCCTCTTGCACCCTTTCTATTGAATATATGTTAGAATTGTTGAAGATTTGTGAAAATAGTGTAAGTTTTGCTAATTTATCGTTTGCTTTACATAACTTAAGCCATTTCACTTTTGTATTGCACAACATATTTCCTTAGTAAGTGAGCTCCAGTAGAAAAAAGCAACAGTTAATGTGTTTGCCTCAGTAAATGACAATCAGAATCTGATCCTCTCCACCTTGTAGTCTCACGCCTTGAGTGATTGCGGTGCAAGTTTCCCTTCCTTCTGTTTACAGCTTTCCTTCCAGTTGTGCTAAATTTCATGGAACATAACTGTTGCCCATGTAGTAGTCTCCCTCTCTTCATGCAGCTGATAAACTCAAAGTAAGGGCAGAAGCTGATACTGTTTGGCTCCAGCGGCATTGCAACGTTTGCTAGTCAGTGTTGAACTCAACGTAGGACTATCTTAGGGACGCCAACATTTTTCCTTGGGGTTTACCCCCAAAGCCTTCCCCACGATTAGGTATAGCTGAAAGGCAGTGGAGGTTTGAGATCAGAGTTTTCCTTCTCTTTGATGATCTGACAACCACAGCTGACGAGGCCCATCTGCCTGAAGTGACTGTCAGTAGAAATGGTTCTGCCGGGCTTAGTAGTTAAGCTACACATGAAAGCCAGGAGCTGGACTTGGTTAATAGGTACTGGGCGCTTATCCCCACTACCACCCCTGGCTATAACAACCTTAAAGAAACTTTAAATAGACTTATACATTTAAAGCTTTTCACTATTCCATTAAGCTGTCTTTCATAGTACTTTCCCAAGTTTCTTCATGCCATCTAGTTTATTAAGGAGGCAAATCATCTTTGTAAATAAAATCATTGCATGGCTTTATTCCATTTCTTAATACTTGCTACTGGATGGAAAACTATGATGGTCAAATGGATTGTCAAGTGGGGATAACAGGCCTCATGTCTTTTCACACCATCTTATTATTTTCCTTTATTCCTTTGCCGGGCCACAGCTTGACTGTTTTTTTAAAATTACTGCATGCATATGCTCCCCAGGTTGCAGATGATCTGACTTATGGAAATTAAGTCCCATATACAGTGTTGCTATAGCATTTTACCAGATAGTAATAACAAAATATTTTGTGTTATACAGTATATATTCCATTAGTTTAATTACGGGTGGTGTTAGGGTGAATGCTAAATGGACTGAAAGAATTACAGCAAGCGTATGTAAAGCCATACGCTACGGGTAGCTAGAGGAAATGGATGAATCTGACTTACTTCAGGAACAAACAGACTCCTGATGCAATTTAGGGACTGCTTATATTTCATAACAATCCCTTTACCACCGCAGCGCTATTTTACACCTACCTGTTGTGACGAAAATCCACTATTGCAAAAGCTTGCACATTTTTATTCTAATTTGTCTATCCATCTTGGGTTTTTATTTAGTAGTATACACTTCAATTTTTTTTCTGCACCATTGAGAGAAGAAAGCCAGAACTTGAAGACAGTCTAGTTCAATAACTGTTTATTTCTAAAAGTAAAACCATTTATTCTTCGTGATCTCTTGTTGCACTCCGGCACCCCTCTGTTCGTTCGTTTTGGTGATGTTACATTGTAAGGTTATTGCAAAGCATGCCAGGTTCAACTTTTGGGTGAAAGTGCAATAAACATCATACAAGTATGTTTATGTGTGCTTAACGTTGTCATCTTAATGGTTTTCATGGTTTTGTACATATCAATTGCTTTTAACGGATATTTTGATTTTTACACAGTTGTCTTCAATTAAAGCAATCTGTTGATGAAACTTTGGACACTCTGCACAAGTTAAAGAAGGTAAGTTTAAATTTAAGTTGTTGACAATAATTTCTTCCACTTTTTGTCATTTATTTTCCAGTTTTCAGATTTTGTTTAGACACTTCTGCAATGAGGAAAGAGTTTTTTGCTATCTGCGTTGTTCATATCCCTCATAACTGTTGCATATTTCTATTAGCTCTCTCCTCTACCAGCCTCCTTCACTCCAGGGAAAACAACATTTCCAGTGAAAATCCTGCATTTCAATTAAACTAACTTCTCTTTCTCAATTTAATATATAGTATTACTAATTTTATAGCACATTTCACAATCTCTGGGCAAAACACCCCCAAATTAGGATAATTAATTTGAATTAAAATGTCTTGAAAGAGGAATGTATTTTCAATAACACAATAAAACACAATAACCGTGGTCTCCCATCCACTGCCACCAACCTCATAATTCCCACATCCCGCACTTCCCGTTTCTATCTCCTACCCAAGATCCACAAACCTGCCTGTCCAGGTAGACCCATTGCCTCAACACAAAATAATTGTCTCAGCTTGCTCCTGCCTTGCCGAACTCATTTCTGCATATCTCGACACTATTTTATCCCCCTTGTTCAATCCCTTCCCACCTATGTTCGTGACACTTCTCACGCTCTGAATTTTTTCGATAATTTTAAGTTCCCTGGCCCCCACCGCCTTATTTTCACCACGGATGTCCAGTCCCTATATACCTCCATCCCCCCACCAGGAAGGTCTCAAAACTCTGCTTCTTTTTAGATTCCAGACCTAACCAGTTCCCCTCTACCACTACTCTCCTCCGTCTAGCGGAATTAGTCCTTACTCTTAATAATTTCTCCTTTGGCTCCTCCCACTTCCTCCAAACTAAAGGTGTAGCCATGGGCACCCATATGAGTCCTAGCTATGCCTGCCTTTTTGTTGGCTTTGTGGAACAATCCATATTCCAAGCCTATTCTGGTATCTTTCCCCACTTTTTCTTTGCTACATCGATGACTGCATTGGCGCTGCTTCCTGCACGCATGCTGAGCTCGTTGACTTCATTAACTTTGCCTCGAAATTTCACCCTGCCCTCAAATTTACCTGGTCCATTTCCGACACCTCCCTCCCCTTTCTAGATCTTTCTGTCTCTATCTCCGGAGACAGCTTATCTACTGATGTCTACTATAAGCCTACGGACTCTCACAGCTATCTGGACTATTCCTCTTCTCACCCTGTCTCTTGCAAAAATGCCATCCTCTTCTTGCAATTCCTCCGTCTCAGCCGCATCTGCTCTCAGGATGAGGCTTTTCATTTCAGGACGAAGGAGATGTCTTCCTTTTTTAAAGAAAGGAGCTTCCCTTCCCCCACCATCAACTGTGCTCTCAAACGCATCTCTCCCATTTCACGCACATCTGCTCTCACCCCATCCTCCTGCCACCCCACTAGGAATAGGGTTCCCCTTGTCCTCACCTACTACCCCACCAGCCTCCGGGTCCAACATATAATTCTCCCTAACTTCCGCCACCTCCAACGGGATCCCACCACCAAGTACGTCTTTCCCTCCCCCCCATCTGCTTTCCTCAAGGATCGCTCCCTACACGACTCCCTTGTCCATTTGTTCCCCCCCCATTCCTTCCCACCGATCTCCCTCCCAGCATTTATCCTTGTAAACGGAACAAGTGCTACACTTGCCCTTACACTTCCTTCCTCACCACCATTCAGGGTCCCAGACAGTCCTTCCAGGTGAGTTGACACTTCAACTGTGAGTCGGCTGGTGTGATATACTGCGTCTGGTGCTCCCGGTGTGGCCTTCTATATATTGTTGAGACCCGACACAGACTGAGAGACCATTTCACTGAACACCTACGCTGTGTCCGCCAGAGAAAGCAGGATCTCCCAGTGGTCACACATTTTAATTCCACGTCCCATTCCCATTCTGACATGTCAATCCATGGCCTCCTCTACTGTCAAGATGAAGCCACACTCAGGTTGGAGGAACAACACCTTATATTCTGTCTGGGTAGCCTCCAACCTGATGGCATGAACATTGATTTCTCTAACTTCCGTTAATGCCCCTCCTCCCCTTCTTATCACATCATTTATATATTTATTCCCCCCCCCTTTTTTTCTCTCTCTCTCCCTCTCACAATCACTCCATGCCTGCTCCCCATCTTCCTCTGGGCTCCCCTCACCCTTTCTTTCTCCTTAGGCCTCCCGTCCCATGATCGTCTCCCTTCTCCAGCTCTGTATCCCTTTTGCCAATCAACTTTCTAGCTGATTGCACACAATTACATCTCTTTTCACAGTAAATTTTCTTCTCTTTTTGGAATGGCATGTCTTAATAGCATACAATTGGGATTGGAGCATGGTAGTAGTGAACTAATATTGCCTTATTACTTGCTGGAGCAACTAAGTTATGTTATACTTTACTGCTTGGTTTTAAGTATGTTGTAGAACTTCTTGATTTTACTTACTTTTTTGAGTGAAGTTTGTAAAAGTACACATTCTAGAGACTGAACTTAAGCGGCATGGAAAAGTTCAAGGTAAATTTTATTTTCAAAATACATACATGTCAACATATGCAACCCTGAGATTTATAGTCTTGCAGATATACTCAATAAATCTATAGAAGAATAACCATAACAGAATTAATGAAATACTGCTTAACTAGGGCATTCAACCAGATTGCAGAAGACAATAAACTGTGCAAATACAAAAAGAAGAAATAATAATGAATAAATAAGCAATAATTATTGAGGACATGAGATGATGAAATCTTGAAAGTGCATCCATTGGCTGTGGGAACATTTCAATGGAGCAAGTGAAGTTATCTCCTTTGGTTCAAGAGCCTGATGGTTAAGGGGTAGTAACTATTCCTAAACCTGGTGGTGTGAGTCCTGAGGCTCTTGTACCTCTTCCTGATGGCAGCAGCAAAAAGAGAGCATGTTCTGGTTGGTGGCAGTCCATGATGATACTTTCCTGCAATAGTGTTTCGTGTACATATGCTCAGTGGTTGGGAGGTCCTTACCCATGGTGGGCCATATTCACTACATTATGTAGGATTTTCTGTAAAAGGGTGTTGGTGTTTCCACTAGGCTGTGATGCAGCCAGACAAAAGATGGTGGGAATGGAGGAAAAAAAAATCAGTTTATTGTTGTTCTTGTATGGTTTAACTACAGTTGGAGTACTCTGTGCAGCAGCTGGTTACTATGTACAGTTCAGGATGCCACACTATAGGAAAGTGTGATTGCATTGGAAAAGGTGGAGGTGCAATTCCTGGGATGAAGCATTTCAGTTATTAAACTGGAAAGACTGGTTTTGTTTTCTTTGTAATGGAGGAGGCTAAGGGGGTTGGGCTGATAGAGGTATACAAAAATATAAGAGCCATAGATAGGCGGAACATTTACCCCAAAGCAAACGTGTCTAAACAAAGAAGCATAGGTATAGGGTAAGTTACAACCAGATGGAGATGTGATGAAGTTGGTTGGAAACTGGGATGCACTGTCTTGAGTTAATGATGGTGGCAGGTACTCTCACAATAATGAAGTATCTAGACCATTACCTGAATCATCACGCCATAAAAGTCTGCAAATTGAGTGCTGGTGAATGTGATTAGTATCGACGGGTACTTGATAGTCAGCAGAGACATTGTGGGCCGAAGTGCCTGTTTCTGTGTCACGTGATTCTATGACTATCCTTGATTCTGAAGGCTGGGAAAGCAAAATAAAAAATATACAATAGAAAAAAAGGATTTATATAATAACTTCCAAAGATTAAAAATAGCTGTGTAAACCCAATGTATATAGTTTATAAATGTAGAGAGACTCTTCGGTTTAAGATAGTGCTACTAAAGGCAAGCGACATCTTACTGATAGTTTGAAAGGCAAGAGATTCAACTAAAACATTATTAATAGCATATTTACTGAAATAAATTGTGGTAAACTATCACTGCAAACAATGAAGAGACGAGCGAAGGCAATGCTATTTTGAGGGAATGAGCGTGCTGGTGCATTGCTAAATTGACGCAGATGTAATTGGAGGGAGTGATTCGGCGAGGAGGAGTTGAGATAGAGGGGTTTTGATGCTTGTCCAACTAAACCAAGTGCAAGGTTGAATCACTGTAAGCGTCGAGCTAATTCGGAGAGGTGGAGAATGGCTTTGGGCTGGGCGGTGTTGTCTAGGCCCAGAAGGAATCGCTGGTGGCATAGTGTAGGCCTAGAGCTTGTCACTGTGGTGGGACCCTGTTCTTAATGTGAGGCATGATCTGCTATTTGGACAATTTAAACACCAGCCCAGATAACTGGAAGGGCAGGATGTCGAAACTGGAGGCGAGGGTTGGGCCAATTTTGCGCTGATGCTGTGAGACTTCCTGGCTGCTTTGCTTCATGTCTGCGAGCTTTGCGGTGATTTGTCCCGCTAATATGATGAACTGAGACCAAGGTTTTGGTATTACTCCGGGAATTCAGATGTAAGGACTCAATTTGGTTTGTAATGTTGTTAGTCACTTTTTTTGTCTGCATGATTTGTGTTTTTTTCCCCCTCTTTCTTTGCACATTGGGTGTTGGTCTTTATTTTTTTAAATTGGGTTCTTTTGGATTACTTGCTTTTTGGCTGCCTGTAAGCAGACAAATCTCAAGGTTGTATAATTTATATATTCTTTCATATTAAGTGTACTTTGAATCTTGAATCTTTGATATAATAAAAATAACCTTTCAAAGTGTAATTGGTTTACAATTTACATGAAGTAATTAATAATGAGCTAACCTGTTGCAGCAATATTTGAGGATAAACAGGGTAAACTTCCATGTTATGTTCAAATTGAACATTTATCTTTGATGCCCACCTGCAAGGGTGAACAGGGAATAAGTTTAGTCTGAAGTACTATTACTGAGCTCATACTTAGCTCCCACACTTAAATACAAAACTGCAAACCTTCTTGTGCTCTTCAGATGTGTTCTCACAAGGACTGTGTCTTTTTCTTCAGGCAAATGAACTGACTCATGTAAATAATTATGATCAGCGGAAGCGAGCTGAGGAGAGGCGACTGGCAGGCATGTCAGAATTGCTTCGAGAGCTTGCTCGGAGACTGGAAAAAGAGCGTCTTAAGCAGAAAATGGAGGAAGCTGCAAAGTAAGGGGCTGCTAAACTGAATTGAGAAGCCTTTTAACTCCAGATGAATGTTAACACTTCTAATTCTGTTGGGCAGGCAATGTATGAGGGAGATCTTTGTATTGGTATATATGGTATTTTTATTGGAATGGATGAAGTAACTGTGACTGAAGTGTAAAGTGACCAACTGGTTAAAGGTGGCTCTGGATCAATGTAAATGAATTTTCATTCAATAGATGGTTAATACCTGGGAGATGTATAAATATTCTTGGAAATGGTGAGGGTTCTGTAATTTTCTTAAGTTTGAGATTACCTGATGCATTTTAATAGAAGTGTGTGCGTCATATTGAAAACAAGAGAAATTGGAGGAACAAGAGGAATCTGTAGATGCTGGAAATCCAAGCAACACACACAAAATGCTTGAGGAACTCTCCAGGCCAGGCAGCATCTATGGAAAAGAGTACAGTTGAAGTTTTGGGCCGAGACCCTTCAGCTAGACTGGAGAAAAAAAGCTGAGGAGCAGATTTGTAGGAGTAGGGTTGTATTGAAGTAAACTTTTCATTAGCTAAATCTTTTCCTACCCAAAGCAATTAATCTGGGTTGACTAGGTTGTACAATTAAATCAACAAATACTATTTAATCTATACACGTTAATTCATAAGAGTCTGGCCCTATCTCATTTTATTATAGTTTGCTTCTTCTGTGTTTTTTATTTGTGACTTCCTCCCAAATTCCCACTGGTAACATTTCCTTTATAAATCCCAGTACAAAGTTGATATACATAGATTAAATCACCAGTGGGGAGGCAAGATGGAGGAAATGTAAATTGGATGATGGGTTTCCAAAACTGATGTTGTTTTCCTTCTGTGATTGTGATGTTATCTTGTTATTCCATTTTGACTTGCATATTTACCACCAGAAAAGCAAGAGTTTTTACCTGATGAGATTGCTGAACCTCAATGGGCATGAATAATGTTTAAGAGGTTAATGATAGACTGTTGTGATGGCTCTCTGTGGCAGATGACAAATGTTTCCTTGGAAGCTAAATTGAAAATGGGATATAAATCCCCGGGCTGTATTTTATAAGGAGCAAGCTGTTCAAAAACCTGAAATGATTGAAAATGGACAAATTTTAGAATGAAAGCTATAAAATTCAGTTCCATATTCACTCATCTGTACTGTATTATGCTTTATTTTTCCAGTTTTTGTGGCATATAGTCAGTGTCAGAAGTTGATATTGAACAGTCTAGATATTTTGTGTCAGAATGTTTTACGTAAAGACTGATGGAGCCAGTGGAGAGATAAACTGAGGTCACTTGAGTCAGAAATTCGAACTTTAAGGAAAATCTCTAAAGACTTGGACTTTTCATCCTGGTAATTGAAGTTACTGAGGCATAGATGATGTAAAGTAGGTTAATTCTTCAGCTCAGAATGGATGTGTAATATTGCATTGTTGGATCCTGTGCTGTTTGCTGGAGATCAATTCTGATTACAGCAGAGTTCAAGATAAGAAGTGAATTATAATACAAGTATTTAAAATGCACTTTGGGTCAACCAAGAACTATTTGTATGGAAAAGTTTTCTAGAGAACATAAATCAAATGTGTAATTTTTCACCCATTTTTGATTTGCTTTTTTTCCCAGCCTTACTAAAGTGAAGGCATCATGGCATCTGGAGCTTAATTTGCAGTTCTGAGCCTGTGGAAATAACATAGCTAATTCACTTTTGGTAGGAACACAAAGGGCAGGGCCACTGCAGCAAAGCAGAGAAATAAGAGTGATGAAGAGGATGAAGATGCAGAAGAAGATGACAAGGATGAAAGTGATAATGATGAAGACGTGGAATCTGATAATAATCAAGATGCCATTGATCTATTTGTTACCATCAGTGACTTTCAAGCTCAGGAAGAACATGATCTGTCTTTTAAGGTATTTTTTTGTGTATTGATTATAACAAAAGAGAAAAATATTACCATGTTTTGAGTAAAATATGTATCAAATATACTTCACAGTTCAACATTGCCAGTATGTTCACTGCCCAAAGCGTGTTAGAATGCAAAGTACTTGAATGTGAGCTTGAAGAGCTATGACTTGCAGTGCTATGGACAAAGATATGGACATGATGTGTGTCTTCTGTTTCATAAGTTTACTATGATTGTGAATCTCAAAAGATGACTACGCTTCTTTATGCCTCGATAGCTAAATGGACTTGGTACATGTTGAATAAACTTTTCTCAGGCTTCCAGCTGGGTACAGTTATCGATTTTAACTGATATTTCAATGACAAACTCTGACATCTTCATCGGGGATGATGCCTAGGCATGTCCAGTCCAGTAGTATATCTACCCCTGTTGTCCATCCCTCCTGAATGGTTAGTTCTCAAACAATCAGGTTTCTGCTGTCCCACATTTTTACAATCGAATTCCCGTTCTTACTTAAAGTGAGACCTTTGTTTTTTCAAAAATTCTTTTCCTCAAGTTTTATTTCAATGGCTTCTTTCACCAGGTGGTCCCAAAACAGTAGTTTTGTGTTGCTGAAGTCAATCTTATGGCCATTGTGCATAGAGTGTTCTGCTACTGCCAGTTTCTCTAGGTTACCCAAACCTGTGCACCTCCCATGCTCCTTGATACGGGTTTTCACCATGTGCCATTACACGCTGCTCGGCATTCATAGGGAATCCTGTAAACACCAGCCGTCCTGAGTCCCAGGTCATCTTTGACCTGCATAAGTTGGGATTTGAGCTTCCTTACGTTTGTGTATGGTATAAATCTGCTATTTTTTCAGGATCCTGGTGATCCTCCTAGAAACCATGGGACTCAGGATGGCTGGTGTTTACAGGATTCCCTGTAAATGTGGAGCAGCGTATATCAGCTAGATGAGGCGCACTGTAGAAACCTGCATCATGGGACATAGGAGGTGTATCTTTGGGGTACCCGGAGAAATCGGCAGTATCAGAGCATTACATTTGCAATGGCCATAGGATTGACTTCGATGGCACAAAACTAATGTGCCATGCCATTGGCTTTTGGGACCACCTGGTGAAAGAAGCCATTGAAATAAAACTAGAGGATAAGCATTTTAACAAAGATGAAGGTCTTGCTCTAAGTAAGAACTGGAATTTGATTGTAAGTGAAGTGGCACAGTGGAAACCTCAACCAATCAGGAGGGACGGATGATGGGGGTATAGATAGCACCGGACTAGACGTGTCTGGGCATCATCCCTGATGAAGATGGCAGAGTTTGTCATCGAAAAGTTGGTTAAAATTGAAACCTGTACCCGGCTAGATGCCCAGAAGAGCTTATTTGTCATATATGCCGGAAAGTACTAGATCCTTTTTGGTGCATGTTTCATTGCCCCTTACTGGGTCACCTTTTCCTCATGCACTTTATTTCTACTGCAGAGCCAATGCAGTTTGCAAGGCCCCTAAGGAGATATAATTTTTTGCATATCCCTGAAGAAAGTTATATTGACTGAAAATTATTCTTAAGCTATTTAAGATATTTGCTTGTTGTTTGGTTTAATTATATTATTGATTTGTCCTAATAATGCAGAAAGGCGATCTTATAACAATCCTTAATCAGAATCCTGATGGATGGTGGCTTGGAGTAAATGGTCAAGGAAAGGAAGGCCTAGTTCCTAAAACTTATTTACAGGTCAGGTTTTTTTATAGTTAATTTTGTACAGTAGCTACCATTTTTAGAGTTCTAACACTCAAAAGAAACTTTTTATACTGTCCAATGGACAAGAACTTGTAGTAATACTGTTGACAATAAGCTGCAAAGAGTTTCACGTATTAATATTAACATTTCAGAATGCATTGACACTTAATCAAAGCAATGTGATAGCCTTTCTGTGCCATTAATGTCTCACTGGTAAATAGATGTGACTCTTTGATATCTTTTGGTACATCTACAGATGGGTGATTATTATCCTGCTATTCTGTGAGTTTGGTCATAGCATTTTTAGCACTGATTAGAGCAGGAAAAACAGCATTCATATCTTCTCTAAATTTTGGATCAGAACGGATTCTATATAGTGCGTAGGATCAGCAATCAAGCTTGTACCATGCACAAACTGTGAAACAAATAACACAGCATGTGGGAAATGGATAAATGAGTACATTATTTGGGTTAGATATTGTGTTACATAATGCAAAGATTATGACTCAAAATAAATTCATTTCACCTAACATATAATTAATTGCTAAATACCATCAGCTGTTTTGAGCATGTAATGTACCTGCATAGATTTTTTGGATCCGGTTTTTCCATGTGTATGCATAGTAATAGAAACAAGATGTGGTGCATGTCCTGACCATCTTTCACCATCCCATAATTCCTGATTTTTTCCCCCAATCTGTTGATAGTTTTCCTCTCTTCCCACCACTGCCTCAGTGTCTGATCCTTACCACCTCATATTGCTCCTTTTTTCCACACCACCTTCCTCCGACCTCAAGTTGCTGTTGAGCTGATTTCCTTTGTAGGAATGGCTGTAGTAAAAATGTTCTTTGTTTATATAAAGAGGGCAAGACCTGTTCCATGCTGCAGTTTTTGTGCAAGGTTATAGTTCCACTGCTGGTGTAGCCTCCCACAAAAATAGCACAGGCTTCATAAGTAGCATCCGTCCTTGTAACTTGGCAGGCATCTTTCCAGTACTTTGCTTACTAATTTCATTTGGTGCATTTCTGGCCAGTACATAGATATTTTTTTTACATTATTTCATTTATGGTAAATTACTATGTTCAGATTCAAATTGCACTTGACCAAACGTAGTTTTATTTTAATTTGTACAAACACAAACTGCATTATAGGTATATAGCAAACAGAGTCAGGGAACACTGGATAATATTGAAGATGATGAGGAAAGTGAAGATGAAGACGAAGAGGATGAAGAGGATGAAGACGATGAAGATGATGATGAGGAGGAAGACGAAGTTAAAAGACAATACATGAAAAGAAAAGTACATGAAGTGCAGAGGTATCATACATAATATTGTACTGTACCAGATTGTTCACTTCCTTCCTTTAAACATATGATATTTTGCGTTTGGACTGCTATAATAAACTGAAAGATAGCTATGGGAAATGAAAAGAAATAGATGAGAAGGGAAGGTGATCACATATCGTAGAGCAGGGGATCCTAACCTGGGGCCCACAAACCCCTTGGTTAATGGTAAGCGTCTATGGCGTAAAAAAGTTTGGGAACCCCTGTTGTCGAGTGTGGAAAAACTGTACAGAAAGATTTAAACAATTTTTGTGCTTTAACTGTGATATAAAATGACTCAGTGAAAGTATCTTGCAAAGTAAAATTGGTTAAGATTAAGGGAGGCCATTTCTGTGGAAGGAAACAACTTGGGTTTTGTAGAAACAAGAGATTCTGCAGATGCTGGAAATCTTGAGTAATGCCCAACCTGTTGGGTTCCTCCAGCACTTTTTTTTAGACAGTGGAAGATTCTGTACATCATCAGATAGAGCACAGTTTGAACACTACAGCTTTTCCTACATTTCCTCAAACTAGCCTCAGAGGTTTGCTTGAACATTTGGATGATAGTCTATTTCTCAAAACAACAAGTCTTTGTAGTCTCTGTGAATGTGCTCCCATTAATGATAATTTGTGCTTTATTCTGTTGCTTTGAGGCCTTATAAACAGATTAAAGTTGACAAAACAGATTTTACTATAAATGGAATGGCCCATAGGTGCATTGATATACAGAGGGATCGTAGGGTGTATATAGCTCATAGCTCCAGGGAGGTCCATAACTTGACAGTGTCAACACAAGTAGGGTGGTAAAGAAGGCTTGTTATATACATGCTTTCATTAGTTAAGACGTTGCATATAAAAGAAGGGAGGTCATTTTGCAGGTTCAGCCACATTTTGTGTATTTGTGCACTTCTAGTTGCTAATTTACAGGAAAAATGTGGAGATTTTGTAGAGGGTAGGGCTTTGCAGAGTTGATGTTTTGGGTTGAGGACCTTCATCTGGACCGTAAAGAATAGGGGAGACAGCTAGCATATCACCTGCTAGCTCTTACTCCACCTTTTTATATGGTTGTCTCCACCCTTTCCAGGAGGGATAGGTGTCTTGATGTGAAAGAAGGATCTCAACACAAACATTGACATCTTTTTCCCTCCATAGATGCTGCTTGACATACCGAATTCCTCCCATGCTTTTTGTGTTGTTCCAGATTCAAACATCTGCAGTCTCTTCTGTGCTCATTAGGTTCTGGTTTTCATCTTCGGCAGAGGAGTAGAATTTCCTGAAGAAACAATCCTCTGCAGAAAAGCTGAATGAGAGGAGACTTCAATTTTGCATGAACTATACTCCTTTAATTTGTCCAAGAAATGAGTTCCTGGAGTTGTTGATTTTCAAAAATAGTGTTGACAAAGATCAATGTTTTTTAGTAATGTCCCAGCCTTGTATATCTGCCTGAATTGCTCTGTTTTTAGAGTTGAAGGTCACACTAGTTCTACGCTCACCCTCTGCAACACAAATACATATGCCACAATTTGTAGAATATGGCTGCATATACAATGACATAGATGTTCTTTATGTAATGGAAGGGAAATTCCATTTCATTTTAAAGAGGGACAGAGCCAGGCAAATATTCCTAAACTGCTGGGTTCTCAGATTAAGTAAGTCTGCACTCTGTTTTGCTCTCTGTGTTCAACACAGTTCCTTAAGTTGTCATAGCCAGGGTGGTGGGGTGGGGGGGAACAGTGGAGATAAGCTCCCATACCTATTAAATGCTCCCAGTGGTGTGCATCTCAAATAGCCTCTGACAACCAAGTCCAACTTCTGGCTTCCACATGTGGCTTAGCTACTAAGTCCGGTGGAACTGGTTCTTCTGACAGGAGAAGGGGCAAAGGCGGGTTACTTGCATCTTAAAACCAGTCACTTCAGGCAGATGGGGCTTGTCAGCCACGGTTGGCAGCTCATCTAGGAGAAGGAAATCTCTGATCTCAAGCATCCGCTGCCTTGTGGCTACACCCACTCATAGGGAAGGCTTCGGTAGTGAACCCCAAGGAAAAATATGGAGCTGGAGTCCCTACGTTTTGTTAACACTGACTGGCAACTCCTGTGATGCTGCTGGTGCCAAACTGTATCAGTCTCTGCAGATCCTTTGGATTCATCAGCTGTGTGGAAGGGAGCAGCCTGCTGGATGGGCAGCAGCTTCCTCTTCTGTATTGTACTGCCCTGGCTTGTACAATATCCATGGTCGACCCTGACCAACGGAAGTATCAAGGTTCAACACATCAACTGCTCATCAAGTATATTGTGTATTGCTCCCTGTAGATAATGTCTGTCCCTTGACTTTCTGTGCTTAGAAAGTCATGTGATTCATTAATTGCTGGAATGATGGATTTCAATCACCATGCCAAATAAAGGTGATGTTCTCTATTCTTAGCTCATCATTCCAGTCTGATTCTGTTGTTGTGTGGGAGAGTAGGATCACAACCTTTTCAGGCCACAGGATGTAAATTGGAATTTACTCTCTGGGTCCTCAATATTCAAATTATTGTCCAAACTACTCATTGGGCTTCCTACAATACTATCCAGTCAGGATGGTGCACTTTGTTGTAGTCTTCTGCATTCTGCACTATCTGGTATATAAGGCAAAATCTTTGTCTAGTATACAACAAGCAGGAAGAGAAAGAAGGGATACACTCTCTGCTTTCAGTACATGTCTTGTATCCCAGAATCCGCACTTAAGGACCAGATGCCACTTGCTCAGACTTTGTGGTACAGTATTGGGTTGTGATTGTAGCAGGATACCCTTGGATAATCTGTGAGTATCTCCCAAATCTATGACCTCTACCACTAAGACAAACATGGGTAACGTGTGCCTGGGATTATCAAAGCATAATAATTCTTTCATTGTAGTTGAATGGAAATCCTGGAATTCTGTATCTGTTGATCTGTACTGGATGAACTGTAGCAATTCAAGCAGGTGTGGCCATCTTAAGAGCATTTAAGATTGAACAATCAATGCTAGCTCAGTCAATAAAGCCCATATTGTGTAAAAAAAAACGTGAACCAACAATTAAACAACAATGATCTCTAGGCATCTCACTGTATGCACATACTCCTGTGATATATATTAGTTCACAAAACTGTTTCTTCAGACATGGGAGGTGTCTTGATTCAAAAGGAGCTTCTTACAGCTCCGAAGGTAATATATGAATGCAGCTACAAAGACACTGAAGTTGAAGGTGACACGGTAGCATAGTTGTTAACATAATGTACAGCACCAGCTGTAAGATTGTGGTTCAATTCTTGTTGTTTTCTGTAAGGAGTTTGTGCGTTCTCCCTGTGACTCCATGGGTTTCTTCTGGGTGCTCCAGTTTTCTTCCACAATCCAAAAAGACATATGGGTTAGGGTTGGTAAATTGTGGGTATGCCAGACTGGAATTATTGTGACACTTGGCGGCCACCCTCAGCACAGCCTTGGACTGTGTTGGTTGTTGACACAAATGACACATTTCAGTGTGAGTTTCGATGTTTCAATATACATATGACAAATAAAGCTAATCTTTATTTGGAATGTAGGATTGCAATCACCATTAAGCATTCTGAACTTGCATTACAGTCCATCATTGGTATAATGTGGTCACTGGAATAGACAATCAAACTTTCTTTCCTTTCACAAGACTTGATCTTAATAATACGTCTATTAAAGCCTAACACTTGCAGATTCAATTGCAAATTTTCCAGTCATTGGGAGCATCTCTTATACCAATTGCTTCTACCCAAAAGCAAGTTTACGCTCTCCTGTGTCTATGTAGTCATTTCTTTAAGCAATTTCCCAATATGACTTCCATTGGTGGCTGGATCCTCTAATGGCTTCTCATCAGAGATGAAGAAATGGCATTAATTAGTTTAAATTAGTTTCAGCTTGTGTGCAGTCCTCTTAATAGGAAAAATATGGATTTCTTTATATCATAAAAAGTGCAACAATTGCACACTGCTTGCCCTGGGATAAATTCACAGTATTCAGTGTTGTGCCTGTTTAGTGTTTGATTGTGCAGGCTACAGATCTTGATTATTCCCTTGATTGTGCAACACTGGAATGTTCAAGTACCATAATCAGTCAGTAATTACAATGTTTTGATCATCCTCAGTATATTTTGCTGTATGTATAAGTAGGTTTACATGTATTTATAAATTATGTTGCTAAAGATATTAACAGTATTGTTATTTTTACAGTGAAGAATCACAATCACACATGTTAGCTGCCAAAAAGGTTGTTTCAGAGGTAAGCAGATTTTATAATTATTTATTCTTTCCTGGTGTGTAGGCAAACCTCTGCATTGGTGGTTTGTACATGAGCTAAATTTGTTTTACGTAGCAGACATCTTTATATTTTTGGACAAGCACTTAACCAGACAAAACAGTTGAGAATGGAAACTTGTCACTTGTCAGTTGCAGGCGTTTGTCAAGCAATTTATCACAATGCATCTGCTAAGTTCTAATGAATCTAATTATTTTTAATTGTCAGATATCATCACTACTTCTGACCTGAAGGAGGGAAGATTGTATTGAGATAGCTGAAGTTATTTCCCTTGAGTCCCTGCTCAGATAAACACCAGTGACTGTGCTGGGTGTGATTCTACCAGTAAACAATTTGTCCAATGATTTGTATTGGCCTGCTTTAATGAAATTCCTTTGGGCTTCTGTTTGTAAAATGCCTTGATGTCTACACTGAGATTCAGGTCTTTTGTCTTTGTTTGGATCAAAGTTATGTTCAGATCAGTCATTGAGCCATTCCACCAGATTCTAAACTGGGAGTTAATGAACTGATGAATAAGTTGTTAATTGTGGAACTCTGTGCTTATTACCGTTAATGGAGTAGTGGTGCTATACAACACAATTTTGTTTGAATGCTGAGTGTCCTGAGCGTGTAACCTTGACTTCACAAGGGTTGTACATTGGTCAGTAACCAATATTGGGCTGCATAGATACAATAACAATGGATAGATTAGGAAGGTGAAGTGAACAGGCTTTTCTTCTTATTGGTTCTTTCATTTCTTGCAGATAAACTCCCTTAATTTAGAGAAGAGGTGTAAGGTTTACCAGGTACTAAATTAAAGGCTGATTTATACTTGTGTGTCAACTCAACACTGTAACCTATGCAAGTGGCCTACGCGCATTGTAAGCGTTTATACTTGTGCATTGGTGTGTCTGCATCGCTCTGCAATCCGGGCATGTCGCACATGCGCACACACCTGCCCGCACAAGGCATCATGGTCATTGTAGTCTTTCTCGGGGTAAACCAGTTTAAAGCAAGCTTCTTTTCTCGTATAAGCGAAATGTGTCCTCCATAATTTCGGAGGCCTGTAAAGCTTTATGGAAAGCATTGCAGCCAGAGTTCCTTCCCTGCCCTTCAGTCGACCAATGGGAAGCTATTGCAGCGTAGGAGGAAATGCGATGCTACCAAGTGGACCAATCACAGTTGTTGCGGTCTGTGTTGCCGTGACGCGTAGTTACATTTTGGGAGAGGTGCGCGTCCGGCTACGGCGTAGGGATCTGCGTAGGCTCTGTGTAGGGTTCGTGGCAACGCCGTACTTATGGTGTTGAGTTGACGCAAAAGTATAAATCAGCCTTTAGCCTGAACCATTGCTTCACTGGCTAGGGAAGTATTTCTGTGGGTGGAACTTGTTCTGGTACCCCTATGTGATGTTATTCATAGTTTGAAGATGTTGGTTTTATGCAGGACTTCATAAGACATAGGAGCAGAATTAGGCCATTTGGTTCATTAAGTCTGCTCCACATTTAATCATGGCTGATTTGTTATTCCTCTCAACCCCATATTCCTACCTTCTCTCCATAATCTTTGACACCGATACTAATCAAGAACTTATCAACCTCCACTTTAAATATACTTAATGACTTGGTGTCCAAAGCTGTCTGTGACAATGAACTCCACAGATTCACCACTCTCTGGCTAAAGAAATTCCTGCGTTATACAGGGGCATGCTTCTTTTCTGAGGCTGTCTGTTGGCCCTATACTCCTCCACTATTGGAAACATCCTCTCCACCTCCACTCTGTCTAAGCCTTTCAGTGAGATTCCCCCTCATTCTTCTAACTTCAGAATAGGGTAGCACAGTAGCGTAGTGAATAGTATGGCTCTTTACAGTACCAGCAAGCTGGGTTTAGTTCCCGCTGCTGCCTGTAAGGAGTTTGTACGTTCTCCTTGTGACTGCATGGGTTTCCTCTGGGTGTTCCACTTTCCCCCCTCAGTCCAAAAATGTATAGGTTGGTAGGTTAGTTGGACATTATAAATTGTTCTGTGATCAGGCTAGGATTACATCGAGCGATTGCTGCGTGACGCGGCTGGAAAGGCTGCAGGGGCTTATTCTGTGCCGTATCTCAATTTTTAAAAAAAAGAGTATAGATTCAGAGCAATTAAATTTCTTAGATAAGGGACCCAAAAGTGCCCACAGTACTCTCTAAGTGCGGTCTAACTAATGCTTTTCAAAGCATCAGCATTCATTCTTGCTCTGATAATTCTAGTCTTCTTGAAATGAATGCTAACATTGCCTTTGCTTTCCTTGCACTGGCACAATCTGCAAGTTAACCTTTAGAGGGTCCTGCTCAAGGACTCTCAAGTCCCTTTGCACCTCTGATTTCTGAATTTGCTCCCCATTTGGAAAACAGTTTATCTTTATTCCTTTTACCAAAATGCTCTTCTCTGCACTATAGTTCCATCTGCCGCTTCTTTGCCCATTCTCCCAGACTGTCCAAGTCCTTCTGTAGACTTCCCGCTTCCTCAACACTGCTTGCTCCCCCTCCCCACTAATCTTTGTACCATCCATGAACCTGAGCCATCAATTCTGTCATCCAGATCATTAACATATAACATTAAAAGAAGCGGCCCCAACATCGACTCCTGCAGAACACTACGAGTCACAATCAGAAGTGGGCCTCTTTGTTTTCGCTCTTTGCTTCCTGCCAATCAGCCAATTTTCTATCTATGCTAATATCTTTCCTGTAATTGCATCTGCTCTTAGCTTGTTTAGCAACTTCATGTGCAGCACCTTGTCAAAGGCATTCTGATAACGACTGCCTAATTGGTACTTGGCTTAATTCACAAAGCTGACATGAGAAGATTTACTGAAGGTAATTTTAAGTGCTCCGCAGTTCCCAAGGAAATATTGGATTGCATAACGGAACAGAGATTTCAAGAGAATCGAGCAAGGCAGTTAGGACATCATGTGCATCACAGTTCCTGAGGAGACGTTGGATTGTGTAGTGTGAGAGAGAGTTCAAAAGAAGCAAATGGGGGCAGTCAGAACATTCTGCATGCCACAGTTCCCGAGCAGATGTCGGAGTGTGTGTAATTAGACAAATGGCAAAGTCCAATGGAAAGAAGTTATGGGAGCATTTGTTGTTAGGGAGGGGAGTTCAGGCTTTGGCTGTTCTCAGTAACAGGTATACTGCTTTGGATACTGTGGGGGGAAATGACCTTGCAGAGGAAAGTCATGGTGGTCAGGTCTTGGGCACTGAGTTTGGCTCTGCAGCTCAGAAGAGAAGGGAGGAGAAGAAAGAAGTTGTAGTGATGGGAGATTCATTGGTTAGGGGAACAGACAGGAGGTTCTGAAGATGAGAACAAAGATTTCCGGATGGTATGTTGTCCTCTGGGTGCCAGGGTCAGGGAAATCTCAGATCGAGTCCAGCATTCTTAAGTGGGAAGATGATCAGCCAGAGGTTGTGGTCCACGTTGGTACAGGGTAGGAAGGGTGATGTGGTCCTGCAGAGTGAATTAAAGGGCAAGACCTCCAGGGTTCTGATCTTAAGATTGCTACCCATGCCATGTGTAGTGAGGCCAGAAATTGGAAGATCATACAGTTTAACATGTGGCTAAGCAGGTAGTTCAGGAGGGAGGTCATAAGATTTTTGGATCATTGGGCTCTCTTCCAGGGAAGGTGTGACTTGTACAGAAGGGATGGCTTGCATCTGAACAGTGGGAGAACTAATATCCTTGAGGGAAGGTTTGCCAGTGCTGCATGGGGTGTTTAAACTGGAGTTGCAAGGAGTTGGGAACAAGATGCCAGAGTAGATAGTGGGATTGGAACTGGAGAGAATGAGCAATTTCAAGTTCTTGGGTGTCAATATCTCTGAGGACCTAACCTGGATGCAACATACTGATGCAGTTATAAAGAAAGCAAGACAGTACCTATATTTCATTAGGAGTTTGAGGAGATTTGTTTGTCAACTAAAACACTTGAAAACTTCTACAATTGTACCATGGGGTGCTTTCTGATTGGCTGTATCACCATCTGGTATGGGAGGTGCTATTGCACAAGATTAAAGTAAGTTGCAGAAACCTGTAAAATTAGTCAGCTCCATCATGGGTGCAAGCCTCTGTAGTATGCAAGACATCTTCGAGGAATGGTGCCTTAGGAAGGTGGCATCCATCATTAAGGATCCTCCCCTCCCAGGACATGCCTTCTTCACACTGTTGCTGTTGGGAAGGAGGTACAAACGCCTGAAGACACACACTCAAGTGATTCAGAAACAGCTTCTTCTCCTCTGCCAGCCAGTTTCTAAATGAACTTTGAACTCATGAACACTACCTCACTACTTCTTTATTTCTGTTTTTTTGCACTACCTATTTTAACTATTTAATAGGCACATATAGACTTCATGTAATTCAGTTTTAAGAAAATTATTTATCATGTATTTCATTGTACTGCTGTCCTAAAGTTAACAAACTTTGCTTGGTGCAGGGTAGGTCATGTCGAAGAAATCTAATAGAGTTTTGGAGGAAGTATCCAGGAAAGTTGATGAAGGGAAGACCGTGGGTCTACGTGGATTTTAGCAAGGCCTTTGACAATGTCCCACATGGGGGCTGGTCGAGAAGATTCAGTTGCTTGGCATTTAGGATGAGGATGTAAATTGGGTATGATATTGGCTTTGTGGGAGAAGCCAGATATGGTTGCTAGTATATGGTTGTTTCTCTGACTGAAAGCCTGTGATTAATGATGTACTATGGTGATCAGTGCTAGGCCCATTGATGCTTGTTATTTTGTATTAACGATCTGGATGATAATGTGGTAAACTGGATCAGCAAATTTGAGGGTGACCCAAGATTGGGAGTGTACTGGACAGTGAGGAAGGCTATCAAAACTTACATTGGGATCTGGATCAGCTGGAAAAATGGGCTGAAAATGGCAGATGAAACTTAATGTAGACAAGTGTAAGTTGTTGCATTTTGGGAGGACAAACCAGGGTAAGTCTTGTGTGATGAGTGGTAGGGCACTGATGAGTGCAGAAGAAGAGCGGGATCTGGGCATATAGATTTATGCTACCTGAAAGTGGTATCACAGGTGGACAGGGTTGTAAAGAAAGCTTTTGGCACATTCACCTTCATAAATCAAAGTATTTACTGCAGGAGTTGGGATGTTATGTTGAAATTGTAAAAGTGAGGCCTAATTTGGAGTATTGTGCACAGTTTTGGTCACCTCCCTGCAGGAAAGATGTGAAGTTCAAGTTTATTGTCATCTGACTAAATGTATATACAACCAAATGAAGCAATGTTCTTCCAGACCTTGGTGCACCCACAAATTTTGTTTACTGTCCCTACTCTTCTTCTCTTTCGTGACCTGGTGAATTTTCCAATTTCTTTTCCAAGTAACCTTTACTCTGTGTTTAAACTCTGATACTAAATGGGATTTGATAGCTGTATGTTGGTTTAATTGCTGTTATGGCTAGTATTTCCAGCAGGGGGAGCTAATGGTGCACTAGAACCAGAAATGCACTTCAAATGCCTTAATCAGTTTGAGGGAGCAACTGAATGGGTAGCTACAAAATGAGAGAATAACATGATAAGAAAGGAAATTAATTTGGTTCACCACAGTTAAATTAAGGACACTTTTTAGAAATTTACTCCTACATTTCTAATCTTGTGTTCTCGCTGGATATTAGATATATACTTTAAAGAGTTGTATTTATATAGCAGTTGTGTCCCCTGTGGTCACTGCAGAAAATGTTGTCACCAATTTGCACACAGTGAGCTGCCACCAGGAACAATCTGATAATGTGCAATTTATCATTTTAAATACATTAATATATATTTTTAATATAAATATATTTTGTAATATGTGAATGATCCCACCCACAATGCTCCTGGACTGTTTGTCCCACTCCCATCAGGGAAGAGGCCACATAGCATCGATGCCAGGACCACCAGCCTCAAAAACCAGTTACTTTCCTCAAGCAGTAAGGCTGATCAACACCTCCAGCTACTAACCCACCCCTTTACACCCCCCACCACAGTAATTTATCATTTCCTGTCAGGCACCTTATGTATAAACTCTCCTGTGTCTAGCATCACTTTATAGACATACAATAAATTTATGTATATAAGCTATCTTATGTATTTCTATTTCTTGTTTTTGTTATATTATTGTGTTCTTTAGCTTGTGTTTTTTATTGGATCTGGAGTAACAGTTATTTCATTCTCCTTTTCACTTGTGTACTGGAAAAGATGCTAAACAATCTTAAACAAATACTGGGCAGTGTTTGCTCTGTTTTGATAAGGTTTTGTGGGTATGTTTTGCATCCACATTAAAGTGCTGATGCTCTCAGTTTAATGCCTTAGCTGAAAGAAGGTGCTTTCAACTGATCAGCAGTCCCTTGCCACAGTATCAGCCTAGAATTTCTCCTGAAGTCTCAAGTTGGGCTGGAACTCAGACTTGATCACACGCTAGGATGCTGAGTCACGGTTGACACTGTTAGACTTGGGACATTTCCTACCACAATAATGCAATTTGCTACGATGTAAGTGTTTATTAATTATGATTAAGCAGGACAGGCATAGAAGTTAGCACTCATATGAATATGATTTTTTTTAATGCTGAAATTTTAGAAAAATTTCTACCTGATCTGTGTAATTGTGCTTTTTGGTTTAAATATAATACAAATTCACTAACAGTATATTAGTCACTAATTTATTGAGAAACTGATAATTTACTTGGGTGGACTATGTATGTTCGTTGATAATTTATAGCTTAATGAATTGGCATATTTTCCCATATTTATAGTGCCATACAAATTTTACATGTTCTAGTAGTACTTAGGGTCTTGTATTATTAAATATGACATATCTTTCGGAAGAGGTATTAAACTCAGTTCCTGCTTACTGGAACAATAACTCTGTTGAAATAAGCAGAGTCACTTCTGTCACCCCATTCAATCATTCATTATAGCTTGTATCTAACAACTTTAATTTTGAATCTTTTATTTAATCAGATTACTGCTGTTGATATGTTAGCGGAAAAGGGAGCCATTCCAGAAGGTTTCAGAGCATCTACTCTTTCACAGCTGCTAACAGAAGGTAATCTTGTTTGAAATTAACTATTCATAGTACTTAAATATTAACTAATTCATTAACTTCAAACTACTTAATGTTTGTTTTTAAATGAATTCTAATGTGAACTCATGGTTTTGTGACGAGAGTGCAGTAGTAATTCCAACTTTACAATGAGATATGGATGGTATTGTTTGAGGAGGTTTAGAATTATTGTGCGAAACTTCTTGGGGAATAGCGGAGTATTAGTATACAAAGCCTTAGAACTCCAGAATGTGTCCCTTCATTAGATACTGAGAAAGCTTTTGACAGAGTTGAATGGCCATATTTATTTAGTGTCCTTGAGAAGTTTAATTTTAGTTCGATATTTATATCTTGGATTAAATTGATATATCATACCCCTGGTAGCTTCGGTTTTTACTAATAATCAAAGATCTCCCTTTTTTCAGTTATTTCGTGGTACTAGGCAGGGATGTCCTCTTAGTCCATTATTATTTGATATTGCTCTAGAACCTTTAGCAATTGCTATTCGAGATTCACCTAATATTCTTGGTATTACCCGTGGGAATGAGATACATAAATTATCACTATATGTAGACGATTTGCTATTATATATTTACAATCCTGAGAAATCCATTCCTGCAGTTTTATCCTTCTTGGCTCAGTTTAGTAATTTTTCTGGTTATAAATTGAACTTCAATAAGAGTGAACTTTTTCCGTTAAATATGCAGGTTCCAATTTATGGATGTTTACCATTTAGATTGGTTACCGACTGTTTTACTTATTTAGGGGTTAAAATTACTAAAAAGCACAAGGATTTATTTAAGGCTAATTTGTTTTACCTTTAACTGATCGGATTAAACATCTGTTTACTAAATGGTCACCAATGTCTTTGTCATTGACTGGTCAGATCAAAGCTATCAAGGTGATTATTTTAGATAAATTCTTATATTTATTTCAAGCGGTGCCAATTCTTATTCTGAAATGCTTTTTTGATAACGTTAATTCTAAAATTTCATATATATGGCAGAATAAAAATCCTAGGTTAGGTAAAAGATATTTACAGAAGTCTAAAAGGGAGGGTGGTCTGGCATTGCTGAACTTTAGATTTTACTATTGGGCAATTAATATTCGATATTTAAAATTTTGGACATGGGACTTGGACATAATTTCAAGTCCACATTGGGTAAATCTTGAACGTAAATCTGTACAAGGGTTTTTACTGGGTTCTATTTTAGGGACTTTGCTTCCCTTTGCTCTTTCTAAATTGCATAAACAAATGGATAATCCAATAGTTAAATATACTTTATGAATATGGTTTCAATTTCGAAAATTTTTTGGGTTGCATCAATTTATTCTAGCAAGCCCTATTATATCTATTTTTTTTTCAACCCTATATTATGGATCAAGCCTATTTGGTTTGGAAAACCAAAGGTATAGTATGATTTTGTGATCTATTTTTGGATAATTGTTTCATGTCCTTTTATCAATTATCTAATAAATATAATTTGCCTAGATCCCATTTCTTTAGATATTTACAGATTAGAAACTTTTTAAATACTGTTCTTCCTAGCTTTCTGAATCTGTATCCAACGGATATTTTGGAAAAAATTTTAGATTTAAATCCTTTTCAAAAAGGTGTAATAGCAACTAGTTATAATACAATTATGAAAATACGTCCAGACTTATCTAATAGAATTAAGAATGATTGGGAAAGGGAACTTAAGCTTACTTTACCTATAGAAAAATGGGAAAAAATTCTTCAATTAGTTAATTCTTCCTCTATATGTGCTAAACATGCGCTGATACTGTTTAAGGTAGTACATAGGGCCCATATGTCTAAAGATAAACTAGCTCGTTGTTACTCTCATATAAATCCTGTATGTGATAGGTGTCACTCTAAGATAGCTTCTTTAACTCATATGTTTTGGTCATGTCCTCTTTTGAAAAAATATTGGAAAGATATCTTTGATATAATTTCAACTGTTCTGAGTATTGATTTACAACCTCACCCTATTTCTGCAATTTTTGGTCTACCAATGATAGAACAAAATCATTTAACCTCTTCAGCCTGTCGGATGATTGCATTTGTTACATAATGGCTAGAAGATCCATTTTGCTGAATTGGAAAGAAATTAATCTTCCCACTACATTTCATTGGTTCTCTCAAACTATGTTGTGTTTAAATTTAGAAAAAATTTGAAGTGTCATTCATGATCCTTCTATTAAATTCAAAAAGACTTGGAGGCCATTTATTCAACACTTCCATACGATGTAATTTGACCTTCTCCAAACCTATTCTATTACTCTTAAATATGTGGAGAGAGGGGCAGAGTTAATGACACCAATGGTCCTATCTGAAGTAACACAACAGCCCATTTTTTTTCTTTTCTTTAGTTTAGTTGAGTAGTATTGTTTAGATTGTGTTTTTTAAATTGGGGTATTTTGTTTTTTTTTCTTTTTCCATGTTACTTTTGCATTTTTCTCTTATATTAGTATTCTGTAAGATTTTGGGAGGTTTAATATCTGTGTGTTAACTGAGTTTATATTTATATATGCTAATTATTAACAATGTATTCCCAATAGCTTTGTATTAATACTATGTTATGTTTAACATTTTGATATTAATAAAAAGATTGGAAAAGAAAAAAAGAGAAGTATACAAAGCCTCATTATGTATTTTATCCCATAGGAAACAAATTCCACATGAGTTACTTTCTGCAGCCTACATTGACACAATCCAAATTGTACTTTAAAGACCTTCATTGGGACCAATCACATGGTGGTGTGAGTATATTTAAGTTATCATTCATTTGTAGACCCTGACTCGAAATTCAAGTTACAACGCCTGGAAAGAATATTTGGTTATTGACAAATAAATGGTACTCTTACAAGTACCTACCCTCCTCCAATATAATTTTAAACACATATCCAATTTAGTCTTGAGCTCTAATAGATTTAGCTCTGTTTATTTAACTACAAACAGTATACAGTTGCCATGCAGAATTATTTGTCTAATACAGAGTACTAATGGAAGATGTAGTTGCAATTAGACAAATCTTAGGGATTTGTTTCATGAGTCCTCTGTTTGGTGGCTTTTTTTTTAAAGTGCCTGTGGATGTTCAATAAACTGGGATTAGCTGAAGCCCTTATGATATTTTTACCCTGCGTTCAGCTGGAATTATGCTTAACTCTGATGCAATGTCACAAGGATATCATATACTTTGTTGAAGTTTGGTAATCAAGTATTAATATTTGATTTTTATTTCATTCTTCATCTGCATTTCATGAGAACAAGTCAAGACTGTAAAGGATTATGTTCCTCTCTTCACAAATCCTACCTGAACTGCTGAGTATAGCCCTAAATGTTCTTGCTTTAAATTTCTGGCATCTGCTTTAGTGTTGGGTAGGTAAATGAGCATTAACATTAAATGTCTGTATGAGATTCTCACTTCATTTGACCTTGACAGGTCCGCCCAAAGAAGACGCACATAGAACTATTGTTTACGCTGTGGAGCTGTAAAATGATTCCTTTGCCAGTGTCAGGTGTCCAGGTGCTAAGCAGACATGTTCGCTGCTGTCTCTTCGATGGTTTAAAGGTAAGTCACGTACTGACAAGTACTTCAGTTTGAATAGGGTTTAGAATCAAAAGGGTTGAGGTAGGTACATTAACAACATTTGAAAAACACTTGGATAGGTACATAGATAGGAAAGTTTTAGACCAGGGGTTCCCAACCTTTTTTATGCTATGGGCATTACGCAATTGAGGTTTTGAGCTCCATTTATATTGGCACAATCAAAAATGTAGGTTATGTGAATAGTGATGACATTGGACGTGGGTGTGAAGCCAAGCAAATCTCAGGTATGCTCATGTGAATTTTGTAAATGGCACACTTTTCCTGTCCTTGATTATGTTTATTCTGGATAACATGTTCTATGCTTATAAATAAAAGGGGAAAATCAAAGCTTTGAAAAAACTTCTAAGTTTGGCAGGACCACTGTATGGTGTTGCTGTCTTATCTGAATTGTGGACGGGGCATTGTTTTGCCAATTCACTTGATTTGTTTTATATTGTGCAAGTCCGTTGTGCCATGTAGGGCCTCAGTGATCTGGACCAGAAGGGCTTCATTGACAAGCTCTTCACAGATGTGTAAGGTAATAACAGGGGATTTGCACGTCTCAGTGGCAAACGTGTGCATAGCTTGTCATGCTTAATGAGGAAAGTAAAGTTTTTTTTAGTGTATACTCCATAATTAGTCCTTATTTGATCACATTGTTTCTGTATTTCAGGTTGTCAGTAATATACATACCATCAGAGCAACTTGGCAACCAAAGAATCCCAAAACATGGACCTTTTCTCCAAGAGTAGGTTTACCTTTCCTGACTTGTTTTTAACAGGGGTGTGATGCTGTGAAATGCAGTACGAGTTAATGATAAAGCAGAGACAATCAATTAAAGAATGGGTTGGATTTACTTTTAAAAGAAAAGCAGATTAAAGGTATAGGGGAACAAACTACAATCAAAGTATGTACTGTTGCAAGAAAAGGTTTGCGAACCCTTTGCAATTACTTGATTTTTCAAATTAATTACTCATAAAATGTAGTCTGATCTAAGTCACAATAATAGACAAACACAATCTTCTCAATCTAATAACACGCACAAACAATTGTACTTTTTGTCAATATTGAGTACACCGTTTAAACAATCACAGTCTAAGTTCGAAGAAGTTTGTGAACCTCTGGGATAATGCCTTCTACAAAAGCTATTTGGAGTCAGGTGTTCCAACAATGAGGTGAGGTCGGAGGTGTGGATTGTAGAGGTGTCCTACCCTATAAAAAAGGTACACAAAGTCAGGTTGCTGACAGAGCCTGCTCTTCTCAAGAAAGATCTGTCTATGTGCACCACGCCTCAATCACAACAACTTCCAGAGGACTTTAGAAGAAAAATTGTAGCGATGCATGGAGTTGGAAAAGGCTACAAAAGCATTTCTAAAAACCTGAGTGTTCACAGTAAGAGAAATTGTCTACAAATGGAGGAAATTCAGTACTGTTGCTACTCTCCCTAGGAGTGGGCGCCCTGCAAAGATCACACCAAGTGCACAACGTACAATGCTGAAGGAGATGAAAAAGAACTCCAGGATAGCAGCAAAAGACCTGCAGAAATCTCTAGAACTTATTAAAGTCTCTGTTCATGTGTCCACTATAAGAAAAACACTGAACAAGAATGGTATTCATGGATGGACACCACAGAGGAAACCACTGCTTTCCAAAATAAAAGCATTGCTGCATGACTCAGGTTTACAAAAGACCACCTAGATGTTGCACACTGCTTCTGGGACAATGCTCTGTGGACAGAAGAGACAAATGCTGAACTTTTTGGCAGAAATGCACTTTGCTATTTGGAGGAGAAAGGTTATTGCACACCAACACCAAAACCTTATCCCAACTGTGAAGCATGGTAGGAGTATCATGGTTTGGGGCTGCTTTGCTGCCTCAGGACCTGGACAGCTTGCAATCGTTGAGGCAACAACGAATTCAAAATTGTATCAAGACATTTTACAAGAGAATGTCAAGGTAACTGTCTGTCAACTGATGCTTAATAGACATTGGATACTGCAACAAGATAATGATCCAAAAGACAAGAGTAAATCAACAACAGAGTGGTTTAAAATGAAGAAAATTTGTGTTTTGGAATGGTCAAGTCAGAGTTCAGACCTTAACCCAATTGAGAAGTTGTGGCATGACCTGAAGAGGGCTGTTCATGCAAGGTATCCCAGAAATTTGAGGAACTGTATGGACGAATGGTCTAAAATTTCCCTCGCCGTTCTGCAAGTCTGATCAGCAGCTACAGGAAACGTTTGGTATTGCTGCTAAAGGAGGTTCCACCAGTTATTAAATACAAGGGTTCACATACTTTTTCCAGCCTGGATTGTGAATGATTAAACTCTGTATTCAATAAAGACATGAAAAGTACAATTGTTTGTTATTAGTTTAGGCAGATTGAGTTTTTCAATTATCGTGAGTTAGATGAAGATTAGACCGAATTTTATGAGTAATTAATGCAGAACGTTAGGTAATTGTAAAGAGTTCACAAACTCTTTCTTGCAACTGTATATATCACCATATACTATCTTGACATTCATTTTTGTGCAGGCATTTACAGGAAAATAAAAAATTGCAATAGAATTTATGAAAACTATATATAAACAAAGATTAACGAACAACTAGGCACCATGGTAGTGGCTAGCGTGATGCTGTTATAGCTCGGGGCATCAGAGTTCGGAGTTCAATTCTAGCGTTCTCTGTAAGGAATATATCCTCACTGTGAACATGTGTGTTTGCTCCGGATGCTTCGGTTTCCTCCCACAGTCCAAAGATGTACTGGTTAGTAGGTTAATTGGTCATTGTAAACTTTCCCATGATTGGGCCGGGGTCACATCATAAGTTGCTGGCAGCGCAGCTCGAAGGGCTGGGTGGGTCCATTCCACGCTGTACCTCTAAATAAATAAATAAAATAGATAAAGTTAAGCATAAGATGTTAGGATTACTATATGTGGAGGACAAACACCAGTATGTGGATGAAATGACATTTATGTATTGTTTCTCTGTAAAATTAGTTTCAGCAAATATGAGGAAATAGCTATCTAAGGAATCATTCACTTTCTGAAGTTTATTTCTGAAATAATTTTTGCTGCTTAGCTTGTGAAAATTCCATCATTTGTGGCATAATGAAGGTCAGGAGCTGTTCTGCACTACAGCTATACTGAATGATGTTAATAAAAAGAGAAAGTGATGTGAAGATGCTGTGTTAGGTAGTTACTGTGGAGAGGATAGCAGGGTGAATCTTCCAGGTTCTAATGATCTGCACAGGCACTACTTAATGGAGTATTTCCAATGTTTTCTGGGTTTGTTTCAGCATCTGCTTTATTGTGTATTTGTGTATTTTGAAGTGCATCTTTAGGCTGATATTTCTCATGTTGTGGATGCTGAAGGTATTTGGGGGTGGGGTGGGGGAGTTTGTTGGCATTAAGTAGTGCCAAAAGATCAGCATTTTCCATGACAGCTGTCACTACTCTCTTGAAATGTTTCATTGTGTGATATGGTTTAAATTTTTGATATGCTGCATAATTGAGAATTTTTACTTTTCAAATATTCAGATCCAGTAACAGATATTTTGTATTGAATAAATTTTCACTCAGCTTGATTTCTCAACTGTTATCAGTATTGCAGCATGGAGCCTAATTTCTGAAAGCTATCATATAAATCATTTCAATCAATTATTGCAATGGATAACAGGACAAATATAATTGGGTAATGTTCCCAGAAGTTATGCAAGGATACTCATTATTTATTGATTTTTCTTTATTGGCTTAATTTAGAAAAGAGCTTCAAAGTAAGGTATTGCCAGCATTTTAAGGTTGCTGTTCCAAGGTATTTCACTAGAATATAATCAGATAAAAATACTGAATCAGGGAAGATGATCTTAAAATGTGACCAAAACTTGTTCAAAGAAATGTTTTGACTGTCTTAAGGAAGAGTGTGAAAAAACATGTGGGAAGGAAATTGCCTGTAAATGACTAAAATCTTTCGTATATCAGAAGCTTCCCCCCACCCCAAGTACAGTCAGCCACATGATCCACTATGTTCTTATTCACAATATCCCATGCATGTTCACCATTCCCACAATTTCTATTTGTCTCTTAAATATGTCTTTCAAGTTACCTGAGGAATATCTCTGACAAATCAGCAACTGAATTTGTGAATGTGATTGTATTTCAGTACCTATTCTTGCCACCAAAAACCTAGGTGCACCAGTTGTCTCAAATAGTGATTTAGCTTCTGATAATTAAAAAAAAACTTCTGACACAATTTTTCCTGATGGAGATTGGTGATCTGTATGTGTGGTTATCCTACTTGCTTAGCTTTAGTGTTATGTGGTTATTTGATATTACAAAGAAATACTTATAAATCATAGAATGCAAATAGTGGAAATGAGTTACGGCGATGATGTGAGGTACCAGTTGCTACTTTTCACTGAAGCCAACTCAGTACTTCAAATCAAGAAACAAAACCCAGAAATTATTTCTTTTGTCATTCTTCTAATATTAAAATCCCTGTCAATATCTGATATTTGCAATACCTTTCAGTATAGACCTCAGTAGTGTTTGTAGAAACTACTAGGTTTACTGTATGTTTTCCGTAAACTTCATGAATGTGTTGCAGACCGGGGATAAAAGTATTCACAACTGAAGTTGGGATGTTCATTGTAATTGATAAATATGCAACTTGTATTCTTGAATGCAAATTCTACATAATTTGTGAATAATATGTAGATATCCGTGTCCTGAAGGATGGAAAAAAATTACACAGCATTTGTAAATGTTCCCTTATACAAAATTTTCACAAGAGCCATGTCCATTGATGATTTTTTATGGGAATAATTAGAATATTACATTGTATTGTTGATGATAAGAAGTTGTAATAATCTTATTTAAAGTTACAGTCTGTGTTTCAAGCCTTCATTTTGAGTTAGGCCATCTGTTTTTAACATTTTGCTTGTGGTTCTCCCTTCAAGCTTTTGAATATGAAATGCATTCATATTCAGATTCTTTTTTGTACTATATTCACTATGAAGTTAAAACTTGGTTATATTTCCAAAGTAAATGCAGTGATAGCAGACAACTGTGCTTGTCTCTGATTATAAAGTCTTATCTTTGGACTATAAAGCTTATCTTGTTTAAAGCTGACTGTATAAGCTCGTACATTTGATATCTTTTGTTTTTCCACAGGTATTTTTGATTCATACTCATTGCACCGGAAGAGTTTAATTGATATTTATCTTCTGTGATGTTACAGGTTACAGGTATACTTCCCAGCCTGTTGGATGGTGAATGTTTTGTGAGGTCAAATTTACAGTCTCCTGATATTGGTATTCTCTTTGAAGTGGGCATTTCCTATATTTATAGCGTAAGTTGTCTAATTATAATTTACAAATAATTGCAACTCCAGAGCAATTACTTTACGAAGTAAAAATAAATATTTATTCATTTAAATATGTATTATAAAATGCAGTAGATATCTCCTAAATGAGAAATCTAGATAAATGGAACATTACATCGTAGTACAGGCCCTTTGGCCCAATCTGTTGTGTCGACCTTGTACCCTATCTAAGATCAATCTAGCCCTTCCCTCCCATATAGCCCTCCATTTTATTTTCATCCATCTACCTATCTAATAGTGTTCCTAACATACCACCTCCACCACCACCCCTGCATCCACTTCTCTCTGAGTAAAAAAACTTACTTCTGACATCCCCTGTGTTTTCCTCCAGTAACCATAAAATTATGACCCATGTATTAGCCTTTTCTACCATGGGGAAAGGTCACTGGTTGTCCACTAGGTTATCTTGTATATCTCTATCAAGTCACCTCTCATCCTCCTTCACTCCAAAGAGAAAAACACTAGCTTGTTCAATCTATCCTTGTAAGACTTGCTCTCTGTTCCAGGCAGCATCCTGGTAAATTTGCTCTGCACCCTCTCTAAAGCTTCCATATCCTGCCGAAAATGAGGCAACCAGGGATTTTAATATTTTAACAATATTTTAACCAGGGATTTATAGAACTGCAACATTATTTCACAGCTCTTGAACTCAATCTCTAGATTAATGCAGATCAACACACTATATACATCCAGTGAGGTGGCAAAAATCATCTCCAAAGGTGCAGCAATATTTTCCCAAGCTTCCTGTAGTAACATAAGATATATCCCATCCAGCCCTGGGATCTTAACTATCTTAATGTTTTCAAAAGTTCCAGCACATCCTCTTTCTTAAAATTGATATGTTCTGGCATATCAGCCAGCTTTATGCTGTCCCCACAAATGTCAAGGTATCTCTGATAAATACTGAGGCAAAGGACCTTCCCTACCTCCTCTCACTTCAAGCATGTTTCCTCTTTGATCCTTGATGAGTTTTACCTTCACTCTAGTCATCCTCCTGTTCTTCGCCTTGGAGTTTCCTTAATCCTACTTACCAAGCTCTGCTCGTGCCCCCTTGGGCGCAGCTGGTTCCAACTGTCCATCCATACTTACAGTCTGCCTGTCCTTCCTCTCAGTTGAAATAACAGGAGTTACTTTTTTTCCTTTTGGATTCACTGGGCCTCTACTTCCTTTTGTTTCTTTGGATTGATAAAATACAGTGTAATTATTACTTACTATGGTCACACTTGAATATATCAGCTAAATTAAAATGAAAATTTCTCTCATTCTTATGAAATCTTTTTTACATTTTTAGTCAACTGGTCATCGAGGGGAATTAAGCTGTGGCTGGGTTTTTTTGCCACTCTTTACGGCTGAAGGCACTGCTATTCCCCACAGGTAAAAGAAGTTTTGTTAATTATCAACTCAGAAAACTAAAAGCAAATACCAATCTTGTGCATAATTGTTTTAGCTTTGGTTCCTCAACAATATTCTGCTGTTCAGGTGCTTGAGAACATTTCACATACATGAGCCCCATGCTTCCAAGATATGAAAGATGTCTTATTTCCCCCTAATTCAACGCACTGCCAATGAGCACTGCTACTAGATTTCACTGTTAGAAAGCTGCACAGTCGAATAAAGTCCAATTCTCCAAGTACAGTTACTACATATATTGCAGAGTACCAAATTAGGGAAGATGGTGAACAGAGAATTTAGTACAGTAAGGGATTTGAACAGTAAGAATTAGCTTGAGACAGAAGAGAAAACCACGAGAATGAAGAGCTGGAATAAGAGAGTATGATTAACATCAACACTTAAGAAAAAGCTAAAAAATTATCAAACTGGAAGGCAAGTTGTTGCTTACCTGGTCTCTGAGTGACAGCTGAGTCCTTTTGTATTTAAACAGTTTATTTCTGTTAAGTGAGATAACTTAATAGATGTAGTAATAGCAGGACACTGTAAACCTGTGAAAAACATATTCTATGCCACATGGAAACTGTGTTGAGTAACCACCAATGGGGGAAGTGATACTGTTAGTAGAGCCATTGCTTTACAGATCCAGTGAGCATAGTTCAGTACTGGCCTCTGGTGTGTCAGTGCACATTTGCCCTATGACGTCATGGGGTTTCTTTAGGTGCTCTAGATTCTTCCCTAAGTTATGGGATTGGTTGTTCATTTGGTGCTGGTGAATTTTCCTCTGGTGTGTAGGTGAGTGGTAGTATCTTGTGTTGGAAAGAATGCAAGTGGAATTGGTGTTGGATTAGTGTAAATGAATACATAAAGCTTGACATAGACTTGGTAATGAGGGCCTGTTTCTGTTCTGTCTGATTGCAAGAACTCGAGAATCTGAAATTCAGGATTTTGGATTTGGAGCAACTACTGATAACACTTACTTTCATCTCCCAAGCTGAAGGCTTAATGGATATAATGTTTCACTAAGTGGTCAAACTGGCACCGTGACCTTCTAACAGACACAAAAGAGCTTGCAGGTAGTTCAGGAGACCCCAAAGGGCATCTTACTCTATCAAGTGTTCTGTTCTCAATGCAAGTGGGGAAAAAGATTTCTTTGGGGACTTCAGCACACTAGAGGGCATGAAATTATTAGTGTTAGGGAACGAGGAGAGAGGACAAGAAAGTAATAGCATTAGTGGATTCTGTGGTTAGGTGAGCAGATAGTCTGTGGTCTCAAGCATGATTCTATAATGCTATGTTCTCTCCCTTGTGAAGGGGTCCAGGATGGTCTGAGGGTGAGGGTGGTGAACAGGCAGAGGGTGTTAATTTTCTCTGACAGCATAGCTACACCTTAAGGACTTCAGTAATTCAAGGAAGCACCTCATCATCACCTTCTCAAGGACATCTAGGAATGGGCAATGAAATACTGGCTCAGCCTGCAAAGCCAACTGATGGAGAAAGCTCATGTTTGTTAAGGATGTGATGTAATTGAGTCTAGAATCATCAAATGCAAAGGGAGCCTGTGCTGGGTGCAAAGGTGAAAGTCAGTAGTTATATTAATGCCAGCTGAGACCTTTGAATGAATTATGGAAGTTGGTGGATTGGAGATGGTCATTTGTGGCCGGTAGTAACCACATTATGATATTCAGAATATTGTAAATGCAAAAGTTAAAATTTAAAGGCTACTTTTGAGAATCACTGTTTTGGCTTATCAAGGCTCTTGAAGAGATTGACTGCACCACACTTGTTATGTGCAATAGCTACTTGCAATCTCATTTTCAAAGAAAAACTGAAGGAGAGACTGTGCTCCTGAATTCAAAGACAAAGAATGTAAGACCCATTTGGCCACTGTCTGGATCCTTCCATGGGAAGGATGTGTTGCTTGCATTCTGGAATTTGTACCAAAATGGTGAGCTGTGCACTTTCGGCCTCATCAAATGCCAAGAGTTCTCTGGCACCTGTTCTGAATCCCTGAAGACCGCGCAGTAAATTGCAATGGATGAAATTAAAGCAGCTTCCTTAACACTGATGTAATTAACAATACTCTTTCAGAATTGTTCCCGGAAATGCATTCTTATTTTGAGTAATCTCCTTAAATTTGCTATCTTCAATTAGAATGTGAAAAATTATTTAACATTAATGAACCTAAAAATGAAATTTGGATTAGCTTACTATTCAGTGAATAAATCTGCTAAATCTATCACTATCTTTTCTGAGTAATTTGATCCTTATTTTATAATTATCAAACATGAAACTTCACTTTTTCGTCTCTTTACAATAATATTATATAAAATAGACTAAATCTGTCTGATGCAAATCAATGCTTTGCATTTGGAGCACATGAAGCAAAATGCCATAAGAACATTTTTTTTAGTTTCCAGAAAATGGACAGAGGAAGCTCTTTTTCCCATCAGAATTTCATTTGTACATTTAGTTTAAGTTATCACAAGTATGGAAATATTTTAGCTTAGTTTGTAGTAGTGTGTGCAAATGTAACAACACAACCATCACAACTGTACTGTATATAAGCAACACACATAAAATGCTGGAGGAACTCAGCAGGCCAGCAGCATCTATGGAAAAAAAGTGTAGTTGACGTTTTGGACCAAAACCCTTTGACCGGACTGGAGAAAAAAAGCTGAGGAATAGATTTAAAAGGTGGGGGGAGGGGAGAGAGAACCACCAGGTAGTAGGTGAAACCTGGAGGGAGAGGGATGAAGTAAAGAGCTGGGAAGTTGATTCCAGTGTCTGCAGATTTTCTCTTGTTTGTATTGTATATATTTATTTTTTCCACTGTTGTTTATCCATTTTCTGTCCATTCACTGTTGGTTATTTATCTTAACAATGGGAGACATTGATCATAATATGCTAGCATTCTTGGGAGGCAGTGATTATGATATGATTCACCCTGCAGTTTGAGAGGGAGAAGATGAAGTCAGATGTATCAATATTATCATGGAGTAAAGTGAATTACACGACGGTAATGAGACTTGATTGGAAAGTTGGGTAAAAGTTGATAAGGGGACACTAGCTGGAGTTTCTGGGAGCAATTCAGAAGCAGGATAGATACATCCCAAAGATGAAGAAATATTCTAAAGGGAAGACAGGACAACTGTGGGTGACAAGGGAAGTCACAGCGTAAAGCAAAAGAGAGGGCATATAATATAGGAAATATTAGTGTAAAGTTAGAAGATTGGGAAGCTTTAAAAAGCCATAATGAGGGAAAAGATGAAGTATAAAGGTAAAAATATCAAAGAGGATACCAAAAGTTTGTTCAGATATATAAAGAATAAAAGAGTGGATATTGGACCCCTAGGAAATGTTGCTGGAGAGGTAGTTATAGGGGGCAAAGAAATGTGGACAAACTTCATGAATATTTTTTGACGGTCTTCACTGTGGAAGACACTAGCAGTGTGCCAGAAATTCGAGAGTACCAGGGAGTAGAAGTGAGTGTAGTAGTTGTTATTACTAAGAAGAAGCTGCTTGGGAAGCTGTAATCACCAGATTCTGGATTGGTTCTGGAAGACTGGAAAATTGCAAATGCCACTCCACTGTTTTAGAAGGCAGGGAGGCAGAAAAAAGAAAAGTATAGGCTAGTTAGCCTGACTTCAGTGGTTGGAAAGCTGGAGTCCATTATTAAGGATGAGGTTTCAGGGTATTTGGAAGCACATGATAAAGTAGGCCAAGGTTAGCATGGTTTCCTGAAGGGGAAATCTTGCCTGACAAATCTATTAGACTGCATTGAGGAAATAACAGGCAGGATAGACAAAAGAGAGTTAGTAATTTTTCTTACTTGGATTTGCAGAAGGCTTTTGGCAAGGTGCCACACATAAGGCTCCTTAACAAGCTAAGAACCCATAGTATTACAGGAAAGATCCTAGTATGGATGGAAGACTGGCAGGAGGCAAAGAGTTGGAAAAAAAGGGAGCCTATTCTGGTTGGCTGCCAGTGACTAGTGGTGTTCCAGAAGGGCCGGTATTGAGATCGCTTCTTTTTACGTTATACGTCAATGATTTGGATGACAACATGGGTGGCTTTGCGGCCAAATTTGCTGGTGATACAAAAAGATGGAGAGGCAGGTAGTGTTGAGGAAGCAGGAAGTCTGCAGAAGGACTTGGACATATTTGGAGAATGTGCAAAGAAGTGGCAGATAGAATACAGGGAAGTGTATGTCATGCAATTTGATAGGAGGAGTAAAGGCGTAGACTATTTTCTAAATGGGAAGAAAATACAAAAAACTGAGATGCAAAGGGTGCAGGATTCCCTAAAAGTTAACTTGCAGGTTGAGTCAGTGGTAAGACAAATGCAATGTTAGTGTTCATTTTAAGAGGACTAGAATATAAGAGCAAGGATATGATGCTGAGGCTTTATAAGGCATTGGTCAGACCGCACTTGGAGTATCATGAGCAGTAATGGACCTTTTATCTAAGAAAATATGTGCTGGCATTGGAGAGGGTCCAGAGGATTTTCATGAGAATGATTCTGGGAATGAAAAGGCTAATGTATGAGGAGCACTTGATGGCTCTGGGCTTGTGCTCCCTAGAGTTTAGAAGAATGGTGGCCGGGGGGGGGGGGGGTGGGTGCAGAATCTGATTGAAACCTATGAATATTGAAAGGCCTAGACAGAATGGATGTCGAGAGGATGTTTCCTGTGGTGGATGAGTCTAGTACCAGAGGCACATCCTCAGAATGGAGGGATGTCCATTTAGAACAGAGATGAGAAGGAATTTCTTTGGCCAGAGGGTGGTGAATCTGGAATTTAATTGCCACAGGTGGCTGTGGAGGCCAAGTCATTGCATATATTTAAAGCAGAGGTTGATAGGTTCTTGGTTAGTGAGGGCGACAAAGACTACAGGAAGAATGCAGGAGAGGGATGATGAATCAGCCATGATGGGATGATGCAGCAGACTTGAATGTGAGTTATTCACTTTCCTATTAGTCTTTCAGTAATCTCCTGCAATAATCTCAGTGCCTCAGTAAATAGCAATCATAAACTGAGACTCCACCTGCCCTGCACATTCTCTTTTCTCCCCACCTCCATCAGGCAGAAGGTACAAAAACCTGAAAGCATGCACCACCAGGCTGAAGGGCAGCCTCTATCCTGCAGATACCAGTCTCTCAAATGGATCTCTTGTACCATAAGATTGACTTTTGACCTCACTATCTACCTCATTAGGATCATGCACTTTATTTACTCACACTTCCTCTGTATCTTTGATAATTTAGTTTGCATTGTTGATTGATCTGTTCTACCTCATTGCATTGTGCAATGATTTGAACAATCACTATATGTGACAATAATAAACCAAAAGCAACACCAAAGCCAAAAAGTTATCATTTCTGCAGTTTTTGTGCAGTTCTTATCTGTTTTTCCACAGAGTATCTTGGTTTCTAAGATATAGTGTATGAATATCTTGTGTTCTGGTAAATAATATTCTCACAAGTTTAATACAGTGGCATGCAAAAGTTTGGGCACCGCTGGTCAAAATTTCTGTTACTGTGAATAGTTAAGTGAGTAGAAGATGAACTGATCTCCAAAAGTTATAAAGTTAAAGACGAAACATTCTTTTCAACATTTTAAGCAAGATTAGTGTATTATTTTTGTCTTGTATAATATTAGAGTGGAAAAAAAGGAAAGGAGCATCATGCAAAGGTTTGGGCATCCCAAGAGATTTGAGCTCTCAGATAACTTTTACCAAGGTCTCAGACCTTAAATAGCTTGTTAGGGCTATGGCTTGTTCACAATTATCATTAGGAAAGGCCAGATGATGCAAATTTCAAAGCCTTATAAATACCCTGACTCCTCAGACCTTGTCCCAACAATCAGCAGCCATGGGCTCCCCTAAGCAGCTGCCTAGCACTCTGAAAATTAAAATAAATGATGCCCACAAAGCAGGAGAAGGCTATAAGAAGATAGCAAAGCGTTTTCAGGTAGGCGTTTCCTCAGTTTGTAATGTAATTAAGAAATGGCAGTTAACAGGAACGGTGGAGGTCAAGTTGAGGTCTGGAAGACCAAGAAAACTTTCCAAGAGAACTGCTCGTAGGATTGCTTGATAGGCAAATCAAAACTCCCGTTTGACTGCAAAAGGCCTTCAGGAAGTTTAGCAGACTCTGGAGTGGTGGTGCACTGTTCTACTGTGCAGCGACACCTGCACAAATATAACCTTCATGGAAGAGTCATCAGAAGGAAACCTTTCCTGCATCCTCACCACAAAATTCAGTGTCAGAAGTTTGCAAAGAAACATCTGAACAAGCCTGATGCATTTTGGAAACAAGCCCTGTAGACTGGTGAAGTTAAAATAGAACTTTTTGGCCGCAGTGAGCAAAGGTATGTTTTGAGGAAAAAGGGTGCAGAATTTCATGAAAAGAACACCTCTCCAACTGTTAAGCACGGGGGTGGATCGATCATGCTTTGGGCTTGTGCTGCAGCCAGTGGCATGGGGAACATTTCACTGGTAGAGGGAAGAATGAATTCAATTAAATACCAGCAAATTCTGGAAATAAACATCACACCGTCTGTAAAAAAGCTGAAGATGAAAAGAGGATGGCTCCTACAACAGGATAATAGAATAGAATATCTTTATTGTCATTGTTGTGGAGCAATGAAACACAGTTTAGCAGCTCAACGTTTTGCCTCATGACAAAGAATATATACATAAAATAAACTCTAAAACCTCAGGAGTGCAGTCCAAAATTAATAATATATGGATGGGGGGTAGGACTACTGCACACCTGCCATTCCTGGAAGTGTGATGCATTTAGCTGCCGCCGTCTTAGGAGGGGGGCAGGAGAAGGGAAGGGGCTGTTATACATTTCACTGCTTGTGGGTAGAAGCTGTTAAGGAGTCTCTTGGTTTTCATCCTTAATGCTCTGTATCTCTTCCCAGAAGGTAGAGGGGAAAACAGGTGATGTCCAGGATGAGTAGGATCCTTTGAAATACAAGTAGCCTTCTTTTGAAGTCTGCCAGTATAAATGTCTCTGAGGGAGGGTAATGTTGTGCCAATAACCTGCTCTGCTACCCTCACCACCTGCTGCAAGTCCTTCTTCTGTTCTGTGCAGCTGGCAAACCACACTGCACAGCAATACGTCAGGAGGCTCTCTATAGTTGTCCGATAGAAGTTGATCAGCAGGTGATGAGGGAGGAGAGAGTGCTTTAGCTTCCTTCGGAAGCAGAGCCTCTGTTGGGCCTTCCCCACCTGATAAGAGATATGGGCAGTCCAGGTGAGGTCAGCCAAGATGTGGACGCCGAGGAACTTGAAACTCTCTACTCTCTCCACCTCTTTCCCGTATATGTGCAGAGCAGAGTGCTCGACGCGCTTTGATTTCCTGAAGTCTACTATCAGCTCCTTGGTTTTTGTGATGTTCAAGTCCAGGTTATTATGACAACACCTAAACACACCTCAAAATCCACAATGGACTACCTCAAGAGGCGCAAGCTGAAGATTTTGCCATGGCCCTTAGTTCCCCGACCTAAACATCATCGAAAATCTATGGCTAGATCTCAAAAGAGCAGTGCATGCAAGATAGCCCAAGAATCTCAAAGAACTAGAATCCCTTTTCAAGTACGAATGGGCGAAAATCCCCTAAACAAGAATTGAAAGACTCTTAGCTGGCTACAGAAAGTGTTTACTTGCCAAAGGGGCGTGACTAAGTACTGACCATGCAGGGTGCCTGAACTTTTGCTGCGGGTCCTTTTCCTTTTTTGTTACTTTGAAAAGTAAAAGATGGAAATAAAAAAGTAATCTTGCTTAAAATATTAAAGAAATGTGTCAACTTTAACCTTTTGCTTTTTGGTTCCCGAGTTTGATCCAGTGACAGACCACCCCCGTGCGCGCTCTCAGTCCGTGCCGGGTTGATGTCGAGCTCGCAATTTGGCCTCGTAAAATAATACTGCAAAATGTCTGTGTGAGGAGTGGTGCCCCACACAGCCTTTCGAACTGCACCTTGTAAGGCATGAAAATGCCTGACGCTGGCATCTCAGGTCTGAGTCCGTGTCATCATCATCATCTTTTGGATCAAGTCATCTTTTACTCGGTTAGCTATTCACAGTAACAGAAATTTTGACCGGGGTGCCCAAACTTTTGCATGCCACTGTAGCTAGAATTGTATTTTTATTTTGTGTCCCCAAAATATTTATATATGTATTGTTCCATTTAAAAAAATAAAATATAGGACCTATGAAATTGTATTAAATGGTGGAACACCTTATGAAAAAGGCTTGGAAGTGGATCCAATACTCTCTAGAAGAGGTAGGGTATATCTATTTATACACAGATATTTATGATTCCTTCAACTATGTCCTAATCTTGTTTTACTTTGATATTTTAGCTAACTTTTTTGAACAGATTATTGCATCCAGGAAGCAACCTAAACTCCTAGTGAAGCTGAAGACACCATCTGGTCAAATGAGACATAGCCTGAAGTAGGTATTTCTAAACTGTGACATTTCATGTTTCATGAAACGATAAGATATGGGAGCATAATTATGCCATCAGGTCTGCTTTGCCTTTCAATTGTGGCTGATTTATTTAAAACTCATTCTCCTGAATTTTACCCATAACCCTTAATCCCTTAGCAAGACATTCTTATCTGGCCAGGCATAGTAAGTATATTTACCACATCAGATGTACATGGTCAGAGCAAGGCACACTAATGAGCAATGCTATTTGCTGTTAATAATTAGCTCTATTTTAATTGAGTACAAAGGTCAGAATTTTAAGAAGGTACTGAAAGTGTTTTAAACAACAAGGAAGTGAGAAACCAAGGCAACCATAGAAGGTGAGACTGGGGAATTAATAATCAGGACACAGGCTTTGATCTGTCTTCATGGTAGAAGATACTAAAAAGTATCCCAATGGTACTTGGAAATAAAGGCACTAAAGAGAGGAGTTTAAAACAATTATTAACATTGCTTTGTTAAGTTATTATTCTCTAATTAGAATGAAGACTGACAAGTTCTTCAAGGCCAGACTTGGCCTGCATTCTAGGTAACTAAAAGAAGTAGCTGCAAAAACTTCCAGTGCTTTACAGTACTGTGATCTTGTAAAACTTCCTAGATTATAGCAAGTTCCAATACAGATTGGAAGCCTACAAATGTATCAGCTGTATTCAAGGAAGGAGACAAGAAATCTATAAACTACTTAGCCCAACATTCATTACTGGGGAAGGAGTTGGAATCCACTGCTGACACCAGCATGTTCCTGATCTCATTGCTAGCTGTGGAGTTTGCATGTTCTCCCTGTGATTGCATTGATTTCTATTTTAGTTTCCTCCCATATCCCAAAGATTTGCAAGTTGATTGGTTAACTGGCCACTATAAATTGACCCTAGTTTGGAGGTGAGTGGTAGAATCTTGGGAGTTGATAAGAATGTGGGATAAATAAATAAAATGGGATTAATGAGGGATTAGAGTAAATGAATGCTTGATGGTTGAGATTGACTTGGTGAGCAGAAAACGCTGTTTCTCTGCTGTCTTTGTAATTTACAAAATTACAATAGTTTCCTGTCAGGGATTTATGCTTAACGAACGTATAAAAATGCAAGGTTGCTAGTTTAGTATTCTGGTCTTGTCTTTGGTCCCAGCTAGGCTAGATTACAGCATCTGCAGTCTATTATGTTTCCACTTAAATCTCTTGCTGTTGTTTGAAATTATAGTCAGCAGGATAAATGAAGTGGAATCAGTAGATCTAGTGTATTTGAGTATTTAAAAGGGATTTTCATTAAATGAAATATAAAACATTATGCCACAAGGTAAATGCTCATCAGGTTGTGGGTGATATCTTGGAATGGATAAAGAATGGTTTTCTAACAGAAAATAGTGAAGTTGGGATGAATAGGTCCTTAACAGATCTGCAACAGCGATTAGTGTTAGGGCCTCAACTATTTACAATCTTCGCGAGTGTAAACATGAAGAAATGAAGTGTTGCGGGAGGACACAAATAGTTTACATAGGAATGTAAATAAATAGAGTAGGCAAAAATTTAGTACATAAAACATAACGTGACTCTATCCATTACATTAGGAAGTATAGTAAAACAGAAAATACTGTGGTATGGGTGTTCTGGATGGCCTCATACATGATTCACAGGAGTAATGAGATATAGCAAGTAATTAAGAAGGCAAATGGAAAGTTGAAAGGAATGGAATACAAGAGGGAAATAGTCTTGTTACAACTGACAGCATGATATAACTGCTGTGGAATGTTGCATATAGTTTGTGTCTTTAGTAAAAGGAGGATATTCAGTATTTGCAATTGAGGCAGTTAAGGGAAGCATCTCTTGGTTGATTCCTGAGATGAAATGGTTGCATTAAGAAGATTGGGTCTATATTCAATGACAAGGATGAAATTACTGGCTAGTTAGCATAATGTTCTTTGTGTGAAAGTTATTGTAATCACTTCTAAGGATCAGTAAAAATCTTAATTTTTAAAGGTTCATTCATCACAGCAATCCAGATGGATTTGTTAAGGGAAGGCTGCATCCTAAAAATAATGGGTAATGAGGAGGATTGATGAGAGCAGCATGTTTGATGCAGTCTGCATAGATTTCGGCATGGGTTTTGATTACGTCCCACATACCAAGTTGATCAAAAAGTTATGAGCCCAAAAAAAGTATGGTAGAAATTAATCTAGTAGTCGGGGTCAAAGGGTAATCATTCACAGATAGAGTATATTGTGGCAGGAAAGATGTCAGCAATATAATTCGACAAGTAATTGGTTCCTTGCCTCTTATATATATTAAATGATTGAGACTTAGAGACAATAATAAAGAAGTAGGTAGGTGAAGTAAAAATCAGCTGCTTGATTGATATTGAGGAGGAAAGCTTTATATTTTAGGAAAATCTAGCTCTCTTAGTCAGTTGTCACTAAAATAGCAAATAGAATTTAATCCAGAGCTGGGAAGATCCAGACATGACAAAGGAGTATACAGAGTTAACATTTTCAGGCTGAAAACTTTTCAAAACAGCAATGTTATGTAAACAAATCAACTTGAAATGTTAAGTCTGTTTCCCTTTCCGCAGATGCTGCCTGAGCTAGTGAGTGTTTCTAGCAGTTTAGAACATGGAACAGAATGGCACAAGAACAGGCCATCATAGAGTCATAGAACAGTACAGCACAGAAACAGGCCCTTTGGCCCATCTAGTCTGTGCCAGACCATTTAATCTGCCTGCTCCAATCGGCCTGCACTGGGACCAGAGCCCTCCATATCCCTATTATACAAGCTTCTTTTAAACATTGAAATCGAGCTTGCATGTATTACTTGTCCTGGCAGGTCATTCCACAGTTCCATGATCCTCTGAATGAAGAAGTTTCCCTTCATGTTCTCCTTATACTGTCACCTTACACCCTTACCCAAGACCTCTGGTTGTAGTCTCACCCAACCTCAGTGGAAAAAGTCTGCTTATCTATACCTCAAATAATTTTGTATATCTCTATCAAATGTCCTCTCAGTCTTCTATGTTCCAAGAAATAAAGCTGTTACCTATTTAATTTTTTCTTATAACTCAGGTCTTCCAGACTCGGCAAGATCATTGTAAATTTTCTCTGCACTCTTTCAACCTTATTTACATCTTTCCTGAGGGTAGGTGACCAAAACTGCAGACAATACTCTAAATTAGGCCTCACCAATGTCTTATACAACTTCAATATAATATCACATCTCCTAGACTTTAGCATAATGTTTGTGCTGACCAAGATAGCAGTTTTAAACTACATGTATGCTAGCATGTGATAGTTTTCCATAATTCTCTGCTTGTTCATGTGCCTGTCTGAATGCTACTTAAACATTGCCATTGTATTTGCTTCTATCACCTCTCCTGGGATTTTCTGTTTGAATTGTGCAGCTGTAAAGGTCTTTATCCTACAGCTATGGCATGACAATTAAAATTCTGTTCTTGGTGGCTGGCTCCTATTAAATAATTGCTTCCTTTATTTGCAGCTTGCTTCCAGAAACACTGGTTGGTCCCAAATGCTACATCCACTTATTGGCCTTTTATCGACAGTTACTTGCAGAAGCACTTCTTAAAGACAGAATTAATATGCAAAGTGCCGGTGAGAATGCTAAGCCAAAAGCCTCCATTATATCCAATTCTGAAAGTTACTGTGATATTAGACTAGGAATTGCTCAGACTTAAATGTATTTCTAAAAGCACGTTATATTAGATTCAGTGAAGCTGGTTGAATTTATGCAGTGGGTGAGTGGCTGAAATGGCATCATGCTAGGATAAACCACTGGTTGGTGCTGTTAGCTAATCTCACCCATAGAGAACTGTGTGTGTGACAATTGGCTGAAGTGGCTGTGCATTAGGGGCATGGAGAATTGTCCTGATTTCCTGCTGTTGATTACTTAGATTAGATTAGATTAGATTCAACTTTATTGTCATTGTGCCGAGTACAGATACAAAGCCAATGAAATGCAATTAGCATCCGATTGGAAGTGCAAAAGAATAGTATTATTTACAAAATAACTGTGAATAAAAAGTAAGTGCTACAACATACAAATATGAAAGTGCTGAGACAGTCCAATATGGGTGCAATATTACTTAGCGCTGTGACGTGAGGTTCAGCAGGGTCGCAGCCTCAGGGTGGAAGCTTTTCCTGAGCCTGCTGGTTCGGGAGCGGAGACTCCTGTAGCGTCTACCGGATGGGAGGAGAGTAAATATGTCTCTGTAAACAAAGGATAGTTGTGCTTAATCTTGCCCCCATTCATCCTCGAGGTAAGCTTCTAAATCATAGCTATTTAGTAAACTAATGGATGAAAGCTGGCACCTGAGCAATTAAGAGGAAGGGATGGGTGGTAGTAAGAGACAATAGTTCAAAATTGCCTTAATTTACAGAAGTTGTAACTGGTGTTCATGACCAGGAAGTTTTCTTAGGTTGGTATTTTATCACTGTTTGCAGTATAATTTACTGAGGGAGAGCTAGTTCTGCCACATACTGGAGTAAACTGTTATTTCAGAAATTTGACATGCTAAGGTGAAACAAAGCATATCAATGGGTAGAATCTGTGGCAAAATTACAAACATAACGTTTAAAACAAACTAGTATGCTATCATAGAACTATAATGGTTTTCAGTATCAATGGATTATTATTTTTCTGCAAGCTTTTTTGTCGTAGATTCTTTCTGACAGAATCAAGGATCAACTTATGTGCCATACACACTCAATGGTCACTTTGCTAGGTGCACCAATACAACTGCTCGTTACTGTAAATATCTAATCAGCTAATCATGTGGTAGCAACTCAATGCATAAAGCATGCCATCATGGTTAAGAGATTCAGCTGTTGCTTAGCCCAAACATCACATTGGGGAAGACATGTGATTGATGGTATTTTATTGAGAGATACAGTGTATAACAGGCCCTTACAGCCCTTTGAGTTGTGCCGCCAGCAACCTACCTATTTTAACTCTAGCCTAATCACGGGACAGTTTACAATGGCCATCTAACCTACGTCTTTTGGAGGAAACTGGAGCACCTGCAGGAAACACACGCATTCCATGGGGAGGACATATAAACTCCTTAAAGAGGATGCTGGGATTGAACTCCGACATCCTGAGCTGTAATAGCTTCACGTTAACCACTACACTACCGTGGCGTCCTTAATCTAAGTGACTTCGACTGCGGCAGGTAGGGAACTCCTGCTCTAGAGATTACAGAGAATGGTGTGAAAGACAAAAAAAAATCCAGTGAACAGCAGTTTGTGAGTGAAAATGCCTTGTTAATGAGAGAAGTCGAAGGAGAATAGCCAGACTAGTTCATGCTGACAGGAAGGCGACAGTAACTCAAGTAACCAGGAGCATTTCTGAACACATAACACATCAAACCTTGAAGTGGATAGGCTACGGCAGCAGAAGACCGTAAACATACATTCAGTAGCTGCTTTATTAGGTCTGGAAGGACCTAATAAAATGGCCATTGAGTGTACACTTGCATGTATTAGGAATTTGCTATGGTGTGTTGATTTGACATGCAACAAAAACAACAATTATAAAGAATAAAGAATTATATGTGTAAAACAAAGTTAGAGGTTAAAGTGCAGATATGGAATGAAATATGCATAAATACATAAATACCAGCATGAATTTACAATGTAAACAGCATTATAAAAACAAAAACAACAGGAATTCTGCAGATGCTGGAATTCAAGCGACACACATAAAAGTTGCTGGTGAACGCAGCAGGCCAGGCAGCATCCGTAGGAAGAGGTGCAGTCGACGTGTCAGGACTAACTGAAGGAAGAGTGAGTAAGGGATTTGAAAGTTGGAGGGGGAGGGGGAGATCCAAAATGATAGGAGAAGACAGGAGAGGGAGGGATAGAGCCGAGAGCTGGACAGGTGATAGGCAAAAGGGGATACGAGAGGATCATGGGACAGGAGGTCCGGGAAGAAAGACAATGGGGGGGGGACCCAGAGGATGGGCAAGAGGTATATTCAGAGAGACAGAGGGAGAAAAAGGAGAGTGAGAGAAAGAATGTGTGCATAAAAGTAAGTAACAGATGGGGTACGAGGGGGAGGTGGGGCCTTAGCGGAAGTTAGAGAAGTTGATGTTCATGCCATCAGGTTGGAGGCTACCCAGACAGAATATAAGGTGTTGTTCCTCCAACCTGAGTGTGGCTTCATCTTTACAGTAGAGGAGGCCGTGGATAGACATGTCAGAATGGGAATGGGATGTGGAATTAAAATGTGTGGCCACTGGGAGATCCTGCTTTCTCTGGCGGACAGAGCGTAGATGTTCAGCATTATAAAAAGTGGTTTAAACATGAAGCTAAAACCAATCTCAGTGCCCACTCTGTGTTATTAGTATAATTCACTGATTGAATAAATATTCCTATGTCTCTTTCTATAATAATGTAATGACTTTTGTCTTAATTGTTCTACATGGAAAGAAATTTTATTTTATTTAACGAAACTGTGTGGAGTGGGTCCTTGTGGCCCTTCGAGCCGCACCACCTCAGCAACCCCACAAATCTGATTAACCCTAACCTAATCACTGGACAATTTACAGTGACTAATTCACTGGTATGTCTTTGGACTGCGGGAGGAAACAGGAGCATCCGGGGAAACCCATGTATTCCATGGGAAGGACCTACTGAGACTCCTTATAGAACGGCGCCGGAAATAGACTCCCAACTCGGAATTCCCCGAACTGTAATAATGTTGTGTTAACCAGTACGCTACTATGCTCCCTTTTAATCATATCTCTCACTCTCTTGCTGACAATTTTACATGAATGAACCCACTTCATTCAGCTCCCATCATGAATTGCTAACCACAGAAGTGTTTTATTTACCGTACTGAAGCTGTTCATAATATTAACTGTACAGGCTTTCTCTGCTGTACTCAAGTTAGTAGTGGTGTAACCCAATATTACCCCAGAAAGTTTTTATGTAATGCATACTCCCTTCACAATAACAGCTCCCAACTGCTTTATCAATAAATTTGTTTGATTACCTCAGTAACTGCAACAATGATGTGACTTTCATCAGTAGATCAAAAGTCTGATTTTGAGACAGTTTGTCTAATCTTTGTCTAATTTGCATTGCACAAGGAGATGTGAGATGTTACCAAAGTACAGGGTTTTTCTACAACTGGAAATGGAGGAGCCTGATTGGCTGAGAAAACCCCTCAATTATTGTGGTAGCATACCACCCCGGGCTGTGGCAAATGCCATAGGTGCTATCAGTTTAAAAATGTAAGCTAACGCTACTTAATGCATTGCCTATGAATGTAGAATGAAAAGGTGTTAAATGGTTTATTCTTATTTTTTTATTATGATTAAAGCGTAATTTTAAAAAATTAGAATAAAGTGCACATATTGACATTGATTTTTATTGTTTATTTGCATTATAGATCTCATCTGTAACCCAGTGTTGGCAACGTTTTCAGAACTTGTGGAGCAAACTGATATTGTAGATGCTTTAAGGGTAAGTCTTCCGTTGAGATTTTGCACTATTTTTATTGGCACAAAATTACTAAGCTACCAGTCTTTTGTTACTTCAGGACCAGCTTATTCCCTATTGTTGCATGCTCCAGTTTACAGAAGTTCCATAAACTATGTTCCAGCATTATCCTTGTCCTCATTGACTTCCAAGGAGTTTATTTTTACCATTACAGAGTTCATAGTTCTTCCGTCAGCAAATCCTTCTGTGCTCCTGTTAGGGTTTCAATGAATTCAACTATTCCTACCTGCAGTGCCTCTGTTTAGGAGGTATTTCTGTTGTTTAAAGCAAAGTTAACCATGTACAAATTGTTTCCTCAAAAAGAGAATTAAAAGTGTGTTGGTGTATTAATCAGACTGATATCCAATAGTCTGGCAATCCTACCAGTCCAACAATACCAAGGCTCTAATGTTGCTGGACTATCATAGCTTTACTGTAGCCTGATGATGCATTTCCTTGTGCTTGGGAATGTGTTAAATACATTAGATGTGCATTGGAAATGCAAGGTATAAAGTTATATTTGAACTTATTTTTAAATTCAAATGCATTCCTTTTTATATAGGCTCTTGAGAATTAGGATAGAAACGGACCGGTGGTAGTTTGCATTCTGATGACCCTGGGGCTTAGAGGAATGAAAGGTGGGGGAGTAGCATTGCTTGTTAGGGAAAATATTACAGCAGTGCTCAGGCAGGACAGATTAGAGGGCTTGTCTACTGAGTCCTTATGGGTGGAGCTGAGAAACAGGAAAGGTATGGCCACATTAGTGGGATTGTATTACAGACCACCCAATAGTCAACGAGACTTGAAAGAGCAAATCTGCAGAGAGATAGCAGGCAACTGCAGGAAACATAAAGTTGTGGTGGTAGGGGATTTTAATTTTCCATACATTGATTGGGACTCCCATACTGTTAGGGGTCTAGATGGTTTAGAGTTTGTAAAATGTGTTCAGGAAAGTTTTCTAAATCAATATATAGAGGGACCAACTAGAGGGGATGCAATATTGGATCTCCTGTTAGGAAACGAATTAGGGCAAGTGACAGAAGTCTGTGTAGGGGAGCACTTTGGTTCCAGTGATCATAACACCATTAGTTTCAATTTGATCATGGACAAGGATAGATCTGGTTCTAGGGTTGAGGTTCTGAACTGGAAGAAGGCCAAATTTGAAGAAATGAGAAAGGATCTAAAAAGCGTGGATTAGGACAGGTTGTTCTCTGGCAAAGATGTGATTGGTAGGTGGGAAGCCTTCAAAGGGGAAATTTTGAGAGTGCAGAGTTTGTATGTTCCTGTCAGGATTAAAGGCAAATTGAATAGGAATAAGGAACCTTGGTTCTCAAGGGATATTGCAACTCTGATAAGGAAGAAGAGGGAGTTGTATGAAATGTATAGGAAACGGGGTAAATCAGGTGCTTGAGGAGTATAAGAAGTGCAAGAAAATACTTAAGAAAGAAATCAGGAGGGCTAAAAGAAGACATGAGGTTGCCTTGGCAGTCAAAGTGAAGGATAATCCAAAGAGCTTTTACAGGTATATTAAGAGCAAAAGGATTGTAAGGGATAAAATTGGTCCTCTTGAAGATTAGAGTGGTCGGCTTTGTGCGGAACCAAAGGAAATGGAGATCTTAAATAGGTTTTTTGCGTCTGTATTTACTAAGGAAGCTGGCATGAAATCTATGAAATTGAGGGAATCAAGTAGTGAGACCATGGAAACTGTACAGATTGAAAAGGAGGAGGTGCTTGCTGTCTTGAGGAAAATTAAAGTGGATAAATCCCCGGGACCTGACAGAGTGTTCCCTCGGACCTTGAAGGAGACTAGTGTTGAAATTGCGGGGGCCCTGGCAGAAATATTTAAAATGTTGCTGTCTACGGGTGAAGTGCCAGAGGATTGGAGAGTGGCTCATGTTGTTCCGTTGTTTAAAAAAGGATCGAAACGTAATCCGGGAAATTATAGGCCGATGAGTTTAACGTCAGTAGTAGGTAAGTTATTGGAGGGAGTACTAAGAGACAGAATCTACAAGCACTTGGATAGGCAGGGGCTTATTAGGGAGAGTCAACATGGCTTTGTGTGTGGTAGGTTATGTTTGACCAATCTGTTGGAGTTTTTCGAGGAGGTTACCAGGAAAGTGGATGAAGGGAAGGCAGTGGATATTGTCTACATGGACTTCAGTAAGGCCTTTGACAAGGTCCCGCATGGGAGGTTAGTTAGGAAAATTCAGTTGCTAGGTATACGTGGAGAGGTGGTAAATTGGATTAGACATTGGTTCGATGGAAGAAGCCAGAGAGTGGTGGTAGAGAATTGCTTCTCCGAGTGGAGGCCTGTGACTAGTGGTGTGCCACAGGGATCAGTGCTGGGTCCATTGTTATTTGTCATCTATATCAATGATCTGGATGATAATGTGGTAAATTGGATCAGCAAGTTTGCTGATGATACAAAGATTGGAGGTGTAGTAGACAGTGAGGAAGGTTTTCAGAGCCTGCAGAGGGACTTGGACCAGCTGGAAAAATGGGCTGAAAAATGGCAGATGGAGTTTAATACTGACAAGTGTGAGGTATTGCACGTTGGAAGGACAAACCAACGTAGAACATACAGGGTTAATGGTAAGGCACTGAGGAGTGCAGTGGAACAGAGGGATCTGGGAATACAGATACAAAATTCCCTAAAAGTGTCGTCACAGGTAGATAGGGTCGTAAAGAGACCTTTTGGTATAATGGCCTTTATTAATCGAAGTATTGAGTATAAGAGCTGGAATGTTATGATGAGGTTGTATAAGGCATTGGTGAGGCCGAATCTGGAGTATTGTGTTCAGTTTTGGTCACCAAATTACAGGAAGGATATAAATAAGGTTGAAAGAGTGCAGAGAAGGTTTACAAGGATGTTGCCGGGACTTGAGAAACTCAGTTACAGAGAAAGGTTGAATAGGTTAGGACTTTATTCCCTGGAGCGTAGAAGAATGAGGGGAGATTTGATAGAGGTATATAAAATTATGATGGGTATAGGTAGAGTGAATGCAAGCAGGCTTTTTCCACTGAGGCAAGGGGAGAAAAAAAACAGAGGACATGAGTTAAGGGTGAGGGGGGAAAAGTTTAAAGGGAACATTAGGGGGGGCTTCTTCACACAGAGAGTGGTGGGAGTATGGAATGAGCTGCCAGACGAGGTGGTAAATGCGGGTTCTTTTTTAACATTTAAGAATAAATTGGACAGATACATGGATGGGAGGTGTATGGAGGGATATGGTCCGTGTGCAGGTCAGTGGGACTAGGCAGAAAATGGTTCGGCACAGCCAAGAAGGGCCAAAGGGCCTGTTTCTGTGCTGTAGTTTCTATGGTTCTATGGACCCTAGGGACTTACACTTAGTGTACAAGTACAAACATAGTCATAGTCATACTGGGACATGCCCTCTTCTCTTTACTACCACAAGGAAGAAGCACAGAAGCCTGAAGACTCTCATTCAACATTTTAGCAACAGTTTCTTCCCCTATGCTATTAGATTTCTGAAAGGTTCATGAACACTACCACTCTATTTCTCTTTTGCACTATTTATTTGTTAATTTAAAAAATTAACTTTAAGTAATTTATTACGCTTGCACCGTACTAATGCCAGAAAACAAAAAATTCGCAACATATGTCAGTGACGATAAACCTGATTAAGATTCTGAGATTCTAGTTCTGTTTACTTTGAGTCTAAACAAAAGTCCTGCTATATTTCTCTCTCTCCTTTGCATTGCTCATTTAAAAAAAAATCCCATTGACAATGGGATGGGGGGAATTAAAAACATGCTTGTTATTTCAAAGGAATGAACACTTCAAGTAATCAGCACTACTTCATTCCCTACTTCACTGGTTTTCTGTCGAAGAAGGAATTTGACAGAAATGTTATCTTTTACTCACATCTGTTTAAAAATTCAGTTTGCTTTTGTTATGAACACTTACAACTGTGGGAAGCCCCACCTGATGCTTGTTTCCATCTAATACTTTGTGAATCTTTTTCTGGTGATACATTTCTGTAGTGTTTGGGAATGTGTTGAATACATTAGTGGTACTATTTTATTTAGGAAGTGCTTTTTTACTTTGGAGTTATCAAGCATTCCCTTTGAGACATTCGATGGAGACATTGTATTTATTTACTTGAACACTTGATGGAGTTCACTTTAATGTCAATTGATCTCTTGTGAACTTCGCATAATGCCTGAAGTCATACCATAAATTCAGCAAATACTTCCTTTTCTCAATTCATTAATCTCTACTAGATATGCTCTCTTGCTGCTGCTTTGTAAAAGGAATGAATATGCAGCTGTATGTGAGTATTATGCCTATTTCCTTACTTTGCTTTCTCCCACTCAGTTGATTTATAATTTAATAGTCAGATCAGAACAGACTATTCACATTGACATTGACAAATTTAAACTCCTTTGTATTTCTGTTAAATATGTTGAGTACATCTCAATGAAATTCACACACACAATCTGACATCCAGCATGGCTGCTCTGAAATTTAGAACTCTACTTTTGCTCACAAGATTGCCACCTTATCCTGAACGTCGGGTTTAGTGCTTCCACTGGCTCCTTCTTCAGACCCAGAAATCATTAGTTAATTATACACTTGTGGTTCTCGCTACCTGAGAGCAAACCCTGTCCTTTTGGACAACTCTAATCTGTTCACTCAGCTGTTGGAGAATTTCCCTCTCCAGTTCCTACCAATCACCAATGAATTGATGTTGCTTATTCTGGTAATCCATTGCTTTATGCTAATCAAAAATATCTCCCAGGTACAGAATAATTTTGCATCTATAGGTTTCTGGTTCACTGCTGACTCTGGAGGTGCAATATCATACTGTATTTCTCCTCCTTTATTCATGCTTATATTCAAACTTCTATCATTCAGAATTCCCAAGAGAAGTGCCCACAACCCTTTTCATAGATCATTGAATATTACAGCACAGTTCAGGCCTTTCGGCCCATATGTTGTACCACCTTTTTAACCTACTCTAAGATATAGGTAATCATTCCCTCCTATATAACCCTCCTTTTTTATTAACCATGTGCCTATGTAAGAATTTCTTAAATGCCCCTAATGTATCTGCCTCTACCACAACCCCTGGCAAGGCATTCAAGCACCCACCACTTTTCTGTGTAAAGAACTTACCTCTGATGTCCTCTTATATGCTCCTCCAATCAAAGTAAAATTATGCCCCTTTGTTTTAGCTATTTCTGCTCAGGGGAAAAAGTCTCTAGCTATCCATTCGATTTATGCCTCATCATTTTGTACACTTCTATTAAGTCACTTTTTATTCTCCTTCGCTCCAAAGAGAAAGCCTTAGCTCACTCATCCTATCTTCGTAAGACGTGCTTTCTAGTTCAACAGCATCCTGGTAAATCTCCACTACACCCTCTCTAAAGCTTCCAAATCCTTCTTCCATTAATGAGATGATCAGAATTGAACACCACATTCCAAGTGTGTTCAAGGCTTTATAGAACTGTAACATTATCTTGCGGCTCTTAATCTCAGTTCCCAACAAATAAAGGCCAATGCACCTATCAACTTGTGTGGCATCTTTGAGAAATCTATGAATATGGGCTCCAAGATCCCTCTATTACTCCACAATGCTAACAATCTTGCCATTAACCCTGTATTATGCCTTCAAATTTGACCTTCTACAATGAATCACCTCACACTTTCCCAGGTTGAACTCCATTTGCCACTTCTCAGCCTGGCTCTGCACCCTGTCAATTCCCATTGCAACTACAACAAATCCACAAATCCATCAAGCTTTGTGTCATCTGTAAACCTACTAACCCGCTCTTCCACTTCCTTATGCAAACCATTCATAATAATCACAAAGAGCAGAAGTAGCACCATATGGGCCAATACAGATCCATGCAGAGCGCCATTGGTACACTGACCTCCAGGCAGAATATACTCCATCTACTATCACCCTCTGCCTTCTGTAGAGAAATCAGTTCTGTATCCAGGTTTCCTTGGATCCTATGCCTCTTGTCTTTTTGAATAAGCCTACCATAGTGAGCCTTATCAAATGGCTTACGAAAATCTACTTACACTACATCCAGTTCTCTACTGTTATCAATGTGCTTTGTCACATTGTCAAAGAGTTCAGTCTGGTTCGTGAAGCATGACCTGCCCCTCACAAAGCCATGCTGAATATCACTAATCAGACCATGTTTAACCAAATACTCACAAATCCTGCCTCTAAGAATCCTCTCCAATAATTTGCCCACTGCTGATGTAATACTTGTTGGTTTACAATTCCTTAGGTTATCCCTACTCCCTTTTCTTAAAAAAAGGAATGTAATTTGCCACCCTGTAATCATCTGGTATTGCTCCCTGTGGCCAGTGAGGATGCAAAGTTCATCACCTAGGGCTGAGCACTCTCTTAGAAACATAGAAACATAGAAAATAGGTGCAGGAGTAGGCCATTCGGCCCTTCGAGCCTGCACCGCCATTTATTATGATCATGGCTGATCATCCAACTCAGAACCCAGCCTTCCCTCCATACCCCCTGACCCCTGTAGCCACAAGGGCCATATCTAACTTCCTTTTAAACATAGCTAATGAACTGGCCTCAACAGTTTGCTGTGGCAGAGAATTCCACAGATTCACCACTCTCTGTGTGAAGAAGTTTTTCCTAATCTCGGTCCTAAAAGGCTTCCCCTCTATCCTCAAACTGTGACCCCTCGTTCTGGACCTCCCCAACATCGGGAACAATCTTCCCGCATCTAGCCTGTCCAATCCCTTTAGGATCTTATACGTTTCAATCAGATCCCCCCTCAATCTTCTAAATTCCAACGAGTACAAGCCCAGTTCATCCAGTCTTTCTTCATATGAAAGACCTGCCATCCCAGGAATCAATCTGGTGAACCTTCTTTGTACTCCTTTGTACTCTCTTCCTTCACTTCTCATGGGAACCTGGGATACATCCCATCTGGCCCCAGGGACTTATCTAGCTTAATATTTTTCAAATTTTCCTAACAGCAGTATGTTTCAGCTTATTTCACATAAGCTGTAAAATCAGCTTATTTTACACTGTCCTCACAATCGTTAAGGTCTTCTCACCGGTAAATACTGAAGCAAAGTATTCATTAAGGATCTCCCTTACCTCCACTGTCTCTAAGGACATGTCTACTAACCCTTATTGGTACTACCCTCACTCTGGCCATCCTCCTGCCCTTCAAATATGTGTAGAACAGCTTGGGGTTTTCCTTAATCCTACTCGCCATAGTCTTCCATTGCCCCCTTCTAGCTCTGCCAAGTATATTCTTTAGCTTCCTGGCTACCTATATCTCTAGAGCCCTGTCTTATCCTTGCTTCCCAAACCCTAAATAAGTTTCTTCCTTCCTCTTGACTAGGTGTACCACATCTCTTGTAAACCATCGCCATCTTTTCCTTGCCTGAATGGAAAAACCTATCCAGAAACCCCAGGAAGTACTCCCTCAACAACCTCCATTTTTCTGTGTGTATTTCCCGGAGTACATCTGTTCCCAATTTATGCTCCTGAGTTCCTGCCTTATAGAATTATAATTTGCCTTCCTCAATTAAATATTTTCTCATACTGTCTGCTCCTATTCTTCTTCAAGGCTATAGTAAAGGTCAGGGAGTTGTGGTTACAGTCTCTGAAATGCTCTGTCTCTGAGAGATCTGACTTCTGACCTGTTTCATTGCCTCACACAAATGCAATATGGCTTCTCCTATAGTTGGTCTGTTTACATAATGTCAGAAATCCTTCCTGGATGCAACTAACAAATTCTGCCTCATGCAAGCTTTTTGCACTAAGGAGGTGCCAATCAATATTATTTGTTATGTTATCTGTTATTGTTGCACCTTTCTAAAACTTGCCTCCTGATCTGTTCCTCAGTGTCTCTGTTGTTATTGGGCATTCTATTGACTACTCCTAGTAGAGTGATTGTTCCCTTCCAGTTCTGACTTCTACCCTCACTGACTCAGTAGATAATGCCTCCACAATGTCTCCATTTCTGCAGATGAGACACTATCCCTGATTAGCCATGCCAGTTTCCCACCTCTTTCACCTCCCTCCCTGTTCCGTTTTGAAATATCTAAACCTCAGAACATCTAGTAGACATTCCTGCCCTTATGACAGCCAAGTCTTCATAATGGCCACAACATCATAGTTCCATATACTGACTCATGCTCTAAATTCATCATCCTTGTTCCTAATACTTGCATTAAAATAGACACACTTCAGCCCATCCCACCTACTAAAATTTTGCCCTATCAACTGCTTATCCTTCCTCACAAATTTTCTACATGCTACATCTACCTCGATACTAACTTCCATCTTCTATCTATTATTGTGGTTCCCATCCCCCTGCCAAACTAGTTTTAAACACCTCCCCCCCACCCCCAGCAGTTCTAGCAAATCCACCCACAAGTGTATTGGTCACCCTGAGGTTCACGTATAACCTGTCCTTTTTGTACAGGTCATACATTCTTCAGAAGAGATTCCAATGATCCAGAAATCTGAAACTCTGCCCCCTGCACCAATTCCTCAGTCAAGTTATTCATCTGCCAAATCATCCTATTCTTACACTCACTAGAACATGGCATAGGCAGCAATCCAGAGATTACTACCCTTAAGGTTCTGCTTTTTAGCTTTCTACCTAGCTCACTATATTCTTTCAGGACCTCAGCCGTTTACCTCTATGTTGTTGATATCAATATGTATCACAATTTCTGGCTGCTCACCTCTCCTTTTAAAATGCTTTGGACCTGATCCAAGGTGTCCCTGACTCTGACACCTGGGAGGCAACTTAGCCTTCTTGTGTCTCTTTCACATCCATAGAATCTCCTGCTTGCTCCTCTTAACTTGACTCCTTTATCATCACTTACACAGTGAATGGTATGGCACTGAGGAGTGTGGTAGAACAAAGGGATCTGGGTATACAGGTCCATAATTTGTTGTAAGTGGCATCACAGATAGATCAGGTCATACAGAAAGCTTTTAGCACATTGTTCTTCATAAATCGATGTATTGGGTACAGGAGGTGGAATGTTATGTTGAAGTTGTGTAAGATGTTGGTGAGGCCGAATTGTGTGCAGTTTTGATCACCTATCTACAGGAAAGATGTAAACAAGGTTGAAAGAGTGCAGAGAAAATTTACAAGGATCTTTAAACGCAAACAACAGGAATTCTGCAGATGCTGGAAATTCAAGCAACACACATCAAAGTTGCTGGTGAACGCAGCAGGCCAAGCAGCATCTATAGGAAGAGGCGCAGTCGACGTTTCAGGCCGAGGAAGTTGCTGGTGAACGCAGCAGGCCAAGCAGCATCTATAGGAAGAGGCGCAGTCGACGTTTCAGGCCGAGACCCTTCGTCAGGACCCTTCGTCCTGACGAAGGGTCTCGGCCTGAAACGTCGACTGCGCCTCTTCCTATAGATGCTGCTTGGCCTGCTGCGTTCACCAGCAACTTTGATGTGTGTTGCTTACAAGGATCTTGCTGGGTCTGGAGGAGCTGAGTTATAAGAGAAGATAGAATAGATTAGGACTGTATTCTTTAGAATGTAGAAGACTGAGAGGAGATTTGATAGAAGTATACAAAATTATGAGGGTTATAGATGCGATAAATACAAGCAGGCTTTTTTCATTGAGGTTGGGTGGGACTACAACCAGAAGGTCATGGGTTAAGGATGAAGGCTGAGAAGTTTTAAGGGAATATGAGGGAAAACTTCTTTACTCAGGCTCGTGAGATTGTGGAATGAGCTGCCAGCACAAGTGGTCCATGCGAGCTCAATTCAAACTTTTAAGAGGAGTTTGAATAGGTGCATGGACAGTAGGGATATGGAGAGCTATGGTCCTGGTTCAGGTCAATTGGAGTAGCTGTTTAAATGGTTTGAGCATGGACTAGATGAGGGCCTGGTGTGGAAAATGAAAGCCATGCACTTTAACTAATCTATGTTGTTTACCTGTGGTTCTCTTTCTCCTTAAGATTAAATAAACAAGCTATTTTAAAAAGGGGTATCTACAGTGTACGCTTGCAACTAGGTAAAATAAATCGGCCAGATGCCTTTGAATTTTGAGAGACAAATGCATGTAATCAAAAAATTTCACATAGAGCAATCTCTTAAATTAATCCCAGATTAATTAACAATCCGTCATTTTCTGGAATATAATGTAGTTACTCTACCCTAAATGATCTTTCACCTGGCATTTCTGTCAATAATGGCAGTTCAATGAATAACTTGTAAACTTCACTATATCAAAGCAAACAGAGTATGCTTTTGATTTACTGCATCCTAACAGGGAAGAGTTTGACTGGTTTCTGCTGTTTGTTACCAGAATCAGAAGAATCCGAGTCAGTTTTATTATCACTGGCATATGTTATGAAATGTGTTGTTTTTGTGGCAGCAGTACAATGCAGTACATAATCAAAACTGTGAATTACAGTAAATATATATTTAGTCAAATTAGAAAAGTAGTGAGGTAGTGTTCATGGGTTCAATCACCATTCAGATATCTGATGGCAGAGGGGATGAAGCTGTTCCTAAATCATTGAGTGTGTGTCTTCGGATGCCTAATCTCAAATAATAATGAGGCAGCCTACAGAGAAGAAGTCATCAGCCTGGCACAGTGGTATTAAAACAACCTCTCCCTCAATGTTGCAAAATCAAAGGAGCTGGTTGTGGACTATAGGAGGAATAGAGATAGGGTAACCCCTATTGACATCATCGAGGATTTGGGATTGAGAGGGTGAACAGCTTTAAGTTCCTCAGCATTCACATCGCCGAGGGTCTCACGTGGTCTGTACATACTGGATGCATGGTGAAGAAAGCACAACAGCGCCTGTTTCACCTCAGACGGTTGAAGAAGTTTGGTATGGGCCCCCAAATTCTAAGAACTTTCTACAGGGGCACAATTGAGAGCATCCTGACTGGCTGCATCACTGCCTGGTATGGGAACTGTACTTCCCTCAATCACAGGACTCTGCAGAGAGTGGTGCGGACAGCCCAGCACATCTGTAGATGTGAACTTCCCACTATTCAGGACATGTACAAGGACGGGTGTGTAAAAAGGGTCCAAAGGATCATTGGAGACCTGAGTCACCCCAAACACAAACTGTTCCAGCTGCCACCATCTGGAAAACGATACCGCAGCTTAAAAGCCAGGACCAATAGGCTCCGGGACAGCTTCTTCCACCAGGCCATCAGACTGATTAATTCACGCTGATACAATTGTATTTCTATGTTATAGTGACTGTCCTGTTGTACATACCATTTATTACAAATTACTATAAATTGCACAATGCACATTTAGATGAAAATGTAAAGATTTTTACTCATGTATATGAAGGATGTAAGTAATAAAGTCAATTCAATTCCTGTGCCTCCTCTCTGATGGTAGCAATGAAAAAAGGGCATATCCTGGTTGATGGGAGGCCTTAATAATGGATGCCTCCCTTTTGAGGCATCACTCCTTGAAGGTGCCCTGGATGCTATGGATGCTAGTGCCCATGCTGAAGCTGACTGAATTCACAGCTTTCTGCAGGTTCTTTCAATCCTGTGTGGTAGTCTGCCCATACCATATGGTGATACAGCCAGTTAGAATGCTCTCCACAGTATACCTGTAGAAATTTGCAATTGTCTTTGGTGACGTACCAAATCTCCTCAAACTCCAAATGAAATACAGCCATGGTCATGCCTTCTTTGTAATTGCATCAATATGTTTGGCCCTGGATAGAACCTCAGAGATGTGGACACCCCAGAACTTGAAATTGCTCACTCTTTTCACTTCTGATTTCTTTATGAGGACTGATGTACGTTCCCTTGTCTTACCCTTTCTGAAATCCACAATCCATTCTTTGGTCTTACTGATGTTGAGTGCAAGGTTGTTGCTGTGACGTTACTCAACCAGCTGATCTATCTCGCTCTTGTACACCTTCTCGTCACCATCTCAAATTCTGTCAACAATGCTGTGTCGTCAGCAAATTCATAAATGGCATTTGACAGCTGATAGCTAAGTGACTACCATTGAAGTAGCAAACGACATTTAGGAAGCAAATGGAACACAAACATTGGACATACTAGAGTACAAATGGAACAGGCTCCTCTACCCAGAGTGTTTGTGCTGATCATGATGCCAACTTAAACTAATCTCATCTGTCTGCACATGAGATACAGTAAGAGATAAGATTCAATTTATTTCATACGTGTACATTGAAACATAGTGACATGTGTTATTTGCATCTACCAACTCAGTCCAAGGATATTCTCTGATTATCTACCCAATCTATGTCTTTCATAACTTAATATTATTTCTATCAGGTTACCCCTCAACCTCCAAAGCTCCAGAGAAAACTATGTGAATCTTTTTGCACCCTCTCCAAAGCCTCCATATCTTATTTGTAATGTGGTGATCAGAAGAGCACATGGTACTACCAATGTGACCCTACCCACTAAAACTTGGAAGTTGACATTGAACTGAGGCAAACTGACATAATAATTATTCAACTAGTAGAATACAGCACAGGAACACACTTTCCAGCAATTTCTGTGCTGATCATGCTAATTTAAACCAATTCTATTTGCCTGCACGTAGTCCATCTCCGTCCATTCTCTGCCTGTTTATCTTAAATGCATACCTCTCCACATGTCTCTTAGAGGTTACTATTGTATCTTTCCATCAACTTTCCTGGCATTGGCTTCCAGGCACCTACTGCACTCATGAAAAATAACTTGTCTCATAAATATCATTTAAACTCTTCCCCCCCCCCCCCACTTTAAAACTATGTCCTCTAGAATTGACATATCCATCCTGGGAAAAAGACCCTGACTCTATCCTGTCTGTGCCTCTCATAAATTGTATACATCTATCCGGTCACCCCTCAGCCTCTGAAGTTCTGGAGAAAACAGTCCAAGGTGGTCCAATATTTCCTTATAATTAATAATCTCTAACCCAAGCAAAACCCTGATGAATCCCTTCTACACCTTTACCAAAGTCTTCACATCCTTCCTGTAATTTGGTGACCCAGACTACATCTAATGTTCCACATGTGGCCCAACCTAGATTTTATACAGCTGTAATATGACTTCCCAACTTTTATACTTAATGGCCCAAATACCATATGACTACTTTAATGTGTTGTCTACATTGGTAGCAACTTTCAGGGAGCTATAAACTTGAACCACAAGATCCCTTTGTACATCAATGCTCCGAAGGGTCTTGCCATTTACTGTAAACTTTTCACTTATGTTTGACCTCCGAAGGTGCAACACTTCACACTTGTTTGAATTAAACTTCATCTACCAATTCTCTATCTATGTTTCTAACTGATCTATATCTTGCTGTATCCTTTGACAACTTTCCTCACTATTCATAATTCTACACAGACCTTCAGTCAGAGTAATAGTCTTCCATTGCTAGCTCCTGCCTTCAATGGCCAAGCCAATCTATTAAGGCTCCATGAATTCTATGTGTCTTAATCTTCTAGTTCAGCCTACCATGAGGGGCCTTGTAAAATGATTTATTAAAGTTCATATAGACAATATCAGCTGACCTACCTTCCACAAACATCTTCATCACCTCCATAAAAAAAATTCAAAAGATATATCTGTTCTGCACAAATCCATGCTTTTCCAGATGTGTGTAAAGTCTATCCCTAAGAATTTTCTACAATAATTTCCCCACCACTGATATAGTTCTCTGACACATAATTTTGAAGTTTATCTCTTTCATCATAGGAACATCATTGGCTAATCTTCAGTCCTCTGGGAATTTGACTGTATCCAAAGAGGGATACAAGAACCTTTGTCAAGACCCCAGAAATCTCCTCTCTTGCCCCTTTAAGAATCTAGAATAGACTTCATGAAGCAGTAAGAACTTAACCACCTTTAATGTTCCTTATCATAGTAGAATTATCGCCACCTTGATATCAACATCACTAGGACATCAACATACCCCTCTCTGATTTCGCTATCCCTCATGTCCTTCTCCTTGGTGCATATTGATTTTCTCAACTTGTATTCTTCCTCTGGCCCCAGGCTTAAATTCCCTACTTTGCCTTAAAATTGATTTTATGCTACCCCTAGTGACTCTCTCTCTAGTTATCCTCTTGTTTTTAATGTATGTATTCCTTGGGATTCTTTATAATGCTACTCAGCAAAAGCATTTATTTCATGGCCTATTTTAGCCCCCTAATTCCCTATTTTAGTTTTTTTTTCTGATTCTTTTATAATCCTCAAGGGCTTCCTAGACCTTGCATATGCTTCACTTTACTTGTTGATTAAATTTACAGAATTTATCATCATTTAGGCTTCCTGAACCTTGCCATCCTTGTAGGATTTCCTCATGGGAACATGTTAGTCTTAATTTCTGACCAGCTGGCTTTTAAAGGACTCCGAACAGTCAGATATGGTCTTATCTAATATTCACCCCAGCTCCTGCCTAATACTGCTGTGATTAGCCTTTCTGCAACTTAGCACTTTCCCCCAAGCTCCAGGCTTATCCTTATCCATAACTATCGGAAAACAAGGAGTTATCGTTACTGTTCTCCAAATGCTTTCCTATTGAATCTCTGATCACCTTGCCAGGCTCATCTCACAATACAAGGTCTAATGTGGCCCTTTTCCTGGTTAGATTACCAACATAATGTTTCAAGGAATCCTTATGGATCCACCTAACAAATTCATAGTAGTTATGTTGTCTGTGCATATTATGGTAAGGTTATTAAGTATTAGATTTTTATTTATGACACTTTGCATACTGTACTTGCCTTTTTATTTCATTTCTGTATTTTCGTACAAATTCTTTCCAGAGTCAACACATGCAAAGCTTCAGGGCCCAATAGTATACCAGGCTGAATTCTGAAAGACTGTGCAGCCCAACTGATGGAGGTGCAGACGGATGTTTTCAACATCTCTGGAACAATTCATTGTCTCCTTGGTTTTGAAGGTGGCAAAGAAGGCAACAGGAAGCTGCCTAAATGACTATTGTCCAGTGGCATTAACATTAACCATTATGAAATACCTTGAGTGGCTGGTCATGGAGCACATTAAAGCTTTCTCCTGGCTACATTGGACCTTTCCCAGTTCGCTTACCACTCAAATCGATCACTGACGATGCAATAGCCTCTGCCCACCACTCTCTTCCGTCCCACCTGGAAAATGGAGTCTTAGATGCCAGACTGCTATTTATAGACTTGCTCACCATTCAATACCATCTTACCTCACAAACTGATGGGGAAATGGTCCTTGCTTGGTCTCAATACCCCCCTCTGCAATTGGATACTGGACTTCTTAATAGTAAGGCCACAGTCAGTCCGTGTGAGCTGCAATGTTTCTTGTTTCATTATGCTGAGCACTGGCGCTCCCTAAGGCTGTATGCTCAGCCCACTGCTGTTCACACTAATGACGCATGACTGTGTCGCAGGATCCAGCTCACACCGTGTCATCAAGTTTGCAGTTGACACAATAGTGATTGGCATTGTCAAGAGCAATGATGAGACAGAGTATAGAGAGGAAGTGGAGTGGCTGGTGGATTGGTGTGAGAAGAACAACCTAAGCCTGAATGTGGAGAAGACAATGGAAATCATTGCGGACTTCAGGAGGGTGCAGATGAACCATCTCCCTCTGCGAATACATGACTCCTCCATAGGGAGAGTTAAGTGCTCCAAGTTCCTGAGAGTTCACATCACAGGTGACCTAACCTGGTCCCTTAATATCACCCCTTCCTGAACAAGAAGGCACAGCAGCACCTCCACTTCCTAAGAAGATTGAGGCAAGCAAGGCTCTCCCACACATCCACCCCCCCCATCTTAACTGTGCTTTACTGTTGAGACTGTCCTGACAAGTTGCATCGCTAGCTGATATGGGAGCAGCTGAGCATTAGACCAGAAGTTTTTACAAGGACTGTGAGAGCAGCTGAGAGGATCATAGGAGTCTCCCCACCATCCATCAGGAACAGTTATCAGGAGCGCTGCATATGTGGGGCCCTTAGTATTATTAAGGATCCCACCCATCCATCCAGCATCCTCCTTGACTTTATACAGTCAGGCAGGAGACTACAATGCATTAAAAACAAGAACGGTTAGAATGAGAAAACAGTTTCTTCTCCCAGGCCATTAAGCTTCTGAACTCCAGGCCCCATTGTATTCGAAATGTCACTGGTTACTCTGTTCTGTAACTTGTGATATTTAGTATTTATGCACTTTAGTTTGTTATTTATGTGTGATTCATCTGTAGATTTTATCCTTACTTTATAGTCATTTAACTCTATACATGCATATAACATAAACCATATAAACTTGACTGTATGGGATTCATACTCTATTCTGGAATGTGTGCCCCATGAAAGTTAAGAGCTTACAGTATAGTAACACACGTGCTCACTGGTACAACTACATCACGAGCTGGGTTTGCCTTTGAGGTGAGATGATTGAATGTGATGATGTGCTGCCTACCACTTGTCTGTGCTAGGTAGCACTTTTGGTATGCTCCTTTTAAGAGTTGGGATTGATCTGGTGTATCCTGGTATTGTTGGCAAATTTTTGTAGCCGGGGCATTTTCGTGAGCAACTAGATAAAACAATAGCAGACCATGTGAGGCCAAAGGAACTATTCTGACCTGAACATGTATGCCGTACATCAAGGATTAAAGAAACTGTATTTTTAAAAAAATTCTCTTTGCTTACTAAATTGCATTAGTGATTCTCCTTCAAAGTACTTCATTGACTGAAAACCAGTTTGGGACATCCTACAAGGGAGGTGAAAAATATTACAGAAATGCAGGTGTATTTGACTTTTTTATAGGGTTGTGTCAGTGCTGTGATGTTTTAATGTTGTGAGTGCCTTCAGATCAAAGGCTCAGTTTTGTTTGGATTTTATTTGTGCATTGTTCAAATATAAAGAGTCTAAGATGTCATTGGCTTAGAACCTATCCATTTGTTTGCTGTCTTCTTAACTGCCTTGGCATCCTTTGTTGTAACTTTGACCTGTGAATCATGTTGGCAACACTGATTGCTTGTCCTTATCAAGCTATGTGCACTGTAGACTTATGATTCTTTTTAGTTAGAATCTCAACTTGAGAAACACCTGAAATAACTCTGTGGAACAATGCAGATTAAGAGCTGAGACAAAATAATTATATATATTCCACAGAAACTACAAGCTATGTTTCAAACTTTGAACATCATTTATTTATTGATTGATTGATTGACGTGCAGTGTGGAATAGGCCCTTCCAGTCCTTCGAGCTGTGTTGCCCTGCCCTGCATTCCTCAGGCCTAGCCTGATCATGGGAAAATTTATAATGACCAATTAATCTTCCAACCAGTGCACCTTTGGACTGTGGGAGGAAACCAGAGCACTCTGTGGAAACTCACATGTTCACAAGGAGAGTGCACAAACTCCTTACAGGCAGCGGTGGGAATTGAACCCGGGTCACTGGTTGTGCTAACCTCTACGCTACTATGCTGCCTCAAACATCTTGACCCCAACTTGCATTTTAAATTGAGGAATTATCTGTGTAACTAGGAATAGACATCTCTCTCACTGATACTGATATGTTTGTTTTATATTTGACAGAGTGCGTGGTCTGAGAAGGAATTAACTGTGAAACGATCAGAGAAGGTAAATTTTATGTTTAGTTTTATTTATTTTAGTCAGATTTGCTTGTAAGTTAATGATATTGAAAGGCACTGTTAATTTAAAGAGAATAACAGACTTTTGAAAGATTGCTAGTTCCTATTAGATTGTTTTGTAGAAGTATAAAATTATTCAATAATAGCATTCAAAAGAGAGATGTACCAAAATAACTGAAAAGACAATAGAACAAATTTGTCTGTAGATTCTGAAAGAGGTGTACTTTTTCTCTAACCATTGTTTTGGATCTGCTGGTCCAAAATCAGTTCCCTGCTGAGGAAATCAAATTAGTTTTCAATGTTGGAAAGACAATTGATAGGATAGATGGAACATCTCTAGAGTAAAGCCTATATTTCCCAGCTAATCTCAATATTTGCTGTTTAATAGGTTAATGAGGGAAGGAAAACAAACAAAAGGGGATATGCAAGCTGTGAAATGTAGGTCAGAGTTGTGGCTAAAACCTTTCAACCAAAGTGAGAATGTGTAAATATTCAGAAGAGGCAGATGGGAAGGAATCCCTATAGAACGAAGGACGAGAAGAATTATAATCAAGTTAATAGTGGGAATCTTTGTGTTTCTAATGAATAATGGTCACGAACTTGTCCTCTGAGATGGAGACAGAAAAATACAGAAAAAAGAGACCCTTTGAAAGTGAAAGCAGCTTAAAAATTTGCAGTGAAGGAAATAATTTTTCAGTTGTTTATGGATAGAAGAAACAGCACCAATATAATCATAAATATACCAGATAAGGAGTTGAAGGTGAAAGGCTGAGTTGGTCTTGTTACGTACCCCGTAACTGGGTTGCCAAACCAGCAGAAATGGATCACTCAGTTGGAGTCTGGAGTACTAGAACTAAGAAAGTTTTATTAAAGAAACAAGCAACACAGTAATCGAAAGGATAATAAATGCAACAATTCAACAATGATAACCACACATGTGCACAGAATTAAGATAACAGCATCAATCAAGCTCTATCGTTGTCTAGGGGTAAATGACCAATTTCAAAATGACTCAAAGTTCAGTCCAGTTCGCAGTAATCGTTGCCATGGCGGTGGACAACGTGGGGGAAGAGAGAGATAGAATAGGAACAACTGATCATTCAGAACGGCTTCACTCACAGACCAGCGGGAAGGCTCACAAACAGCATTTGGGCGGGTCCTTGGTGATGTCACCTGAGGTCACCGACTGTGACCCCTCCTCCAGATGCGGTCGATCCTCTGCAGTGAACCCGGCACCCAGGCAAGGGCGGACACACACCGGGTTCCCGCTGATCGTACCTTTCCACCCTTGTCGTTGTCTGGCACTTCTCACCCACTCGTGAGAGGCGCACCGCTTCCAGGGTCTCGTTACCTCGGGTGGCGTGTGTCTGTCTTAGCGAACCTGTCCCTTTTTATCCCCCTGCTGGGGTATCGCCTGTCCATCACTTCAAACAGTTCAGGGTTCAAAGGGGGAGCCGCTCCAGACAGCTCCCTCTCCCACGTCCCTCCATTACACATCTCCAGACGCTGCTCCATTGTTCCTTATCTCTCCTTCCCCTGAGGGCAGGTGGCAGACCAACTGCTGATGCCACTGATGCTAGCCCAGGCCAGCAAACATCTTAATTTTATGTGTATTCTCGTAACAGTCTTGAAACCAAGAAAGCTCCATATATTAATGTGGATAAATGTGAAGTTATCCACTTTGGTGGCAAAAATAGGAAAACAGATTATTATCTGAATGGTGGCCGATTAGGAAGAGGGGAGGTGCAACGAGACCTGGGTGTCATTGTACACCAGTCATTGAAAGTGGGCATGCAGGTACAGCAGGCAGTGAAAAAGGCGAATGGTATACTGGCATTTATAGCGAGAGGATTCGAGTATAGGAGCAGGGAGGTACTACTGCAGTTGTACAAGGCCTTGGTGAGACCACACCTGGAGTATTGTGTGCAGTTTTGGTCCCCTAATCTGAGGAAAGACATCCTTGCCATAGAGGGAGTACAAAGAAGGTTCACCAGATTGATTCCTGGGATGGCAGGACTTTCATATGAAGAAAGACTGGATGAACTGGGCTTGTACTCGTTGGAATTTAGAAGATTGAGGGGGGATCTGATTGAAATGTATAAGATCCTAAAGGGATTGGACAGGCTAGATGCAGGAAGGTTGTTCCCGATGTTGGGGAAGTCCAGAACGAGGGGCCACAGTTTGAGGATAGAGGGGAAGCCTTTTAGGACCGAGATTAGGAAAAACTTCTTCACACAGAGAGTGGTGAATCTGTGGAATTCTCTGCCACAGGAAACAGTTGAGGCCAGTTCATTAGCTATATTTAAGAGGGAGTTAGATATGGCCCTTGTGGCTACAGGGGTCAGGGGGTATGGAGGGAAGGCTGGGGCGGGGTTCTGAGTTGGATGATCAGCCATGATCATAATAAATGGCGGTGCAGGCTCGAAGGGCCGAATGGCCTACTCCTGCACCTATTTTCTATGTTTCTATATCCAATGAAGATACGGGTTCAACGTATACTCATCTAAGTTTCCATACCTTTGATCTGGAGCAAGTGAGTAGAGTTGTTGCTCCATGTAAGAACAGTTTCAGCTTGATAGTTGATGGGGGGAAATAGTTGGGACCCTCTGACTATCCATCTGTGGAGTGGACCTGTTGAGAAATTGCATGCCAAAAGTGAGGGTGAGCTGGTTGAGGCCAAAGAAGTCTAACAGAGATGTTTGGAATGTAAGTACGAAGGGCTGCCCCAGGAGCAAAATAATGGCGACAAGGCAACAAGAATTGGAGTCAGTGGGGGAAGAGTAAACTGAAGCAATGGGTGTACCTGGACAGTTCCAATTGTGGGTTTTCCTGAGAAAGTGGAAGCTGGTGTTGCATGGTTAAGGGGCTATGAAGCAGAAGGCTGTGGATAGAGGATCAGTGACTGGGGGACAATGGCATGACATTCAGTGCTGGGGCTTTATTTTCATTTCCTACATATTTTCCTTACAACTGAGAGGTAGGTCATTCAGCCTGTTGATTCTATGTCGGGACTTCCGGTAGAGCTCATGGAGTGAAGTCGTGCTCTTGACTCGCTCCATTACCTCTGAGTTTTTTTTCTTATGATCAGCTATATTTAACTAACCATTAAGGCATCGACTTTTACAATAATCTGAAACAAATTGGGCTTTTTGATATTCGGATGCTTTTAAGGTCTGCTATGTCCAAGAACGGAAAAAACGGGAAAGGCGGCAAACCTCCGGTTAGACCGAAAGGTACCGATCTCCCTCCGACTGAACCGCCGTTGACTCTGAAAGTTATATCGAATCTAATTCAAAGGGAAATTTCAACCTCTATAACGGAGCTGATTCGTGCGGAAATTTCAATTAATTTCCAGAAAATTGCGGATTCAATCGATAAAATGCAAATATCTATCACGGAACATCAGTCGGCTATATCTAATCTTCAAAAATCCACGCAACAAAATGAACTCAAGATGGAGAAAATTGAAGAAACAATTACTTCAATGAAGAAAAAACTGGACTTTCTGACTTTTAAAAACTCTGACTTAGAATCCAGAATGCGACGGCAGAATATTCGAATTATTGGTGTTCGTGAAGCTGTTGAATCTGAGAACCCTATAAAGTTTTTTTCTCAACTTTTAAAAGATGCATTTCCTACCATATTTCCTGACCAACCACCGTTATTGGATCGGGCTCACAGAATTCCATCATATTCGTCTAAGTCAGATAAACCTCGGCATGTCATTTTACGTTTTCATTACTTTCAAGACAAGGAGAAACTGCTTCGATTTGTTCGATCTAAAGGTTATATTGATTTTTTGGATCTTCAGTTCCGATTTGTGGAGGACTTCAGCAAACAGATTCGGGATTAATGGGTTCGTTACAGATCTGTGATGTCGGAACTCTACAAGATGGATTTAAAACCAACCCTGCGCGTTTAAGGATTCGTACGCCTGATGGAGCCCTTCGTTTTTTTGAATCTCCATCGGATGCCCAGAGTTATTGGATCAATTGTCACCTTCAACATCTTAATGGTAATTTTTGATTATCTCCGTTTGATCGGAGGTTGTGAATCTGTCGGGTTTAATTTTTGGTTGCTTTATATGGGCAGAAAACTTTATTTTTGATTAATTAATATGGTTGCCAAACTTTCTTTCTAACTGTGTCATTCCTTTCTTTTTCCTTGGGGATTCTGGGTGGTTATTTCCTCAGCATCATTTCGTGTATTTCCTTTGAGGCCTTAAATTTCGTAGTCTTTAAATGTACTTTTTTCTGTAGGTTTTCCTAACTAGTTTATGTTAATAATTTCGTTTCTTTTTTTTTGGTTATCATAAGGTCTGTGGTCTGTTACGGTTTTCTTTATATTTTCTGGCTTTTTCTCTGTTTTATATCGTATTTGTCTTAACTGTTCTACTTTTTTTTATTCTTTTACTGTTTTATAACTAGCTGATCTTTTTTATATTTACACTTTTTTTAGTGAGCGTCTATCGGAAGTCATGGGGGTAGTTCTAGTGCTTGCTTCTTTCTGGTGGGTTTGCTTTAGATTTAGCCTTGGGGTCATGGGGTGGGGTGGTGGGAGGGGCTTCATGTTTTAGTTTTTTTCCTCTTGGGCTATTTACATTGCTGAAGCATTGGTTGCGTTCTCCTACCCGTTATCTCTGGTTTGTTCTGTTCCCTTTCCCGGTTCGTGGGTCGAACCTATCGTCAATCCTCTTTTTTGCGGGTTGACTTTAGGGTTTATGGAGTCTATTATTAATTTTGTCCCACTAATGGTCTTAATCATCCTATTAAAAGGAAAAAAGTTTTTAAAGTATTCCAGAGACTTAAAGCACATGTTCTATTTTTGCAAGAGACCCATGTAAATTCTGGAAGGGACAACAGTTTCATTCGAATTCTAACGCTAAGATTCGAGGCGTCTCTATTTTTATAGACTCCTCAGTTACTTTTGTACAACATGATATTATCTCTGATCCGAATGGTAGATTTCTACTGGTTAGTGGCCTACTATTCAATAAAAAAGTAGTTTTGGTTAACGTTTATGCTCCCAATATGGACTGCCCGGAATTTTATAAAACATTATTTAATCGGTTCCCGAATTTGAATGAGTTTTCATTGATCTGGGGCGGAGATCTTAATACTTGCTTATCTCCAGTTTTGGACCGGTCGGCTCCTCTACGGACCTTACCTAATAAATCTGCAACTTTGATTAACTCATTCCTCTCTGATTCTGGGTCGACGGATTGCGTTTTTTGCATCCTCAGGAAAAAGATTTTTCTTTTTTTTCACATGTTCACCATTCCTATTCAAGAATTGATTTTTTTTTGTTGACTCTCGGCTTATCTCTTCAGTGATTAAATGTGATTATGATTCTATAACCATTTCGGATCATGCTCCACTTAAGCTTTCTATTAAAATTCAGGTCAATACACAAAATAATAGACAATGGCGTTTTAATTCGTCGCTGCTACAGGACTCGGATTTTGTTAACTTTATGAATGAACAGATTGATTTCTTTTTTACAATCAACTACACAGAGGATATTTCTGTGAACATTCTTTGGGATACTTTTAAAGCTTATATTCGTGGTCAGATTATCTCGTATTCTGCTGCTTTGAGGAAGAAGTTGAAGCAGGAGGAGTTGGTAATTGTGGACAAGATTAAGGAAATTGATAAGAAATATGTTACAGCTCCCTCTGAGGAGCTGTATAAACAAAGAACTGAACTTCAAATGGAGCGCAGCTTATTACTTTCGTCCTCGATTGTAAACCAATTAAAGAAAACAAGAAGTGAATTTTATGTACACAGTGACAAAGTTGGTAAACTGTTGGCTAACCAACTGAAGTCTAATTATACTAAATCTCAAATTAATCAGATTTATAATCAAAATGATTGACTGATATTTGATCATGGGGAGATCAATCAAACCTTCTTTGATTTTTATTCTTCCTTATATCAATTTGAGTCTTTACGAGACTCTAAATATATGAATGACTTCTTAGATAACCTAGATTTCCCTGAGATTTCACAGGATATGTCTTCTTTGCTTGATACTCCCATTACTACTGATGAGATTAAGAATGTTATTTCTTCTATGAACCTGGGGGAAGCTCCTGGCCCTGATGGGTTTACCATGGAATTTTATGTTTTTTGCACCTTCATTAATCCCTTGGTTCTGTAGGGTTTTGGAGGCTTCATTAAAACTTGGTAAACTTCCCGTATCCTTTTATAGAGCGTCAATCTCTCTAAAATTAAGGAAGGATAAAGATCCTGCTCAATGTGCATCTTATAGACCAATATCTTTATTAAATGTTGATTCTAAAATTTTTTCTAAATTATTAGCAAACAGATTAGAAAAAGTACTCCCTTTTATTATTTCGGAAAACCAAACGGGTTTTATTAAAGGTCGTTACTCTTTCTATAACATTCGCACACTGTTAAATATTGTTTATACCCCCTCACAAAATGTTCCTGAGTGTGTTATCTCTTTAGATGCTGAAAAAGTTTTTGATAGAATAGAATGGCCTTACTTATTTAAGGTGCTTGAAATGTTTAATTTTAGCTCGAAATTTATATCCTGGATTAAACTGTTATATCATTCTCCTATGGCCTCGGTCCGTACTAACTCTTTAAGCTCACCTTTTTTCCCTCTTTTTCGAGGTACTCGACAAGGTTGTCCTCTTAGTCCTTTATTATTTGATATTGCATTAGAACCTCTTGCAATTGCCATTCGAGAATCTCCAAATATTATTGGGATAACTCGGGGCTTAAAGTCCCATAAAATATCACTCTATGCTGATGACTTACTTTTATATATTTCTAATCCTCAAAAATCTATCCCTGCTGCTTTAGATTTATTAGCACAATTCAGTCTTTTTTCAGGTTATAAATTAAATCTTAGTAAGAGTGAACTTTTTCCGATTAATAAACAACTTCCCTTGTATCATAACTTTCCGTTTAAATTGATTAATAACTATTTCTCATATCTTGGGATTAAAATTACTTGTAAATACAAAGATTAATATAAGACTAATGTTTATATAATCTTATAATGTAAATATAAGACTAATTTTTTACCCTTAATTGATCATATTACTCAACTTTCATCTAAATGGTTTCCATTATATTTAACTTTGATTGGTCGTATTAATGCAGTTAAGATGTTTATTCTGCCAAAATTTTTATATATATTTCAGGCATTACCGATTTTTGTTCCAAAATCTTTTTTTGATAAAGTTGACTCTAAAATTTCTTCATTTATTTGGCAAAATAAAAACCCGAGATTGGGTAAAATACATTTACAGAAAGCCAAGAGAGATGGAGGTCTAGCATTACCTAACTTTAGATTCTATTATTGGGCGATTAATATTCGACATGTGAAATTTTGGTTGCTTGACCAAGATACACTATCCATTCCTAAATGGATAGTATTGGAATTACATTCTGCTCAGGGCTATGCACTTGGCTCTATTTTAGGTTCCTCTCTTCCTTTTGATTTGAAACGCCTCAAACTGGTCTCTAACCCGATAGTTAAATATACCTTGCGTATTTGGTTTCAATTAAGAAAATTTTTTGATCTCAACCAATTTGGGCTAGCGATCCCTATTTTAGGTAACATATTTTTTCCTCCCTCTTTCATGGATCGTGCGTTTCAAATTTGGAAGACTAAGGGTATTTCACGGTTTTTGGATTTATTTTTAGATGGTTCCCTTATGTCTTTTGAACAATTATCTAATAAATATAATTTACCAAGAATACATTTTTTTAGATATCTCCAAGTTAGAAATTTCCTAAGTACTATACTCTCTTCCTTTCCGACGCTACCTCCTACATATATTTTAGATACTATAATTAACCTTAATCCATGTCAGAAAGGTGTAACGGCTATTATTTATAATATTATTATGAAACTTAGGAAAGGTCCATTTGATAGGATTAGGTCAGATTGGGAACAAGAATTGGGTTCTATTATTTCCGTGGATGACTGGGGGCAGATTTTATAATTAGTCAATACTTCCTCTATCTGTGCTAAACATTCCCTAATTCAATTTAAAGTTGTTCATAGAGCACATATGTCCAAAAATAAATTAGCTCGTTTCTATTCTCATATTAATCCTTTTTGTGATAGATGTCCGGGGCAGATAGCCTCTTTAACTCATATGTTTTGGTCTTGTCCTACTCTGGAAACTTTTTAGAGAGACATTTTTAATATTATCTCAAAGGTATTGAATATAGATATCTCTCCTCATCCTATTACTGCTATCTTTGGATTACCTAAAATTTCCAGTAATCTTTCCCCTTCAGCCCGTAGAATGATTGCATTTCTTACTTTAATGGCGAAAAGGTGTATCTTACAACATTGGAAAGAGCCTAATGCTCCAACTACCTTTTTTTGGTTTTCCCAGACGATATTATGCTTAAATTTGGAGAAAATTAGAAGTAATCTTTATGATTCCTCACTTAAATTTGAACAGACCTGGAGATCTTTTATTCAATATTTTCATTTAATGTAATTTTTTTCTCTTTGTTCCATATTTATATTCCCTTCTTGCCTTTTTTTTTTAACTGTTTTTAATGGAGGTCGGGTTTGAGGACGTGATTTTAAGTTCTTTAACTCTACCTGTTTCCAAGTTAGCCCATTGCTTTGCTTTGCTTTTAGTTTAGTTGCATGGTGGGTTTTTTTTTGGGGTCTTTTTTTGGGTTTTTTTTTCCTTTTCTCTATTGATATATATAAAAATTAGTATACTATTATTTTACCATATTATTTTATGTTTAAATTGCACTGTTTGTATCAATTTTTTCTTCTGTATTAATATTTCCTGTAATTTCTAACAGTGTATTAGTGCCTTTATGGTTTACCCTTTGTATACTTATTCAATAAAAAGATTTAAAAAGAAAGAAAGAAAGATTCTATGTCAGCTTGGTCAGGAACTAGATGAGTCCTTTTGCCCAGTAACTTCTAAGTCGATGTCCAGTACCTTTCCACACTTTTCTCAATCATCAAACTTAATATACAATAGCCAATTAGGCTGCAAGCTCAACTTAGGAATGTGGCTAAAGACATTTTATCAAGGGATCAGAATCCAGAGAGAGGGATTTGAGGAGGTGTCTGAAAAACTGGCATTTGGTCTATGGGTGCTCAATGTCATTTTGCCGTACTACAATGCAGCACTTTTGTTGATTGATTCAAGCAAGATATCAGGGTTGGTCCATAATGGATAGAATGCTGCATATAGGAGGGGTGGTTGAAAGTGAGTAAGCTGAATGGAAATATTATTATTAGGTTCACATTGGCAGGTAGCCGTGAATAGATTAGAGAAGGTAGCAAGGCTGAAATAAGTGATTCTGATGATCAGAATTTCTCAAGATATAATCGCTGCAGAATTGTTGAAGAGACATTGACCTGAAATGTTAACTCTGTGTCTCTGTACAGATGCTATTTGATCTGCTGATTGATTTTATTTCAGAGTTCCAGCAACTGGAGTTTTATTGTGATTTTTCAGTTAGTTGGAGCAGAGCATGCCAATAATCTTCCAATGCATTTCCAGTGATAAAATAATGATTATTACATTGTGGGTTTGTGTGCATAGATTATGCCATAAGCCATGTTCTCAGCAAACAGTATTTATTATTGATTAAGCAATTATACAATGCAAACCAAATTGCTGCAGATTGAAGGCATAATGACAACTGCCACTGTGCAGGACACTGACCACAGCCTTATAGGAAAGTCCACCAACATAGTGAATACCAGTTCTAAATACAATGACATTTTTTTCGTCAACCACCCTTCCAGACTTTAAATAAATATTTTTTCCAACTCTCTTTTAATTCAGTTACCTCAACTCTATGCTATACTAAAATAGTACGACATAGGTTCTTCCTAGACACGCCTTTGATTAAAGGATAATTTCCTTTTGCTCTACTTTAGGGGGTTCTGAAGTGGCTGATGAGGCCATTGTAGGATCTGCAGAGTCTTTCACTATCATGTGGGCAGTGGCCAATGGACAAGTGGATGTGTAGTTTGCAAGATGGCATGTTCCTTCTCTCACTTAAGCAGAGCTTCATAATATTCAGAATGCATGTCCCCAAAGGTCTCAATAACAGCCTGAATACTGCTTCCCCATTTTGAGTGGTCACTGGTCAGAGAGCTTAAGCAGACAGTGAGGATGTTGTACTTGAATAAAGAAGCTTTGAGCATGTCGTTCTGACTCTTTTTGCATGTTTTGTAATTCTTTGGTAAGAATTAAGAGATATTTATCATAAGGGATATGCTGTTTCCAATTGTTATAAGTTTCTAAAACTGGTTTGGCTCCACAATGTGCATATTGTTAACAGGGAGACAACCTCTAAATCACGTAACTAACTACTGCTTCTCATTTTGTGATATGATAACATCGGTGCTACAGTACATTCCATAGATGTTTAAGTGCACAAAATCCATTTTAGTATTAAAAAGCTAATGCCAATTGCTATCCTGTTTAAACTTGTCTGCTGCTGTGATTCTATTTCACCCACAAGTACATTTTTTAGAGTTTTAAAGAAAAGATATAAACTCCATTGGCGTATTATTAGTGTAGCACTGCTGTCAACATGGTGCTAAGAACTAGAAAAGTGTGCAGACAGGAAAAGATAAGTACAGTCTTACTGTTTACTAAGATTATTTTCATATTTTCCTCGAACTCATCAGTACTAGATGCTAACAATCTGTTTATTTTGTATTAACAAGATAAACCAGTTAAAGGTTTGTTTTGAACAAAGTCACACTTGCTACAGGATGTGGTGAAATTGGGATAGGATTTTAAAATGCTTTTAATACTTTACATATTTTGACAGCTAACTTGCAGAAAAATTGCTGTTTAAATCAATGTTAAAAATTCCTTATCATAGCAGAAGTAGCTCACCCTTTATTTCTGTTGTTTACAGAGAGATGAAGAATTTATGAGACGTTTATTTGTCCAAGTGTACCATGACAGTGTATACCCTCTTCTTCGTTCTTCAACTCTCCCAGCAAACAAATGGGCTGACGAGGAAGTTGAAGTTAGCCGGTGGAAGGACATTGCTAACTTTTTACAGCAAACCCAAGAGAAAAATGGCTCACTCTACAGTCTACTTTCTCCAGAGCATACCTATCATGTTTTTGATATTTCAGAAGTAAGCTATGATTTCTTGGGAGTGACTCAAAAATCTACTTCATTGACATAGCCATGAGGCCAACTATAAATGAGAATAGTATTATTTAAAGGTGGTCATAAAAGCATTCAATAATTGTTTGGAGAAAGGGACTGAAAATAACCAAAGATTGCTCAGTTAGTTTAGTCTTGTAAGCTTACTGATAGTGCCTTGATGCATGATTGTACGTTGTCAAAGGTTTGTAGAGCTTTTCCCCCTCTCAGATCTGTCCTGGTATTTCAGCAGGTACTGTATGTTGGTCATTTTTCCTGTATCCTTTTGTACTCTTTCAAATCCTGATTAATTTCATTTTAATTTGAAGTTTCTGCTGCAATAGCCATTAGTGGAACATTTCATATAAGAAACGGGCAGGAGTAGACAATTTGCTCTTAAAACCTATTTTGCTGTTCATCAAAATCATACCTGATCTACTTCAATACCATTTTCTGCACTGTTCCCATTTTCATTGATTCCTGTAATACCTGGAATTCTATTGATCTATGTTTTGAATGATCTCTCTGACCTTCCACTGCCACTCTATGTTCATTGTTAGCAGAATATTTGGACATAAACCTTCCCAAAACTTTTCACTGTGGTAGGCCTTGGCCATTGAGGTGAGGGATATCAGCAATGATGAAAGCAAGTAGGGTGGATGCAGTGATACAGCCCTGATTGACTACTGTTTTGACAGTGAAGGGTTCTGATTAAGCACCACAGTTGCTGAGAGTTGTGGCTGACATGTCATCCTGCTGTAGCCTCAGTATTTGTAAGTACTTGTCAGGTCAGCCATGTCTGGTTAGTATACACCAGAGCACTTGGCAGTCTATGGCTTTGTCATATATATGAAAGCCAAATACAACGGTTGCCTTTGTGCTCAGCATTTTTCCTCTAATTGGTGTGCTATGAAGGTCATACCTGTGTACCCCTAGATGGGGAGAAACTACATTGTGATTCAGAAACCAAATAGCGGAAGGAGTTGGTTGACAAGGATACATGCAAACATTTTGCCTGTTATTGAAGGGAGGAGCTGCCTCTGTAAATGCCGCGATTGGATATGGTCACTGTTAGAGCATCCCTGAGCTCTGAGGACAGTTGTTCATTTTCCCAGATGGTGATCCACCTTTCATAAGGATCTCTGCTGGGATCCCATCAGGACCAGTGGCTTTGTGGCCTTTCAGGCTCCTAATGGAATCATGGACGTAATTCATACAGGGAGGTCCCCCCCTTGTCTTTTCTCACAGGTCTCTAGAGGATTTGGTTAGTAACCCCCGGTTAGCAGTAAGAAGGTCTTGAAGCTTTTTCCATTGATTATTGATATCCTTCTGATCCTTTAGCAATTCTTCCCATCTTCTGAGCACAGGGGGTTTAATCCGAAGTAATTTAGGCCATAGACTGCTTTGGTGGTACTGGTTACCAGAGTCTGCCAGTTGCTGGATTTCCAGGCCTTTCTCAGTCCACCAAGAAATCTATAGCTCCCTCGCCCTGAGCTGGACATTTGCCTTGGCTCTGGAGTAAGCTTTTCTTTTGGCCTTGCTGCCGATGTCATTCTGACGGGCACAATTGGCTTTTCTTGGAGCTAAGTTGTTTTGTTTCCATGTTGTTATGATCAAACCAATCCTGATACTTTCTGGACCCAATAATGTTTTTGCAGCTATCAAGGATGGTGGATTTAAGCTCACCCTGATATTCTTTGATATCCTCTGGATATTCTTGTTGGAGAATTTCACCAAACAAGGCCTGAAGGTGCCGTTGGGTGGCTGTATCAAGCAGGGTCTTGTGTTTTAGCCTTGGCTTGCTCTGTTTCTTGAGAACCTCCTCTTTTTCATGAGTCTGATGCATATGGTGGAGCAGATGAGGCAATGATCCATCCAGCAGCCATCTGTGCCAATCATGGTCCATATATTCACATCATGGCAATGCCACTGTTTAGATCGGGGTGAAGTGTGCAGTGAAGTTCTATCTTAATAGATGTCGGCAAAACAGCAGTTTTTTTTTGCTTATTTATCTACACTGCCATTGGATTGCTAGTGTAAAATTGGAGCCAGTCAACTGCTGTACATGGACATAGATTTGTAGCTACGCACAATAATACAGATATGTCGTGTGACTGAGAAGTACCTTATGGAGAAATCTTATTACAAAAATCAGATAATGCTCCTTGGTTTACAGAGGCCTTTCTTATAGAACCCTTGTGTTTATATTTACATAATTTTGCTGCCATATTTTACATTGACTGGGTGTGCAAAAAATTATGGTAGTTATTTTTTCAATCACTTCATCTTAAAAGTGTATATTTGTACAGATGACTTTTTAAATCATATTATGAAGGTACTTTCTATACTTAGATCAGTGAGGGCTGGTCTTTTAAGGATTGTTATAAAATTATTATAATTAAAGTTAACTTATTTGGCAGAAAATGTGATTTGTATCTTTGAAACAAAGGAACTGTGTAATGACTTGAGTTAATATAGTGTATTGTGACATAGTACTGCACAGCTAGGAAGAACATTTTTTAGCTTGGAAATCCAAAGTGGAAAGTGGACTAATATTTGTCTATGAATCTACAAGTTGTATTTTATCAGTGCAATTAACTAATCCTTTTCCAGTTTATCACTCCAGTCTCTCAGCAAAATAATACAGTCTGATGTCTAATCTTTTCATCATTTTGTTCAAACTATTTTTTGTGGAGCATTATGTCTAGTATTCCAATTTCTGTACCTTATTAATATCTGTGATTTAATTTTTGAGCTCGATGAAAAAGGAGCAGAGTTTTGGAAATACCATTGGAATGAGTAGGCATCCCTAAAGAAATTTAGATTCAATGTGTGAAATTAACTATGAGTGACCCAGTGAAATCTTCTGTAGTGTGCCTTATTTGTTTAATTGTCTTGGGATAATGATACACAAAGGAAATTTAATTTCAGCAAAGCTGTTACATGTTCCACAATGCAATTTCTGCTGGACACATTCTATCTGAAGCCAGCTTTTCTTGTCCTCGCTTTTCTCATAACCATGATGATTAAAATAAGATAGCAGACTTAAGCCCAAGATATGTAAGACACTCAAGCTGCGCATTGGGTATATGAGCAAGATAATGGGATATTTTTGTTCCATTTTTTTAAAGGAGTTCCAATTATATACTGGATACTTTCTTTTGCTTTACTTTATCCAGAAATTGAAGATTTTAAACCTATGCAAGTCAGTTTTAACAAAGTAAGCATGGAAGTCTGTCTGGATGCACCAATCCTTTGTAACTTAAACTGTGGCATTCTGAAGAAAATGCCTACTTAGAGGCATTTAACCAGGAGTGTGGGGCATGTGTACAGGAAGTGGCATATACAATACATAAGCTTTGTTCATTCATGCATAGAATAGTCAGCATTTATTGACATCCCTAACTGTATTGAGTAGATATCAAGTTGCAGGTGAAAGCAAATAGATGTGCTGCCCTTGGAGCTTGACTGATATTTTTGCTGTAGGATTTGGAGTCATTTACCAGGCATCAAGTAAGACAAGGAGATAAAGGATGGGCATCTAGGGCAACATGTGAAAGAGATGAAAATAAAATATAAAGTGAAGTCTTCCACCCTGCAACGTTCAGCTGAATAAGAGAAATTCATCTCCTTGGTTGAAGGGAGCAAGTAGTACAGGCAAAGAGATTTACTGACAGTACAAACTCCCTCACAGGGGATTGCTGATGTTTTGTACCCACCTCATAAAGCTCTCCGCAAACACCATGGATCAATACCAGAGCATCAAGAAGCTTTGATCATTCTGTGCTCATCATGTGCGAACAAGTCACCGACTGGAAGAACTTGGTCAACACAGGAATTCAGAATTTGCATATAATCTCTTCAAATTTGCTGCAGCTGAACCCAGGGTCTTACAGCTGCCATGTTGGAGCAAACTTTGTCCTTGTTTTATCTGACCCCTAGCACTGGTCAGATAAAGAAGGATAGAGTACCAAATCATAAACACAAGAGATTCTACAGATGTAAACACAAGGAATTCTGCAGATGCTGGAAATTCATACAACACACGTCAAAGTTGCTGGTGAACGCAGCAGGCCAGGCAGCATCTCTAGGAAGAGGTACAGTCGACGTTTCGGGCCAAGACCCTTTGTCAGGACTAACTGAAGGAAGAGCTGGTAAGAGATTTGAGAATCTTATTCACTCACAGAACACAGACATAATTGGCAAAGCCCAATTCCAATTTCTCCTTGAGAAGGTAATAACAAGCCATCTGCTTTTAGGAAATGAGGTTGCAAGAAGTTTTGTTCTCAAATCTCCTACTAGCTCTTCGTTCAGTTGGTCCTGATGAAGGGTCTCGGCCCGAAACGTCGACTGTACCTCTTCCTAGAGATGCTACCTGTCCTGCTGCGTTCACCAGCAACTTTGATGTGAGATTCTACAGACACTGAAAACTTGAGCAACATACACAAAATGTTAGAGTCAAGCAGCATCATGAGAGGAAAATAAAGAGTTGATGTTTTGTGCTGAAATACTTGAGAGGCATTGTTTATAGTGAGGGACAAATTTTGAGTCCACAAAGCTTTTTCATCATCTTGATCTCATCTACAGTGTGACAGGATATTCTCCACTTGCCTGAGTGAGCTCACCACCAACAATGCTCAAGAAGCTCAACATCATTCAGGGTAAAGAAGCACAATCCATTGGCAGCTCAACTTACACCCTGAACATTTCCTCCCACCACCATACAATCTCAACCTGCTGCATGTGCCATCGTTAAAATGCAGTGCAGAGACTCACTGAAACTTTTCCAGTAGCACCTGCCAGGTCTTTGGCATTCACCACTTGGAAGAACAGTGCAGTGGAACAAAATTTCTTGCAACCTCATTTCCTAAAAGCAGATGGCTTGTTATTACCTTCTCAAGGAGAATTTAGAATTGGGCTTTGCCAATTAGGTCTGTGTTCTGTGAGTGAATAAGATGCAAATATTCTTCATTACAGAACCTTTCTTGTATTATCTTTCCTCAATGTTACAGTGTCCACTTCAATGCAAAATCTGAATGTTATGATTCCAAATTACATAATACACCTATTCAAACTATGAAACCATATAACTGAAAATACATTCTTGTGTATAACTCTTTTATCTGTCTACTGCTCATATTTACCAGATCTGCTGCTTCCCAGTTTTTCAGCAGTGACTCCAGGCAAACTGATGGAGGATTGGGTAGGAGAGCATCAGCTGCATGCTTGCCATGGAAAAGGCGGCAAGTGATTCAGAAGGGCAGCCTTAAGGAGGCCTATATCCAGATGGAACGACTTCAAGCCATCTTCATATCACCACAAGTAATAGAAGTCTGTGTAACGCACATGAAATGCTGGAAGAACTCGGCAGACAAGGCAGCATCTATGGAAAAGAGATGTTTCATGCCGAGACCCTTCGTCAGGACTGGAAGGAAAGAAGAAAAGTTGAGTAAGAAGGTGTGTACGGGGAGGAAGAAGTATAAGGTGGTAGTGATAGGTAGATCTGGGGGGGGCAGTGAAGTACAGAACTGGGGAATTGATTGCTGAAAGAGATAAAGGAGCGGAGAAGGAGGAATCTGACAGGAGAGGGTTAAAGAGGAAAGGGAAAGGGGAGGAGCACCGGCGGTAGGTGATAGGCAAGTGAGGAGATAAGGTGGGAGGGGGGAACGGGAATGGAGAAGTGGGGAAGGCAGTTACCGGAAGCTCGAGAAATCGATGTTCACGTCATCAGGTTGGACGCTACATAGATGGAATATAAAGTGTTGCTCCTCCATCCTTAGCTCGATGAATAATGCACCAGTGTAATGGTAGTGCTGAGATCAGGCATGCTGTCATCCTGGGATGGACTGTCAATTCTTGGCCCTGTGGAGCTACTGTCACTGGTCCGGAGAGTGGCACCTCTGCAACCTCGGAGGATGGATTGCTGAAATGTCCTGATTCCTCAATGCCTCTTTCAACACTGGGCTTAGATTGAAGAAAGGTGGATTTGCTTTCCAGAAATCAGACCTATATTAACTGATATTACTTAATTGGAAGCTCACCATGATTAATTGTTACATCATGGTTGGGTCTGCAAATGCTGAAACAAGATTTGCTGCTGTTTCTATGCTGCAAGAGATCTGTTTCAGGCTTTCCTCAAATCCAAGCACAATGTTAGTGCTGATCTCCCTAATACAAACGTTTGTACTTCTAGACATTTCATGCATGTTGTTAGGCAGGATTACTCATCCCCAGCATTGCATCCGCATACCCAGCAGCCTTCTAAGCCTGTTCCATTAAGAAATTCTGCTTCAGTGAGCAAGTGTTTTGAGGGGAAAGTTATCGGCAATGACTGTACTGGCGAGGTTGAGCTTCAGTACTATACTGAAGTGTCAGCCTAGATTTTGAGCACATCTTGAGAGGCTTGAGTCCAGAGATTTGCTATTCAGAAGCTTGAGTGCTAACTGCTGGCTCACAGTTAACACCGTGTCAAATTTGCTTGAAAGGAAACTCAAAATTCCCTATTGGTTTAGCAATATCTGTGGAACATCAAAGGGCATGATAAATACATTAAGATCCATTAAGATAAGTTATTTCTGGTAAGGCATGGGAAAGAAAATGTAAACTATGTCAGGACTATCAGAATGATCAATAGTGAGAGTTGTGCCGGTGAGAAAGCACATATGGTAGGGAAATAATTCAAATGAATTCAGCACATTCCACATGTTTGTCTCTGTCTCCCTCCCCTTCTCTCTCTCTCTCTCTCTCTCTCTCTCTCTCCCTCTCCCTCTCCCTCTCCCTCTCCCTCTCCCTCTCCCTCTCCCTCTCCCTCTCCCTCTCCCTCTCCCTCTCCCTCTCCCTCTCCCTCTCCCTCTCCCTCTCCCTCTCCCTCTCCCTCTCCCTCTCCCTCTCCCTCTCCCTCTCCCTCTCCCTCTCCCTCTCCCTCTCCCTCTCCCTCTCCCTCTCCCTCTCCCTCCTCCTCTTCCTCCTCCTCCACCTCCTCCTCCTCCTCCACAACAGATGAACGTTGAAGGTGCAGAACAGTGGGCAGGTGAGGGTGGCTAATGTAACCCCACTTTTTAAAAAAGGAGGGAGAGAGAAACCGGGGAATTATAGACCGGTTAGCCTAACATCGGTGGTAGGGAAACTGCTAGAGTCAGTTATCAAAGATGTGATAACAGCACATTTGGAAAGCGGTGAAATCATCGGACAAAGTCAGCATGGATTTGTGAAAGGAAAATCATGTCTGACGAATCTCATAGAATTTTTTGAGGATGTAACTAGTAGAGTGGATAGGGGAGAACCAGTGGATGTGGTATATTTGGATGTTCAAAAGGCTTTTGACAAGGTCCCACACAGGAGATTAGTGTGCAAACTTAAAGCACACGGTTTGGGGGTAAGGTATTGATGTGGATAGAGAATTGGTTGGCAGACAGGAAGCAAAGAGTGGGAATAAACGGGACCTTTTCAGAATGGCAGGCAGTGACTAGTGGGGTACCGCAAGGCTCAGTGCTGGGACCCCAGTTGTTTACAATATATATTAATGACTTGGATGAGGGAATTAAATGCAGCATCTCCAAGTTTGCGGATGACACGAAGCTGGGCGGTGGTGTTAGCTGTGAGGAGGATGCTAAGAGGATGCAGGGTGACTTGGATAGGTTAGATAAGTGGGCAAATTCATGGCAGATGCAATTTAATGTGGACAAATGTGAAGTTATCCACTTTGGTGGCAAAAACAGGAAAACAGATTATTATCTGAATGGTGGCCGATTAGGAAAAGGGGAGGTGCAACGAGACCTGGGTGGGCATGCAGGTACAGAAGGCGGTGAAAAAGGCGAATGGTATGCTGGCATTTATAGCAAGAAGATTCGAGTACAGGAGCAGGGAGGTACTACTGCAGTTGTACAAGGCCTTGGTGAGACCACACCTGGAGTATTGTGTGCAGTTTGGTCCCCTAATCTGAGGAAAGACATCCTTGCCATAGAGGGAGTACAAAGAAGGTTCCCCAGATTGATTCCTGGGATGGCAGGACTTTCATATGATGAAAGACTGGATGAACTAGACTTACACCCGTTGGAATTTAGAAGATTGAAGGGGGATCTGATTGAAACGTATAAAATCCTAAAGGGATTGGACAGGCTAGATGCAGGAAGATTGTTCCTGATGTTGGGGAAGTCCAGAACGAGGGGTCACAGTTTGAGGATAAAGGGGAAGCCTTTTAGGACCGAGATTAGGAAAAACTTCTTCACACAGAGAGTGGTGAATCTGTGGAATTCTCTGCCACAGGAAACAATTGAGGCCAGTTCATTGGCTATATTTAAGAGGGAGTTAGATATGGCCCTTGTGGCTAAAGGGATCAGGGGGTATGGAGGGAAGGCTGGTACAGGGTTCTGAGTTGGATGATCAGCCATGATCATACTGAATGGCGGTGCAGGCTCGAAGGGCCGAATGGCCTACTCCTGCACCTATTTTCTATGTTTTCTATGTTTACGTGTGGGAGTGTCAAGCTATAGTGAGCTGTTTGGAATGTCTTGCATAGTTAATCTCATCAGATTTAAATTTGGTTGTTGAATGCAAACTCAGTGATGCAAGAAAAACAAGACACCTGTGTTATTTTATTGCCACTAATCCTTATGAAAGAGCTATTGAAAGAAACTAGTTAGTGCTAGCACTACTGATGCCTAAGGGGCTGTTGTCAAGAAATAGCTATACATAGAAAAAATTGAGTCTATCTATATGACATGGAACTGCTTGAAGGACATATTCTGAAAAAGTTAGGAAAGAATTTTCACACTCTGAAGGCTATTCTTTGCATACCTAAGAATATGCAGCATTTATATTGGCTCAGGAACTTAAAAAAATCAATTTTATTTAACATTTCTCTACCTAATTCAAGCAAAAAAATGCTGACTGATTTATCCCAGCCAATTCTCTGGGACACAATGTTTTACCTTCAGTCTTCTGTTATACGTGTTCATCTAATCTATACAGTTATCAGCACCATTCTGAATCCACCACTTGAACATACTTCAAGTGTCCCATACACACTGGAGCCATATTTATTGCCCTAGCTTAGGTGAGATATCAAGTGTGACAGTGCTACAGCAAGGAGGCAATGCCAAGAAGGAAGGAACTTGTGTAATTATAATTCCATCTGAGTCATTATTCAGATGATTTTTTTTGTTTTCTTAAATCATAATGGAACATTTTATTGCAATCTTTTATTGACTTGACCTTGTTTCACCGCTGTTGTAATATGCAGCAACTGCTTAGCATCCAGAACACAGGTAGCAGATTCTGTCACGAGGAAGTGACAGAAAGAAAATAATATCTCCAGGCCAGGCCTTCCAGAGACTGGGGTTGGCTGTATTGCTCTGTCAGAAAGCTGATACAAACTGAAGATCTTCTGTGCTTTTACCATATTTAGATCTTTCTAGTAATAGAAGCCTTAGTGAATCTAAATGTTGTTCCTCTATACAACTGGATTAAACAGAGACATTTGCTGCTGGAGGTTTCTTAGATCTTGAAACAAGCTCAGATTGGTTGCTTAAACTAAATTTAACTCACAATCACAGACACAATAAGGGTGCTCAAGATTCTTGCTCATTTGATTGTGATGTTAATCCATTTATACTTTTGAATATTTACTCCCCAAAATTATAATATCAAATGAGTATTTTGATGTAGAATCTTTTAGCATAGAAATACATTTTTAGCTACAGGTCTTGTGCTGGTTCTTTCATAGAGAGTTTTCAGCTAAATAAATTTCTCATACAGCTACCCCCAATTAATCTCACTGTCTTGTTCAAAGCTGAGATAAATAGATATAAGAATTACATGTAGCATGTAGTACTGCTATTTTAGCCCCATCATCCTGGTTTGATCCTGACCTTTGGTGTTGCTTGCGTAAAGATTGCATGCAATTCATCCACTGCCCTTACCCCTTTCATCCCAGTACTGTGATTTCCTCCCATATCTCAAAGAGATGCTCACTAGTCAGTTAATTGTCCATTGTAAATTACCCTTAGTGTAGGTGGGTGGTAAAAGAATTAGGAGGGAGTTGATGGGCAACTGAGAGAGAATAGATTATTGGGAAATAATTTAAGGAACTAGATTGATGGGATCATTCTGAGATCTGCCACAGACTTGACGGACTAAAATGCCTCCTTGACTGTGGTAAGGATATATTAATATGATATTTTGACTAGTTGTGGGATCAGTAATGTCTAGGCCACCAAGCAGATCAGTCATGGGAGCTTACTGAATGGTGGATCAGGCTGGAGAGCGCACATGACCTATTCATGGTTCAATTTTTCTTCATCTTCCCCGCAGGCCTGTAATTTTTATTTGTCTGCCATTATGAATTCAAATCCCTTAAGAAAATTATTGTTGAATCTGCTTCCAACATCCTCTCAAGTTCATTTCAGCTCATAAACATATTCTTCAAGAAATTTTAACCCTAGTCTTCTGAAATCCATGCTGTTTGTTTATTGACCCTTCTGTGGAGGGACCAAGCACTGCCTATCAACTCTGAGTGGCATGGTGGTGCAATTGGTGGAGCTGTTGCTTTATACTTGGGTTCAGTCCTCATCCCTAAAGCCATCTCTGTAATGTTGAACATATTCTCCATGATTGTGGGGATTTCTTCTGGATGCTCTGGTTTCCTCTCACAATCCAAAAACTTGTAGGTTATAGGTTTATTGGACACTGTAAATTAGCCTTAAGTGTGCAGGTGATTGGTAAAATCTGAGGGGAGGTGATAGGTGTGAGATGTGGGGGAGGGGATGTATTGGAAATAAAGTGGAATTAGTGTAAATGAGTGTTTGATGGTTGATGTTGGATCTTTGAGAAAGTTCCAAATACTCATGACCTCTGGGGAAACCAAGTGCCTCATCCTTGTCTCAAATGGGGAATCCCTTATTTTAAAATTAATCCCTAGTTCTGTATTCTCTCACAAGAGAAATAACCATTCCATTCAAAAGTAATTCCAAGCTGAAATGAGATTAAATCACTCACCTGTGGTTAATATACATAATGGTATATTTTTGCTCCAAGTAACTAAGCTGATTGATTTGTTCACCATATAGTGTATATTATGAGCAAGCGAACAAGAACTTTAATTCCACCAGAGACAGTCCCAAGCCCAGCTGCAAAAGGAGAGGGTGTTGGGCATGGGGCTGGTAGCCCCATCCCATAAAATCACTGCTACAGAAACACCAACAGAAGCTCCAAAGACCTAATTCCTGGGAGAGGAAGGATCTTTGCCTAGAGGATGTACGAAGTTGAGTGGTGAAATCAAAAACCAAAGGACCAATCAATCTCAGAGGGCTCTGGTGAGCTGCTTCCTATGCCCCAGTAGGGGTGATGGGCTTATGAAACATAACATTACTGAATTTTTTAAAAATTGAATACTTTGTCAAATAGGATATAAAAATGTTTTCCCAAGCTAGAAGTACAAGAACCTGAACTTGCTGAGGAATATGACCCCTGGGTACTGTTATAATTTTGTAATGTACCTGCAGCAAGAGATGACAAATTGAGTCAGGTTTTAATATTAAAACCACTATATTTATTTGCATCTATTCAAAAATATAGAAAATTAAATAAAATACTTTCTTAAACAGAAGTTAACAGTGTTATGCATCTATAGCTCCCTTACAGTTAAACTTAGAACCTGTTCTTAACAAATCTTACTCAAGCACAGTCTTAAAGTGGCAGTTCAGAGAGTCCCAGTAATTCATGAAATAGATGAGAGGAGAGACTTGTGGATTCACAGTGCAGCGACGAGGTGATCACGACAAATTCCAAAGATTCCATGGCTAGCGAACGAAGAAACGGTTACCAAAGATCCCAGCTGAGGAATACTGTTCCGAAGACCGCGAAGAGCGATTTCACAAAGTGACTGTCACGAAATCCACACCCATGGATCATACAAATGACAGACACATCTCCACAGTGCACAGTGTGGTGCTGGTTAACCCAATCCTTTGGGTTTGGGTAAACATTAGACTTTACCCTTCTCGATCATGAGCTGTACCTGGATAGCTCGAAGTCTGCAATCTTCACTGTCTCTCTCTTTCCTTTGAATCCCCCTCAGCACAATGACCACATTTCTGTTATACCATCGGCATACGTCATAAAGTAACAGTCACAGAAACGAAACTGTGGACCCCCAGTAAAACGAAACTGGGGACATGTAATGCCCACAGTAAACAAAACTATGGACTCCCAGGAAAGCGAAACTATGGACACGTAACAGTACCTACTTCGGTCTTCCATAGACTGCCAAAATTCTGTTCTTTGACAGAGTGTTTTGTTTGCATATGTTTCTGACCTACAGTGGCTGCTGAACTTTCAGAAGATCAAATTTACGATTTATGAGATCCAGTTTGTTGACAAAGTTCCCCTTCGGTTCTCTTTTAAAGCTAAAATTGCTACTTAAATGCAAGCTATTGTTATTTTTTAGGGTTGTGATGAAATTCAATAAAAGGCTTTTCACACACCCATTCATTTACATTTTTGGAAAAAGTCAAAACAGGAAATTGTAACACTCATCTGATGGACCACAATTTGAGTTACTGACTGTAGACTTCCTTATTCTATCTGCAGACAATATTTTACCTAAAATTGAAGCTAAATTTGATACAAGTAACTTGACTTGTAAATATATTATATATCTTCTACCTTACTTCCATCTTTCAACCTGTTCCTGCAACTTGAAATCTAAATAATCTATTTTGGAAATTTCTTTCCTAGATCTGTAATCTTGTTTAAAATTACAATGTATATTTATTAACAAACTATGTATACTATATACAGCCTTGAGATTCATTTCCTTACAGGTAGCCACAAAACAAAGAAACCCAATAGAACCCATTTAAATATAAGAAGATCATCAGACACCAGATGTGCAGAAACAAAAATTGTGCAAGCAATAAAATGGAGCCAACAACTGGAGTTCATGAAAGTGAGTCCACAGCCACAAAGCTAGTCGTCACTGCAGCTGATCCAGTAGCTCATTATTTGCAGGCCGTATCCTCAGTTCAGCGCAGAGTTGAGTAAACCTCATAAAGCATCGAGCTGAACTGGCCTGTCCCTCACCTCTGGCTCTGACACCCTGACATTTTCAATTTGGCCCAGCACTTAAATTGTTCAAATCATTTCTTGCTTGGAGGCCTGTGCCTGGGCCCCACTGCTTCGAATCTGCCTCTCCTTGGATCTGCTGCATCAAATAGCCTCCAAGTCTGCTCCAGCAATGGGCAAACATTAACTCATTCCCCACCCTCAGACCCAGGCCCCGCTGCCTTGATTCAGCCTGTACATATCATCCTGCAACTTTGAGACTTCAGTTCACACTGCAAAAATGCCAGGTCGTATAGACACTTCAAAAGTTCAACTCTGAAAGGGGAAGTTACAGGTTACTGATTGCAGTGATTGTTTACCAGAAAAAGTGTGATTAATAAAATACTTAGTTTTTTTTGCTTTGTTTGGTACTGACAAGTACTCTGCTTCACCAGCACCATTTAAAACTGGAAGCCCCATTACTTTCCTAGATATTCCCAGGTATACTTGTCTTTAGTGGATTTAATGACTCCACCATCAGTGGTAATACTTTCAACAGTCAAAGCCCTAGCATTTAGAATTCTATGTCCTAATCAACGGGAGGAGAAGATAGTGGCGCGACGCAGCTCGCAGCAGGCACTCCGGTGGTGATGTCTGTTATCTGTCAAGTAGGGTGCCATGCACAATCCTGATTTGAGGGAGACAAACATGAGAGCATGGAGGAACATCTGGTGAAACCTCTGAAATGCCTGCTTCGCTGCTGCTGCTACTGTGAGATTCAGAATCTCCGGAGGGGAAGGCCCTGAGTCCTTGGCTTTGCTTGTTGCTTGGCGGCCGGGGCGGGGTCGAAGCGCTCGGCAGAGGATGGTGCTCGGTGTCAGAGGGCTGGTCGAAGTCTTGAAGTTTTCGGACAGACTCAGAGTCCGCTGCGGTCAGGTGCTTCCAATGGTGCTGCATCAGCAAGTTTGCGGCGCTTGGAGGTTCATGGCAGGGAGAGTTTCTCCCTTCTACCGTCTGCGTGAGATGATGGGGCTATTGGGACTTTGAGACCTTTTTTTACCTTTTTACCTTTTTTACCTTTACCTTTTTTTACATGGTCTGCTCTTTATCAAATTATGGTATTGCTTTGCACTGTGGTAACTGTATGTTATAATTATGTGATTTTGTCAGTTTTAGTCTTGGTTTGTCCTGTGTTTCTTGTGATATTTTTTAATGCATGCATTTCTAAATGACAATAAACGAGGACTGAGTGTCCTCATAATCTAATCTAATCTAATCTAATCTAACATCCTTGCTTCTCCACCCAAACTAGTTACAAGACATGCCTTTAGGTCGTCTGCCCTGATATTTTGCTGTGTGGTTTGGTGATAAATTCAGGTTGCTACTTTCCCAGTCAGGTGGCTTGCAGTGGAAAAATACCACTTATGCTATCTTAACAAACATTCTGCAAAGGCGCCTGTAGGATAAGCAAAACAAGGTCAGTATCTTCTCCCAGACTAATATTTCCAGCACTAGGGCACTAGTTGTGCTCAATTCACTACACTGGGCAGGCCACATCATTCACAAGCCTGACACTAGACTGGGGAAACATACACTCTATTCCAATCTCTTCCAAGAGGAAGTGGTAGGAAAACCATGGCTTGGAATATTTTGTGACTACTAAAGCACCTTTGAAATATATATATATTTTTTTTCTCTCTGATCATCTATAACCCTAAAGAGTAGAGAATACCAAAGATTTACAAACTTCTGAATCTCTTCTTTCCCAGTCAGGAAAATTATCTTCCTTAGGAAGAATTTTCTGTTTCAATGGGATTACTACACACTAGGATGAAAACATGTCTCTTTTTTGAAGACTTATGATTCATCAAGTGACAGGAACTATCATAATACTCTACTTTTTGCTAACAATGCTCTCCACAAATAGACCTACACAGTGACCTTGGTTCATAGCTGCTTGAGTTCTCATGACAGTCTTCCCATAATTCATGGAGGATTTATTGTGTCCCATTTGCAAAATATCCCTGCAACGATAGGGTTTATGCTAAATCATGCTATTTCTGTATTGCCTCATGTGGTGATAATTGCTTACAGAAAGCTATGCTTCAGACGTTTGTTGGAACAGCACTCGTAGGAAGTGGGCATCAAGCTGAATGATACAATGCCGTTTATTGTACACAAATTGGTGCAATCCACTCCTGTGTAAACATGGATGAAAACAAAATAACTTGTTTGAAGGCTTATGTCCCAGACTTAAAATGTTAGTAGTTTAAATTTTCACAAATGCTCTCTGACCTGCTGAGTGTTTCTATCATTTTCTATTATTGTAAACCAAACCCTAGCTGAATTTACATTATTATTTCTCTTCCCCTGATTAACCCCGTTTTCCTCCTTCCTCAATTGGCCACACAAAATGTATCAGCCATGACTACCATGACAAAATTCATTGTTTCAAAGCAGCAGTGCGGTGCATGACATAATTACTAGAGTTACAAAAATAAATAAAATTGTGGTAGTACTCATGTTCTGTTCAGAACTCTGATGATGGAGAAGAGGTTGTTCCTAAAAGAATAAATATAGGTCTTCAGGCTCCTGTACCTACTCCCTGATGGTCATAATGATTAGAGGGCATGTCCAGGATGGCGAGTGTCCTTAATGATGGATGCTGCCTTCTTGAGGGACTGCCTCTTGAAGATGTCCTAGAAGGGTTGTGCCTGTGATGGAGCTGGCTGATTCTATAACTCTCTGAGAATCTATTTAGTTCTGTGTATTGGAGCTTCCGTAACAGGTGGTGATAGGACCAAACAGAATGCTCTCCTCCATGTAACTATAAAACTTGTCAGAGTCTTTGGAGGTATAATAAAACTTCAAATAATGTAAAGCCACTGGCATACCTTCTTCGTGATTTCATCAATGTTTTGGGCCCAAGATAGATGCCCAGAGATGATGACACCTAGAAACTTGTAACTGCTTGCCCATTCTGCCGCTGACCCTTCAATGAGGACCAGTGTGTTTTCTCCTAACTTACTCTTCCAGAAGTCCACAATCATTTCCTTGGTCGTTCTAACGTTGAGTGTGAGGTTGTCGCTGTAACACTACACAACCACTGATCTGTCTCACTCCTGTACACCTCTTCGTAGCCCTCTGAGATTCTACCAACAACAGTAGAGTAATTGGTGAAATTATCAATGGTATTTGAGCTGTGCCTAGCCATGCGGTCAATTTCAAGTTTAATGTCATCTGACTGTACATATATACAACCAAATGGATCAATGTTCCTCCTGACCATGGTGCAACCATACGATATATAACACACACAGATCATAAACCAACGTATTATACTATAAGAAAATGTAATTTAAAATGAAGGTAATAAAGAGCAGCACAGGTAAACTGAAATAAAAAAAGTACAGTAAACAGTTTTTTGTCCTAGTGATGAGACATCAGTGGTGGCAGGGTATTCATTATTCTCACAGCCTGAGAGAAGAAGCTGTTATCCAGGCTGGCAGTCCTGATACTGATGCGTCTGTTGCTCCTTCCCGAAGGTAGAGATTGTGAGATAGGGATCCTCAACGACGCTTTGGGCCCTTCATCTGCAATGCTCCTGGTGACCGTACCAAATAGGAGGGAGGGAGACCCTGATGATTCTGTGTTTTTTTACTGTCCTCTGTAGGATCTTGCGGTCCAATGCCTTACAGCTTCTGTTCCACACAGTGGTGCAACCAGACAGGACACTCTTGATGGTGCTCCTGTAGACTGCTTTAGAGTGGAGGAACAGAGCCGTGCATTCCTCAATCTCCTCAAAAAGTGCATATGCTGCTGTGCCTTCTTGAGTAGTGAGGAGGTGTTGTGGGTCCAGATTAGATCGTACATTATGTGCACACCAAGGAACTTTGTACTCCATGGTGTTGTGTTTGTTCTTAATGAAGACAAACTTGTTTTGGGTTTACGCTAAAAACATATGAGATGGTGAGAAGTTTGTGCATAGTTGGCTTCTACGCTTGTTAAATCCCTTGATGTATAGGCACTATTTGCCATGTATCATCATGCTGTTGCAGTAGTACTGCTTCAAAGTCATACTGAGATGCTTCAGCCAAGATCCTACTACACTTCTCCAAATCATAAAACTTAAGCACAGAGCTCTTCAGTTAGGACTCTATTCAGCCTCTGGAAACACTCTTCTTGTCCGTGAGACCAGATCCACTCTTTTCGCTCCTTAAGGAGTGACCTGAAATTACTCACCTCCTTGTTTTGGGGCCTCTCCATGTTTTCAATGGCTGACATCTTTCTTGGGTCAGGCTTCACTCCCTCTTCAGATATGACATCTCCTATGAAAGTCAGTGTCTTCACACCAAACTCACATTTCTCTTTACTTAATTTCAAGTTGACATTCCATGTCATGTTAAGCACCTGTCTCAGTTGTGCTTCATATTCATGCTTGGTTGACTCCCAGATGATGATATCATGCTCTTAATAGCAGGTATGCCCCCAAAGATCATGTGGATGGTTTTATGGTAGACTTCTGGTGTGGACAGAATGCCATTCGGTAGCCTAAGAAAGCAATATCTTCCCTGCGATGTGTTAAAAGTACACATTCATGAACTTGCCTCATCAAACTTCATCTGCCAAAACCCAGAGGACATGTCAAGCTTTCTAAACCACTTGGCACCTGCAAACCAGGACATGATCTCCTCCCATGCTGGCAATTTAAAATGTTCCCTCTTGATAGGTTTATTGAGATCTCTTGGGTGCCGGCATATCCATAATGCTCCATTTTTCTTTCACATTATGACTAGTGACCTCACACAATCTGTTGGTACTTCAATTTTCTGCATGACATTCATCTATTCCATGCCTGCTAGCGCTTGTTTGAGTTTTTCTCTAGGTGCAAACGGAACTTGCCTGCATGCATGGATATCAGTCTCAGCTATATGAGTTTTGTGTACACCAGGTAAGCATCCAAGCCCCTCAAAAACATCTGCATACTCTTCCATGAGTGAACTATGGTTATCTTGGGACTGTGAAGCCACTACGAAAACTTTTCACCACGTTGAGATTTTCTCATGCACTCTGACCTAACATTGGCTGTGCTCTTTTTTCCTACAGTTATAGCCTGTCACTTTTAACTTGCTCTTTACTTTGAAAGACTTGTAATCATCCATGGATAACCATAAGACATAGGAGCAGACTTAGGCCATTTGGCTCATCGAGTCTGCTCTGCCAATTCATCATGGCTGATCCATTTTCCTCTCAGCCCCAATTTCCTGCCATATTCCTGCATGCCCTGACCAATCAAGAATCTAACCTCTGTATTAAATATACATGCAGACTTGGCCTCCACAGCTGCCTGTGGCAATGAATTCCTCAAATTCACTACTCTCTGGCTAAAGAAATTCTTCCTCATCTCCAATCTAAAAGGACACCCCTCTATTCTGAGGCTGTGTCCTCTGGTCTTAGACTCTCCCACCATAGGGAACATCTTCTCCGCATCCACTCTATCAAGGTTTTTCACCATTCGTTAAGTTTCAATGAGATCACCCCTCATTCTTCTGAATTCCAATGAATACAGGCCCATAGATATCAAACGCCCTTCATATGACAAGTCGTTCAAACCTGGAATCATTTTCATGAGCCTCCTTTGAACCAATCATTTCAACACAACGTTTCTAAGATAAGGGGCCCAAAACTGCTCACAATACTCCAAGTGTGGCCTCACTAGTGTTTTATAAAGTCTCAATGTTACATCCTTGCTTTTACATTCTAGTTCTCTTGAAATGAATGCTAACATCACACCACAAACTCAACCTGCGAATTAACCTTTAGGGAATCCTGCACAAGGACTCCCAAATCCCTTTGTGCCTCAGGTTTTTGTATTTTTTCCTCCATTTAGAAAACAGTCAACCCTGTAATTTCTTCTACCAAAGTGCATGGCCATACACTTCCTGACACTGTATTCCATCTGCCATATCTATGCCCATTTTCCTAATCTGCCTGTCCTTTTTTGCCTCTCTACTTCCTCAAAATTACCTGCCCCTCCCCCTATCTTCATACCATCTGCAAACTTCACAACGAAGCCATCGATTCCATCATCCACATCATTAACATATAAAAAGAATTGGTCCCAACACAAACCCCCGTGGATCATCTCTAGTCACCGGCAGCCAACCAGAAAAGACTGCCTTTATTCCCACTCTTTGCCTCATTCCAGTCAGCCATTTTTTCCATGCTAGAATATTCCCTGTAAAACTGATACTTCTGACTTTAGCTTCTCTTTCTCAAAACTCAAGGTGAATTTGATCATATCAAGATCAGTTGTCCCTAAGTGCTGTTTTACCTTAAGCTTTCTAACCAATTCTGGTTCATTGCACAACACCCAATGCAGAATAGCTGATCTCTTAGTGGGCTCAACCATGAGCTGCTCTAAAAACCCATCAGGTAGGCACTCCAGAAATTCCCCCTCTTGGAATCCAGCACCAAACTGATTCTCCCAATCCTCCTGCATAATAGAATTCCCTTATGTCTATTGTAACATTGCCCTTTTGGCATGCATTTTCTATCTCCCATTGTAATTTATAGATCACCTCTTTACTGCCGTTTGGGGTTCTGTATACAACTCCCATCAGGGTCTTTTTACCCTTGCAGTTTCCTTTGCTCTATCCACAATGATTCAACACTTCCTGACCCTATGTCACCTCTTTCTAATGACTTAATTTCATTTTCTACCAACAGAGCAACACCGCCCTTTTTGCCTTCCTGCCTGTCCTTTCGATACAATGTGTATCCTTGGACATTAAGCTACCGGCTATAATCTTCTTTCAGCCATGATTCAGTGATGCCTACAACATCAAACATGCCAATCCGTAACTGTTACAATTTAACCTACCTTATTCCATATACTATGTTCATTCAAATATAACACCTTCACCCACAGAACCTTGTCTCTGTTCCTCTGACTAAGGAATCTATCTTTGCTTCTCTGCTCTTCTGAGCCACAGCACCATACTTGGTGCCAGAGACCCATTCACTGTGACTCCCCCCGGTAGGTCATTCCCCTCAATAGCATCTAAAGTTGCATACTTATTATTGAGGAGAATTGCCACAGGCATACTTTGCATTGGCTGTGCATTTCCCTTCCTTCTCCTGTCAGTCACCCAATTACCTGTCTCCTGCAACCTAGGAGTGACTACTTCCCTGTAGCTCCTGTCTACCAACTCCTCATTCTCCCATATGAGTCAAAGGTCATTGAGCTGCTGCTGAAGTTCCTTAATATGTTCTCTCAGGAGCTGCAACTCAGTGTACCTAGTGCAGATGTATTTATCTGGGAGACTGGGGGGTCTCCCGGAATTCCCACATCCCACAGGCAGTACAAAATACTACATGTGGACCCATCCTCACTAACCTACTATGCCCTAACAGAAGAGGAAAGAACAAATAATGACAGACAGAACGTAACGTACAAGAGAATGTTCCTCACTCAAGACTAATCTCACCAAAGCCTGATGAGCCAATGCCACTCTAAACACTGGCACACTCACAGAGAATGGTCACTCCAGTTGTCCTCGAATTATTCTTATTGGCCCTTGTTAATGAATCCCCCGTGCTGATTGGTCGTTCCTCAAATCAGAAATTCTACTGCGAAACTCTAACTGTAAAATCTTGATCGCCGCCCTGATTAAAATGTAGGTTCTTTTCACACTCTTCTGGTGTAGATTGTCCAACTCAGAGAAATCTGGTTCGAAGTTCTGCTCCAGCAGATTCACCTGGGCTCTAGTGTCAAACAGGAATGGAATTACTGACTCATTCACGGTCACTGGAACAATCCATTCTGTTTAACCAGCACCAGCAGCCTGTAGAGAATCCACAAAGACTTCCTCCATTTTCTCATTAACCATGTGCACCTTTCTGTTGATAGCCCCAGCTTTGCAGTACTTTGCAAAATGATTCTTCTTCCCACAATTATCACAGGGTTTTCTATAAGGAGAATATGTCTTTGGAATGTGACTATCTCTACATTTGCTGTTTGAGCCTTCTCTTTGCTTTGTTGTTGCTTTGGGAAATGCCTTGTCCGCTGCTCCTCTGTTGTCACAGCATGCACTGTTGTGGCTGCCCCGCGCAGTGCCTTAGCTTGTGCTTACGTAGTTTCTGCTGCCCTACACATATCCACAGCTTTTTCCAGCGTCAAATCTTTTTCATGCAACTATCTTTCTCTGAGTCCATTGTTTTAAGTTCCACAGAGTATTCTGTTTCTAAATAGTTTCTCAAATCTTCATATTCACAGGACTTACACAGTATGTGTACCTCAGCTAAGTATTGGCTAGAGTTTACACCTTGTTTCTGGTCACAGGTGTGAAGGGATCCAGGAGTGTCCCTATTAACTGTTTGAAGAGAGACAGAGAGAGAGTTATTTATCATCGATGGTTTGTTTAAAGAGAGAGAGAGAGAGAGACGAAGATTGACGGTTGGACTGTCACTTTAAGGCACTGGAAGTAACTATGGATTTCTACTGAGTTGGGTTTGAAGGCAGCACCAAGCAGCTCGAAAGTTGCTATGGTGACCAACAGGACATTATTGATGTTACTTCCAAGGACTTGATGCCTGCTCGCATTCCTTTACAGACAAAGGAAGGAGGGACTCTTTGAATGACAGGTGATGCTCAGCCTGGTGAGATAAGTAGGAGGTCAGATGATACAGACCTCAGACACATGATCTGGACACTGAACGAGCATTGTTGTGCCCGCAGAGAAAGTGGGTTTTGGAGGATCAATTAAGCGGATCAATTCCAAATTGCTATTCCAGTGAAGGAGAGGGGGTTGACTGGTGGGGAGTTGTCTATGTGTCCACCCTTGCCGGGGTGATAGCTCCACCACAGGAAAACCGGTCCCCCTGGTTAAAGTCACAGTCGGTGACTTGTAAAGGATTTCGGAGGACGACGAGAAGATGGACGGCATCAACTCACCTGAAGACTCAACTCATTCTCTCTCTCTCCATCACTACTCAACTCAATACCATGAACTGAACTTTACTCATCATTGTAAGACTAAATCTTTTTACCCCTAGACTTAAAGAAGCTTGATTTTCATACATATATTTCCACACTTCCTGACTTGCGTACTTATATATATGTATTCATTGCTAACCTGTGTGAATTATTTACTTTGATATTACTGTATTGCGTAGTTACTAATAAATATTATTAGTTGTTAGCAATACGAGACTCCAAAGTGGTTTCTATTTCTGCTGGTTCTTTATCCCCGTCACGGGGTACGTGACAAAGGAAAAAAGCACATCTCTCAAAAGTGATATTTTTACCTGGGACAAAATACTCAAATTTTCTCATCGGAGTGTCCAATGTAAAAGCCATTTCATCAATTTGAAAGTCGTTATAGATGTCCAAAGCATCTTCATTAATTACGTGCAGAAAAATAGACGGTTTCAATTTTTCATAAGTCCCTCCTGCTCTGCTAGCTGCTAAATATGTATTGAATCGCTGTTTGAAGTGTTTCTGATTATCAGTTAGATTGCTGCTAAACTGGATAGGAGTTGGGAGGACTGAGCTGATCCATGATAGGGATTCTTGGCCTCCCACCTGAATTTCTTGGAATCCCGTCAGCTTCTGAACTTCTGGACACCATGTGCCCTCTGGCTGGCAGCTTCTCTCCATCAGAACCTAGTGTTTCTTTCTCAGTCGCACATGGTATTCATTTACTCTTTGTGTTTAGGCCTCACATCGACTTCTGACACATTGTTATCTTTGTTCCTAACAAAGACAAACGGCATGGGTTTACACTAAGAACGTTTATTACAGAACACTGTTCAACAGGGCACGTTCAACAAAGCTCACCTTCGAAGGTTCCGGCTTCAATTCCAGGTGAACCACCCCCATTGCCCACTGAGAAATGAAGTTCTTTATTATGCACACATAATAACACACACAGCAGAGCCATTGATATGCAATGAAGAATGCTCTACCTGTGCTTTCTTGAAGTCCGCAGCTATCTCTTTTGTCTGGTACACAAGTCATGAGTATAGAAGTAGAGCAGTGGGCTAAGCACGCATCCTTGAGGTGCAAACGTGCTTGTTGTCAGCAAAAAGGGAGTATTATTACCGATTAGCACTGACTGCAGCTCCCAGTTGCAAAGGGAGGTACAGATGTCCAGATTTTGAAGATTGTTGATTAGTAGTCAGGGGATGATGATGTCGAACACTGAGTAGTAATTGGTAAATGGCTGTATGACATATGTTTTGCTGTTATCTAGGTAACCCAAAGCTGAGTGGAAAGCCAGTGAGATGTATCCTCGACAGACATGTTGTGGTGATAGGAAAATTGTAGTGGGTCCAGGTCCTTGCTCAGGCAGGGGTTAATTGTAGCCATGACCAAACTCTTAACGCACTTCATCATAGTAGATGTGAATGCTACCAGGTGATAGTTGTTGTGGCAGCTCACCCTGCTCTTTTTGGGCACCTGTATTATTAGTACCCTTTTAAGTTAAGTGAGAATATCCAACTGCAGCTCTGGGTGGTTGAAGATGTCCTTGAACACTCCAGCCTGTTGGTCAACATAGGTTTTCAGTGCTCTACAAGGCCTGAAGCCTTGCAAGGGTTAATATTCTTGATGGATGTTCTGTAGTTGTCTTCCGAGATATAGATCACAGGGTTATCAGATGCTCTCAAGATTGGCACAGGTGTAGTTTTATTCTCCCTTTCAAAATATTCATAAAAGGAATTGAGCTTATCTGGGAGTAAGGCATCACTGCCAATCACAGAACATACCTTGAAGGGCAGAATAGGAGAGTGGATGTATTCTACTGGACTCCAGCACATTCCATACTTCTATCCTGACGTGTACAACTGTGGAAATCTAGAACACATTGACTTCTACGCTGCAGCTAGTTGATATGTTCTCTGTGAATCCACTGACTAGCCATCAGCTCGATCTATCTCTTCATTACTCTCCATAATTATTTCAGCTTTCACTGCTTGTAAAGGGCCCAGGTTTTCCAATCCATTCCTTTTTGCACACCGATTCATTTTTTAAAATTTTTATTTTTTGATGTCTTTCGCTTTCCAATTTTTGATTCTTCATATCAATTCTTAGGTCAAAATATTGACTAAGTTGTATTTGGAGTATTGTACAAAATGTTGGTTAAGTAACACTTGGAACATTGTGTTCCATTTTGGTCACCTCACTACAGGAATGATGTGATTAAGCTAGAAAGGGTGCAGTAAAGACTCAGATGGAGGGCATGAATTATTAGGAGATATTGAATAAGGCCATGCCTGTTTTCCCTGGAACGAAGAGGTTTCATGATAGGTATATAAACTTATAAGAGTCATAAATAGATAGATAGCCAGTGTCTGTTTCCCATTATAGTGGTGTTTAAGGCTATGTCCACACTACGCCAGATAATTTTGAAAACGCCGGTTTCGAGTAAAAACGACAGGCGTCCACACTAAGCGTTTTTCAAAATATCTCTGTCCACATTAGATGGATATTTGGGTGAATCTCCTCCTACTGGGCATGCGCTGGACACACAGAAAACAAGCGAAGAGGAAACAGTATACTTGGTGCGCGTTTGTCCAGTTACAGAGTAGAAAAGGAATTGCTCTTGGCTGTCGCGCAGGAGGACTTAAAACTGAAAAAAAAACAAATACTGGAGTGTCTGGAGGCAACCGACAGGGAGTTCACGGACAGTATGACCCGGCTGATGACGAACATTGAAAAACTGTCTAACTCTGTTGCATTAATAAAGCACCTTGTTAAATGTATAAAACATGACTGTGTCAGTGTTATCTTGTGTTTCCATACAATGTTACATTAGGCTGTTACACATCTATTGTCGGAGAAGTACTTGCATAAATAGGTAAACCACCTTGGTTCTTGGTTGTTGATCCTCCAAAATATTCTGCATGGAATTTAAACTGGAGGTGGCAGAGGGTGTTTTCTGTCCTTACCTTCATACAAGCAAGGACAGAAAACAGGGCAAAGTGAGTATACTTATTTATTCAGTAAGCTATGGGTCGAAGTATTTGGTGAGTACATTTCTAACTCTTCTGGCTTCAGTCTCATTGCCGTCTGTTCTGAAATTGTTAGGTTCTGTGAAGTGCAGAATCAAATATCGCTGTGATGATTGTACACTCTAAACAATAAAGTAGTAATAATAATAAGGGTGAGAATAATAAGAAGAAAACAATGAAATGCCGCACTGTCACCATCTGTTCCAGCACGTCATGACAGCGGTTTTAAAAAGCTCTGGTTACCCCGTACACACTGCAATGGATATTAGGCATTTTCAGATTTATTCACTCTGGAGACCGTTTCTGAAAATCTCCGTTTTCGGGGGCTAAAAATGCCGGTTCAGTGTGGACGGAGGGTCAAAATGAAGAGAAAAAGCTTCGTTTTCAAACTTATCCGGCGTAGTGTGGATGTAGCCTAGGCAGCATAGGTTTAAGGCGAGAAGGAGAAGGTTTAAAGGGGATCTGAGGCGTAAACTTTTCACACAGAGTTGGTATCTGGAATGATCTATCAAGGAGGTAATGGAGTCAGAACCAATAAAACCACTTAACAGGTACTTGAATGACCAAGGTATGAAGGGTGTGGACTTAATGTGGGTAAATGGGATTAGTATCGGTAAACATGGTGGTTGCTACAGACTTGGTCGATTGAGAGGCCTAATTCTATGCCATACAACTCTGTGACTCCAAACTCCCTGCTGCTCATAGAAACATAGAAACATAGAAAATAGGTGCAGGAGTAGGTCCAGGCATTTGACAAGGTTCCACACAGTAGGCTTATTCAGAAAGTTAGAAGGCATGGGATCCAGGGAAGTTTGGCCAGGTGGATTCAGAATTGGCTTGCCTGCAGAAGGCAGAAGGTGGTGGTGGAGGGAGTACATTTAGATTGGAGGATTGTGACTAGTGGTGTCCCACAAGGATCTGTTCTGGGACTTCTACTTTTTCATGATTTTTATTAACGACCTGGATATGGGGGTAGAAGGGTGGGTTGGCAAGTTTGCAGACGACACAAAGGTTGGTGGTGTTGTAGATAGTGTAGAGGGTTGTCAAAGATTGCAGAGAGACATTGATAGGATGCAGAAGTGGGCTGAGAAGTGGCAGATGGAGTTCAACACAGAGAAGTGTGAGGTGGTACACTTTGGAAGGACAAATTCCAAGGCAGAGTACAAAGTAAATGGCAGGATACTTGGTAGTGTGGAGGAGCAGAGGGATCTTGGGGTACACGTCTTCTGGAATCTTCTGGAATTTTTTGAGGATGTAACTATGAAAATGGACAAAGGAGAGCCAGTGGATGTAATGTACCTGGACTTTCAGAAAGCCTTTGATAAAGTCCCACATAGGAGATTAGTGAGCAAAATTAGGGCACATGGTATTGGGGGCAGAGTACTGACAAGGATTGAAAATTGGCTGGCTGACAGAAAACAAAGAGTAGCGATTAACGGCTCCCTTTCGGAATGGCAGGCAGTGATCAGTGGGGTACCGCAGGGTTCAGTGCTGGGACCGCAGCTGTTTACAATATATATTGATGATTTAGATGAGGGAATTAAAAGTTACATTAGCAAATTTGCTGATGACACAAAGCTGGGAGGCAGTGTGAAATGTGAGGAGGATGTTATGAGAATGCAGGGTGACTTGGACAGGCTAGGTGAGTGGGCAGATGCATGGCAGATGCAGATTAATGTGGATAAATGTGAGGTTATCCACTTTGGTAGTAAGAATGGGAAGGCAGATTATTATCTAAATGGAGTCAAGTTAGGAAAAGGGGAAGCACAATGAGATCTAGGTATTCTTGTGCATCAGTCACTGAAAGCAAGCATGCAAGTACAGCAGGCAGTGAAAAAAGCTAATGGCATGCTGGCCTTCATAACAAGGGGAATTGAGTATAAGAGCAAAGAGGTCCTTCTGCAGCTGTACAGGGCCCTGGTGAGACCACACCTGGAGTACTGTGTGCAGTTTTGGTCTCCAAATTTGAGGAAGGACATTCTTGCTATTGAGGGAGTGCAGCATAGATTCATAAGGTTAATTCCCAGGATGGCGGGACTGTCATATGTCGAAAGATTGGAGCGACTGGGCTTGTATACTCTGGAATTTAGAAGGCTGAGAGGGGATCTTATTGAAACATATAAGATTATTAAGGGATTGGACACATTAGAGGCAGGAAGCATGTTCCCGCTGATGGGTGAGTCCAGAACCAGAGGCCACAGTTTAAGAATTAGGGGTAGGCCATTTAGAACGGAGTTGAGGAAAAACTTTTTCACCCAGAGAGTGGTGGATATATGGAATGCTCTGCCCCAGAATGCTGTGGAGGTCAAGTCTCTGGATGCCTTCAAGAAAGAGATGGATAGAGCTCTTAAAGATAGCGGAATCAAAGGTTATGGGGATAAGGCAGGAACTGGATACTGATTGTGGATGATCAGCAATGATCACAGTGAATGGTGGTGCTGGCTCGAAGGGCCCAATGGCCTACTCCTGCACCTATTGTCTATTGTCCACAGATCCGTGAAAGTTGCCTCACAGGTAGATAGGGTAGTTAAGAAAGCTTATGGGGTGTTAGCTTTCATAAGTCGAGGGATAGAGTTTAAGAGTCGTGATGTAATGATGCAGCTCTATAAAACTCTGGTTAGGCCACACTTGGAGTACTGTGTCCAGTTCTGGTCACCTCACTATAGGAAGGATGTGGAAGCATTGGGAAGGGTACAGAGGAGACTTACCAGGATGCTGCCTGGTTTAGAAAGTAAGCATTATGATCGGAGATTAAGGGAGCTAGGGCTTTACTCTTTGGAGAGAAGGAGGATGAGAGGAGACATGATAGAGGTGTACAAGATAATAAGAGGAATAGATAGCGTGGATAGCCAGCGCCTCTTCCCCAAGGCACCACTGCTCAATACAAGAGGACATGGCTTTAAGGTAAGGTGTGGGAAGTTCAAGGGGGATATTAGAGGAAGGTTTTTTTACTCAGAGAGTGGTTGGTGCGTGAAATGCACTGCCTGAGTCAGTGGTGGAGGCAGATACACTAGTGAAGTTTAAGAGACTACTAGACAGGTATATGGAGGAATTTAAGGTGGGTGCTTATATGGGAGGCAGGGTCTGAGGGTCGGCACAACATTGTGGGCTGAAGGGCCTGTACTGTGCTGTACTATTCTATGTTCTATGTTCTATGAGTAGGCCATTTGGCCCTTCGAGCCTGCACCGCCATTCAGTATGATCATGGCTGATCACCCAACTCAGAACTCTGTACCAGCCTTCCCCCTATACCCCCAATCCCTTTAGCCACAAGGGCCATATCTAACTCCCTCTTAAATATAGCCAATGAACTGGCCTCAACTGTTTCCTGTGACAGAGAATTCCACAGATTCACCACTCTTTGTGTGAAGAAGTTTTTTCTAATCTCGATCCTAAAAGGCTTCCCCTTTATCATCAGACTGTGACCCCTCGTTCTGGACTTCCCCAACATCGGGAACAATCTTCCTGCATCTAGCCTGGAGAAAGTCTGGCAAACTTAATTAATTTTTCCAGAGGTAAGTTCATTTCCATATCCTTCAACACAATCACTTAAAATTAACATGTTTTCTCTCTTTCCGTGGTCTGATATTCTCTGACCTACATTTGTAATTCTGCTTTTCTTTCCACAAATACTGTCCAACCCGCTTTCCAGCTTTTTCTGTTTTCACTTCTTTTTTCATTTCAACTGTTTTCTAAATTAATTAGTGTTTATCATCTCAGTAGCTCTGTAAGAGAGTTTCTTCCATCTGTAGAGCCACTATGTAAAAAAGAGCTCTCAAACATGTACTTTTCATTAGTTTAAATATGTTTTTATCCTAATCCACAGTTTAATTAATATTCTAGTTTTGCCTTTTCCATCTTTTTACTTTTGCCTCTCAGATAACATCCTTTTACTAGTCTGAGGTATATTGTTCATTTTTGGTCTCATAACTTAGGCCCCTAGTGCTGAAGCCCCTGGTTCCTTGTTCAATTGCTTCTCTTGTATCTCAGAGAACAGTAGGCATGGTCAGGTTTGACTACAGCATTCTACAGACTAATAACAATTTGCCAGAAGGCTGCACACAGTTTAGTTTATTTCAGAGACTACCTAATACATTGCTTACTTCCAGCAATTGTGTTTATTTCAGATCTCTAACCGATTAGATAGTTTATATCCTTTGGGGCTAACCATTAAACTCAACATACAGATTGTAACAAATGCTCTATTTTTTTAATGGGTAGCTGGTGCAGCCAGAGACATTGGTATTTTCTCTAGTCCTTTTGCTTGTCCCAATACATTTCCTTTTTCCTTGCACTCTCTTCCTTTTTATCATTCAATCCTCTGCCTTCCATCCGTCACACAGACCTCGCCTTCTTGCTCTCTTTTCCCTATCAACTCTCCCTGGCACATCCTTGTCACCAAGCTTTTGCAGTCATACAAAAAACCTGTCAACCTGAGACTTTAAACTGATGCTGCATCAATACTTCTAGAACTTTTGATGATTAACTGTGCATTCTTAGAAGGAGGCACATTGATTAATTAAAGTCTGCCTCTATATGGAGATTAATCTGAACAAGTGTGAGCAAGGTCCAATGTAGGGGGAAGTGGACAGTTAATGGCAGCCCTTTGATGTTCAGAGATTTCTCGGAGTCCAAGTACATAGTTCACTGAAAGTGGCCACACAAGTAGGTAGGGTGATAAAGGGGGCATATGGCATGCTTGTCTTCATTGGGTACAAGAAGAAGGAAGTCTTGTTGCAGCTACCTGAAACTGGTTAGAATGCACTCGGAGTGTTATCTGCAGTTCCAGTTGCTCCATTACAGGAAGGATATGAAGGCTTAGGAGAGCACAGAAAAGGTTTATCAGGATGGGCTAGACAGTCAGAACATATTTCCTCAGGGTAGAAGTGTCAAGTATAAAGGATATGAATTTAAGGTGAGAGAGGGGAAATTTAAAGGAGATATGCAGAGCAAATTTTTTTTTACACAGATAATTTTAGGTGCCTGGAATGGGCTAACAGAGGGAGTGGTGGAAGCACATACGAAGAATGATGGGACTTGGATCATGTACAGGTAGAAGGGGATTAATATAACTCAGCATTATATCTGGTTTCAGATTGAGGTTTCTGAATGAGAGTGCAGTGGCACAGATGTGTAGAAATCGCATGCCAGAATGATAAGCATCATTTGCTTGTTTCTGTCAAACTGGTCCTTGGCTGCCAAACATGCTTATGATGGTGTAAATATTTGGGTGTGAACAGGTTAGGAATAAAAGTCAATCTAAGACTTCACATTGCACTTAACCCACAGATGCAGGAAAGGAACAGAACCACAGGAATATAGACTGGCTTCCTTGTATCAAAATAAATTGTATTCATAATAAAAATATTTACAAGAATAAACTATGCAATGTCTTTTCATTCTTACATTCATAGTCAAAATATTAAGTAGTATTCTACTCATCATCATCATCATCATCATCATTATGCCCGTGCTGTGTGACCTGGCTGATCATGGTCTTTAGAGCATGATTGTTTTTGGAAAATTTCTCTACAGAAATGGTTTGCCATTGCCTTCTTCTGGACAGTGCCTTTATTAATACTCTTCAGAGATTGGCTGCCTGGCATCAGTGGTCCATAACCAGGACTTATGATAGTCACCAGTTGCTCATAAGACCGTTCACCACCTACTCCCATGCTTCCCTTGACCTTTGGTAGAGACGTATCTCCATGTTGCCAGGTGAGTATTCTATTACATGTATTAAAAACCATTAGCACTGTAGCCACACATGGGGTGGTGCACTACTACAATATTAGCCCAGACCAGCTGCCTACATGCAGCTGGGTTTCTCCATGTGCACCAGTGGATAGTTCTTATGATCCGGCAGTTAGAGTTGGCTTTTTCCTATTCAGCTTCAAATGACTTGATTTTTAGTTTTTTTTACATTTAGTTACTGAGAGAACAAGTAAACAAATGCAAAGTAGTGACATTTTTGGAAGTGCGAGGTATTAAACAGCAAAACCAGTTTTTCAAGTGAAAAAGTCAGAAGGGCAGTGTGCCAGTTAAATGGAAACTCAAGGGACCACAGCTGCCGGAAGGAGTAACAAGCAATCTGTTTGATGGACTCGGTGGGTTGAGCAGCTTCTATGGAAGGAAGAATTGTTGCCATTTCATGTTGAAAGCCTACGTCAGTACTTTGGGATTTAGACCTGAAACGCTGACATTTCCTTTCCTTCCACTGATGCTACTCCAGCAGGATTTATGTGCAGGTCTGTGCTTGTTTTTCAGGGCCATGGTTGCTGCCTTGTAGGCGAAAACAAAACATAAAGGTTTATTACAAGTTTTTGAGGGTGAGGTGAGGGGGGTGTTATGGTATAAAGTACCGTGGTATCACCAGAGACTAGTAATGTTGAGTCTCCGTCAGGTTCAATTATCTATTCAGGGATAGCGTTACTAACCAGCATCTCAGATCTTCTCATGTTACCTGAGCTTAACCATATAACAATTACAGCATGGAAACAGGCCATCTCGTCCCTTCTTACTCTCATCTAGTCCCACCGACCTGCACTCAGCCCATAACCCTCCATTCCTTTCCTATCCATATAGCTAACCAATTTTACTTCAAATTACAATATCGAGCCTGCCTCTACCACTTCTACTGGAAGTTCGTTCCACACAGCTACCACTCCCTGAGTAAAGAAGTTCCCCCTCGTGTTACCCCTAAATTTTTGCCCCCTAACTCTCAACTCATGTCCTCTTGTTTGAATCTCCCCTACTCTCAATGGAAAAAGCCTATCCATGTCAACTCTATCTATCCCCCTCATAATTTAAAATACCTCTATTGTCCCCCCTCAACCTTCTACGCTCCAAAGAATAAAGAGCAACACACATAAAAGTTGCTGGTGAACACAGCAGGCCAGGCAGCATCTCTAGGAAGAGGTACAGTCAACATTTTGGGCTGAGACCCTTCATCAGGACCGAAACGCCGACTGTATCTCTTCCTAGAGATGCTGCCTGGCCTGCAGCGTTCACCAGCAACTTTTATTTGTGTTGCTTGAAATTCCAGCATCTGCAGATTTCCTTGTGTTTGCGTTTTTAAAGAATAAAGACCCAACTTGTTCAACCTTTCTCCATAACTTAGGTGCTGAAACCCAGGTAACATTCTAGTAAATCTTCTCTGTACTCTCTCTATTTTGTTGACATCTTTCCTATAATTCGGTGACCAGATCTGTACACAATACTCCAAATGTGGCCTTACCATTAAGCTTGTGAGCTTAAAAAGTATGATTCATTAATAAAAAGATCACAGATCTTGATTTGTTTTCCTGATACGTTATGGAAAGTTATGTGTTTACAGATGGTTTTTACATTGATGTTAACTTTCAATCGTACTTTTAAAACATATCAATGTTTTAATCAAATGATTCTATATTGTCTCCAAAACTTCCCACATCATGGAAGAGGAGCGCACCAATCTGTCCTGAGATCCATTCTTGTTGCTCTACCTATGCAATAATAAAGAAAAAAAATGATGGAAACCTCAACCTAGCCCCCTCCCTCTTCTTGCTGAAGCCTCTTGAGCCAAAGCCTCAGTTTCCCACTCTAACCCTGTCTGTTCTGACAATGGCCACTCTGCTTAATCCTAAATTCTTTTTGTTGGCCCTTGTCAATTGTCTAATTACCTGATCCACTTGAAACTGAGCAGAAAGTTCCAAGAAGCTCTGCTTTTTACCAATCTCCTGCCTCTCGTGACATGTATTGGCTTTTGCTACACAAAATGTCTCAGCTTGTACTTGTTGGGATTAGTCTTCATCAGTGAATGAAAACATAATATTAATGGAAGAGGTAAATAAACTAAATACAGCATGTACCATTGTTGTCCAGTGTTCACTCACAAATGACAAAAGAAAAAATATAATCAGAATCAGGTTTAATATCACTGGCATATGTCATGAAATTTGTTGTTATGTGGATGCACCACATTGTAATACATAATAATAGAAACTGTAAATTACAATAAGGAAGTTAAATTAAATAACTAGTGCAAAAAGAGAAAAAAAAGTAGTGAGGTGGTGTTCATGGGTTCAAAGACCATTCAGAAATCTGATGCCAGAGGGGCAGAAGCTCTTCCTGAATCATTGAGTGTATGCTTTCAGGCTCCTGTACCTCCTCCCTGATGGTAGCAACGAGAACAAGGCATGCCCTGGGCGATGGGGGACCTTAATGATGAATGCTGCATTTTTGAGGCATCGCTCCTTGAAAATACCTCAAAAACAGCAAAGCTAATGCCAACTGGCCCAAGCATTTAGTATCCGAATACTGATATGTACAACAGGTCTGTGCTGATTTCAAAACATATCATCCAAAGTTGCAGTTTCAAAGAGAGCACTAATCCACATGCTGTTGAAAAATCTGATGATGATGTGAGTGAGACAGGACTGTGTAGCCTTCGGATCCACAATGTGAAAGTTAACAAGAGACAAGCAACATGGTGACACCAGAAGTGAATGGCAAATTAATTAAAATGAGATTGGACACTGGCTTGGCTGTTTCAGCCATTCCACAAAATGAGTTTGAACAGCATTTCAGACACTGAACTAAAGCCTGCAGATATCTAACAAAGAACTTGTACTCGAGAAAAGATCATTCCTGTGGGAATGGAACTCATAACAGTGAAATACAGCAACCAACAAGTCACATTGGGCTTGTATATGGTACAAACAGGAGGGCTAGCATCGTGTGGACATGATTGGTTGAGACAACTACAACTTGATTGTTGATCCATCTACCCTTTGCATGCTACATCCCCTGCAGTATAGAGTCAACTGAAAGTGAATTAAGAAAGCTACTGGATGATGCCACAGCAGAGTTCAAGGATAGCATTGGAAAACCCAATCATATCAAGGGTAGAATGGTGTTAACTAAAAATGCCACACCCAAGTTTTACAAAGCCCATCCAGTTCCTTATACCATCAGTGATAAAGTAGCCGGTGAGCTAGATTGCATGGAGGCTGAAGGAATTCTTTCCAAAGTTGTATGGAGCCCATGGGCAAGGCTAGTGGCCCCAGTATCCAAGAGGGATGCGTCTGTGGACTTAGCTGAGGCCTACCTACAAGTGGAGATGGAAGAAGAGTTCAAATTGTTGCTCACTATAAACACTCACAAAGGGCTTTATTGCTATAATAGGGTTATTTTTGGAGTAGCACCTGCACCTGCACTCTGGCAGAAAGCTATGGGCCAGGGGCTGCCAGGCACTCAGTGTTGCCTGGATGACAGCATTGTTATCAATGAGGATGACAACGAACATCTCCTAAACTGTAAGACAGTGTTATACATGTAAGGACACGACCCAGCCAGCCAAAACACTTTTCGTCCCTCTTCCCTCCGGGAGAAGGCTCAGGAGCTTGAAGACTTGTACGGCCAGATTTGGGAACAGCTTCTTTCTAACTGTGATAAGACTGCTGAATGGATCCTGACCCGGATCTGGGCCGTACCCTCCAAATATCCAGACCTGCCTCTCGGTTTTTTTGCACTACCTTACTTCCCATTTTTCTATTTATGATTTATAATTTAAATTTTTAATATTTACTAATTTTAACTATTTTTAATATTTAATATTTGTAATCCAGGGAGTGTGAAGCACAGAATCAAATATTGCTGTGATGATTGTACGTTCTAGTACCAATTGTTTGGTGACAATGAAGTATAAAGTATAAATTATAAATGATTAGAAGGCGATGGGCTCAGAGCACGATGTGACCAGTGTGAATTCTTTAAACCATGCATCACTTACTGTGGTCACACCATTGATTCATAAGTATTACTCAAGTGAGCTGTCAAAATTTAAGCAGTGATGGCTGCCCCAAGGCCAAAGGGCATGTCACAGTTGTGGTCCATTTTAGGATTTGTTAACTACTGTAACAGGTTCCTGCCGAGCCTGGCTATGGTGCTCCACCCCTTGAACTCATTACTACGGATCGGGAAGAAATGGCAATGGACAAAGCAGTGCGGGTTGGCTTTCCAAAGACAAAGGAAGTGGTCAGACACTGTATTTACAGATCCTGACCCATATCATCCAGTGAACCCGCCTGTGATGCATTGCCTTATGGTATAGGTGCAGTCATGTCACATGGAAGTAAACGCTACATAGCCTTTGCATCACATTCCCTGACCGCTGCAGAGAAAAATTATGCACAGATTGACAGAGGGGCCTTGAGTCTGGTTTGGGTGTAAAACATTACAACCAGTTCCTGTATGGGAAAAAGCTTACCCTCGTTACTGATCATCAACCACAGCTATCAATTTTCAATTCACAGCATGGTGTTCCACTAACCATAGCAATATAAATGCAGAGGTGTGCTCAGTTTCTTGGAGGACACAGTTAGAAGATCAAATGCAAGAGGACAACTGATCATGGAAATGCTGACAGATTGTCCTGCTTACTCATGAGAAGGAAATACCTGAAAAATTTACAAAATTTGGACATATTCTCCCCTATGCAAATCAAAAGTCTTCTTATTATGACAAGGATGATCCAAAGGGAAAGCAGAAAAGAGCCCACGCTGTTTCAGGTCTACATGGCCATCCCAAAATGGCTGGAATGTGCAGCAGAAAATCCCGCTCCCCCAGTTTTATCAGTGCTGAGATGAACTTGTCTTTAATGGAGTTTGCCTTATGTGGGGATTGAGAGATGTCGTGCAATCCAAGATGTGAGCTAAAGTGTTGGGGAGTTATATGCCAGTCACCTAGGCATGATCAAAACTAAAGTGTTGGCTCGAAGCTTTGTCTGGTGGCCTGGGATAGAGGAGCAGATCAAGCAGCTCCCCACACACTGTTCGGGATGCCAACACCTCTAGAACACCTCCTTGCATATCGCAGTGCAGCACAATCCACAATCGACAACTCACCAGCTGTACTGTTCTTGGGTTGTTCCTTGCCCTCACACTTGGACCTCCTCAAACCCAAACACTGGAGGAGTATGCAGGACAAAACTGCTGAGACAAATAAGGAGGTTCGATGTTTCACTCCTGGACAGGCAGTCCCAGCAAGGGGTGAGTACCTCAAAAGTGAGTACATAGAAAGTTCAAGGACAGAACTGAAACACCCTCCTACACAGTGAATGATTGCATCTCATGTCATCTGGAGATGACACATCAGTCAGTTGAGGAGAACAGAGTCAATTGTTAGAGAAGAAAGGTGTCCAGAGCTGTCAGAACTACTTCCTGAGGTCCCAGATTCAGCTGCAACCACTACTACAGAGGCCCTGGAGCCTGAGATTGTTTTACAGCCAAAAATCTCACCTGCCAAGCAGAGAGAACCTGTCACCCATCCCCTCCCACCCCGCCCTTCTCAGAAAAGATGTTATCCCACAAGAGTAAAAAATTCTCCACAGCGATTAAATCTTAAGGCCTGAATGGGACAATTTAAAATTTACTATGCTGTGGATATTGTATAATATATTACACTGTGTTTGCAAGATGACTAGAGAGCAATACATTCTATATTTGAGTTGAGATGCATTCTATATTGAGTTAGAGCTTATAGCTAAGCAGGAAGGTGCGTAACATATTTAACAATTTCAGTAATATTTGAGCAATATTGTTTGAACATTCTTTGTTGTTTACATAATTCATTGTGGGTTATATTTGTTTGTCCATCGTCGACATTGATGAGGACCTCGACACCATTTGATGGTGTCGAGACTAGTACATGATTTGGATTTAAGTGAGGGAGAATGGTGCAGCGTCAGCCTCACACTCTCTTCCCAATTCCCATCTGGATCCAGTGGCAAGACAGAGTTGAGATGGCTGGAGATGGGACTAGGCACAGTGGATGACCAGGACATCTTCTGTGTCTTGTCCTGCTCTACGCGTTCCACGACGCTTACAGAGACTGCCTTCTTGACCGTTGGACCTTCCATTGGTCTCGTCCGCTCAATCCGCCGGCATGTGTCTTCACATGTTGGGATAGGCAACTTCCTATCTCACCGAGGGTTTGAGACCCGTCAGCTACCCTCACCTGGTTTAGCTGGCTTGTCAAAGCCGTTGCCCGGGGTGTGGCCGCTGTCGCATGCAAACAGCTACAGGGAGCCACAGGTGAGAGCTGAGTGTCAGGTGGGGACCAAAGGTGGACTAACTGCTTTGAAAAGGACACGACATTTTCCCCCACCAGAGGTGCTACCCCTCCGACACCGCATACATAGATGTCAGAAGTAAGTGAATGACGTATGTTATCATATGTGAGTGCCTCGTAAAGATAAAATGAAGTAGGCAAGTTATCCCAGGTCCCCCATGTTTTTCTCTCAATTAATTCTGGAGTTACAAAACATAACAGTAGTCAGAAACAGAAAGGGAACAATCACTCACTCTACTGGGAGCATTCTATAGCACCCCTCCCCCCATAGTAACAGGGACATGGAGGAGCAGATCAGTAGATAGATTTTGGAAAGCTTCGAAAATAACAGGGTTGTTGCTATGGGTGACTTCAACATCTCTGATATTAATTGGCACTTCCTTAGTGCAAGAGGGTTAGGTGGGAAAGAATTTGTTAGGTAAGTCCAGGAAGGATTCCTGACACAATATGGGGACAGACTGACTGGAGGAAAGGCGTTGTTGGATCTAGTACTAGGCAATGAACTTTGTCAGGTGTCAGATCTCTCAGTGAGTGAGCATTTAGAGCCAGTAACAACTCCCTGACCTTTACCACAGACTTGGACAGGGGTAGGAGCAGACTATATGGGAAAGCATTTAATTGGGGGAGGGCTATTAGTCAGGAACTTGGGAGAGTAAATTGGGAACTGATGTTCTCAGGGAAATGTACAACAGAGCTGTGGAGGTTGTTTAGGGAGCAATTGCATGGGGTTTTGGATAGATTTTTCCCACTGAGGCAGGGAAAGGATGGTAGGATAAAGGAACAGCGGTTGACAAGAGAAGTGGACAAGAGAAGAGATAGAAGGAAGCATAGTTAATGTTTAGGAAGCAAAGGTCTGACAGTATTAAGGTTTTTGATAGTTATAAGGTAGCCAGGAATGAGTTAAAGAAGGTTAGAAAGGGACACAAGAAGGTCTTGGCAAGTATGATTAAGGAAAACCCAAAATATTCTAAATGTTTGTGAAGAACAGGAAAATGAGTAGTGTGAAGGTAGGACTGCTCAAACGTAAAAGAGGAAAGAGGAGGTAGGGGAAGTCCCTAATAAATACTTCGCTTTAGTATTCACCAGTGAGAGGGAACTTGATGAATCTGAGGTCAGCGTTGAACCAACTAATACAATGGAACACATGAAGGTTAAGAAGAAGGGTGTGGTGGAACATTTGAAAAACATTGGGATAGATAAATCTCCAAGTCCACATGGAATATGGCCCAAATTACTATGGGAAGCGAGGGAGGAGATTTCTGTGCCTTTGGCAATTATCTGTGTGTCTTCATTGGCCATAGGAATAGTATCAGAAGATTGGAGGGTGGCACATGTGATTGCTTTGTTCAAGAGAGGTGCCGGGGTAATCCTGGGAAATAACAGACCAGTCAGTCTTACATCAGTGGTGGGTAAACAAGTGGAGAGATTTCTTCGAGTCAGGATTTACAAACATTTGCAGAAGAATAGTTTGATTAGGGATAATCAGCATGACCTTGTGAGGGCAGCTCATACCTCATGAGCCTCATAGATTTATTTGAGGAAATGGCAAAACAAATTGATGAAAATAGAGCAATAGGTGTGGTGTATAGGTGTGTATGGATTTTTGTAAGGCATTTGACAAGGTTCTCCATGGTAAGCTCATTCAGGAGGCAGTAGGATCCAGGGAAAGCTGATTGCTCAGATTTAGAATTGGTTTGCCCACAGAAGGCAGGAGGTGGTAATAAATGGAATGTATTCTGCCTGGAGTCTGTGACTAGTGGTGTTTCACAGGGATCTCTTCTGGGACCCCTGTTTTTGTGATGTTGTAAATGGCTTATGTGAGAAAGTGGATGTGTGTGTTTCTATTTTGCAGATCACAAAAAGGTTGGTGGTGTTGTAGATAGTGTAGAATGTTGTCATAGGTTACAACGGGACATTCATTGGTTCTAGAGCTGGGTTCAGAAGTGGCAAATGGAGTTCGACTCAGAAAAGTGTGAAGTGATTCACTTTAGGAGGTCAAGTTTGAAAGCAGGATACAGGGATAATGGTAGGATTCTTAGCATTGTGAAGGAACAGGTAAAGAACTTAGGGTTCTAGTCCATAGGTCCCTCAAAGTTGCTATAGAAGGTGATAGGGTGGTTAAGAAGGCATATGGCTTGTTTGGGGAAATTAAGTTCAAGAGCTGTGAGCTAAGATGCAGCTCCATAAAAGCCTGGTTAGACCACACTTGAACTATTAAGTTCAATTCTGGTTGCTTCATGGAAGGATGGGGAAGGTTTAGAGAGGGTGTAGAGATTTGCTTCTCTAGGAAAGGTTGAAGGAGCTATGGCTTTTCTCTTTGGAGCAAAGAGGAATGAGAGTGTGATTGTATGGCTTTATGACCATGAAGTTCTTAACTCAAAAAAAGACCTTAAGCCCTATCCGATTTAAATAGCCACAGTACCTTCATTAAAGTGAGGTTATTCTATAACTACCCAATCTTCAAAGAGAGTTCACTTCATGGCGAGTTCAGCTGCCAATATCCACTATTTGAGTGGTAGGGCCCTTGTCTCTACCAAGGAGAAGATACTTCCACCTACTGAAGTAGTTTAAACACAGTTAATTGATTTTCAGTGACACATGTTTAAATTCAAACAACATTCTTAAACACACTTAAGATTCACAGAGGATTTCTATCTTATAACAGATTTCCAAAACAGAGGTACAATTCCTACAAGATGACAAGTCATGCTCACGAGCCGCAGGTGAACCAGTTCTCAATCAGCCTAAGTGGCAGACCTCATTTTTCACATGCCTGATACCATTCCCAAATCAGGCACTTTATTCTGAGCCCTGCTGTGAGAAGAGACTACTAAGCAGACAGAGGGAATGATTCAAGTAACTGCAAAATCTCCACTAACTCCTGGGAACCTCTGGACGGTGATGGCTGAAAATGGAGAAGGAACTTTTGGCAGGGTATTGAAAATCTTCAGGACATTGACTGGGAGCAGAATGGCCCTTTGTTCAGCGTCGGGAGGAATGCACCATCTCAAAAACTACCTACTCAGCTGCCCAGCAGTCACATTCTGGCTCATGTACGGTAGCTCCCACATGAGTCTCTTCAGTTGAGGCAGAACTCGCAAAACTGGAGTGGAAGTGAGCCATTCTCTGTTCTAAGGTGTGGTGTGGGCCAGGAAGTAGAGAAAAAGAGTTCAGAGGAAGAGAGAAGGAGAGAGGGGGGAGGAGTAGAGAGAGGAAGAAGAAGGAAAGGTGAGAGGGAGAGAGGGGAAGAGAGGGAGGGAGGGAGGGAAAAGGAAAGGGAGAGGGAGAAAAAGAGAAAGAAAGAAACTTGCTAATTCCATTTTTCCCATTATGCTCAGAGAAACTAGCAGCTCATGTGGATCACCTGGATCCATAATCCTGCTCTGACATTCAGTAAGATCACAGATGATTTGACTGTTGCTACATCTCCACATCTCATAATCCACCATCAAAAGACCATAAGACAGAGGAGCAGTCTTAGGCCATACAGTGCATTGAATCTGTTCTGCCATTCCATCATGGCTGATCCCGGATCCCACTCAACCCCATACACCTGGCTTCTCGCCATATCCTTGATGCCCTGACCGATCAGGAAACTATCAACTTCCGCCTTAAATGTACCCATGGACTTGGCCTCCACCGCAGTCTGTGACAGAGCATTCCACAGATTCTCTACTCTGACTAAAAAAAAAATTCTTTCTCACCTCTGTTTTAAAAGGTCACCCCTCAATTTTGAGGCTGTGCCCTCTAGTTCTGGATACCCCCACCACAGGAAACATTCTCTCTACATCCACCCTATCTAGTCCTTTCAACATTCAGCAGGTTTCAATTAGATCCTCATGCATTCATCTAAAGTCCAGTGAGTACTGGCCCAAAGCTGCCAAATGCTCCACAGATGTTAACCCTTTCATTCCCAGAATAATCTTCTTGAACCTCCTCTGGACTCTTTCCACTGAAAGCTCATCCTTTCTGAGATATGGGGCCCAAAACTGTTGACAATACTCCAAGTGCAGCCTGACTAGTGTCTTATAGAGCCTCAGCATTATCTGCTCGCTTTTATATTCTATTCCCCTTGAAATAAATGCCAACATTGCATTTGTATTCTTTACCACAAACTCAACCTATAAATTAATCTTCTGGGAGTCCCACACAAGGACTCTTAAGTCCCTCTGGATCTCTGATGTTTAAACCTTCTCCCCATTTAGATATTAGTTCACTCTAATGTTCCTTTTACCAAAATGCATTATCATACATTTCCGAACACTGTATTCCACCTGCCACTTTTTTGCCCATTCTTCCAATTTGTCTAAGTCCTGCTGCAATCGCATTGTTTCGTCAACACCTCCAACCCTGCAACCTATTTTTGTATCATCACAAAATTTGCCTCAAAGCCATCAATTCCACTATCCAAATCACTGACAAACAGTGTGAAAAGTAATGGTCCCAGTACTGACCCCTGAGGAACACCACTAGTCACTGGCAGGCAACCAGAAAAGGCCCCCTTTATTCACTGCCTCTGGGCTGTCAGTTATTCCTCTATCCATGCCAGTATCTTTCCTGTACCACCATAGGATCTTATCTTATTAAGCAGCTTCATGTGTGGCACCTCATGAAATGCCTTCTGAAAATCCAACTAAATGACATCCATTGCCTCTCCTTTGTCCACCCTGCTTGGTACTTCCTTGAAGAACTCTAACAGATTTGTCAGGCAAGATTTCCCTTTATAGAAACCATGCTGAAATGACTTGTTTTACCATTAGTCTCCAAATACACACTGCTCATGCCTTCCACAGTCAAGACAGATGCAAAATACTTATTAAGTTCATCTGCCATTTCTTTGTCCCCCATTACTACCTCACCAGCATTATTTTCCAATGGTCCGATATCAACTTTCACCTCCCTTTTACTCTTTATACAACTGAAAAAGCTTTTAGTATCCTGCTTTATATTATCGGCTAGTTTGCCCTCATATATAATCTTTTCCCCTCTTATAGCTTTTTTAGTTGCCTTTTGTTGGATTTTAAAAGCATCCCAATCATCAAACTTCCCACTCACTTTTGCTACCTTACAGGCCCTTTCCTCGGCTCTTATGCAGTCCTTAACTTCCCTTGTCAGCCTGGGTTGCCTACCCCAGCCATTTGAGAACTTCTTCTGAGGGATATATCTATCCTCTGCCTTGAGAACTACTCCCAGAAACTTTAGCCATCTCAGCTCAGCCGTCATCTCCGCCAGAATCCTCCTCCAACCCACCCGCACAAGCTCCTCTCTCGTGCCTTTATTCCAATGTGATACTGATACATGTGACTTGTGCTCCTCCCTCTCAAACTGCAGTGTGAATTCAATCACGTTATGAATTCCATCCTCTCTACATTACTGCTTTTATTACGAACCTTGAGTGAGCTGTAGAATGAGTGCGGCACGGACCAAGCATGTAGGCATACATTTACTGTTTTTTTTGTCTCCGTCACTGTGCGGTGATTCATTAACGGAGTAGACGATCACCTGAGGACACTGAGCAATTTAAAAGTACCTAAGAAAACTAACACAGTGTATTATCATAACTTTAATTCGTTAGTCCTGCTGGAATTGCCCTCAAACTGTTTTAGAGTAGCATTCAGTAGAGCGGGTGGGGGGAGGGGGGCTACTTGTCCATTTCTCCCTAAATATCAGACATAAATCCATGCATTCTTCTGTACTGCCATTTCATGATTGAGAAAGAATGCTTAGCACTTGGAAGATGACCACCACATGGCCAAATTGAACCTCTGGTGCGTTGCATTGAAACCTGCTGGGAGTAAAATGTAGAGTATGTTTTGCACAGGACAAAGGTACTAGAAACGACATTCACCAATTCACTTTCTAATGGAGTCAAACGCCGGCTCACGCCCCATCCCACAGCCTTCTCGCCACGAGGTCCCTGCATACTGCCTCTGCCTCCCGGAATTCCCCTGGAGACCGCAAAACACTGAAACACCCAAAGGATCTCCGAACTGCAAATCACAGGCTTCAACAGTTCCAGAATCACATCGAAAATGGAAAATAAATGCAAAAGGCATAAAAGAAGTGAAGTGTATGGTTGCATGATCTATCCAGAGGTGTTCTACGTGGGAGCCATCTTGACCTGAAGAGCCACATGGATGAAGTCATGTGTTATGGGCAACAAGGGTGTTAAATCCCATAGTAGGTAACTTCCTTCACTAAAATCACTCACAAGGCAGCTGATGATGACTCAGATGAATAGTAGACTTAGATGTTTGAAATCCCAAGAGTAGCTGCAGTCTGAAGACTATTCTAGCAGGTTCTGGTCATGTACTAGTCATGTATCTAGGGAGCAGAAACAAGGCAAAAAAAAATTCTGTATTGGTGATTTGGTGGTAATCCTTTGCACAGAGAATCAGTGGCTGTCCTGAAGGTTAGTGCCTCCAACCACTACTGTCAGCAATGGAGAGTTGGTGTGGCACTGGACAGATAATGAAGCGGCTGTGTCTGCAGATCATAACAGCTGGGCATGTTGAGGATAGGACTGAGAAGCTCATGCAAGTGCAAGTAATGACCATCACCAACAGGAGAGACATAAATCTGTAACACTCAGTAGGCCAGGAACGCCTGTGGCCGGAGAGGCAGGGTTAATGTTTTGGCCAGTGCATGAAAGTCAAAAACAATGATCAGCAGTGCTGGAAATCCAAGATAAAAGCAGACAATGCTGATAAAGTAGGGAAATGGAAGCCTTGGCATTTTCCCGTGCTCAGTGAAAGTGTTGGAACTGAAGGCGGAGGTGGTCAGATTCTTAGATACTGAAGTGGTGAAAGGCTATCGAGAGAGATGGGAATGCAGAGCTGAAATGGCAGTCAGGTCAGCCAAGGTCTCACCGAGTAGCAGGTCAGCAGATGCTGATGAGTAGTTTACTCCTGCTCCTATTTGTATGTTTGCATTCACGTGGGTGGGTGGTTCTTATTGTATTTGTCCTCAGTTGGAGTTACTGGAGAGCACACTGAATCAGAATCAGAACTAGGGGTTTAATATCACTGCCATATGTTGGGAAACTTGTTGACTTTGTGGCAGCAGTAAAATGATAACTATAGAAAAAAAAACTGAATGTAGCGTTCATGGGTTCAATGTCCATTCAGAAAATGGATGGCAGAGGGGAAGAAGCTGTGTCAGAATTGTTGAGTGAGTGCTCTTAGGCTTCTGTGCCTCCTGATGGTAGCAATGAGAACAAGACAGGATCTGGGTGCTGGGGGTCCTTAATGACGGACGCCACCTTTTTGAGGCATGGCTCCTTGAAGATGTCCTGGATACTATGGAGGGTAGTGCTCATGATGGAGCTGACTAAGCTTATAACTTACTTTCTGCAGCTTACTTTGATCCTGTGCAGTAGCCCCCCCCCCCCACCCCACCATACTGGATGGTGATGCAGCCAGTTAGAATGCTCTCCGTGGTACATCTGTAGACATTTTCAAGTGTTTGAAGAGTCAAGATAAGGGTAACGCCAACGTTCTTCCCGAAAAGTGTTTCATCTCATAGCAATGCCAGCCTTGGAAAGTATGTGTCAATGAATGCACTGTTCAGCAAGAGGTGCAGGTGGAAGCTCTGTAGACTCTGTGGCAGGGGTCCTCAACCTTTTTTGCACTGCAGACTGGTTTATTATTGACAATATTCTTACGGACCGGCCGACCCCGGGGTGGGGGAGGGTAGGGTTGCCAACGGCCAAGAGTAGCAGTCAAATACGTTGTGTTTACCCTGAGAAAGACTACCATGACCATGAAGCCTTGCGCGGGCACCTGTGTGCGCATGCATGTACGTGTCGATTTTTTTCTACAAATCGTTTTTGGCGATTCTGTTCGGGGGGGGTGGGAGTGTTAATCACGATCGGAATATAGGTGATAAGTGGCTAATACACTCAACGTCATTTCCAGAAGGGTTTATCTAACGAATTTAATATTAAACACACAGCGCATATTTTCCTTGCATGAATATAGTGATAAGTCAATTATCAGGGAAGGACAAGGGAGCTTGAAGTAAGTGTTGAACGAACTTCCAGTAGAAGTGGTGGAGGGAGGTTCGATATTATCACTTAAAGAAAAATTGGATAGCTATATGGACAGGAAAGGAATGGAGGGGTATGGGCTGAGTGCAGGTCGGTGGGACTAGGTGAGAGTAAGCATTCGGCACAGACTAGAAGCCCGAGATGGCCTGTTTCTGTGTTGTGATTTTTATATGGTTATATGAGTCACTTATAAGTCAATAGCATCATAACATTTTAAATAACCTTTGGATATTAAACACACAGCACATAATTTCCCTGTATGAACATATAAAATCATTGCAACACACCAATATCGCTGAATCAGTGGGAGCCCTGGGTTGAATACTTGTTTCCCTGCAACAAGACGGTGCCATCGAGGGGTGATGGGAGACAGCGATACTCAAAGGGGGTTCTTTATGTCCAGTCTATTCCGCAATTTAGTTTTCGTTGCATTCATTACAGAGATATGTTGGAAATAGAAGCAACGTTTTCAGTGCTTTCATGGCTATCTCAGGATATTTAGCCTTGACTTTGATCCAGAATGCCGGCAGAGATGTTATGTCAAACATACTTTTCAGCCCACCGTCATCTGCAAGCTCAAGGAGTTGATCTTCTTCCCACACTGACATGGATGATGCGAGGGTAATGACCTTGCGTGCGTTCAAGCTCAACAGAGGCCGTGACAGGGAATGAGGAAAGGTACTGCTGACTCCTATCGCCAAATCATATCATTTGCTCGCGGCCCGGTACCGGTCCGCGGCCCGCTGGTTGGGGACCGCTGCTCTATGGGAGCAAATTCTACACTGGGGGGTAATTTATTTTCCTTCTGTCGCAAGTTCCCTACCTCAGTGGCCAATTAGAGCCATAATGACAGTTCTGTCAGCAATGTTTCTGCTCAGATATGAGAGTTTCAGCAGCTAAATGCTGGAGAAAATACTCACTGTTGGTTGTAGCGTACAGTGTGGACTTCAGAACGTTTCTGAGCAGCTTTCAGTAGGTCATGAGGCTGTGTAATCTGGACTCTCACTGACGGTTGAGTCGGCTGTCAAGTACCAAAAGCAACAAGTGTGTGTGGGGTACTCACTTCCTAGTTGTACCATGACAGTTCCATGATGGAATACATTGAGACTTGGAGCACAGCTTTCGGCTGCTGTGGCTGGCGGTGGTCATAGACTGAAAAACTGTGTGGTGTGAGCCCGACAAAGGGAGAGTGTTTAGATACAACACCATAAATGGGAGCTACATGTACCCACATCACATTGTGATAGGCGTGATGCCATTGGGAAATAATCACTCCTGCAATCAGTTCTCCAGCAACGTCCACTCCTCTCTCCATGGCGCTGAGACTGTGAGTCTGCTCCCGCTGCAATGTACTTCATGTCTCCGACCTTTGTGGTGGCTTGCCCCACTGTATGATGAACTTGAGACTGAGGCTTTGGGCCTACTCAAGCTGCTCTGGGGATTTGGGTCTAAGATCTCAATTTGGTTCGGAATTCTGTTGCTCATTTCTATAGTTTGTGTGATTTGTGTTTTTTTTTCTCTTTCACTGTGTATTGGACGCTGGTCTTTCTTTTTTTAAATTTGGGTTCTTTCGAGTTTCTTGCTTTGTGGCTGCCTGTCAGCAGGGAAGTATCAAGGTTGTATAATTTACACATTCTTTGATAATACATGTATTTTGAACTTTGAACTTGAACTTTGAATTCTGAGGACAAGCAACCTGAAGAACCTGGACAGTTTAATTCAGCGTCTAGCTCCCTGCACTGGAAAATTACCTAATCACCTACGTAGTTATGTGAACAATTCCACTTCTGCTCCAGGTTATGTAAACAAGAGTTTATATGCACTGTTACTTTGCTTTGTCATGGATTTTTCTGACCTCCCAATCCCTGACTGTGCTGCATTTAAATCTTCACATAATTTTCGTAAGTTGAATTTTATTTGAATATGTTCTCTATCCTTGTCTCTTAATTCCCTTCTATTTGAGAGTGTTTGGCTCCCAGTCACACTGAAGTTGTAGCTGGGTTTCTGAAGCGACAATGCATCACAGCAGTACAATTTTCATTGATATGTCCTTGATGGAGAATTTGTGAACAACGTTCAGATTTGACAAGTGACAGCTGAGGACAAATACTTCTTGTTATCATCGTTTGAGTCAGAGATAAACATAAAATACCACCTTTCTGGCCTCCAGAGACCCTAATTGAATTGAATTGACTTTATTTCTACATCCTTCACATACATGAGGAGTAAAAATCTTTACGTTATGTCTCTGTCTAAATGTGCAACGTGCATTCATAGTAATTTATAATAAATAGAACAGTCAATGTATCATAGAGATACACTCAAATCAGCGTGAGTTAATCAATCTGATGGCCTGGTGGAAGAAGCTGTCCTGGAGACTGCTGGTCCTGGCTTTTATGCTGTTGTACCATTTCCCGGATGGTAACAGCTGAAATAGATTGTGGTTGGGTTGACTCGGGTCCCCAATGATCCTTTGGGCCCTTTTTACACACCTGTCTTTGTAAGTGTCCTGAATCATGGGTAGTTCACATCTACAGATGCGCTGGGCTGTCCGCACCACTCTCTGCAGAGTCCTGCAATTAAGGCAGGTACAGTTCCCATACCAGGCAGTGATGCAGCTGGTCAGGATGCTCTCAATTGTGCCCCAGTAGAAAGTTCTTAAGACTTGTGTGCCCATACCAAACTTCCTCAATGGTCTGAGGTGAAAGATGCACTATTGTGCCTTTTCACCACGCAGCTGGTGTGCACAGACCAAGTGAGATTCTCGGTGATGTGGATGCCAAGGAACTTGAAGCTGTTTACCCTCTCAACCCCATATCCATTGACGTCAATAGGGGTTAGCCCGTCTCCATTCCTCCTGTGCTCCACAACCAGCTCTTTTGTTTTTGTGACATTGAGGGCGAAGTTTTCTTGACACACTGTGTCAGAGAGATAGCTTCTTCCTTGTAGGTCGCCTCGTTATTGTTTGAGACTAGGCCTATCAATGTAATGTCATCGGCAAATTTAATTAGCAGATTAGCAATATGACAACAATTCTCAAAACCACCGGCAAGAAGAGCAAAGGCAGTAAGTGCAGAGGAGTATCACCACCTGTAGGTTCCCTTCCCGAATTCATAGAACGAAGGCTTAGGATTCTATCGCTGGCCCTTCATCAACACCTGGTCTAAACCCTGAACTTGCTACAGACAGCACTGCGGGGAGGCCATTGCCAGAAAGACTGCAACAGTTCAAGAAAGAAAACTCCAGATAGACCACACTTGGAGTGATGTGTTCAGATCGGCTCACTTCATTATCGGAAGGATATGGAAGCTTTAGAGAGGATGCAGAGAAGATTTGTCAAGATGCTGCTGGATTAGAGAGGATGCCTTATGAGGAAAGGTTGAGTGTGTTAAGGCTTTTCCCTTTGGAGCAAAGAGGGATGAGTGGTAACTTGATAGAGGTGTATTAGATATAATACGATTATGGGAGGCATAGATCAAGTGGACAGTCAGCGTCTTTTTTCCCAGAGCGGCAATGGTTAAACCAGAGGATATAGTTTAAGGAGAGTGGTGGAATACTTAGTGGAGATATCAGAGGAATGTATTTTTACACAGAGTTGTGAGTTCCTGAAACACACTGCAGGGTGTGGTGGTCAAGACTGATGCAAAAGAGACTCTTCAATAGGCATATAGGTGTAAATAAAATGGAGGGTTATGGGCTGCATAGGAGGGAAGGGTTAAATTGATTGTGAAGTATGTTTATGTAGGTCAGCACAACATCAAGGGCTGTACTATTTTATGCTCTCTGTTCTAAAGTGACTCACCACCAACTTCTTGAGGGCAAGTGGGAGCGGCCAATAAATGCTGCTCTCTGCGGTCATATCCAGATCCTGATAGACGTGAGAAGTAAAAACAAATATTGCACCTTTTCATTCCTGGAATCATCCTTGTGTTGCCTTCAATGGTGCATCTGCAGAAATCGGTGGGGTAACAGTGGGCATGCCAAATGTATATGGCAAAGCGCAGGTCCCACTTCCTGTTGTTCAGCCATCTCAGAACAGAAGTAGAGTGGTCATGACTTGTCCTTCTGAGGGATTGTGGATGAAGGAAGGAGCTTGTCTAAGCTCTGTATTCCAGAGGGGAAGTCTTCATCCACTTCCCTCGGCCGGCTAGACACAGGAATCTGGCTCCTTTGGAGGCCTCCACAAAATGCAGGCATTAACAGATTGAACCCAAACCCTTAGGGAGACTTGAAGAAACCTCCTATCTCCCTCTTAGACCATAAGACCATAAGACAAAGGAGCAGAAATCGGCCATTCGGCCCATCGAGTCTGCTCCGCCATTTTATCATGAGCTGATCCATTCTTCCATTTCGTCCCACTCCCCCGCCTTCTCACCATAACCTTTGATGACCTGGCTACTCAGATACCTATCAATCTCTGCCTTAAATACACCCAATGACTTGGCCTCCACTGCTGCCCGTGGCAACAAATTTCATAGATTCACCACCCTCTGGCTAAAAAAATTTCTTCGCATCTCTGTTCTGAATGGGCACCCTTCAATCCTCTCGTACTAGACTCCCTCATCATGGGAAACAACTTTGCCACATCCACTCTGTCCATGCCTTTCAACATTCGAAATGTTTCTATGAGGTCTCCCCTCGTTATTCTAAACTCCAAGGAATACAGTCCAAGAGCGGACAAAGGGTCCTCATGTGTTAACCCTCTCATTCCTGGAATCATTCTAGTGAATCTTCTCTGTACCCTCTCCAATGTCAGCAAATGCTTTCTTAAATGAGGAGACCAAAACTGCCCACAATACTCCAAGTGAGGTCTCACCAGTGCCTTATAGAGCCTCAACATCACATCCCTGCTCCTATACTCCATTCCTCTAGAAATGAATGCCAACATTGCATTCGTCTTCTTCACCACTGACTCAACCTGGAGGTTAACCTTAAGGGTATCCTGTACGAGGACTCCCAAGTCCCGTTGCATCTCAGAACTTTGAATTCTCTCCCTATTTAAATAATAGTCTGCCCGTTTATTTCTTCTACCAAAGTGCATATCCATACACTTTCCAACATTGTATTTCATTTGCCATTTCTTTGCCCATTCTTCCAATCTATCCAAGTCTCTCTGCAGACTCTCTGTTTCCTCAGCACTACCGGCCCCTCTACCTATCTTTGTATCATCAGCAAACTTAGCCACAAAGCCATCTATTCCATGATCCAAATCATTGATGTACAATGTAAAAAAAAGCAGCCCCAACACAGACCCCTGTGGAAAACCACTGGTAACCGGCAGCCAACCAGAATAGGATCCCTTTATTCCCACTCTCTGTTTCCTGCCAATCAGCCAACGCTCTATCCACGTACGTAACTTTCCCGTAATTCCATGGGCTCTTATCTTATTAAGTAGCCTCATGTGTGGCACCTTGTCAAAGGCCTTCTGAAAATCCAAATATACAACATCCACTGCATCTCCCTTGTCTAGCCTACTTGTAATTTCCTCAAAAAATTGTAATAGGTTTGTCAGGCAGGATTTTCCTTTAAGGAATCCATGCTGAGGTCTGCCTATCTTGTCATATGCCTCCAGGTACTCTGTAACCTCATCCTTGACAATCGACTCCAACAACTTCCCAATCACCGATGTCAAGCTAACAGGTCTATAATTTCCTTTTTGCTTCCTTGCCCCCTTCTTAAATAGTGGAGTGACATTTGCAATCTTCCAGTCCTCCAGAACCATGCCAGAATCTATTGACTTTTGGAAGATCATCACTAATGCCTCCACAATCTCCACAGCTACTTCCTTCAGAACACGAGGGTGCATTCCATCTGGTCCGGGAGATTTATCTACCTTTAGACTATTCAGCTTCCTGAGTACTTTCTCTGTTGTAATTGTGACTGCGCACACTTCTCTTCCCTGCCACCCCTTGAGTGTCCGGTATACTGCTGATGTCTTCCTCAGTGAAGACTGATGCAAAATACTCGTTCAGTTTCTCCACCATCTCCTTACCTCCCATTACAATTTCTCCAGCATCATTTTCTATCGGTCCTATATCTACTCTCACCTGTCTTTTACTCTTTATACACTTGAAAAAGCTTTTAGTATCCTCTTTGATATTATTTGCTAGCTTCCTTTCATAGTTAATCCTTTCCCTCTTAATGACCTTCTTAGTTTCCTTTTGTAAGCTTTTTAAAAACTTCCCAATCCTCTGTCTTCCCACTAATTTTTGCTTCCTTGTATGCCCTCTCCTTTGCTTTAACTTTGGCTTTGACTTCTCTTGTCAGCCACGGTTGCATCCTTTTTCCATTCGAAAATTTCTTCTTTTTTGGAATATTCCTGTCTTGCACCTTCCTCACTTCTTGCATAAACTCCAGCCACTGCTGCTCTGCTGTCCTTCCCGCCAGTGTCTCTTTCCAGTCAACTTTGGCCAGTTCCTCTCTCATGCCACTGTAATTTCCTTTACTCCACTGAAATACCGGCACATCGCATTTCGGCTTCTCTCTTTCAGATTTCACTTGCATCAATGCAGCTCCTGATACTGCAGTGAAGCCTCCTTAAAAGCTGCAATGAGGTCGCTTATATTGCGTGCTAACTCATTAAGAGATTTCACTTGTTGCGCAATGTACTGACACACCTAACTGGAAAAAAAACTTTGTGAAACAGGCTGTAAGTTTCAACAGTGTTTAATGTAATTAAAATTCTAGTAATTTCCAGCTTTGAACTTCCTGGTGTTTGGTATTTGGTTTAATATTGCCTTATGCACTGAAGTAAAGTGCAAAGCTTTTGCTTGCATGCATTGCAGACAGATCATCCACGCACAAAGACACGGAGGCATGAAGAACAGAGTGCGACAATTACCGAGAAAGTGCAGTGCAGCCAGGTGATCAGGTGGAAGGTCCATGACAAAGTAGGTTGAGAGATGGAGTTTATTTTTGTTGTAGTTCTGTTCAGGAGTCCAATAACAGCGAGACAGAAGCTATCTTTAAAGTCGGTGGTACATGTTTTGAAGCATTTGTATCTTCTGTCTGATGGAGGGGGAAGTAGAGAAAAGAGAGTGTCTAGGATGGGAGGGGTTCTTGATTGCACTAATTGCCTTGACTGCTTTGCACTGTTGTGACTGTATAGGGGCTGAGGAGGCAGCCTCGTGGGGCTTCAATGTACAGGATAATTGTGGTGGATTGGGTGGCCAGGTGCGGCTGCGTATCTACCGAAGGAGGTTCAAGGTTCTCTTTCTCCCTGCTAGCCTGCAGGTCACCCGTGGGCAAGGTGTAGCACCTGCTTAGCACCCCAGTCGGGGTCACGTGAAACCACAGGACCAGGTGTTGGATGGTCGTATGAGCAGCTGATACATATCACTAGTCCTGGTTATGCGACCCCTGACACCAGGCAGACAGTCTGTGAAGAGCAACACACGCAAAATGCTGGACAACTCAGCAGGCCAGGCAGCATCTATGGAAGAGAGTACAGTTGATGTTTCGGACCGAGACCATTCAACAGTACTGCCGATGGGTCTTGGCTCGAAAGACCCAAGTTGGCCCGAGTTCCTCCAGCATTTTATGTGGATTGCTTGGATTTCCAGCATCTGCAGAGTTCTCGTTTGTAATCTCTGAAGAATATTGATAGTGGCTGGGGTCACCCGTCCATACTACCCAGATACTACCCAGAAGAAGGTAATGGCAAATCACTTCTGTAGAAAAATTTGCCAAGAATAATCATGGTCTACATGACCATGATTGCCTACGTCATTCAACATGGCGATGATGAAAGATATTAACTTTCTCCCAGGGTAAGGGAATCCAGACCTAGAGGGAACAGGTTTAAGATGAGAGGGAAGAAATTGAAAAGAGATCTGAGGGGTAAGATTTCCAAACTGGTTTTACACAGGTTTAGAGAGATGTAGGCCAAACGTGGGCAAATTGGCTTGCTTGGGTTAGTTGAGCTGAAGGGCCTGTTTCAATGCTGTTTTACTCTTTGAGTAATCTTTAAGCTACTTAAAAATAGGCACGTGGGCACGTGGACAAATGGTTAAGGTGTTCGACTAGCGATCTGAAGTTCATGAGTTCGAGCCCCAGCTGAGGCAGCGTGTTGTGTCCTTGAGCAAGGCACTTAATCACACAGTAGTAAGCTATCTACAGGATTTGAAACAGATCTTTGTAAGCTTTACAATATGAACACTGTCCGCCAAAGATGGCTGCCGCCATGATGCAGCTGTACAAACTGGAACAGGATAGGTGAGGTGACGTAAATCAGTGACGTGCATTGTGGTATTTGAAAAACCGACTAACTAGTTAACAGAAATATTTAGCTAAATGGTTATTTTCAATAAGTATAATTATTAATTACTACATTAGTTTAGGTAATTAACCTTTTGTGCGCACATTAATTTCCTTTATGCGCTGGTTGAAAAACGTGTGCGCGCGCACACGCTCACACAGCTTAGAGGGAACATAGTCGACAATACTCTTTTCCATAGATGCTGTCTGGCCTGCTGAGTTCCACCAGCGTTTTGAGTGTGTTGCTTGTAAAACAAAAGTCCTGTTCCTGCCACTTGAATGATTCAGTTCAGCACCTTTTGACTTCCACTGTGAACTAACCAAGTGAAGAAATCTTCCACTGGACCATAAACATAAGTTACACTGGAGTCAGAAACATCTTGCAGAACTTCCCTTTCCCCTGCCATCTCGTTTAAATTCTCACTTGGAAAGGGGAGGAGCTAAGGGATGGAAGGTTAAATTGACAGGCATGCCTTAGCTAGCTATGAGTATAATTCTGAAGCTCATTAAAGCACAACTGCAGAGTGTAGGATAACTGGGGCTACACTCACGCTCACCAAGCCACCTTTCTTGAGACTTTCTCAGTGCATCATGTCGACTCCAGCTGATTCAGATAGTCCCATACCATCTGGGATGAAAGTTTGTACGTCATTTCCAGAACTCCTCATGATAGCTGAATTTGTGAGTATTATTTTGTTGTACTTCTAGTAGATGTGTTGTTTTGCATTGGTCCTGTGAATTGCAGTAAGATTCTGCCAGGCTCTTTGATACCCCATGGAAAGAAAAAGATAATTGGTAAATGGTGTAACTGCAGTAAAGAACGCGGATATATGTGAGGAATCAAGCATAGCAATAGAGGCTGAGAGAAAGACTGACAAGGAAGGAGTAAGACAAAAAAACCTCCGGGAGAAGGTTCAGGAGCTTGAAGACTCGTAGGGCCAGATTTGGGAACAGCTTCTTTCCAACTGTGATAAGACTGCTGAACGGATCCTGACCCGAATCTGGGCCGTACCCTCCAACTATCCAGACCTGCCTCTCGGTTTTTTTTGCACTACCTTACTTCCCATTTTTCTATTTTCTATTTATGATTTATAATTTAAATTTTTAATATTTACTAATTTTTACTATTTTTAATATTTAATATTTGTAATTCAGGGAGTGGGAAGCGCAGAATCAAATATTGCTGTGATGATTGTACGTTCTAGTATCAATTGTTTGGCGACAATAAAGTAAAGTAAATAGAAGAGACCAATGTGGTACAAAATATTCAGAACAAGGACAATCGAATCAATTATTTATTATTTACTACAACACACATAAAAATTGCTGGTGAACAAGAAATAGTACGAGATTTGAAAGTGGGAGGGAGAGGGGGAGATCCAAAATGATAGGAGAAGACAGGAGGGGGAGGGATGGAGCCAAGAGCTGGACAGGTGATTGGCAAAAGGGATATGAGAGGATCATGGCACAGGAGGTCTGGGGAGAAAGAAAAGGGGGAGGGGGGAAGCCCAGAGGATGGGCAAGGAGTACAGTGAAAGGGACAGAGGGAGAAAAAGGAGAGAGAGAGAGAGAGAGAAAAAAAAATAATTAAAAAAATAAATAACGGATGGGATGTGAAGGGGAGGTGGGGCATTAACGGAAATTAGAGAAGTCAATGTTCATGCCATCAGGTTGGAGGCTACCCAGAGGGAATATAAGGTGTTGTTCCTCCAACCTGAGTGTGCTTTCATCTTTACAGTAGAGGAGGCCGTGGATAGACATGTTAGAGTGGGAATGGGACGTGGAATTAAAATGTGTGGCCACTGGGAGATCCTGCTTTCTCTGGCGGACAGAGTGTAGGTGTTCAGTGAAACCATCTCCCAGTGACCACACAATTTATCCTCTCATATCCCTTTTGCCGATCAACTTTCCAGCTCTTAGCTTCATCCCTCCCCCTCCTGTCTTTTCCTATCATTTTGGATCGCCCCCTCCCCCTCCCCCTCCCACTTTCAAATCTCTTACTATCTCTTTTTTCAGTTAGTCCTGACGAGGGGTCTCGGCCTGAAACGTCGACTGCACCTCTTCCTAGAGATGCTGCCTGGCCCGCTGTGTTCACCAGCAATTTTTATGTGTGTTGCTTGAAATTCCAGCATCTGTAGATTTCCCCATGTTTGGATTATTATTTACTATTGAGATACAGACTGGAATAGGTCCTTCAAGCTGTGTTGCCCAGCAATCCCTGATTTAATCTGAGTCGAAGCACGGGACAATTTACAATGACCAATTAACCTACCAACCAGTATGTCTTTGGACTGTGGGTGGAAACCAGAACACCCGGAGGAAACCCACACGGTCATGGGGAGAATGTACAGACTCCTTCCAGGCAGTGGTGGGATTAGAGCCTAGGCTGCCAGTACTGTAAAGCGTTGTGCTAACCACTACATTACCGTGTTGCCCCACGAGAGGGGAGCATTGATGGAGAGGAAAGAGAAGGAATGAAAGAAGTGAGGGTAGCAGGGTCAGGGAAAGAGAGGAAAATGGAAAGGATGGAGTACAAAAGAGAGACAAGGATTGATAAAGAAGAGAAAAGGAAAGGGATGGGGCCACGAGAGAGAGAAAATGTAGGGAGAGAATGGAACAAATGAAAATAGGAAGAAAAGATTGGAAAAGTGGAGACTGAAATAAATAATTGCAATTGTTTTGGGTAAAACATGAGAAGGCAACTTATTCTGTGTTGCATAAACAAAAGTAAAATAATGGATGATAAATGCTGGGAGAGGAAGCCCATACTCTCTCAGTGAGTCTGTGGGAACTGAGTACATGCTTGCAAGCGAGAGAGAAACTGCCTTTAGCTGGTATTAGTTTTTGCAGTCACGGACATGTCTCAGTTTCGCAACCACTCATTAATTAGGCAAACAAACAGTGGGGGAAAAATGTAGTATAAGGTAAAAAAGACGCGAGACAACCTAAAGGTTATTTCGTCCTTCAGTTCTTACTGCTAATATGGGTTTATAGCTTTGCAAGGATTTATTTAAGTTTTGGGATTGGTCAGAGGCTGCAACATAAGTCACCTATTTACCTGTAGGGCAGGTGAATTACAGAGCCATAAATTTAAACTGAGGGAGTAAGTGTTAGAGTGGATTTTTTTGGGTAGATGATTTGTTTACACTTTGGCCACCAGACTTCTATTTGACAAAGTACTGTGGATTGAGTTCACAACAATGCGCTTCCTAAACAGGTGTAAATACCAGATGCTTCTGGCACTGTAGTTTGACCTGATGCTGTAGTTTCGAAGACAGTATTATCTATACATTATAAATATTAATTGTCTTCTATGTTAGCATGGGAAATGCCAAATAAATGTATTGTAGACTTAACTTACATTCCTAAAGGCTGTGGATACCAACCCGACATGTTGGCGTCGGATGGAAAGGATGGTGTGATATTTTGTATGTAGCTTCAATAGGAAGCATTGTCTATAACTTTTTAAGTAGCGATTGCCTTTGTGTTCAGCATATAAATATCGAGCCCACATTGGACTAGGAGACCTTTCTACGGAAAGCGTCTCCGTCCGTATGATGCCTGCTGTACCTCATTGTGCCGAATAAAGAAGCTGCTTTGTACCTACCAGTGACTCTGTCCCTCCGCTGATTTCCCACGCTACAACAGTATGGAGGCTTAACATGTACAGCAACTGAACAGTCAATGCTGGTGCAAAGCTGTTCTTTTATCATCAGCTTTTCTTGCTTCAAAGGCACTGTTTTATATTTTCGGGAAAATTACTTTATACGCTGTCCATCTGCCCTGACGTATACTTGCATTTGGCCAGTATAAAGATGAATTTTTTTTGACATTGCACAGAGTAAGACCCTTCAAGCCCTGCTGCCCAACGATCCCCTGATTTAATCCTGGCCTAATCACGGGACAATTTACAATGACCAGTTAGCCTAGCAACCGGTACGTCTTTGGACTGTGGGAGGAAACAAGAGCTTCCAGAGGAAACCCACACGGTCACAGGGAAAATGTGCAAACTCCTTACAGACAGTGTTGGGAATTGGACCCGGGCTGATGGTATTGCAAAGCACTCTGCTAACCACTACGCTACTGTACCATCACTGAACCAAACATAATTACTGAATCTCAGGATTCAATAAAATCAAAAAATATGGGCAGTCAAATTGATATTGCTCATGCTAGACTATCGTCCTGTCAAACACACCTGTGATCCATAGAGGTACACAAATGAGATTGTTCCTGCTTCCTCAGGAAGGTAGCCAACATGGTCAAAGACCTCTCCCACCCTTGTCATACCTTCTCCTTCCCCCTCCCATTAGGTCGCAGTTACAAAAGCTTGAAAAGGTACACTATTGGGTCTAAGGACTATTTATCCTGCTGTTGGATCTGGAGTAACATTCATTTCATTCTCCTTTACACTTGAACAGGAAATGACATTAAACAACTCTGATGTCTAGAATAATCTGCATTCTGCTATTGCCTTTCCTTTTGTAAAGATAAAGGTTAGCTTTACAACTACATAAGTGTTGTTTGCATTGCAAGTGTCACCAACCTTCCTGTGCCATTGTAGCATGTCTACAACTTACTAACCCTAGGCATTACATCCTTGGAGTGGTGCTGTAAACTGCTGCGCTAACCACTATGCCACAACGCTGCCCTCGGTGAGCTAATATTTTGGAATGATCTGAAAAATCCTCCCTCTCACCCCACCCCCAGGCCATGCTCTTTTCTCGCCGCTGCCATCAGGTAGAAGGTACAGGCGCATCAGGACTTGCACCTCCAGGTTCAAGAATATTTAGTCTCTCAACCATCAGGCTCTTGAGCAAAGGAGTTAACTACATCCAGTGAGATGTTTCCCCAACCAATGAGGTGATCTCATTTTAAGGACTCTTTTATCTTGTTATTTCATGTTCTTATAATTTATTGCTATTTATTTATATTTGCATTTGCACAGTTTGTTGTCTCCTGCACTCTGGTTGATCTTCATTGATCTTGTTATAGTTACTGATCTATAGATTTGCTGAAATCCCCACAGCGAAACAAATCTCTGGGTTGTATGTGGTGATGTACAGTATATGTACTTTGATAGTAAATTTACTTTGAACTTCAATCTTTGGGATGTAATTATTTTTCACTATGTTTTTGGTACATGTGACAATAATAATTACCAATGTGTTGGTGGTAAACAACATTCAAAAAATATCTACAGGGACCCCTTGATCTTATGGTTGAAGGATATGTGATTACTGCAGGAAAATGGCTATCAGTGTAAAAGATCAGCTGTGATCATATTGAATAATAGTATCATTAGAGGGGCCTGAATGGATTAATCCTGCTTTATTTCTTCTCTTCTCAGTCAATAGATCAGTTAAGAAAAGACACAACAGAATTATTTCAATTAAAGGCCCTCAAGTTTGATTCTTGAACTTCCTTCAGTAGGCTCACTGACCTTAACCACTTTACCAAATGGGCATGGGTATTGCAGTTAAGCTAATGCACCTGCAGAATTCTAGACTATTGATCTGGAGATCAATAGCTCCTGCTATCCTTCTGGTCTCCTCCACTGGAAACATGAAAATGAATGAATGAAATTTATTCCGGTCAGTACAAACATACCAAAAAGCGTCATTTTCAACGATGATTTCATAAGACAAAATTACAACAAAAAAACATAGATATTCTTTAAAACAGACCGAAAGGGTGTAGGCTGAAGCTACAGCTTATTACGTCTACCCCTCTTACTTGTACAACAACATATTTGGCATCAATCATCATATCAAAACAAAAAATTTCACAATCTTTTAAGACAAAATCCAATTCAAAGTATCATTTATTTACATTCCCCCCATTCATTTTAAATCATGTATTTTATATATTCATTAAATTATTTTTAAATACTTTTTTAAACTTAAGTGTGGTGCATATTTTTAAATTCTCACTACAACTGTTCCATAGATTCACCCCTCTGGCTGAAATACAATGATTTTTTTTACATTTATGTAGTGATGCCAGCTGAGTATTGCACTCCCAGATTTAACTTAATTTAACATTCTGATTGTTTAGTAAAAGACTGGAAGAACAGGTCTCTTGCTCAAGATACCTCAGGGCATTTGTAACCCTGCTGGAATTAATGGAATCAGGAATGGAGGAGGGCATAACATTTGAGGCTTGAAGAGAATGCCACATGTACCCTCTCCTTCAAGGGCTGCTCCTGAATTCGGAGGCTGTGCCCTCTGATAAGACCATAAGAGTTGATCAAAGACATAGTTATGGATAACTCCATAAGAACTGAACTCCTGCTCAAGGTCTAGTCAATGCATTGAGTTCAAGAGTCAGGAAGTTATACTGTCACTTTATAAAACTCCAGTTCGACCACATTTGGTGTATCGAAAGTATGCAGAGACTTCGGAGAGGGTACAGAAAAGGTTTGCCAGGATGCTGCCTGAATTAGAGGGTGTATGTTATAAATGGAGATTGGACAAATTAGTGTTGTTTTCTCTGGAGTTGCGGAGGCTAAGTGAAAGCCTGCCATAAGTTCACAAGCCAATGAGAGGCATATATAGAGTAGATAGCTGGTATCTTTTCCAGGGTCGAGATGTCTAATACTAGAGGACATGCATTTAAGATGATGGGGAAAAGTTCAATGATACCCAGGGCAGGTTTTCCACACAGAGAGGGGCGGGTGCCTGAAGTGCACTGCTAGGGGTGGTAGTAGAGGCAGGTATGGTGGAGACATTTCAGAGGCTCTCGGATAGGCATGAAACTATGCAGAGAATGGAAGGATATGGACCACGTGCAAGTAGAATGGATGAGGTATCATTAGTTAATTAGTTTGGCACAATATCATGGACCGAAAAGCCTGTCCTGAACTGGACTGTTCTCTGAATCACAGACTGGATTCCATCTATCCAGACGTACAGTGACATGAGAACATTAATAGGCTATTTGGATCCTCAAACCTGCATTGCCATTCAACATGATCAGAACTGATCTGCCTTAGGGGTCATAGTTCTCTTTTGCGCCAGTTCCCTTCAATTCTCCAGTTTTCCAAACAAAGGTCTACTTTATTTTGATCAAGCTGCCGCAATCTTCTAGTGCTGAGAATTCCATAGATTCACCACCCTCTGTGAGAAGTAGTTTCTTCTCACGCCAGCTTTGAATGCCTGCCTCCTAATTTTGCTACAATGTCTCCCTCTTTGAGAGTCCCCATCTGACCTTACTAATGCCTTTGATGTTATCATTCAACAGGAATTGGGGACTTTGCTTTCCCATGTAAGTTCTCTAGTCTCCTAGCTGTCCTAGATATTCATTGAAGTGTATGAGAAGGTGACACTTCCACCTAACATCCCCAGGACCAAGTTCCTTTACTGATCAGTCCCCTCTGCACAGCACTGTCCTCTGAAATATAGGATTTTGGCAAGGTCCCGGAAATAGTGGGCAATTTTCCATGTAGAACTTAGAACATAGAGCAGTGGAATGCAGGAACAGGCCAGTTCTTCTGCACTGTAAGCCAGAATGCCAATATAAATTCCATGTCTGCCTGCACATAGTCTCTATCCTTCCATTCCCTGTCTGTTCACATTATGTTCACATCAAAGTCAAAGTAAATTTATTATCAAAGTGTGTCACCATATACTACCTTGAGATTCATTTTATTTCAGGCATTTACAGGCAAACAAATACAATAGAATTTGTGCAAAAAGCTATGCATAAACAAAGACTGACAAACAACCTATATACACAAGAAGACAAAGTGTGCAAATTAAAAAAAATACTGAGAACATGAACTGCAGAGCCCTTGAAAGTGAGTCTATTGTTCAGTTGAGGTGAGTGAAATTTTCCGTGTAAGTTCAGGTCATAACTGTTCCTGACCTGGTGGTGTGGGACCCAAAGCTCCTGTACCTCCTGTTCACTGGCAGTGGTGAGAAGGGAGCGTGACCTGGAATGTGGGGTTCCTTGACGATGGATGTTGCTTTCTTGTGGCAGTTCTCCTTATAGATGTGCTCAGTGATGGGGAGGTCTTTGCCAGAGATGGACTGAGCTGTATCCACCACTTTTTGTAGTCTTTTCTGTTCCTGGGCTTTAGTGTTTAAGTTTTAGAGGCATGCTGAATTTCTGCAAAATTCTAAGAAATTAGAGGCCCTGTCATGCCTTCTTTGTAATGGCACGTACATGCTGGTCCCAGGACAGATTTTCTGATATGATAACACCAAGGAATATAAAGTTACTGACCCTCTTCACCTTCGATTCCCCTAATGAGCTCTGGCTTATGGACCTCTGGATTCTTCCTCCTGTAGTCAATATTCAGCTCTTTCGTTTTGTTGTCATCGAGAGAGATGCTGTTGTGGTGGCACCACTCAAACAGATTTTCAATCTCCTTCCTACATGATGATCCGTCACTATCTTTGATTCGGCCACCTGCAGTGGTGTCGTCAGCAAAGCTAAGTATAGCATTGGAGCTGTACTTAGCCACACAATCATAGGTATAAAGTGAGTAGACTGGGAGATAAGCACACAGACTTGTGATGCACCTGTGCTGATGGAGATTGTGGAGGAGATGTTGTGTCCAATCCATACTGACAGGTATCTGCAAGTGAGGAAATCGAGGATCCATCTGTACAAGGATGTACCGAGGCCTAGATCTTGGAGCTTAGTGATTAGTTCTGAGGGAATGATAATGCTGAATGCTGAGCTATAGCCAAAGAAGCTCGCCTAATGTACTGTATGCATCTTCATTGTCCAGATGTTCCAGAGCTGAGACCCAATGAAGTGGCATCTGCTGTTGAGCTATTGTGATGGTAGACAAATTGGAGCGGATCCAAGTCACTCCTCTACTTCATGGCCAACCTCTCACAGCACTTCAGCATAGTGGATATACACTTGGTGGCCACCTTATTAGGTACACCTATACACCTGTTTGTTGATGCAAATATCTAATTAGCCAATCATGTGGCAGCAACTCAATGCATGAGAGCATGCAGACATGGTCAAGAGGTTCAGTTGTTGTTCAGACAAAACATCCCAAGGGGAAAGAAATATGATATAAGTGACTATGACCATGGAATGATTGGTGCCAGGCAGGGTGGTTTGAGTATCTCAGAAACAGCTGATCTCCTGCAATTTTCACACACAATAGTCTCCAGAACTTGTAACTTGTAGACACTAGTGTGAAAAATAAGCAAAAAAAAAGTCCAGTGAGCAGCAGCTCTGTGGGCAAAAATGCCTTGTTAATGAGAGAGGTCAGAGGAGAATGGCCAGACTGTTTCAAGCTGGCAAGAAGGCGACAGTAACTCAAATAACCACACGCTACAACAGTGGTGTGCAGAAAGGCATCTTTGAACGTACAACATATCAAACCTTGAAGTGGATGGGCTACAGCAGTAGAAGACCACAAATGTACACTCAGTGCAGTGGTTACTCTATTAGGCACCAGAGGCACATAATAAAATAGCCGCTGACTGTAAGTGTTATGATATGATGTCATTAAAGCAGGTTACCTTGTTCATCTTGGGCACTGGTATAATTGAAACAGGTGGGTATCTCAGACTGCTGAAGCAAAAGGATAAAGATATAAATGAATGCCCAACCAGCTGATTAGCACAGGACTTCCAGGTACAATATCAGGTCAAATGATTTCTGTTGGTTCGTTCCCCCCCCCCCCCGCCCTCCCGAAGGATGTTCTGACATCAGCCTCAGGGGGTTCATGAATCTAAATTAAATTCAGGTTTAGTGCATAATTCCCACTCGGCGTGTGCAATGGCTTTCTGGAGGCCACACCTGGACCTCTTGTACTTTCCTGGAAGGCCAGTCCTGAATGCCACCAAACTAGCCCTTGGCTGATTGTGAATGTCTTGGTTCATCCTGGCCTTGAGGTCAGGTGGTGCCTCTGAATGATTTTATGGGAACACAATTGCTCATGAGTGTCATATAAGGTCCATGAGAATTGTGGTGTATTTTTTCTCGTCCTCTGGATGAGAACCTCTGTGACGACACATCTGGAAGTGTGGGGGATGAGATATGCTCAGTGAAGCAGGGAATGCAGAAATCTCTCATTTCTCTCTGACGCAGCGATCTTGCCCTTATGTTGTCTCTTGCTCCCATTGGCCAGCAGAATGCTATGGAGGAAAGTCATGCTCCCAGCTGCTTCAGTCCGGTCTGAAGACACTCCCAGCTTTCTCTTTTCTGGCAATGGCAGATATCCCGCGGCTTTCAGGTGCTGTACCCGCAATCCCTGAGAGTCAAGTTCGCTGAGTCCTTCAGAAGATCGTAAAATCACTGGTACATTTAGACGGTTCAAAAGTGTGTTTTCTTAAAGGGAAATTACAGGCTGCAGATTGCAGTGGTAACAGCTCAGAAGACTTGGTTTTGTGAACTGACAGCAAAACATTAGTGTGAATCAGCAGAACAATCTTGGATTTAGTACAGTTCCATCTTGATGTTCCTAAATGTCTCCTCTGGCACTTAATATCCTGTAAACAAAAAACTCATAAGTACCCTTTAAAATTCCTTCCTTTCATTTTAAAATTATGCCCTCTAGTTTTGACATTTCCACTCTGCGAAAAAGACTCTATCTACCCTGAATAAGCCTCCTAGTTTTCTGTACTTCGGTTAGATTACTCCCCCATCTCTGATGTTCAGGAGAAAACAATCTAAGTTTGTCCAGCCTCTCCTTATAGCTAATATTCTTTAAGCCCAGCAAAATCCCGATGGATTTCAAAGAAGACACGACAGCACCTCAACTTTCTTAGAAATTTGCACAGATTCAGCACGACATCTAAATTCTTGACAAACTTCTATAGATGCATAGTGGAGAATATTCTGACTGGTTGTATCAGGGTCTGGTATGGAGCGATCAAGACAAGGAAAGCCTAAAAACTGTGGTGGATACAGCCTAGTCCATCAGAGGAAATGCCCTCCTCACCGTTGAGCACATCGACAAGGTGCGCTGCCACAAGAAAGCAGCGTCTATCATCAAGGACCCCCACTATCCAGGCCATGCTCTCTTCTCACTGCTGCCGTCAGGAATGTGGTACAGGATTCTTGGGTCACGTACTACCAGGTTCAGGAAAAGTTATTCAACCATCAGGTTCCTGAACCAGTGTGGATAACTTCACTCACTTCAACCCTGAACTCATCACTGAACACAACCTCTGGACTCACTTTCAAGTACTCTACAACTCAGTATTATTTATTAATTATCCTTTTTGCATTTGCACAGTTTGGTTGCTTGTCAATTTTTGGGTGTAGATTTTTATTCATTCCATTGTATTTCTTTGTTCTACAGTGAATGTCTGCAAGAAAGTGAATCCCAAGGTGACATCTACGTACTTTGACAATAAACTTACTTTGGCTTTGACTTTGAACCCCTTCTGTATCTTCTCCGAAGCCTCCACATCCTTCTTGTGAACTGCAAATAATATTCCAAACGACACACACAAAATGCTGGAGGAATTCAGCAGGCCAGGCAGCATCTATGGAAAAGAGTAAACAGTTGATGTTTTGGGCTGAGATGCTTCATCAGAACTGGAGAACAAAAGATAAGAAGTCAGAGTGAGAAGGGGAGGAAGAAATAGAAGGCAGTAGGTGATGGGTGAAACCGGGAGAGGGGGAGTGGCGAAGTAAGGGGCTGGGGAGTCAATTGGTGAAAGAGATAAAAGGCTGGAGAAGGGGGAATCTGATAAGAGGGGACAGAAGGCCATGTAAGAATAGGAAGGAAGAGAGCGCTGGAGGGAGGTGATGGCAGTTAAGGAGATAGGGTGAGAGATGGGAATGGGGAATGGTGAGGGGGGGGGGTGGCACTACCAGAAGTTTGAGAAATTGATGTTCATATCATCAGGTTGGAGGCTGCCCAGATGGAATATAAGGTGTTGTTCCTCCAACCTGAACGTGGCTTCATTGCGGCAGTAGAGGAGGCCGTGAACTGACATGTCCAGATGGGAACGGGAAGTGGAATTAAAATGTGTGACCACTGGGAAATCCTGATTTTTCTGGTGAACAGAGCGTAGGTGCTCGGCAATGCGATCTCCCAATCCACGTCGGGTCTCACCGATATACAAGAGGTCACATTGGGATCATCGGATACTGTAGATGACCCCAACAGACTTGCAGGTGAAGTGTCACCTCACCTGGAAGAACTTTTTGGGGCCCTGAGTGGCAATGAGGGAGGAGGTAGGGGCAGGTGAAGCATTTGTTCAGCTTGCAAGGATAAGTGCCAGGAGGGAGGTCAGTGGGGAGAAACGACTTGACAAGGGAGTCGCTTAGGAAGTGATCCCTGTGGAAAGCAGAAAGTGGGGGGCAGAGAAAGATGTGCTTGGTGGTGGGATCCCATTGGAGATGGTGGAAGTTATGGACAATTATGTACTGGACGTGAAAGCTGGTGGAGTGGTAGATGAGAAAAAGAGGAACTCTGTCCCTGGTGGGGTGGTGGGAGGATGAGGTGAGGGTAGACGTGTGTGAAATGGAAGAGTTGCGATTGAGGGCAGCATTGATGGTAGAGGAAGGGAAGCTCTTTTCTTTGAAGAAAGAGGAGATCTCTTTAGTTCTGGACTGAAAAACTTCATCCTGAGATCAGATGTGGCTGAGGGAGGAACTGAGAGAAGCGGATGGCATTTTCACAACTAACAGGGTGGGAAGAGGTATAGTCCAGGTAACTGTGAGAGTCAGTAGGTTTATAAAAGACATCAGTAGATAAACTGTCTCCAGAGACAGAGACAGAGAAATCAAGAAAGGGGAGGGAGGTGTTGGAAATGGACCAGGTAAATTTGGGGGAAGGGTGGAAGTTGGAGGCAAAGTTGATGAAGTCAAAGAGCTCGGCATGAGTGTAGGAAGCAGCACCAATGCAGTCGTTAATGTGGCATAGGAAAAGTTGGGGGAGTGATACCAGTGTAGGCTTGGAACATATACTGTTCCACGTAGCTGACAAAACAGGCAGGCATAGCTGGGACTTATGCATATGCCCATGGCTACACCTTTTGTTTGAAGGAAGTGAGAGGAGCCAAAGGAGAAATTATTGAGAGTGAGGACCATTTGTGCCAGCTGGAGGAGAGTGGTGGTGGAGGGGAACTGGTTGGGTCTGGTATCCAGAAAGAAACGGAAAGGTTTGAGGCCTTCCTTATAGGGGATGGAGGTGTATAGGGACTGGACATCCATAGTGAAAATAAAATGATCGGGGCCAGGGAACTTGAAATCATTGAAGAAGATCAAGAGCGTGTGAAGTGTCACGGATGTAGGTAAGTAGGGACTGAAGCAGAGGGATAAAACTGAGTAGAGGTATGCAGGTGTAAGTTCAGTGGGGCAGGAAAAAGCAGAAACAATAGGCCTCCCTGGACAGCCAAGTTTGTGGTTCTAGGATAGGAGATAGAAACGGCAGGTGTGGGTTGTGGAAACTATGAGGTTGCTGGCAGTTGTTAGGAGATCCCCAGAGTTGATAAGGTCAACGATGCTGTTGGTGACAATGGCCTGGTGCTCCTTAGTGGGGAGTAAGTAAGAGGATGTGTTTGAGAGTTGTTGTCTGGCCTCAGCAAGGTAGAGGTCAGTCTGCCAGACTGCTACAGCACCCCCACCTCTCTTATCTGCAGGTTAGATGGTGTGGTTATGATTACTGCAGAGAGAGTGGAGAGCAGTGCGTTCGGAATCAGTGAGTTCGGAACTGGAGAGGAGAATGGTGAAGTCGAGACGATTGATGTCCCATCAGCAGTTGGCAATGAAAAGGTCCAGAGCAGGCGGAAGACCAGAGCTGGGTGTCCAGAAAGAGGAGGAGGGTTGAAGGTGGGAGAAGGGGTCATCGGTGCAAAAGAAGTAGGCACAAAGACGGAGGTGGCAGAAGAGGAGCTCAGTGCCATGGCGGGCCCGGAACTCACTGAGGTGTGGGCGCAGGGCCATAAAACTGAGGCCCTTAGTTAGGACAGAACATTCTGCTTCGGAGAGGGGAAGCTCGGAGAGGATGGTGAGGGCCCGGCACGGATGAGAGCAGTGATCGGGGTTGGGGGAGGGGGTCTTGGTAGTATCAGAGGAGAGGGGAGGGTTGGGATGTTCAGGGACGATGGGGTGAGAGGAAGTTGGAGTCTCCAAGGACCCAAGAGCTGGCAGTGGGTCCTGAGAGACACGGGATTGCAGAGTGTTGGTGGGGGAAGGGGGCATGGGGGTTCCAGTGGTAGCGCATAAAATCCTGGTTGGAGACTTCCAAATATGGCCGCACTGAAGCTTTATTCAGTTGCAATATGATTTCCCTATATAACCATATAACATACAACAATTACAGCACGGAAACAGGCCATCTCGGCCCTTCTAGTCCGTGCCAAACTCTTACTGTCACCTAGTCCCAACGACCTGCACTCAGCCCATAACCCTCCATTCCTTTCCTGTCCATATATCTATCCAATTTAACTTTAAACGGCAACATCGAACCTGCCTCAACCACTTCTGCTGGAAGCTCGTTCCACACAGCTACCACTCTCTGAATAAAGAAGTTCCCCCTCATGTTACCCCTAAACTTTTGCCCTTTAACTCTCAACTCATGTCCTCTTGTTTGAATCTCCCCCATTCTCAATGGAAAAAGCCTATCCACGTCAACTCTATCAATACCCCTCATAATTTTAAACACCTCTATCAAGTCCCCCCTCAACCTTCTATGCTCCAAAGAGTAAAGAATAAAGACCTAACTTGTTCTATATTTATAAATATAAAGACCTATATTTATAATCAATTCCCTAATCAATGAAGGCAATCCTATCTACTTGCGTTTCCACTTTCAGGGATCTGCAGACTTGCTCCCAAGTGCCCTGCCATTTACTGTATACAATCCTCTTGCACTTGACCTTCCAAAATATTACATCTCACATTTCTCCAGATTAACCTCCATCTGCCATTTCACTGCACACATTTCTAACTGGCCTATATCCCACTGAATCCTTTGACAGGCTTCACAACTTTGCCAATTTTTGTGTCATCTGCAGGGTTACTAATCAGACCACCGACATTTTGACCTTGATTTCTTATTGCCACATGTACCAAGATATAGTGAAAAAAATAGTCTTATATGTCATCTGTTCATAGAATCCCAAAACATAAGTATGTCAAGTTGATAAACAGTGAAAAGCAATACCAGGAAGCAAAATATTGTGTTAGAGTTATACTTAGTGAGCAAGGGTAGTGCAGGTAGAAAGGAAGGGGCAAAAACCAGGAGGTACATTAAGAGAAATCAAGAGTTCATCTTTTGAGAGGTCTATTCAAGAGTCTTAGATCAACGGGATAGAAGTTGTCCTTGAGCCTGATGGCGTGTGTTTACAAACTTTTGACTCCTACACCCTATGGAAGACGGGAGAAGGGAGAACGCCCCGTGTGGGAGAGTCTGATTTTGTTGGCTGGTTTCCTGAGGCAGCCGAAAGTGTAGATGGGGTCAGTGGAGGCAAGGCTGGTTCCCATGATGTCCTGAGCTCTGTCTGTAACTCTCTGCAGTTTCTTGCAGTCCTGACTGAGCAGTTGCCATACCAAGCTGTGACGTATCCGGATTGGGTGCTTTCCATGGTGCATTTGTAAACGTTGATGAGGGTCCATTAGGCCATGCTGGATTTTATTAGGCTTCTGAGGAAGCAGAGATGCTGGTGTACTTTATTGGCCATAGCATCTCTGTGGCTGGACCAGGACAAACAATTGGTGATGTTTACACATGGGAACTTGAAATTCTGAACAATCTCCACCTCAGCATCATTGATGCATTCAAGGGCATCCACTCTGCACCACTTCCTAAAGTCAAAGACCAGCTCTTTTGTTTTGCTGATATTGAGGGAAAGGTTGTTGTCTTGACACCATGTCACTAGGCTCTCAATCTCATCGCAATAACTTAAGTGTATCACTGATTCTTGCAAAGCATCACTGGTCACAGGATTCTGGTCAGAAAAAACAACTATCTACAACTTGCCTCTGTCTCCAAGTTAAAGTTGAATCAAAGCAGGGCTTATTGAGTGGCATTGAATGTATCTAGTTCCAGCATTGAGAGAACCCAGAGACCATGGATAAGTGTCAGAAAATGAGTGCATCACCTTACAAAATATGCAGTCCCATGAGAAGCATCCTGCTGTCTTGGTGGGAGAGTCTACATTGACCTCACTTGCCACCTCAGGATCCACAAATCTGGAGTAGAGTATAGTCATCCTCAATCCTAAAAGACTGCTGAAGAAGAAAAAGTAAGAAGGATGGATAAAGAATCTTACTTTGTTCAATTCAAAGTTCAAAGTAAGGTTATTATCAAAGTACATATATATCACCATATACAACCCTGAGATTCATTTTCTTGTGGGCATACTCAGCAAATCTATAGAACAATAACTATAACAGAATCAATGAAAGATTGCCCAACTAAGGCATTTAACCAGAGTGCACAATAAACTGAGCAAATATAATAAAACAATAATAATAAATAAATAAGTAATAAATATTGATACAATGAGAAGATGAGTCCTTGAAAGTGAGTCCATTGGTTGTGGGAATATTTCAATGATGAGGCAAGTGAAGTTAAGTGAAGTTATCCCCTTTGGCTCAAGAGCCTGATGGTTGAGGGGTGATAACAATTCCTGGAGCTGCTTGGAGTGAGCCCTGAGGCTTGTGTGCCTTCTTCCTGATGGCAGCAGTGAGAAGAGAGCATGACCTGGGTGGTGGGGGTCCCTGTTGATGGATTTTGCTTCCCTACCTGCCTCGAAGAAATATAGGATATAGAACAGTGCCTACCATGCCTGACCCTGGTCCCAGTCTAATTAATCCCATCTGCCTGCCTATGGTCCATATCCCTCTATTCCCTGCCTGTTCGTGTAGCAGGTGGTTGGTAAAATACTCAGGGTTCCAACCCTTCTCCGGACAGCTGGAGCTAAGGAGGAATTCAAGGTTCTCATTCAGAGTGGAGTTAAAATGAAGGAAGGACAGAAGTAAAAGTGAGGTGGAAACTAGGCCTGAAACCTAAAGATGACGCAGAGGTCGTATTGAAAGCTAAGGTCAGATATAACAATGGATAATAGCTAAAACTAATGTGAAGCAGACACTAGGAATGAACCATGTTCATGGATAACTTGTGAAACAAATTCAAGGCTGAAGACTCTTCACTATAATGATCCCCTCTCTACTTCTCAGCACAGCTGGTAGAGCTACGGCCTCACAGCACTAGTGGCCAAGGTTCAATCCTAGTCTCCAGTACATCAGGTTCTCCGGTTTTATTCCCCCAGTTTTTGGGTGAGTATTAGAATCTGGATGAGAATGATGAGATTTATATCAAAGGGTGTTTGATGGTCAGCGCAGACTTGGCAGGCCAAAGCACTTGGTTCCGCACTGATGAATTCTGGGACTCTGAGGGACACGTATTCATTGGTTCTAGTCACCTCAGCTATTCATTGAAAACTACAACTGTCACCCTCAGAGGGCCAATCTGTCTAGAAGGTACAGTATTCCTGTCAGGTACAGTCTTGAGACATTTTGCACAGATCTGTAGTTATTAATGCAGGAGGAATTCTGCCTCATTCACCTCTCCAACTCCTTCATTTTGCACAGATATTGTCAAATTATAACAACAGCTTCTGGATAGTCCATACAGACACCAAAAAAGACACAAGCCTCAAAGGTGAAAGATTTGGGCATGACAGGTCCACCATTATCATCAGTTCCCTCCCAATGTGCTGCACTTACTATATGTCAGTTCACAATTACTCTGTATATTATCCCGAAATGAATCGGTATTAGTTCCCTCCACCATTTCCCAAAGGAGTCCATTCCACGGAGTGATCATTGTTGCTGTTTTTGTTACTGAATAATCCTGCCTTTCAAGTGCAGGCTGTGGTGGGCCAAGTGAATGTGCTGCTGGATGGAACACCAAGTTAAGGGTCTTCCAATTTAAGGAATTTTGACAAGTATTTTGGTGCTCCAATTTAAGGGATTTTGACAAGTATTTTGGGCAATGCCAAGGGAATTATGAATAAGCCAAAATGTCTGCAAGAACATAAAAATAAGGAGCAAGAATAGGTCATTTGGCCCCTTAAGCCTGCTCTGGCATTCAACAAGTTAAAGACTAGTTTTCTATCTCATCGATGAGTGCTGAAAGGAGACCTGATAGAAGTTTATAAAATCACGAGAGACATAGAATATACAGCCAGTATCTTCTTTTCCTGGTTTGAAATACCTAATACTAGATGAAATGTATTTAAGGCAAAAGAGAGGAAGTTCAAAACTTGCAGGACAAGTTTATTACACAGTGTGCTGGGTGCCTGGAATGCACTAATCGGGGTGGTGATGGAGGCAGGCACTAAAGTGGTATTAAGAGGATCTGCATTAAGCACATACAGAGAATGGAGAGATACGTTTCACGTGCAGGCAAGAAGGGAATAGTTTAGGTGTTATTGGCTTAATTAGTTCAGCAGGGCATAATGGGCTGAAGAACCTGTTCCTGTGCTGTACTGCCCTGTGTTCTGTGTTCCAAATTTCTCTTCATTTCAAACTACAAGTAAAAAGAGATGACTATTTTATTCACTAACTTTTTTTTTGCCTTGTGTTTCTAGGTTTTTGGTGGCCTTGTTTGGATCCTTGTGGCTTCATCTCGAGTTCCTTTCGCTTCAGATCAAGGCTGGCTGATGTTTGTCTCAGTCTTCTGCTTTGTTGTAACTACATTGCTGCTCATAATGTACTTGGTTGGAGTTCAGAAGAGGTCCTCTGCATTGATTGTGGTGGTAAGTCTATATCCGTTGATTGGCTCTGTATTATCACACTGTTCCCATTGCAAATGTGCTGTAATATTCTAACTCCTGGAACCTAAGACCATAAGACATCGGAGCAGAATGGCCAAAGCTAAGTGCAAATTAGAGGAATAGTGCCTCATATTCCACATGGGTATTATCCAAACTGATAGTGTGAACTTTGAACTTGCTAATTTCTAGTAACTGCTGCTGTCTGTTTCATTCAGCCTTTATTTTCCTCCTGATCCAACTGATGCCTATCCTTTTCTGGAAAGCTGCCCCACACCTCTGTCTCTTTTCTTTCCTCTCCTGATCTATCCCTATACTTGTCCGAGCCCCTATCATCCTGTTTCCAACCCCTTCCCCACCTTCTCTATCTGCCCATCACATTCCTCCCACTGGTTCCTTTCCCACTTCATTCCGTGATCCACCATCTTCTCCTATCAGATTCAATCATCTTCACTTTCTAACTTCACTCCCACTTTCCTCCCTTCCTTATCTGCCTGTCATCTCCTCACCACCGGCTCTTGCTCCAGCTCTCTCCCCCCGCCGCCCCCTCCATATCACTGGCTATCTCCCGACCTTCTTTCCAGTCCAAACAAAGGGTCTTAGCACCAAATGTCGCTTATCCACCTTAGTGGTAGATAATAGTGTTATTCCCTATGTCACTCAGTTAGGCGCTCCCACAGGGGAGGAGTTGACAGATTGTGTAAGGAGAGTATCAATGAAGTTCAGTTGAACAGCCTGTGTGCTGTTGTGCTGGTGTGCGCTCTGCATTCACCCTCAATCTCGAGCACAACAAGTCTAATAGCTTGGGGCAGGTGACCAAAGAGGCAGAGTAACCCTCTCACTTTGCCAGAGTGTTCAGGTAGTCTGCCCTGACCTCCATTAGAGTCGGTGTTTTTTAAAAAGAGTTTTAATGTTGAAAACATTTCACAAAGTGAGACTGTTCTTAAAAATAAGGAATTGGTAAAAAAAGAGGAAAATAAAGAGAACGAGACACCATTAAAAACAAAGAGAAAGGCAGTTATAGTGTTGGCAATTCTTTTTTTTGCTTATGTAAGGAGCATAAGTTTCGTGCTATGGGTAAAGTGAACTGAATCGTTCAATTTCAGTGACCACAATTTCAGTGCTGTTCTATAGACAAGAAGTACATACATAGTTTTTCTTTTTTTTTCAAGAAAGGGGAGATGTATTAGATAATAGAGTTATTCCTATTTCACTCGATTGGCCACTCCCACATAGGAGGAGTTCACATGTTGTACTAGCAGAGTATCAGTAAAGTTCAGTTCAATAGCCTGCAAGCTGACGTGCTGGTGTGTGCTCTGCACCATCCCTCAGTAACGAACATAACCCCTGACTCACCGATTTCCTCCAACTCTTTTGTATGTTGCTTCGCATTTCCAGCATCCACAATCACGTGTGCCTCCTTAAGCAATTATCTACTGCTTCCTCTGTGCGGTTTACAATAGGGAAAACTCAGGGAGATACCTTAATCGCTGGTGTCACTGCTTGTATATTTTACATTATTTAACAAACAATCTTTCAATTAGAAGAGATTGTCTTATCAGTTTGCAAACTATATCTACATTGTGAGAAAACTTGTTCTTTGTGAGTTGATATCTGGGGTCCAGACCAGTCACTGAGTCATAAAGTCATAGAAAAATACAGCACAGAAACAGGCCCTTCAGTCCATCTAGTCTGTGCTGAACCAGTTAAACTGCATACTCCCATCGACCTGCACGTGGACCAAAGTCCTCCATACTCTTACCAACCATGTACTTATCCAAATTTCTCTTAAACGTTGAAATCAAGCTCGCACGCTTGTGCTGGCAACTTGCTCCACAATCTCACAACGCCCTGAGTGAGAAGTTTCCCTTTGTGTTCCCCTTAAACTTTTCACCTTTCACCCTTAACCTATGACCTCTAGTTGTAGTCCCACCCAAACTGAATTGAAAACGCCTACTTGCATTTAGCCTATCTGTATTTTTGCATCTAATTTTGCATCTAATCTATCAAATCTCCCCTCAATATTCTACAATCCAAGGAATACAGTCACAACCTATTCAATCCTTCCCTATAACTCAGGTCCTCCAGTCCCAGCAACATCCTTGTAAATTGTCTCTGTACTCTTTCAACCTTATTTACATCTTTCCTGTAGGTAGGTGACCAAAACTGCAAACAATACTCCAAGTACGACCCTATCTACCTGTGGCGCCACTTTAAATGACTTATGGACCTGTATTCCCAGATCGTTTGTTCAATCGCACTCTTCAGTGCTTTACTGTTCACTGTGTGAGACCTAGCCAGGATGGTCCTATCGAAGTGCAACACCTCGCAGTTGTCCGCATTAACTTCCACCTGCCATTTTTCCAGCTGGTCCGGATACCACAGCAAGCTTTGATGGTCTTCCTTGCTGTGTGCTACACACCCAATCTTGGTGTCATCCTCAAATGTGCTGATACAGTTAACCAGTATCATTCAGATCATTGATCTAGATGACAAACAACAATGGACACAGTACCGATCCTTGTGGCACTCCTCTACTCATGGGCCTCTGGTCAGAGAGGCAATCATCTACTACCGCTCTCTGGCTTCTCCCACAAACCCAATGTTTAATCCAATTAACTACCTCATTTTGAATGCTGAGCGACTGAACCTTCTTGACCAGCTTTGCATGAGGGACTTTGCCAAAGGCCTTGCTAAAGTTCATATGGACAATATCCACTGCCTTGCCTTCGTGAACTTTCCCAGCAACTTCCTTGAAAAACTCTATAAGATTGATTAGACATGACCTACCACGCACAAAGCCATGCTGACCATCCTTAATCAGTGCATGTCTATCCAAATATTGATATATCCTGTCCTTTAGAATAACTTTCAAAAACCTTCCCACTTCTGATGTCAGGCTGGCCAGCTTATAATTTCCAAGTTCTTTGTTAAACAGCAGAATGACATTAGCTATCCTCCTTCACATGTACCTCCCATTGATTTAAATATCTCTGCTAGAGCCCCTGCAATTTCTATTCTAGCCTCCCACAGGGTTCAAAGGAGTACCTTGTCAGGCCCTGAGGATTTATCCATTCTAATTTGCCTCAAGACAGCAAACACCTCCTCCTCTGTAATCTGTGTAGGGCCCATGACCTCATAACCTCACTGCTCCTTTGTCTCACTTCTATAGACTCTGTGTCCATCTACTGAGTAAATACTGATGTAAGAAATCCATTGAGTCCAGACCCAAAACATCGAAAGATGCTGCCTGACTTGCTGAGTTCTTTCAGCATCTTGCATTTTGCTTCTGATTCTAGTGTAGCCTCCTCTCTACTTGGAGGATCAACACCTCATATTCTGTCTAGATAGCCTCCAACCTGATGGCATGAACATTGATTTCTCCAACTGCCGGTAACATTTCCCCCTCCTTCTTCCCTATTCTTTATTTCCTCATTCTGGCCTCTTGTCCCTTCTCCTCACTTCTCCCTGGTGCCCCCCCCCCCTTCTCTTTTTCCAGTGGATCTCATCTCTTATCAGATTCCTTCTTCTCCAGCTCTATGCTTTTTCCGCTTAACATCTCCCGGCTTCTTACTGCATCCTGCCTCCCCCACTCGCCTAGCTTCATTTATCATCTTCTAACATCCACCCCCCACCTTATTCTGGCATCTTCTCCCTCCTTTTCCAATCCTGATGAAGGGTCTCGGCCTGAAAAGTCAACTGTTTATTTGTTTTCGTAGATGCTGCCTGGCCTGCTGAGATCCCCCAGCATTTTGTGTGGGTTGTTATTGCAAAGCTGCTCAGCAATCCCTGACATATCTCAAAGTATGTATTCAGTATACAACCCTGAGGTTCGTCTTCCCATTGACAGCCGCAAAACAATGAAAACCATGAAACCCATTCAAAGAAAAACATCAAATCCCCATCACGTAAATGGCAAAAAAAAAAGAGTGAAAAACACAGAAACACAGAATGTAAAAAGTGGGCCCACAGAGTCATCAAACGGGCCCAGGCATATGGAGCACAGTTCAGTTGAGTTCAAACTATGCCATGCGTTATCTGCAGGTCATCCTGATCAAAATTGAAAAAAATAGCAAGAAGTAAAAGGAGTGATCAGAAACCGCAAACACATCATAATGTGATCTACAGAGGCCAATCCACAAACTGTTTGATTAAACCTTGCCCAAGGCCTTGCATGCAGGCACCATCCTCTGGCAGTGTCGAGCAAGGGGGAGAGAGAGAGAGACCATTCGAACACAGAGACCTTCCTCTGGGAGCAGTGGGTGAGAGGGCGAGAGACCGTCCAATGTAGATGCCTTCCTCTGGCAGCAGCGAGGGAGAAAGGCTGGTAGACGGTGCTAAACACCTGCCTGCCTACCACTCTCACCTTGATGATTTCAATCATCCTCAACGCTTTAATCGGCGAGGTCGGCAAGAAGTAGAGTCAATCATGAGCTGGCGCCCGTCTCCAGGCTTCTTGGCCTTGAGTCCACACAATTCACTCGAAACCTCTTCGAACACCCTTGGAGAGAGCAAAGCACCAGATCGTTCATTCAGCCTGAAAACACACCACCAAAATATCAATCACAGGTTCCAAAAGTAGCAGAGCCACATCCGAAAAAGAAGAGGAAGACGCAAAAGAAGTAGTTTTGTGAACTGTCTGAGGATGTTCACTGGTGCCAGCTTCTTCTAGACAGCAGCTGCAATTAACTAGGCTACATTACCATTTAAATTCACTCAACCATTGATACTGCCTTGTTCTCTCCACCTCTCCCCCTCCGCAATACAAATCACACTGCTTCCCGAACTTTTCCCAGTCTACCCAATGTGAATGTGAATCACTAACTTGCTTTTATTTTTCTACAGATGCTGCCTGACCGGCTAAGTATTTTTGGTAATTACAGCTTTTTTTGGGGGGGGGGGTCTTTCACTCCTGAAATCACTTCATTTTTCTCAATAGGCGGAACATTAATTCAGCAAAGAAGCCGTTTGTAAAATGATTGTGTAGATTGGTTTCTCATTGTCTGTTTCTTCTTCCCTTCCAGGATGTTTTCTACCACTTCATATCAGCAATGTTTTATTTAAGTGTTGCCATTTTGGAGACCAGTGACACAAGGTTTCGTACAGTATTTTTAGAAAATAAGCTTCATAATCTGAACATTGCTGCCACAGTAAGTCTTTGTACATTTGTAACGTCAAAGAAGGCTAGAATTTTAGTCTATATTTCTTGAACTGTAGAAGAATGAGGAAAGACCTTATCAGACATATAATATAATAGGACGACGGTGAATGTTGAAATGTTTTCACTTATGACAGATTCTTGAACCAAAGGGCATAGATACAAAATAAGGGACTCACTGAAACTGAAGTCTGTAGAATTACAGTGAATCCCTGAAATTCTCCCTCCCAGGGGGTGGTGGTAGCCACTTCATCAGAAACATTTAAGGTGGAAGTAGATAAATATTTGAAATATTGAGGAATTGTTCGGAATGACCACTTTAGTACTGTAATGTCTCTACCACTCCACATTCTTTCAATATTTTGGAACTGGATGAGCAGCAGGTAAGGCTGGGAATGACCCTGCTACAGCACAGAAGGCTGCGGGCCAGGTGTTGGAAGATGGGTTCAGTTCAGATGGGTGCCTTCTGAATGGCAAGGATGTGATGGACAAAATGGTTCAATCTTCCTGCTGATGTCACTGTAACTCTACGCACAGGATCTTGTCACTTTAGGTCAAAACCCAGCATATCAGTAGATTGATACTGTGAAGGGCTGCAAAAGTTGTGCATGTAATTTCTACATATAACCAGCAATGGGAAACAAGTTTGACCCGATTATTTTAATGGACTCAGTCTCATTCTGAAATATCTGAAGTTCAAACCAAATTTATTATCAAAGTACATACAATAGATGTCACCACATACAACCCTGAGATTCGTCTTCACATGGGCAAACTCTGTAAATACAAGAAACATGATAGAATCAATGAAAGACCACACCCAACTGGACAGACAAATGACCAATGTGCAAAGGACAATGCACTGTCCAAATACAAGAGAGAAGAAACAATAATAATAATAATGATGAAAACTTACAAAGAAAATATGAACTGAAATGACAAATTTCAGAAAACATTATGTACATTTGAATGCATGTAGATTAACTCTAACTAGGACAGAAGGGGGAAGAGGAATAACAGACTTTAAAAATCTACACAACAGTCAGATAAAACTGTGAAGGATATATTTTCATTAACGAAAACAGGATTCAGCACTCCACACAAGCATATGCAATTTTGATAAGAAGTACATACCACTGAACTTAAATGAGAGTGCAGCCCAGAAAAATGAAGTTATTATCACTATTGAAGAGAAAGTTAACCAATGGAAGAGCATGACTCTCCATGGAAGACACCCCCACGATCTGAGCAGACTAGATGTCGACAAGGAAGCGTTGAACATCTAGCTCGGATTTGGAGACCTCTTCCCTGAAACAGAAAGGTTCCTTGTGGCAATACAGGACCAGTTAGTTGACGCAAAAAAGATCAAAAATACATAGTCATAGTCATACTTTATTGAACCCGAGGGAAATTGGTTTTTGTTACAGTTGCACCATAAATAATTAGATAGTAATATGTAAATTATGCCAGGAAATAAGTCCAGGACCAGCCTATTGGCTCAGGGTGTCTGACCCTCCAAGGGAGGAGCTGTAAAGTTTGATGGCCACAGGCAGGAATGACTTCCTATGACACTCAGTGTTGCATCCCGGTGGAATGAGTCTCTGGCTGAATGTACTCCTGTGCCCACCCAGTACATTATGTAGTGGATGGGAGACATTGTCCAAGATGGCATGCAACTTGGACAGCATCCTCTTTTCAGATACCACCGTCAGAGAGTCCAGTTCCATCCCCACAACATCACTGGCCTTACGAATGAGTTTGTTGATTCTGTTGGTGTCTGCTACCCTCAGCCTGCTGCCCCAGCACACAACAGCAAACATGATCGCACTGGCCACCACAGATAAAAGACACATAATAAAAAACCACCAAATTCAAGATGAAAAATGCAGAAAATACCAAAAGAAACCAGGAACAAGTCAACACAGTTGAATGCTGCAGCAGTTTAACTCAATCTGATTACTTACACAGTGGCAATTATCATTCACCAAAATCTTGCTTTAAATACAAACTCATAAAAGAAACCATACCTTACTATCAATACAAGCCAAGAAGAGCCTGGCCTGGGTGATGGGGTCTTGATAATGGATGCTGTTTTTCTGCAAGAGGGCTCAGTGTAGATGTACTCAATAGTGGGGAGAACTTTACTCAAGATGGACTGGGTATCCGCTACTTTTTTTGTAGGTATTTCCATTTGATGGCATTGGTGTTTCAATATCATGTCACGATGCAACCTTTCAATATACTGTCCATGGCACTTTCATAGAAGTTTGTCAAAGTTTTAGATGTCATGCCAAACGTTCACAAGTTTCTGAGGAAGTAGAGGTGCTGTCGTGCTTTCTTCGTAATGGCACTTACGTGCTGGGTCCACAACAGATCCTTTTATGTTGAGAAGTGGAAATCGTGTATAAAAGTGTTTAACTGATTGGATCAAGGCAAATCCTCTAACGGAGAGACCTATACTCTGCATCTGACTGTGCTGTAAATAACCTGGCAGTGCATTAGGTGATGCACGATGTCTGTGGCAGAAATGTCTTCTTTAAAATTACAGCAAATGTAGTTCACCATTACATATATATGCCCTCAGTTCTCTTTCTGTAAAATAACAGGTGAAAATATTTCCCTTCTTTTCCTTTTCTGTGGCTAGAAGTCCTAGCGCAGACAGTAAAGGTAATTATGGTGCTGAGAGAATCTCCCTGACATCTACTGATGTTGCTGGGGTGGTGGAAGCGGAGTTATTGAGCACTGAAGCTCATCCTCTTTGGTGAACTATTACCTCAGGCCGATTGTCATTCTAAATAAAGCGAGATAAACGAGTACAGGTCACAGCTGGTACAGGGAGTTTTATGAGGTGTGGCTGCTTCTCAAAGAACTACCTGGGTTACACTTCAAGAATTTATCATTCATTTCCAGCGTGTAATCATAAGATATAGGAGCAGAATTAGCTATTTGGCCCATCCAGTCTGCTCCGCCATTTCATCATGGCTGATCCAATTTTCCTCTCCGACCCAATCCCGTGCTTCTCTCCCCCCATATCCCTTCATGCCCTGACCAATCAAGAATTTATCAACATCTCCCTTAAATATACATAAAGACTTGGCCTCTACAGCTGCCTGTGGCAATGAATTCCACAGATTCACCACTCTCCGGTTAAAGAAATACCTCCTCATCTCCATTCTAAAAGGACGCCCCTCTATTCTGAGGCTGTGTCCTTTTGTCTTTGATATTTCCACCATAGGAAAGATCCTCTCCACATCCACTCTATCAATGCCTTTCATTATTGATAGCTTTCAATGAGATCACCCCTCATTCTTCTGGATTCCAGTGAATACAGGCCCAGAGCCATCAAATGCTCTTCATATGACAAGTTGTTCAATCTTGGAATCATTTTCATGAGCCCCATTTGAATTCTCTGCAGTTTCAGCACATCCTTTCTAAGATAAGGGCACAGAACTGCATGCAACATTTCAGAATCAGAATCAGGTTTATTACCATCGGCATGTGAGGTGAAATTTTTTAACTTAGCATTAGCGGTTCAATGTAATACATAATCTAGCAGAGAGAGAAAACTAATAATAATAATAATAACAATAATAATAAATAAAATAAAACAGTAATAAATAAACAAGTAAATCAATTACATATATTGAATAGATTTTTAAAAATGTGCAAAAACAGAAATACTGTATATTAAAAAAAGTGAGGTAGTGCCCAAAGTCTCAATGTCCATTTAGGAATTGGATGGCAGAGGGGAAGAAGCTGTTCTTGAATCGCTGAGTGTGTGCCTTCAGGCTTCTGTACCTTCTACCTGATGGTAACAGTGAGAAAGGGGCATGCCCTGGGTGCTGGAGGTCCTTAATAATGGCCGCTGCCTTTCTGAGACACTGTTCCCTAAAGATATCCTGGGTACTTTGTAGGCTAGTGCCCAAGATGGAGCTGACTAGATTTGTAACCCTCTGCAGCTTCTTTTGGTCCTGTGCAGTAGCCCCTCCATACCAGACAGTGATGCAGCCTGTCAGAATGCTCTCCACGGTACAACTATAGAAGTTTTTGAGTGTATTTGTTGACATGCCAAATCTCTTCAGACTCTTAATATCATCAATATCACCAAACTTCACGCTTCAAACTCCTAATATCACCAAACTTCACCCTAGCTTTTATATTAGAGTCTTGAAATGAATGCTAACATTACATTTGCCTTTCACACCACAGACTCAACCTGCAAATTAACCTTTAGGGAATCCTCCATAAGGTCTCCCAAGTCCCTTTGCACCTCAGATTTTTGTATTTTTTCTCTATTTAGAAAATAATCAACCCTTAAGTGCATGACCATCCACTTCCCAACACTGTATTCCATCTGCCACTTCTTTGCTTATTCTCCTAATCTGTCTAAGTCCTTCTCTAGCCTCCCTATTTCTTCAAACCTACTTGTCCCTCCACCTATCTTCGTATGTCTGCAAACTTTGAAACAAAGCTAACAATTCCATCATCCAAATCATTGACATATAGCGTTATAAGAATGGGTTCCAACACTGACTCTTGTGGAACATCACTAGTCACCAGCAGCCAACCGGAAAAGACTCCCTTTATTCCCACTCTTTGCCTCCTGCTAATCATCCACTGCTTTATCCATGCTAGAATCATTCCTGTAATACCAAATCTGTGGTACATATTTGTCTGGCTAAAGCTTTTTTGTTGTGATGCAAGAATAACTACTGATGCTGGTAGTCTGGAGCAAGATGGAAAATGCTCGAAAAACTCAGTGGGTCAAGCAGCATCTATTGAGGGAAATAGTCAGTCAATGGTTTGAATCAAGATCCTTCATCAGGACTGGAAGGAAATACCCGAGACAGACAGTATAAAAGGGTGGGGAATAGGAGTGGAGCAAGAGCTGGCAGATGATAGGTGGATGCAGGTGAGGAAATGATGGACCAGTGAGGGATATTATCGTGGGAATGATGTAAAAACTGGGAGATGAAATGTGGAAGTGATAGGCTGAAGAAGATGGAATCTAATAAGAGAGGACAGTGGACCATGAAATAAAGGGAAGGATGTCATGAAGGGAACTGGAGGGAGATTATTAGCACATTTTTTTGTGAAACATTATTGTATCTTGCTCTTTCAGGTGTTTGCATATCTGGCCACCTTAATGTACACAATACACGCAATACTGTCTATACTGAGATGGAAATCCTCCTCATGAACATCAAGTCAAGAAGAAAATGCAAAACTCATACCAGAAGATATTTACCTTCTTCCCAAAGCTGTTGCTTGATCTTTTCTGAATACTATTTTATATTACTTTTGTTTGCAACCGTAATTACAGCATTTATATCCTATCATTTATACTCTATGACTTGTATGTTACTAATGGAGCTAATTGGGTATGAGGAATATCTAGCAGTTGAAAGCTGTGGGTATTATGGTTTCCATGGAGTATGGGAAATCTGGATCTTTTTCCTCCAGAAAGTTGAGGCAATTTCAAATGTAAGTACTGAAATTGTTAGATTAAAGGTTATGGGACCAAAATTGTTGAGTTCAGAAACACAATATTGATTACTCATGAAAAAATACTGCAGATACTGGAAATCTGAAAACAATTTACATTATTCAAAATGTAGTTCAATGGTAGCGGCTCCCAATCATACAGTACAGAGCCTTAATGTAAATAGGATCAATGCAATTTGGTGCTTGAAGCTTGATGTATCAAGCACCCAATTACACCAAGCATTAAACACCCAACAATACTAATTGCATTTAGCTTCTTGCATCTACATCAGCTTCTCCCATTATGCTAATTCTCCTGCTACCCAGCCTCACTGGGGCAATTTACAGCAGAAAATTAATTAACCAATGTGTTTAACATGTGGGGGAAAAAAGCCCTGTGCGTTCACAGGGGAGCATGCAAACCCCGCACAGACAGCAATTAAGTTCATGATCGAACCTGGGTCTTTGGAGCTGTGAGACAACAGCGCTGACTACATGTCACTTATTCCTCTCACTCCTACGTTGCATGTCCTATCGATAGGTTAGATTGTGTTCAATCCACGCTTCCAAATGAAGCCATTGAAAGCTGATTTTACAGAAATGACAATGTTTAAGATGATATTGGCGTGGACGAGCTTCTCCTGAGTAATTCCACACATGATCATTCCTGAAACCCAGAAAGGTCAAGTTTTTGGAATAAGGTCCAACTGGAGAAAATTAGGCAGATAATTCACAAATCTGGAATGGGGCTTGTCTGATCCGCTTATTAGTTGAAGTGGTGTCCATTCTGAATTTTCTGTGACCAGACGGTAAAAGAGACAAATCTGTCTTTACATTATAAAGCCTAATGGCTGCATTTACAGTAATCTTATTTTGTTAATTTTGCTTTTCTATGACCTGATCACTATTCATATTGTTCAATTGATTTACATTGAATTTGTTATATTGTGACATTGATGTCCTGGTTGTAAGGTTAGTTAACCTGCATGTAATATTCTTGCTGGAAAGAATAGCCCTCTGTTATTTTTGGTTTCTACTTCTTGTTAACAAAACAAATAAATATTGTTACCAACATATTGATTTGTTTGTTGTATTTATCCAGTGTGTTAGCATGTGGCCAAGTGGTTAAGGCATTCGTCTAGTGATCTGAAGGCCGCTAGTTCGAGCCTTGGCTGAGCAGCATGTTCTGTCCTTGAGCAAGGCACTTAAGCACCCATTGCTCTGCGACGACACCGGTGCCAAGCTGTATGGGTCCTAATGTCCTTCCCTTTGACAACATCGGTGGCGTGGAGAGGGGAGACTTGCAGCATGGGCAACTGCCGGTCTTCCATACAACCTTGCCCAGGCCTGTGCCCTGGAAACCTTCCAAGGCGCAAATCCATGGTCTCATGAGACTAACGGATGCCTCTTACTATTTATGCAGTGTATTTTTTATATATAAATCATTAATGAAAATAACACAATATTGAAAACACACTTCAAGAGCATTAAAACAAGCAACAATCAGGAGGTTTTCAACTTCGATTCCAAAACAGCTGGCTGTTTTTTCCCCCGTTAATATAATTTTTGATAACTTGTGGTTGTAAGAGCAATTACAACCTTTATACATAATGAAAGTAAATTCTGATTAATTATTGTGAAATTGAAGGATGTAATGCTAAGGCTTTATCAGGCACTGGTGAGGCCCAGCTTGGAGTATTGTGAGCAGCTTTGGGCCCCTTATTTAAGAAAGGATGTGCTGACGTTGGAGAGGGTTCTGAGGAGGTTTATGAAAATGATTCTGGGAATGAAAGGTTTATCATATGAGGAGGGGGACCCTCACTGAAACCTATTGAATGTTGAAAGGCCTAGATAGAGTGGATGTGGAGAGGATGTTTCTTTTGGTGGGGAGTCTAGGACCAGAGGGCACAGCCTCAGAATAGAGGGAAGTCGATTTAAAATGTAGATCCAGAGGAATTTCTTTAGCCAGAGGGAGGTGAATCTGTGGAATTCACTGCCACAGGCAGCTGTCGAGGCCAGGTCATTGGGTGTATTTAAGGTGGAAATTGATTGGTTCTTGATTAGTCAGGGCATGAAAGTTTACGGGAGATGGCAGGAGAATGGAACTGAGAGGAAAATGGATCAGCCATGATGAAATGGAAGAGCAAACTCGATGGGCCAAATGGACTAATTCTGCTCCCATGTTTTCTGGTCTTATGGAACCTAAAATAAATTCTGTGCTATAGAGGAGCAATCATGAAGTCAGATGGTGACTGAGGTGGGGTTTCTGCAGTGCTCGCTTCCGAATGAAGCCATTGAAAGCTGATTTTACAGAAATGACAATGTTTAAATTGATGTTGGTGTGGATGAGCTTCCTGTGGTAAAAATCATTGACTTGGACTTAAATGCAAGGTTGATCATAAAGGTGTCGGGGGACTTCCGGTAGCGCTCATGGAGTGAAGTCGCGTTCTTGACTCGCTCCATTACCTCTGAGTTTTTTTTCTCTATGGTCAGCTATACTTTAATTAACCATTAAGGCATCAATTTTTACAATACTTTGAATTAAACTGAATTCTCTGACAATTGGATGATACTTAGATCTGCTATGTCTAAGAACGGGAAAAACGGCAAGGATGTTAAACCTCCGGTTAAACCGAAAGCTACGAATCTCCCCCCGACTGAATCACCGGTGACTTTGAAAGCGATATCGGAGTTAATTCAGAGGGAAATTTCAACCTCTGTTAGGGAGATGATTCGTACGGAAATCGCAGGCTCTGTTAAAGACCTGATTCATACGGAAATCTCAACTAATTTCCAGAAAATTGCCGATTTAATTGATAAGATGCAAACATGTATTGCGGAACATCAGTCGGCTATATCTGATCTTCAAAAATTCGCGCAACAAAGTGAGCTTAAGATGGGGAAAATCGAAGAAACAATTAATGTAATGAAGAAGAAACTTGACTTTTTGACTTTTAAAAACTCTGACTTGGAATCTAGAATGCGACGGCAGAATTTACGAATGATTGGCGTGAGGGAAGCTGTTGAAGCCAATAACCCCATGAAATATTTCTCTCAACTTTTAAAAGATGCATTCCCTACTGTATTTCCTGACCAACCACCGCTACTGGATCGTGTTCACAGAATCCCATCATACTCGTCTAGGTCAGATAGACCTAGGCATGTTATTTTACGTTTTCATTATTTTCAAGACGAGGAGAGACTGTTTCGATTCGCTCGATCTAAAGGTTTCATTGATTTTTCGGATCTTAAGTTCCGATTCGTGGAAGATTTCAGTAAACCAATCTGGGACCAACGGGTCCGTTACAGATCCGTGATGTCGGAATTCTATAAGATGGATTTAAGACCAGCGCTGCTGTACCCTGCACGTCTAAGGATTCGCATGTTAGATGGAGCCCTTCGTTTTTTCGATTCTCCATCGGATGCCCAGAGTTATCTGGATCAACTTTCATCTTCAACATCTTAATTGCCTTTTTTTAAATTATCTCCGTTGATCGGAGGCTGTGAATTGGTTGGTTTTAACTTTTCTGTGCCCTATTTGGGCAGAAAAGTTTACTTTTGATTTCTTAATATGGCTGCTAAACTTTCTTTTTAACTGCGTCATTTCTTTCTTTTCCCAGGGGATTCTGGGTGGTTACTTCCCTTTTGTCATCTTACGTATTTCCTGTGCGGCCTTAAATTTTGTAGTTTTTTTAAATTTTATTCTGTTTTGCTTTTTATAATCACTTTATGTTAATAATCCTATTTTTTTTTGTTGCTGTGTCTATTCATGAGTTTGAGGTTTATTGTGGTTTTTTTTTAATATATATTTTCCGGCTTTTGTTCTGTTCTGTGTGTATTTTAATTGAGCTAACTTTTTTTAACTTATTTTTTTACTGTTTTACAATTAGCTGATCTTTTTCATATTTATACCTTTTTTTTAGGGAGCGTATACCTGAAGTCATGGGGGTAGTTTTAGCGCTTGCTTCTTTCTGGCGGGTCTGCTTTAGATTTTGCCTTGGGGTCTTGGGGTGGGGGGGGGTGGGAGGGGCTTCACGTTTTAGTTTGTTTCTCTTTGGGCTATATACATTATTGAAGTACTGGTTGCGTCCTTTTCCCCGGTATCTTTTGTATGTTCTGTTTCCTCTCCGGGTTTGTGGGTCGCGCCTATTGTCAATCCTCCTTGTTGTGGGTTGACTTTAGGATTTATGGAGTCTATTATTAATTTTGTCTCCTGGAATACTAATGGTCTTAATCATCCTATTAAAAGGAAAAAAGTTTTTAAAGTGTTCCGGAGACTTAAAGCACAAATTTTATTTTTACAAGAGACCCATGTACGGAGGGGGGACAGACTACGTTTTTTCAAATTCTGGAAGGGACAACAATTTCATTCGAACTCCAATGCTAAGATTCGAGGCGTCTCTATTTTTATAGATTCCTCAGTTACTTTTATACAACAGGATATTATCTCTGATCCGAATGGTAGATTTTTATTGGTTAGTGGTTTACTATTTAATAAAAAAGTAGTTTTGGTTAATGTTTATGCTCCTAATATGGATTGTCCGGAATTTTATAAATCATTGTTTGATCAGTTTCCGAATTTGAACGAGTTTTCATTGATTTGGGGCGGAGATCTTAATACCTGTTTATCTCCAGCTTTGGACCGTTCGGCTCCTTTACGGACTTTACCTAATAAATCTGCAAATTTGATTAATTTTTTCCTTTCTGATTCTGGGTCGACGGACATTTGGCGTTTTCTGCATCCTCAGGAAAAATATTTTTCCTTCTTTTCACATGTTCATCATTCCTATTCAAGAATTGATTATTTTTTCATTGATTCTCGTCTCATTCCTTCAGTGATTAAATGTGATTATGATTCTATAACCATTTCGGATCATGCTCCACTTAAGCTTTCTATTAAAATTATGGCCAATATACCAAACAATAGACAATGGCGTTTTAATTCGCTGTTGCTTCAGGACTCGGACTTTGTTAATTTTATGAATGAACAGATTGAGCTTTTTTTTACAATTAACCATACAGAAGATATTTCGGTTAACACTCTTTGGGACACTTTTAAAGCCTATATTCAGGGTCAGATTATTTCGTATTCCGTTGCTTTGAGGAAGAAACAGAAGCAGGAGGAGATGGCAATTGTGGACAAGATTAAAGAAATTGATAAGAAATATGTTATGGCTCCTTCTGAGGAGCTATACAAACAAAGAACTGAACTTCAAATGGAACACAGTTTACTACTCTCGTCCTCGATTGTAAACCAATTAAAGAAAACAAGAAGTGATTTTTATGTTCACAGTGATAAAATTGGCAAGCTGCTGGCTAATCAATTGAAATCTAATTATGTTAAATCTCAAATCAATCAGATTTATAACCAAAATGATCGATTGATATTGGATCATGTGGGGATTAATCAAACCTTTTGTGATTTTTATTCTTCTTTATATCAATCAGAGTCTCCTCGAGATTCTAAATATATGAATGATTTTTTAGATAAGTTAGACTTCCCTCAGATTTCACAGGATATGTCTTCTTTATTAGATACTTCCATTACAATGGATGAGATTAAGAATGTTATTTTTTCTATGAATCTGGGGAAAGCTCCTGGCCCTGATGGGTTTACCGTTGAATTTTATAAATGTTTTGCTTCTTTATTGATTCCTTTGCTCTATAAGGTTTTTGAGGCTTCTTTGAAACTTGGTAAACTTCCGGAATCTTTTAATAGAGCATCAATTTCTTTAATACTAAAGAAGGATAAAGACCCTGCTCAATGTGCATCTTATAGACCAATATCTTTATTAAATGTTGATTCTAAAGTTTTTTCTAAGTTATTAGCAAATAGACTAGAAAAAGTACTTCCTTCTATTATTTCGGAAGACCAAACGGGTTTTATTAAAGGTCGTTACTCTTTTTATAATATTCGTACATTGTTAAATATCGTTTATACTCCCTCACAAAATGTTCCTGAGTGTGTTATTTCTTTAGATGCCGAGAAAGCTTTTGATAGAGTAGAATGGCCTTATTTATTTAAGGTGCTTGAAATGTTTAATTTTAGCTTGAAATTTATATCCTGGATTAAACTGTTATATCATTCCCCTGTAGCCTCGGTTCGTACTAACTCTTTAAACTCACCTTTTTTTCCTCTCTTTCGTGGTACTCGACAAGGCTGTCCTCTTAGTCCCCTATTATTTGATATTGCATTAGAACCTCTTGCAATTGCTATTCGAGAATCTTCAAATATTACTGGGATAACTCGGGGATTAAAGTCCCATAAATTATCACTCTATGCTGATGATTTACTTTTATATATTTCTAATCCTGAGAGATCCATTCCTGCTGTTTTAGAGTTATTAGCACAATTTGGTCTTTTCTCAGGTTATAAATTAAATCTTAGTAAGAGTGAACTTTTTCCGATTAATAAACATCTTCCCTTATATTATAAATTTCCATTTAAATTGATTAATAATTACTTTTCATATCTTGGGATTAAAATTACTTGTAAACATAAAGATTTATTTAAGACTAACTTTTTACCATTAATAGACCATATTACTCAACTTTCATCTAAATGGTTTCCCTTATATTTAACTTTGATTGGTCGTATTAATGCAGTTAAGATTTTTTTTTGCCAAAATTTTTATATGTGTTTCAGGCATTACCAATTTTCGTTCCTAAATCTTTTTTTGATAAAGTTGACTCTAAAATTTCTTCATTTATTTGGCAGAATAAGAATCCGAGACTGGGTAAAATACATTTACAGAAAGCTAAGAGAGATGGAGGTTTAGCATTACCTAACTTTAGATTTTATTATTGGGCTATTAATATTCGACATATGAAATTTTGGTTACTTGACCGGGACATACTATCTATTCCTAAATGGGTAGCATTGGAATTACAATCTGTTCAGGGTTATACACTTGGTTCTATTCTAGGTTCCTCTCTTCCTTTTGATTCGAAACGCCTTAAGCAGGTCTCTAACCCGATAGTTAAATATGCTTTGCGCATTTGGTTTCAATTCAGAAAATTTTTTGATCTTAATCAATTCGGGTTAGCGATTCCTATTTTAGGTAACATATTTTTTCCTCCCTCTTTTACGGATCGCGCTTTTCAAACTTGGAAGACTAAGGGTATTTTACGGTTTTTGGATTTATTTTTAGATGGTTCCCTTATGTCTTTTGAACAGTTATCTAATAAATATAACTTATCAAGAATACATTTTTTTAGATATTTACAAGTTAGAAATTTCCTAAGTACTATACTTTCTTCCTTTCCAATGCTTCCTCCTATATATATTTTAGATTCGATAATTAACCTTAATCCATGTCAGAAAGGTGCATCGGCTATGATTTATAATATTATTATGAAACTTAGGAAAGCTCCATTTGATAAGATTAGGGTAGATTGGGAACAGGAATTGGGGCTTACCATTTCTGTGGATGATTGGGGGCAGATTTTACAATTAGTTAATACTTCCTCTATTTGTGCTAAACATTCCCTAATTCAATTTAAAGTGGTTCATAGAGCACATATGTCCAAAGATAAGTTAGCGCGTTTTTATTCGCATATTAATCCTTTCTGTGATAGATGTTCGGGGCAGATAGCCTCTTTAACTCATATGTTTTGGTCTTGCCCTACTTTGGAAACTTTTTGGAGAGATATTTTCAATATTATTTCTAAGGTATTAAATATAGATATCTCTCCTCACCCTATTACTGCTATCTTTGGACTACCTAAAATTTCTAGTAATCTTTCCCCTTCAGCCCGTAGAATGATTGCATTTCTTACTTTAATGGCGAAAAGATGTATTTTACAACATTGGAAAGAGCTTAATGCTCCAACTACCTTTTTTTGGTTTTCTCAGACGATTTTATGTTTGAATTTGGAGAAAATTAGAAGTAACCTTTATGATTCTTCATTTAAATTTGAACAGATTTGGGGACCTTTTATTCGATATTTTCATTTAATGTAATATTTACCCTTCTTGTTTTTTTTTCACTGTTATAATGGAGGTTGGGATTGAGGACGTGATTTTAAGTTTAACTCTGTTTGGTTTCAAGTTAGCCCATTGCTTTGCCTTGCTTTTAGTTAGCTGCACGGTGGGTTTTTTTGGGGGGGTTTTTTTTTTCTTTTTTTTCCATTGATATATATAAAATTTAGTATACTATTATGTTATCTTGGTTTCTTATGCTTAAATTACATTGTTTGTAGTATTTTCTTTTTGGTATTGTTATCTTTTGGAATTTTATTATACTTTAACATTGTATTAATGTTTATATGGTTTACCTTTTTTGTATACTTACTCAATAAAAAGATTTAAAAAGAAAGAAGATCATAAAGGTGTCTGCAGGTGATACCAAAACTGGTAGTGTGGTTAATAGTTAGGAAGAAAGTTTTACGCAGCCTCAAGATATTGATGGGAATGTTAGTTGAGAGAAATAAAATGGCAAATGAAATCCAATTGAAAGAATTTTGAGTAAGAAGGCACAGAAAGACAAGATATTATACAAAAGCTGGAAGAATACTAAGTGAAGTAGAAGAAAATAATGAACTGGAATATGTGTCTGCAGATCCCTTTAGCTGGGATGATTGGTAGATCAAGCATTTCAGGATGAATAATCAATTCTTCCCTCGTTGGCTTAGGTGTTGAACATAAGAGCAGGATTTCATGCCACACTGTGTAGGACATTATTTAGGACACAAAAAGAGACTGGTCACCACGTTACTGAAAGAAGTGTGACAGCACTAGAAAGGGTGTGGAAGGACTTCATGAGGATATTGCTGAGGTGGCCATTAACAGTTACAAGGTAGGACTGAGCAGATTGGGTCTCTTTGGAGCGGAACAGACGAGAAGATTTCAGCGAGCTACACAAAATTATGAGAGGCCTGAGTAAGGTGAATAGGATGTGCCAAACTCCTTTTGCTGAAAGGTCAAATGTAGGTGATATAAATTTTAAAATAATTGGTAAAGCGATTCAATGGGAGCTGAGAACTTACTTTTTACCTTAAGATTCCTCAGTATATTCTGGAGTTCACCGATAGAAAGGTTAGTAGAGACAGAAACTCTCATCATATTTAACAATATCTTGAGCAGCACCTGAAAAGCTGGATTCTACTGAGCTGCATGAGGCTTTTTTTTGAGCCAGTCATGGACATTGTGGGCTGAATAGCCTCCTTCTGTGATATGAATGTCCGTGACTGTCTATAGATGATTGATAAGAAGGGATTTGTATTTGTAAGTTTACTGAATGTTTGAAGTCCCAAAAACTTTACAATGTTTAGGTGGAGGAAATATTAGCACAAATTTGCGAGGGAGTTCCAACTGCAGTGCTGACATTGCCTACCTTATAAATAGAAGAGGTTCTGCAAATGCTGGAAATCTTGAGCAACACACACAAAGGGCTGGATGAATTCAGCAAGTCAGGAAGCAACTATGGAGGGGAATAACCAGTAAACATTCTGGGCCAAGAGCCTTCATCAGCACTGGAAAGGAAGGGGGAAGAATCTAGAATATGTAGGTGGGGGGGGGAGAAAGGGCACAAGCTATTAGGTGATGGGTGAAACCAAGTGTGGGGTAGATGAGTGGGTGGGAGAGGAGGGATGATAGGTGGAAGAGGCAACAGGCTGAAGAAGAAGGAATCTGATAGGAAAGAACAGTGGACCGTGGAAGAAAGGCAAGGTGAAGGGGTGCCAGAAGGAGGTGATGAGCAGGTGAGGTGAGGAGAAAGAGTAAGAGGGGATTAAGAATGGGGAATGGAAAGATAGGGAAGGGGGAGGGTGGAGAATTTTGAGTAATCAATGTTCGTGACTTCAATTTGAAGGCTGCCCAGAAGGACTATGAGGTGTTGCTCCTCCATCCTGAGTGTGACCTCATTGTTCCAGTACAGAATACTGTGGACCGAAATGTTGGAATGGAAATGGGAGGTCCAGCTGAAACGGGTAGCTACCGGGAAATCCTGCCTTTTCTGGTGGACAAAGTGGAAGTGCTCAGCGGAGTGGTCCCCAGGTCTACATCGTGATTCACCGAGGTAGAGAAAGCTGCACTAGGAGCACCGGATGCAGTAGATGATCCCAACAGGTTCCTCGCCTGGATGGATAGTTTTGGGCCCTGAATGTTGGTGAGGCAGAAGGTGTAGAGGTGGCTGCAGCACTTGTCCTACTTGCAGGGATAAACGCCAGGAGGGAGAACAGTGGGAAGGGAGTTGGAAATAGTTTTCCCTTTGGAAAGTGGAGAGTGGGGCTGAGGAAAAGATGTGCTTAGTGGTGGGATCCCATAGTGTCAGGCGGAGGTAATGGAGAGCGGCCTGCTGGATATGGAGATCCATGGGGTGGTTGGTAAAGACAAGTGAAACTCTATCCTTGTTATAGGAGCAGGAGAGTGTGGTGGGTACAGATGTACAGGAAATGGAGATGATGTGGGTGAGGACAGCATCAATGGTGGTTGAAAGGAACCCCAGTTCTTTGAAGAAGGGGAAGATTTCACATGTTCTGGAATGGAAACCCTCATTCTGAGAACAGATGCGATGGGGATGGAGGAACTGAGAAAAGGGAAGAGTGTTTTTATAAGTGATATGGTGGGAAGAGGTATAAGTAGTGTCAGTAAGTTAATAAAAGATGAAACTTTTCAACAGGCGAGAACGGATGAGAAAATGAAAAGCAGAAATCTGCAGGTATTGGAAATCTTGAAAAAGCACAATATGGTTGGATAGTCTGTCTCCAGAGATGGAGGCAGAGAGAACAAAAAAGGAGACGGAGGTGACAGAGATGGACCAAGTCAATCTGAAGGCAAGGTGGATGTTGCAGGCAAAGTTGATGAAATTAATGAGCTCATTATGAGGGCAGGAAGCAGCAGTAATGCAGCCATCAGTGTATTGGAGAAAGAGTTTGGGAGCAGTCCCAGAGAAGGTTTGGAACATGGATGAAAGGGCAGGCAGAGCTAGGACCCATGTGGGTATTCTTTGCTACACCTTGGGTTTAGAGTAAGTGGAGAGGAGCCAAAAAGAAAAGAAGATTTGTTGAGGCTGAGGATCAGTTCTGCCAGATAGAGGAGGGTGGTGGTGCAGGAGAACTGGTTAGGTCTGTTGTCCAGAAAAATACTGGAGAACTTTAGGGCTTTCCTGATGGGGTATAGAAGTGTACAGGGACTGGATATCCACAGCGAAAGTGATCAGGATTATGTAAACTTAAAGTGATTTAAGTGATCAAGAGCCTGCGAACTTTCATGGATGTAGGTAGGAAGGAACCGAACCAAGGTGTCGAAATAGGACAGGTGATGCCAACAGGCTCAATAAATTGATTTGAATGGCTAGCTCTGGGCTAGGTCAAAGTGGGCACGCTGGAGGCTGTGGTAGAACAAAGGACCCTAGGGAAAATCCTGGCAATTCTGGATAATGTTTCTCACCTTCTGCATGTCACTTTGGCTGAACAGAGGAGCACTCCTAGTTATAGACTAAGACAACTGTGCTGCTCCAAAGAGCGCTATATAAGGTCAATCTTTCCTTTGGCCATTATAGTGAGTCAACCTATAGCTGGGGAAGTGACGACCTCCTCCTGTTAGACTGTTTGAGGTAACTTTTTTTATTCTTTCTACTTCTCTTCTAATATTTGTCTATCTGTGCATCTGTAATGTTATTGTGACACTGTAATTCCTTTGGGATCAATAAAGTATCTATCTATCTATCTACCACAGTATCTCCCTTCTCTGCAGGTTTGATGGTGAAGTTGGGATTGGTGTGGAGAGAGTGGAAGTCAATGAATTCAGCGGGGGTAAGGTTCAAATAGGAGCGAGGAGTGCTGAACTTGAGATGGTTGTTATCTTGTTGGCAGTTAGAGATGAAAGGATCCAGAGAAGGCAGAAGACCAAAGCGGGGGTGTCCAAGAAGAGGAGTACGGCTGAAGGAGTGACAAGGAGTCATTGGTGGGGGATCCTCGCCAAAGCTGTAGCTTCGGTGACGGAGACGATGGAGGGAGAGTGCAGCAGCACTGAGGCGCAGGCGCAGGAGGCCAAAAATAAGGCCCCTACTGAGATCAAGATGTTCTGCCTCAGAGAGGGGAAGGTTGGAAGGGATGGTGAAGATACAGCAGGGGATAGAGCTTGGGTCAGGGAGGATAGCAGGTTGGAGGGATCAGAGAAAGGGGAGGGTTTCGGGTGGGAGGAAGATGGGGTCTCAGGGAAATGAGGAAAGACCCTAAGAAATCTGGGCTTGGTGTGGAGTAAGGTGGAAGAAGAATATTATGTTTTAAATTTCAAAATATTAAACTGATTTAAAGGAAGATATGGGAGTTTGAAATGTAGGTCGAACTTCATGTTTATTTTAAGTGCGGCACACATGGTAGAGTGATGTGTGCAATTCATTTATTTATACATTTAACCCATAATGTATTACTTAAAGGAGGTTATATATACACTCATGAGATCACTCAAATATTACTGAAACATTAAATACACAACAAAGCGCAGCCAATGGACCCAGCAGCGATGAGAGGGGTCTTGGCCTGGAGGTGGTGGCAGCCGACTCAGAGCTAAATCAGAGACTGAGACAGCGGTATCCATGGACTTGAAGCAACTGGGGCCAAGGCTGGAACTGGAGATGGAGGCAGCTGGATTCGCAGCTTGCAGGAGGCCAAGGTCAAAGTCCAAGTTGGAGATGGCAGGGGTCATAGTCTGGAGGCAGGTGATCATCCGATCCTCAGCAGGTCGGGCAGCATCCGTGGAGATGAACAGTCAACGTTTCGGGCAGAGACCCTTCGTCAGGACTGAAGAGGGAGGGGGCAGGGGCCCTATAAAGAAGGTCGGGGGAGGGTGGGAAGGAGAAGGCTGGTAGGTGCCAGGTGAAAAACCAGTAAAGGCCTACCTTCCTATCCCTCCAATACAACATGTAACCTTGGACATTCAGCTCCCAACTACAACCAATCTTCAGCCATAGTTCAGTGATGGCCTGACACCTGACAATTATACCTGACAATCTGTAATAGATTTGTTACAGTCTCTCTTCATGCCTAAAATACCAACTGCCCCATCTTCTGACCTATTACTCTGGCTTGCATCCTCCTGCCAAGCTAGTTTAAACCCTTCACAACAGCTCTCGCAAATCTGCCCATAAGGTATTGGTCTCCCTCAAGTTCATGTGCAATCTGGCCTTTTTGTACAGGTCATATCTTCCCTAGAAGACATCCCAATGATCCACAAATTGTGTCGTTGGACTGAGTTGTTGGACAATCCATGTCAGGTCTGCGTAAAATGAGATACCTTCTAATCAGGAAAGCGATTGAAATTTAAAAAGCAGAACTTTGCAGCAGTTTGCCCTGAGTTGGACAATCAACGTCAGGGCTGTGTAAAAAGAGCTGCCTTTTAATCAGCACGGCGATCAAGATGGTAAAGGCCGAACTTTGCAGCTGTTTCTCTGAGCTGAGGAGTGACCAATCAGCAATTATGTAATGAATATTACCTATGTAACTGGTGCCAATACGTACCTAGGTACAAGGAATACAGGCCATGCAGGTGCAAGCAGACTGGCCATTCTTTTGAGTGTTCCAGTCTTCAGAGTGGCTTTGGCTCATCAGGCTTGGGCAAGGTAAAGTATTTTGTAAGTTACTTTCTCTCTGTTCTTACTTGTTCATTCCTCATCTGTTAGGGCATAGTAGTTTAGAGAGAATGGCTCCAGGGGCAATGTTTTGTACTCTGTGTGGATGTGGGAAGTCCGGGAGACCTCCAGTCTCCCAGATAAATGCACCTGTACCAGGTGCAAGGTCGTAGCTCCTGAGAGAACTTATTAAGGAGCTGGAGCTGCAACTCGATGACCTTCAACTCACGGGAGAATGAGGAGGTGATAGACGGGAGGTAGTCACCCCTTGATTGCAGGAGACAGGTAACTGGGTGACTGTCAGGAGAAGAGGGGAAATGCACAGCCAGCGCAGAGTACACCTCTGGCCATTCCCCTCAATAATAATTATACAAACTTCAGATACTGTTGAAGAGGACGACCTATCGGGGGGAGTCACAGTGACTGGGTCTCTGCACTGAGACTGATGCTGTGACTTAGAAGAGCAGAGATGTGAAGAGAACTGCAGCGTTGATAGGAGATTCCTTGGTCAAAGGAACAGAGACAAGGTTCTGTGGGTGCAATAGAGATGCCCAGATGGTATGTTGCCTCCTTGGTGTCAGGATCAGGGATATCTCGAATCGGGTCCATGGCATTCTCAAGGCCCAGGGTGAGCAGCCAGAAGTCTTGGTACATATTGGCATCAATTACTTAGGTAGACAAGATGAGGAGGTCCTGAAGAGAGATTTTAGGGAGCTAGGTAGAATGTTAAGAAACAGCAGCTCCAAGGTAGTAATGTGGATTGCTGTCTGTGCCTAGTGCTAGTGAGGGTAAAAGTAGGATAATTTGCTAGGTGAATGTGTGGCTGAGGAACTGGTTCAGGGGGCAGAGGGTCATATTTATGGATCATTGGAATCTGTTTTGGGGAAGTTACAACGTGTACAAAAGGGACAGGTTACATCTGAACCCAAAGGGGTCCAATATCCTTCCGGGGAGGTTGGCTGGAGTTGTTCGGACAGGTTTATGCTAACTTGGTATGAAACTGGGAACTGGAGTGATAGTGCTGGACGTGAGGTAGTTGGTTTACAAAAATGTGTAGTGAGCCTCCTAGCAAAGGGAGGCTGATGATAGGGCAAAATTACAGTCAACTGGTAGGGTCGCAACATTAAAATTGGACAAAGGGCAAACGTAGAACTGAAGGTGTTATATTTTTATGCATGCAATATACGGACTAAAGTAGATGAACTTGCAGCACAGTTACAGATTGGCATGTATGATAGACAATAGAGAATAGGTGCAGGAGTAGGCCCTTCGGCCCTTCGAGACAGCACCGCCATTCACTGTGATCATGGCCGATCATCCACAATCAGTATCCAGTTCCTGCCCTAGCCCATAACCTTTGATTCCACTATCTTTAAGGGCTCTATCCATCTCTTTCTTGAAAGCATCCAGAGACTTGGCCTCCACAGCCTTCTGGGGCAGAGCATTCCATATATCCACCACTCTCTGGGTGAAAGTTTTTCCTCAACTCCGTTCTAAATGGCCTACCCATTATTCTTAAACTGTGACCTCTGGTTCTGGACTCACCCATCAGCAGGAACATGCTTCCTGCCTCCAGCATGTCCAATCCCTTAATAATCTTATATGTTTCAATAAGATCCCCTCTCAGCCTTCTAAATTCCAGAGTACTGTATACAAGCCCAGTCGCTCCAATCTTTCGACATATGACAGTCCCGCCATCCTGAGAATTAACCTTGTGAACCTACGCTGCACTCCTTCAATAGCAAGAATGTCCTTCCTCAAATTTGGAGACCAAAACTGCACACAGTACTCCAGGTGTGGTCTCACCAGGGCCCTGTACAGCTGCAGAAGGACCTCTTTGCTCTTATACTCAATTCCCCTTGTTATGAAGGCCAGCATGCCATTAGCTTTCTTCACTGCCTGCTGTACTTGCATGCTTGCTTTCAGTGACTGATGTACAAGAACACCTAGATCTCGTTGTGCTTCCCCTTTCCCTAACTTGACTCCATTTAGATAATAATCTGCCTTCCCATTCTTACCACCAAAGTGGATAACCTCACATTTATCCACTTGTAGGCTTCACTGAATCATGGCTGAAAGAAGATTATAGCAGGGAGCTTAATGTCCAAGGATACACATTGTATCGAAAGGACAGGCAGGAAGCCAGAAGGGCTCATGATGCTCTGTTGGTATAAAATGAAATCAAGTCATTAAAAAGAGGTGACATACTGACCCACAAACAGGAGATAGAAAACACTTGCCAGAAGGATAATGTCCTGGGGGATTTTAATATGCAGGTAGACTGGGAAAATAAAGTTGGTGCTGAACCCGGGGGGGGGGGGGGGAGTTTCTAGAATGCCTGCAAGATGGCTTTTTAGAGCATCTCGTGGTTGATCCCATGAGAGCATCAGCTATTCTGTGTGTTGGGTGTTATGCAATGAACCAGAATTGATTAGAGAGCTTAAGGATAAAGAACCCTAAGGGAAAGGTGATCATAATATGATCGAGTTCACGCTGGATTTTGAGAAGGAGAAACTAAAGTCAGATGTATCAGTATTTCAGTGGAGTAATGGGAATTATAGGGGCTTGAGGGAGGAGTTGGCCAGAATTGAATGGAAAAAGACACTGGCAGGGATGATGGCAGAGCAGCAAAGTCTGGAATTTCTGGAAGCAATTCAGAAGGTACAGGTCATACAGTATACATCCCAAAGTGTCATATGGCAGTGACTAGTAACAGACCCAAGTGCAAGACACAGACACTGAAGTACTAGGGACAGGACTAGGATACAGGCTGAGGGCAAGGACATGGACACGAAAACTGGGAACCCGGAACAGGACTGGACAAGAGAGCTAGGAGCCCGGGCTTGGACTTCGAGCCAGAGACTGGACAAAGACCCAGTACCTAGGTCTTGCCTCTTGCTTGGACCCCAGAACTAGGCAAGAACGAGGCTTGGCAGGCAGGCAGGCAGGACGAGGCTGGAGTCTTCAGGCTTGAGGCTAGAGGTGAGGCTTGGCAGGAGGCAGGAGGCTAGAGACTTGAGGCGAGGCTGGAGGCTGGAGTCTTCAGGCCTGAGGCAAGGCAGGCTCCTCCTGGGCAGGGCACAGATCACTACCCAACAGAGACATGGAACAGGAAGGGACAGAACCAACCGCAGGTAACGGCAAGACGGCCAGTCTTACCTGACGGAGGTAAGGGACAGGAAGGGACAGAACCAATCGCAGGTAACGGCAAGACAGCCTGGCTTACCTGGATGGAAGCAAGGGACAGGAAGAGAGCTAGGTACAGGGTGGCTCCAGGACAAGACTGCAGGTGAGACGAGGTGAGAGTTACCAGCAAGACAAGACAAGACAATGCGAGACGAGAACTTCAGGTGAGGCGAGAGTTACTGGCTAGACAAGGCAAGGCTTCTGGCAAAGCAAGGCGAGACGAGACAAGACAAGACAAGACGAGAACTTCAGGCGAGGCGAGAGTTACCAGCAAGAGAAGGCAGGGCTTCAGGCAAGGAAACAGAAGGCCAAGGAAGGGATACAAGGAGTAAGAACAATCCAGCAGCCACACCCTGGTCTCTGCAGGTATATATGCAGCCAGCCCCAACGAGCATCAGCTGGCTCAATTAGAGCTCAACAAGAACAGAAACAGGGTAGACAGGAAAACCTGGAGCAGGGATCGATGGACCGGACCGTGAACTGGAATACGGACTTCACGGACCGGACCATGATAATAAGACACAGTAGCAGATTTAGGCCATTTGGCGCATCAAATCTGCTCTGCCATTCCATCATTGCCGATTTATTATCCTTCACAATCCCATTCCTCTGCCTTCTCCCCATAACTTTTCGCGCCCTGACTAATCAAGAACTTATCAACCTCCACTTTGGGTATACTCAGTGACTTGGCCTTCACAGCCACCTGTGACAATGAATTCCAATACCCTCTAGCTAAAGAAATTCTTCCTCATCTCTGCTCTCTCCATTGTCTGATGCTGAACTCCCTGGTGCAAGACACACCTACTATAGGAAACATCATAGCTACATCCACTCTACCCAAACCATTCAATATCCGATAAGTTTCAATGAGATCCCCACTCATTCTTCCAAACTCCAGTGAGTATAGGCCCAGAGCCATCAATCACACCTCATACATTAACTCTTTCATTCCTGGAATCATTCTCATGACTTCCTCTGGGCTCTTTCCAATGCCAGTGCATCTTCTCAAATCATTAGAAAGAAGTGACATACCATTGGAAGGTATTGAATCAATGTGGATAGAGCTAAGGAACTGCAAAGGTAAAAAGACCCCAATGGGTGTTGTACACAGACCCCTCCCCAAACAGTAGTAAGGATGTTGCCTACAAAGTACAACAGGAGATTGAAAATGCATGCCCAAAAGTCAACGTTACAACAGTCATGGGGCACTTCAATATGCAGGTACATTGAGAAAATCAGTTTGGTGTTGGATTGATTACAGGAGGGGGAATTTCTAGAGTGCCTATGAGATGGCTTTTTAGAGCAGGTTATGGTTGGGCCTACTAGAGAATCAGCAATTCCCGAATGGATGTTGTGCAACGAACCAGACAGCTTAAGGTAAAAGAACCCTAAGGGGAAAGTGATGATAATATGATTGAATTCCCCTTGAAATTTGAGAAGGAGAAGCTAATTTCAGATGTATCAGTATGATGGTGGAATAAAAGGGATTACCGAGGCTTGAGAAAAGAGTTGGCCAGAATTGATTGGAAAAGAACACTGGCAGAGCAACAATAGCTGGAACTTCTGGAAGCAATTTGGAAGGGCCAGGATATATTCATCCCAAAGAGGAAGGCATATTCTAAAGGAAAGATGACACAACCATGGCTAACAGGAGAAGTCAAAGCCAACACAAAAGCCAAAGAGAGGGCATATAATAGAGCAAAGATTAGTGCGGTTAGAGGACTAGGAAGCATTTAAAAACTAACAGATGACAACTAAAAAAGTCATTAAGGTAAAGATGGAACACAAAAGTAAGCTAGCCAATAATATTAAAGAGGATACCAAAAATTTCTTCAGATGCATAAAATGTAAAAGAGAGGTGAGAGTGGATATTGGACCACTGGAAAACAATGCTGGAGAGGTAGTAATGAGGGTCAATGAAATAACGGATGAATTGAATAAGTATTTTGCAACACACACAAAATGTTGGAGGAACTCAGCAGGCCAGGCAGCATCTGTGGGAAAGAGTACAGTCGACACTTCAGGCTGAGACCCTTCAGCAGGACCATGAAATTACCATAAGTATTTTGCATTATTCTTCACTGTGGAAGACACTAGTAGTACGGTGGAAGTTCCAGGTGTCAAGGGGCATGAAGTGGGTGAAGTTACCATTACCAGGGAGAAGGTTCTTGGGAAACTGAAAGGTCTGAAGGTAAATAAGTCACCTGTACACCCTGGAGTTCTGAAAGAGGTGGCTGTAAAGATTGTAGAGGTATTGGTATGATCTTTCAAGAATCACTAGATTGTGGTATTGTTCCAAAAGACTAGAAAATTGCAGATGTCATTTCATTCTTCAAGAAGGGAGAGAGCAAAAGAAAGGAAATTATAGACCAGTTAGTCTGACCTCAGCGATTGGGAAGAAGTTGGAGTTGATTATTAAGGATGAGGTCTCAGGGTACTTGGAGGCACTTGATAAAATAGGCCGTAGCCAGCATGGTTTCCTCAAGGGAAAATCTTGTCTGACAAATCTGTTGGGATTCTTTGAATAAGTGACAAGCAGGATAGACAAAGGGAAATCGGCTGATGTTGTGTACTTGGATGTTCAGAAGGCTTTTGACAAGGCTGCTTAATAAGTTATGGGCCCATGGTTTTACAGGAAAGATTCTAGCATGGATGAAACAGTGGCTGATTGTCAGGAGGCAAAGAGTAGGAATAAAGGGAGCCTTTTCTGACTGGCTGCCAGTGACTAGTGGTGTTCCACAGGGGTCTGTGTTGAGACTGATTGTTTTCACGTTATATGCCAATGATTTGGATGATGGAATTGATGGCTTTGTTGCAAAATTTGCAGATGATATGAAGACAGGTGAAGGGGCAGGTAGCTTTGTGGAAGTAGAGAGGCTACAGAAGGACTTGGGCAGGTTAGGAGAATGGGCAAAGAAATTGCAGATGGGATACAGTGTCCGGAAGTGTATGGTCATGCACTTTGGTAGAATAAATGAAAGGGGTGACTATTTTCTAAATGGAGAGAAAATAATAAAAACTGAAACACAAAGGGATGTGGGAGTTCTTGAGCAGGAATGCCTAAAGGTTAATTTGCGGGTAGAGTCTGTAGTGTGGAAGGCAAATGTGATGTTAACAGCAATTTCAAGAGGACTAGAATATAAAAGCAAGGATGTAATGTCGAGACTTTATAAAGCACTGGTGAGGCCTCACTTGGAGCAGGTTTAGGCCCCTTATCACAGAAAGGTTGTGTTGAAACTGGAGAGAGTTCAAAGGAGGTTTACGAAAATGATTTCAGGATTGAATGACTTGTCATATAGAGAGCATCTGATGGCTCTTGGCCTGTATTCACTTACTAGAATTCAGAATAATGAGGGGTGACCTCATTGAAACATATTGAATGGTAAAAGGCCTTGATAGAGTGGATGTGGAGAGTATGTTTCCTTTGGTGGGAGAACCTAAGACCAGAGGACACAGCCTCAGAATAGGTGGGGGCATCCTTTTAGAATGAAGATGAGGATGAATTTCTTTAGCCAGAGGGTGTTGATTCTTTGCCACAGGCAGTTGTGGAGATCAAGTCTTTATGCACATTTAAGGCAGAGGTTGATGGATTCTTGATTGGTCAGGGCATGAAGGGATACAGGGAGAAGGCAGGAGACTGGAGCTGAGAGAAAAATTGGATCAGCCATGATGAAATGGTGGAACAGATTCGATGGGCCAGATGGCCTATTTCTGCTCTATTATCTTATTGTCTTCTGATCTTATGGACTAAATCAGCCATGTTGAGATGGTGGAGTAGACTCGATGGGCCACGAATCCTAATTCTGCTCCTGTCTTATGGTCTATGGTCTTTATAGTCCTATGATCTTTTCTTAGATAAGGGCCCTAAAACAGCTAACAATACTCTAACAACAGGAATTCTGCAGATGCTGGAAATTCAAGCAACACACATCAAAGTTGCTGGTGAACGTAGCAGGCCAGGCAGCATCTCTAGGAAGAGGTACAGTCGACGTTTCAGGCCGAGACCCTTCGTCAGGACTAACTGAAGGAAGAGTGAGTAAGAGATTTGAAAGTGGGAGGGGGAGGGGGAGATCCAAAATGATAGGAGAAGACAGGAGGGGGAGGGATGGAGCCAAGAGCTGGACAGGTGATAGGCAAAAGGGATACGAGAGGATCATGGGACAGGAGGTCCGGGAAGAAAGACGGGGGGTGGGGGGACCCAGAGGATGGGCAAGGGGTATAGTCAGAGGGACAGAGGGAGAAAAAGGAGAGTGAGAGAAAGAATGTTATTTATTTTTATGCACACATTCTTTTTCTCACTCTCCTTTTTCTCCCTCTGTCCCTCTGACTATACCCCTTGCCCATCCTCTGGGTACCCCCCCCCCGTCTTTCTTCCCGGACCTCCTGTCCCATGATCCTCTCGTATCCCCTTTGCCTATCACCTGTCCAGCTCTTGGCTCCATCCCTCCCCCTCCTGTCTTCTCCTATCATTTTGGATCTCCCTCTCCCCCTCCCACTTTGAAATCTCTTACTAACTCTTCCTTCAGTTAGTCCTGACGAAGGGTCTCGGCCTGAAACGTCGACTGTACCTCTTCCTAGAGATGCTGCCTGGCCTGCTGCGTTCACCAGCAACTTTGATGTGTGTTGCTGTAACAATACTCTAAGTGCGGTCTGATCATTGCCTTTTAAACCTGAGCATTATGTCCCTGCTCTTGTATTCTAGTCATCTTGAAATGAATGTTAACATTGTAAATGACTTATCTGCCTCCGATTCATCCTGCAAGTTAACCATCAGGGAAACCTGCACAAGGATTCCCAAGGCCCTTTACACCTCTGATTTTTCCATTTTCTTCCCATTTAGAAAATAGTCTACATCTTTATTCTTCCTATCAAATTGCATGACGTACACTCCCTACACTGCCACTTCCATCAACCATTTCTTTGCCTATTCTTCTAATTTGTCTAAATCCTTCTGCAGTATCCCTGTTTCCTCAATACTACTTGCCCCTCAGCTTATCTTTGTATTGTCTATAATCTTGGCCACAAAGCCATCAATTCCATCACCCAGATTATTCACATATAACGTTAAAAGAAGTGAACCCTGTGGAACACCACTAGTCTCTGGCAGCCAACCAGAAAAGCTCCATTTATTCCCACTCTTTGTCTCCTGCCAGTCAGCCAATCTTCTATCCATGCTATTATCTTTCCTGTAATACCATGGGCTCTGATCATATTAAACAGAATCATGTGCGGTATCTTGTCAAAGGCCTTCTGAACTTCCAAGTAAGCAACCTCCACTGACTCTCCTTTGTTTATCTTGCCTGTTATTTCTTCAAAGAATTCCAACATATCTGTCAGGCAAGATTTTCCCTTAAGGAAACCATTCTGACTTTACCCTATTTTATTATGTGCATTCAGGTACCTTGGAACCTCATCCTTTATAATGGACTCCTCTAACATCTTGCTAACCACTGAATTCAAGCTAAGTGACCTATAATTTCCTTTCTTCTGCCTCCCTCCCTTCTTAAAGAGTGGAGTGACATTTGCAATTTTCCAGTCCGTTGGAACCATTCCAGAATCTATTGTTTCTTGAACGATCTTTACTGAAGCCTCCAGAATCTCTTCGACTACCTTGTTCAGAATCCTGGAGTGGAGTTCATCTGAGTCCAGGCAATTTATTTACCTTCAGACCTTTCATCCTTCCGAGCACCTTCTCCTTAGTAATTGCAACAACACTCACTTCTGCCCCTTGACGCTCTTGAATTTCTGGTTTACTGCTAGTATATTCACAGTGAAGACTGATACAAAATACTTATTAATTTCCTCCGCCATTTTTTGTTTCCCATTACTACTTCTCCAGCATCATTTTCCAGTGGTCCAATATCCACTCTCGTCTCTCTTTTACTCTTTATATATTGGAAATAACTTTAGGTATACTCTTTAATACTATTGGCTGGCTTCCATTCATATTTCATTTGTTCTCTCTTTATGGCTTTTAGTTGCCATCTGTTGGTTTTTAAAAACTTTCCAATCCTCTAACAACCCACCATTGTTTGCTATATTGTATGCTCTCTCCTCTCTTTAGAATACTTCTTCATCTTTGTGATGTGCCATCTGAATTGTCCCCAGAAAAGCAAGCTATTGCTGTTTTCCCATCATCCCTGCTAGTGTCCCCTTGCAATCAACTCTGGCCAGCTCCTCTCTCATGCATCTGTAATTCGCTTTACTCCACTGTAATTCTGGTTCATCTAACTTTATCGTCTCCTTCTCAAACTTTAGGGTGAATTCTATCATATAATGATCACAATTCCTAGAGGTTCCTTTACCTTAAGCCCCCAATCAAATTTGGTTCATTACACAACACCCAATCCAGAAATGCCTTTTCCATAGTGGGCTCAACCACAAGCTGCTCTAAAAGTCATGTTGTAGGCATTCTACAAATTGCCTCTCTTGAGATCCAGCATCAACCCGACTTTTCCAATCTACCTGCATATTGAAATTCCTCATGACTGTCATACCATTGCCCTCTTTACATCTTTTCTATCTTCTGTTATAATTTGTATATCACATCCTGGCTACTATTTGGAGCTCTGCATGCATTTCTTAGCAGGGTCTTTTTAACCTTGCAGATCTTTATTCCACCCACGAGGACCCTGCATCTTCCAATCCTATGCACCTCTTAAGGTTTGATTTCAATTTTTACCAACATAGCCACCCCACCACCTCTGGCCACTTGCCTGTCCTTTCAATACAAGATGTACCCTTAGATGTTAAGTTCCCAACTATGACCTTTTTTCAGCCGTGACTCAGTGATGCCCAGAATGCTGTACCTGCCAATCTCTAATTGTGCTGCCTTATTCTGTATACTTTATAACACCTTAAGTCCTGTATTCATCACCCTTATCGCTCCCAATGTTACACTTCAATTCATCCACCTGACTGCAATTTTGCCCTATCATGTCTTTCCTCACTGTGTCACTACACACGGCAACTATTTGTATGCCAACTGCCCCATCCTCAGCTGTCTTATTCCAGCTCCCGTCCCCCTACCAAATTAATTAAAACCCTCCCCAAAAGATCTAGCAAACCTGCCCATAAGTTTATTGGTCTCCTTTAGGTTCAGGTGTAACCTATCCTTTTTGTACATGTCTTAGCTTCTCCAGAAGCGATGCCAATGATCCAGAAATCTGAAACCCTGCCCCCTGCACCAATTCTTCAGCTGCACATCCACCTGCTGAATCACCCTATTCTTACCCTCACTGGCGCGTGTCGCAGGCAGCAATCTAGAGATTGCTACTCTGGATGTCCTGCTATTCTGCGTTCTACCTAACTCCCTATATTCCCTCTTCAGGACCTCCTCCCCTTTCCTACCTATGTCGTTCATACCAATATGTACCATGACTTCTGGCTGTTCACCCTCTCCTTTTAGAATGCTGTGGATCTGATCTGAGACGTCCTTGACCCTGGCACCTGGGAAAGAAAATACTATCTTAGTATCTTTGTTACATCCACAGAATCTCCTGTCTGCTCCCTTAACTATAGAATTCCTTATCATTGTTGCACTCCTGGTCTCCCCTCTTTTCTTCTGAGCTACAGAGACAGATCGGTGCCAGAGATCCGTTTCTGTGGCTTCTCCAAGGTAGGTCACTCCAGCTCCAACAGTGTCCAAAGCAGTACGTATACTTATTATTGAGGGGAATGGCCACAGGGGCACTCTGCATTGGCTGCCTATTCCACTCCCCTCTCCTGACAGTCAGTCAGGTACCTGCCTCATGCAACTTAGGGGTGAATACCCCCTTGTTGCTCCTATTTATCACCTCCTCATTCTCTCATAAGAGCCGAAGATAAATGATCTGGAAATTTAGGTCCTTAACATGGTCTCTAAGGAGTTGCAGCTCAGTGCACTAAGTGCAGATATAGATAACTACCAGGGAGCAGGAGGTCTCTCAAATTTCCCACATCTCACACAAAGAACGTAGCCACTAACTCTGGACATATTCTCAGCTCACTAGCTATGTACCCACAAAAACTTACTAGAAACTTATTTAGAAACTCTGCTTGTGCTTGCTCAACCCTTTTGAGCCCAAACTGGAACTCTCTAACACTGCCACACTCCAACAATGGCTGCTCCAGTTACACCTCCTTTCTTTTTACTGGCTCAAATAAGACTCACTCCCAATGGAGCTTGCAGTTTTCAAATAGTGCCCGCCCTACAAGATATCGCGTTCCCACTCGCTACTTCGAACAATGACTCACTCCTGATGAGACTTGCAACTTTCAAATGGCTGCCATCATACGAGGGGGGGGGGAGGAAGAGAGAGAGAGAGAGAGAGAGAGAGAGAGAGAGAGAGAGAGAGAGAGAGAGAGAGAGAAGGGGCGGGGGGAGAGAGAGAGGGGGAGAGTGCAACTATTGATGCCAGGCAGAAAATTTCTGAAGTTTATTGATAATGGCTGGGGTCACCTATCTTGTAAAGACACTGCCCAGAAGAAAACAATGGCAAACCACTTCTGCAGAAAAATTTTCCAAGAACAATCATGGCCATGGAAAGACCATGAGCGCCCACATCATATGATTATGGTACATAACGACGGTGATGATGATGATTGTTCTTACATCTGGAAAAGTCAAGGGATTTGGTGAAAATGCTGCAACAGCATATTGATTTTGATGATAAGCCATGATCATAATGAATGGATAAACAGACCCAAAGTGCTGAATGGCCTACTGCTGATTCTATTTACAATGTTTCTAATTTGGAGCATTCATTAAGGTTGGCTTTGATGTAGACTCATTGGTTAATATCATGTCTTTCACACCATTATGAAGCAAATAGAAGATGGAGATGAACTTTTGTGAGCAGCCTCATTTGAGGAAACACTTCTGACGGATAAGTTAAGGGTTTCAGTGAGGCTGAGAAGGTCAGGTTTAGCTGCTGATGCTGCCCTTTTGGAGTTGCCTGTATCATGAGCAGAATCCACATTGTGATTCAGGGAGCCACTCTTCAGCCATTGGAACAAGGTGGTAGTGAAGGGTGCCATTAATGACTTTCTCTCTGGCAGGCAACAGCTACTGGATTTGAAATTGGTGTTCGTGGTTTATTACAGCAACATCTACCAACATACCATATTACCTTTGCATGGCATCCATACAAATTACTTCAAGACATTAGTACAAGGGAAAAGCAATAACAGCATGCAGAATATATTGTTACAGTTACAGAGAAAGTGCAGTATCAGTAGACAATAGGTGAAAGGTCAATAATTAGGTAGATTGTGAGGTCAAGAGTCCAAATGGTTCCATTTATTATTAGAGAGTGTATACAGTATACAACCTGAAATTCTTATTCTTCTTAGACATCCATGAAAAACAGAAGCATCCAAAAAGAATGAACAACAGAAAAACATTAGAACCCCAAAGACCCCCTTTCCCTTGAACAAGCAACAACAGGGCATCAACCTTCCCCTCCCCCACTCACTTCAGTAGAATGCGTTAGTGCCCACCACCCACCCAGCAACAGCAAAGCACCCAAAGAGAGTCCATGGTCTGCAGTCAACAAAAGCTATTGTTTATCCCTACAGTTCGACGTGCCATAGGCTCCTTCTCTCTCACTAACAAAGGACAGAGGGATGCCACTCATTTCACAGTGAAACGGGGAGCAACAAACAGTAACTGTTATGATGTTACAGTCGGCTGCATCACTTTTTATTGCAGATTTTCCAACTCGAGAATTGGCAGCAAATTCTTTGCCCAACATAAACATACAGGAGGTCTATTCAAGAGTCTTATAACAGTAAGGTAGAAAGACCTCTCTTTATTGACCACAGATTGGGTGGTTTCCTTTTCTGAATTTGGCCATGATTCTGGTACCTCTGAGGTCACCTGAATATCCACATCTTCCCAAGTATGGCCATGAAAGTGTGGATTTGTGACTGAACCTCGTCACCAACATGTTTTGGAGTTTATCTCCTCTGAAGGCCTGATTCACCACTGCTCTGTTAAGTAAACCGCTGACAGCAAGAACAGAACCAGATAAAATTCCATAGATTCTGTGGGTGTTGTGGTGGAATGATTGGGAATTGTTCTCTCCCTGTCCCACCCATGCATGAAATGCCTTGAAGGAATGCTATAGTAGAAGGGTGGAGATGGGTTTTATGTGGGACTCTCTTACTTTGACCTATCGATTTATACTTCTCAACTGATAAGAAACCCTATCTTTATGTAATGCTGTTTGCTTAAGATTTCAGAGTCAGTGTGACATTTCCATGGAAACAGGCATTTGTGCCCAGCCTGGTAGCTATACCCATTTCATTTCTCATGCATTCTCAGCATATTCTCATCATATTTACCTCCACACCACCCCCACGACTCTACCGCTCACCAACATGCTGAAGGCAATGTACAGTAGCCAATTAACCTACCAACTCACATCGCTTTGGGATTTTTTTTGGGGGGGGAAATGCTAGAGTACCCTGAAGACCTTGAAGGCTCAACTTGCACTGTACTTCTGCCACAAAACAACCCATTTCATGTCATCTAAGACAGTGGTATTAAACATGATTCTGATTCTGAGGATTACACCTCATAGGCCATCAACTTCTTCCCTATTGCCCACCTGAATGATCATAACACCATCTCCTACTTAAGTATTTTTTTTCACTCTCTATCTCAATCTTACACTAGTTTTGTTATATTTAATCTGTGGTTTATTTTGTGCAGGTGTAACTTAAGTTTATGCTAACTTGTGTTCCATAGCCTGTATGTCTGTGACGACAACCAGAAGGCTGGACCTTGAACTTGAAACCTATGTGGTCAGAACGACCATGTACACAGTAGCAGAGGTCAGAATTGAGCTGGGCTTTCTGGCACTGTGAGAGAGCAGCCCCACGAATTGTGTCACTGTACCACTCATTAAATCAAACTGATTCATAGCTGCAAACTGCTTTTTCTATTCATACGTACATGCTGTGAGAAATGATGAAATTGAAAGGCAATCTTTTTCTCTGCTACATGACTCATCTAAAAATTGTAATATCTGAACAACCTCAGTTAATTTGATTTTGAAAAATCAAGACCGATTGCTTTCTATAACCTCAGGGAGACCCAGGAGTTCAGGTACACAGTCGCTTGATAGTGGTGATGCAGGTAGACAGGGCAGTGGAGAAGACATCTTGCATGTTTGCCTTAATGGGACAGAAGATTGAATTGGGGTATTATGCTACGGTTATACAAGACGTTGGTAAGGCCACTTCTGGGGCATTTCTGGACACCCTGCTATAGGGAGGATGTCTTTAAACTGGAATATATATTTACAAGCTTGTTACTGGGACTGGAAGGATGGTGAGGCTGATCAGGGGAAAGGAATATTTTTCCCTTGAGCGTAGGATGCTGACGGGTGACCTTATAGATTTTCACAAAACCACAAAGGGTATAGATAAGGTGACTAGCCAATGTCTCTTCCACAGGACAGAGTAGTCCAATATTAGATGGCATAGGCTTAAGGAAAAAGGGGAAAAATTTGAAAGGGACAAGGGGCACTTTTTTCACATGGAAGATGGTGAGTCTATGCGACGAGCTGCCAGAGGAAGTAGTAGAGGCAGGTAAAATACTACTAAAGGCATTTGGAAAGTTACAGGAATAGGAAGGGTTTAGGTGGATATGGGCCAAATGGGATTAGATCAGTTAGACAACTTGATGAGCATGTCTGAGCTGTGTGCTGTATGTTTCTATAACTTCATGACTTGAGTCTCAAGACTGTTTGGTTCAACCAGGTGCAGAAGGTTTGGCCTTAGTGTTCTTGCAACACCTTGTCAAGGCTGTTGGTGCCCCCATGCATTTTCTTGCATGAGCGTGCTGACACGCAGCTCGTTGTTGTTCAGAGGGTCTCCACCGGCTGTGGCGGAACGCAAAGGTGAAGCTTTGAGCCACATTTTTAAAATGGAGATCTCTATACAGTACACTTGTGGAATTCAAAACGTGCCTAACTCTTCCTTCAGTTAGTCCTGACGAAGGGTCTTGGCCCGAAATGTCGACTGTACCTCTTCCTAGAGATGCTGCCTGGCCTGCTGCGTTCACCAGCAACTTTGATGTGTGTTGCTTGAATGTCCAGCATCTGCAGAATTCCTGTTGTTCATGTGAAACAAAGTTCGTATTCCACAAGTTTCAGAAAGATAATCATTATTGCTGCTCACCTGCCTTTCTTTAACAATGAAGTAATGTACCAACAAAATTGCCTGTCCTATAGAATGATAGCAAACAATTGTCTGAAAAATATTTTGCACAATCACTCTTTTGCCCAGCCCTTGTTTGCCTTTTCATTGACATTAGATGCTGAGACAAAGGTGAAAGATTTATGAACATCTGAATAATTTTGAAGGACACACCTTCAAATAATCCCTGGTATAATGCTGAACCACATATTAGCACAACTCCAGTGCACCAAGTGAGTGACTGCATCTGGACCAGCCAAGTGACTTTCCTTACAGCTTTACTGACATTGCAGCAAATACCATGTCATCTTCAGCTGGATCAAGCAGTCCCATACCATCTGGAGGGAGTGTGTGTACATCATTTCCAGAACTCTTGATGTTAGGTGAATTTGTGAGTAATATTACTTTGTACAATTGCACTAAAGGACAGCATTACAGTGGGATTCTAATACAGATGTGTCGTATTAGCTATGGGTGGCTGAGAAAAAGAGACAGTAATGTGTTTGAGAAAGAGCAAAATAGAAGCTTTGAGATGAAAAAAGCAACAGTGAAAAGATAGACAGAGAGGCACAAGAACAGAGTATATGTATAGTAAATTTGCAAGATGGTATCTTGATGAAGGAGTAGCGAACAGGAGACATCAAGGGTCATAAAGGGAAACAAGTTGCTCACTGGAATTCAGTAAAGAGGCTGTCAGGAATTCTCTTAATGATACATAAAGAAAATGAGTCTGTGCTCCTGTACCTGTTTGGTAAAGAATATTTTGCATGGAATCCCCTCAGTTTGAATGGGGAGTGGACAATAGGCAGCAGCTGTCTCTATGGTAGAGATCGACCAGAGGGACGATGAGTGAGGTGGATATCTTCCTACCCTTGGGATAGGGAATCCTTCTTGCTCTGGAATTTTTCCACCAGATTTACGACTGCCACATGCAAGAACCAGTGATGACTCTCTGCAGTTCTCTAGCATTCTGAAACATCCTGCTCTGTGTTTATTAACCTTCTCTATATCTACTATGGAGGCTCCATATACCACTGCAGAAAAATTGCTTCTATTCAGTGCCTGCAGCTGTCTGCTTCATCACGTTCAGATTATAGTAATTAACCATTCAGCTCAACACTATGCTTCAAAATGAGACTTACACAGGCATGAAAACAGTAACACACTCAGGATGCTGGGGGCACTCAGCAGGTCAGGCAGCATCTATAGAGGAGAATGAAAAATTGACATTTTGAGCCGAGACCCTTCATCTGGTGTGTCCCGTATTAGCACAACACCCGCCTTGTGCTGTTTTTTCAATCTTTACCAAAGTAACCTCTAATGAGAATAAGGGGGAGTGAGCGAGATGAGGAAGGTAGATTGAGAACGGGTGCATTTTCAGCCTTGAGATCGAAATGTGTTGTTACTAAGGCCATTTCTAAAACACCAAACTGTTGCAATAACTATAAACTTTATTATCCCGCTGAAGAAAAACTGAGATATTTGTAGTTTAACTCTTAATGGCTGAAAGAACGTTCTGGTAACTTCAACAGGATTGGTGGGATGCTGGGAGTAGACCATGGGGAGGTAATACAAGAGGAACATGTGAAACTCTAGAAGCTTGAGATCCCCAATATTTAAGCATGAAACTGTTTTCTTATTGTCAGTCTTTTATTGTTTCTATGGATAATGTTGCCCTTGGTTTAAGGCTTTGAAATTTAAATGATATTCAGCACAGGTAATTGTTCTTAAGTTAGGCCAACGGTATAGAATGGGTGTAGTCAACTAGAACTTGGTGATACGTCATAACAATGCAAATATAACTAGTATTGGGCAAACAATAGGAAGACAAATAATAATTACACAAGCAAATGCATTATATAAAAATACAGAAGGCACAAGAGATTGGAAACTGGGGCAGCAAGCAATCTTTTGGAGGAACTCAGTGGGTGATATAGCATCTGTGGTGGGGAAAGGGGATTGTCAATATTTCAGGTCTACATTTGCCTTGCTTGCTTACTACTACAGGCTGTCCCTGAGGTAAAGAATGTTCTACTTATGGGCACCCCTATATAAGAATTAACTGCTGCTGTATTACATTCAAAAGTCCAACGAACCTATAGAACCAGCAAAGCTGGTTTCCTCTCTCCCCTCTCAATCCTCTTTCTGCACCCCCCTACTCTCTCTACACTTTTAGTAATTGTTCTTTCTTACCAGACCAGTCTTATGTGATTTTTCTGTCATTCACTACAACAGCGTGGAGCAGTTTAGTGACCACACCAAATGCTTTTTGTGTATTTTCCAACTATGGACAAAATTGAATTATGGACGTCTGTAAAACTGGAAACTGATCATTAACTGGGATGGACTGTTAAAAAAAACGTCATGAAAGTTAGAGCAGAGAGTAGAACGTTTGCCAGCCAGGTCATGCTGGTCTTTAACCTTAACTTTTGTATACGGATCTAATCGCATTTATGCCCTCTTTCTATTTGCCTTCCTAGCCCTTTTCTTTAATCATCTGTCAAGTGATTCATAACTATTGATTTTTTTTGCCTCAACTACTGACGTTGGAAATTAACTTCACAGACTCACAACTACTTAAGCAAGACAGGCTTTCTATTGTGTATCAGTCAGAATTACATGGAGATTATAATTTCACTTGCCTGACAGCAGCCAATGGATAGGACATTAAAATGCTCAGAGCTCTCCACCTCTTCATGAAGAGGTCAATTGCACTCAGATTGGAAGTGAAAAGAGGCTGAGAGATAAAATGAATTCAAGTTGAGTTAAAAACTGACTGGGGTTAAAATGAGTCAGTGCTGCTGCAGGGTTTCTCTGAAAATTTCAACAATTCCTCTCCTCTGCTTGGCTCACTGAGATCTTTTAACCAATTGTTTGATGCCCCAGATTCCAGCACCTGCAGCCGTTGTGTCTGTATCGTACAATGTCAAAAGACAAGGACAGCTTGGGTATGAAATGGATAATTAAAGTGATGGGAGATTTACAGTCGTGTAGAGAATATAAGTGTTCAACATGGCAATTACTCATTTTATATGACTTCCCAAAATAGGGACCATATTAGATCATACTTCAGTAAGATGGCCCATTAAATGGTAACTGTCTGTAGGCAGCTCCGATGGGAATATTCAAATATTCCCTTTTAGGACTACTATGGTTGAGATCCACTGTCACAGCTTTGAGTAAGCAACATCAAGTTAAGACGTTTAAAAAATCTATCGATATTCAAAATCCATGAATGTTGGATGGCAGACTCGGGTCATGAGTGCAGTTTCCCTTGGAGTAAGTGGAAGCGGGAACATTGTGGTAGTCTACAGGTATAAATGAAATGCAGAGGCCTTAGACTTCCACTCCGGACTATCCTGCTGCCAAAAGTGCAGTCTCTGGAAAATAAAACTGAAGACTTCAGAGCAAGATTGCTGTACCAGAAGGATATCGGGGACTGCTATGTACTCTGCTTTACAGAAGCATGGCTCACACCCTCAATTTCGGATGCAGTGCTGCAGTCCAATGGCTTCACCATTCTCCACAGAGACTGGACAGCTCAGTCTTTTAAAGGCAAAGGAGATGGATTCTGCTTCATGATTAACTCATCGTGGTGCACAGGCATGGTGGTCTGTCTCAGTCCTGCTCACCAGACCTGGAACATCTAGTGGTTAAATGTTGTCCACTTTATCTGCTAAGGGGGTTTTCTGCCATCATCCTAGTAACGGTGTACAGTGAACCTCAGGCCAAAGTTGGGCAGACACTGGAGGAACTGATCAACCCGATCAGCAGGCACAAAACTTCCCTGTCACTGTGAGAGATTTCAACCAGGCTAGCTTGAAGAAGTCTCTGAACAACTACCACCAACACATCACCTGTGGAAACAAAGGAGCTACTGTTTTGCCACCATCAAGTATGTTTACTATGACATCCCACGCCCACACTTTGGCAAGGCTGATCTCCTGGCTGTACTTCCACTCCCAGCGCATAGGCAGAGGCTAAAGACCTCAGTGCCAGTGGTGGGGACCCAGAAGATATGGGTCAAGGGAAGTGGAGCACTGCTTACAGAAACGTTTTGAGTCAATGGATCACACAATATTCAGAGATTTATCTTCAAGTCTGAATGAATACACAGCAGTTGTCACCGAGACTGTGACAACTTCAAGACCTGTGTCGATGAGTGTGTGCCTTCAAGAACATACTGGACATACCCAAAACGAAAACCATGGATGAACCAGGAGACTCATAGCCTGCTGAGGGTTAGATCTGTGGCATTTAAATACAAGAAATCCAGGCATGACCTATGGAAGGCTGTTTTAAGAGCAAAAAAACATACCATTTGTGGTTAGAGATTCGCATCAGCTCTGACAGGTTTTGCAGGCCATTTCTTCCTACAAAGTGAGCCAATCATCATGTATGGCTGTGATGTTTCACTCTCAGATAAGCTCAACGCCTTTTATGCTCGCTTTGAAAAGGAGAATAAAGCTAGACCTGTGCAAATCCCTGCAGCATCTGGTGACCCTGTGATCTCTGTCTTGGAGGCCAATGTCAGAACATCTTTCAGGAGGGTGAACCTTCGCCAGACATCAGGCTTTGATGGTGTACCTGGTGGGGCCCCGGAAACCTGTGCCAACCAACTGGCGGGAGTGTTAAAGCATGTCTTCAGTCTCGCACTGCTGCAGTCTGAGGTTCCCAACTGCTTCAAAAGACCATCAGAGAGTAGGGTGAGCTGCCTCAATGATTATCAGTAGTGGCACTCACATCTACTGTGATGAAGTGCTTTGAGAGGTTGGTCATGGCCAGAATCAACTCTTGCCTAAGCGAGGACCTGGACCTGCCTATCACCACAGCTGGTCTCCAGCAGTTGCAATCTCACTGGCTCTCCACCTGGCCTTGGATCACCTGGACAATAGTAATACCCATGTCAGGCTTCTGTTGATTGGTCACAAACAAGAGAAAATCTGCGGATGCTGGAAATCCAAGCACAACACACAAGCTGCTGGAGGAACTCAGCAGGCCAGGCATAATCTATGGAAAAGAGTACAGTTGTCGTTTCAGGCCGAGACCCTTCAGCAGGACTGGAGAAAAAAAGATGAGGAGTAGATTTAAAAGGTGGGGGAGGGGAGGGAGTAACACAAGGTGGGGGAGGTGATAGGCGAAAATGGGAGGGGGGTGGGTGAAGTAAAGAGCTGGGAAGTAGATTGGTGAGAATGATACAGTGCTGGAGATGGGGGTGTCTGATAGGAGAGGACAGAAGGCCATGGAAAAAAGAAAAGGTGGGGAGGAACACCAGAGGAAGGAAATGGGCAGGCTAGGAGATAAGGTAAGAGAGGGAAAAGGACATGGGAAATGGTGAAGAGTGGGGGGAGGGTAAATTACTGGAAGTTCGAGAAATTGATGTTCATGCCATCAGGTTGGAGGCTACCCAGATGGAATATAAGGTGTTGCTCCTTCAACCTGAGTGTGGCCTCATCACAACAGTGGAGGAACCCACAGATTAACATATCAGGATGGGAATTAAAGGGGGTGGCCATTGGGAGATCCTGCTTCTTCTGGCAGACTGAGCGTAGGTGCTCGGCAAAGCAGTCTCCCAAACTACGTCGGGTCTGACTGATATACAGGAGGCCACACCGGGAGCACTGCACCCAGTATATGACCCTAGAAGACTCACAGGTGAAGTGTCGCCTCACGTGGAAGAACTGTTTGGGGCCCTGAGTGGTAGGTAGAGAGGAGGTGTAGGGGCAGCTATAGCACTTGTTCCACTTACAAGGAACAGTGGGGGGAGGTGGAAATGAATGGACTGGGGTGTCACATAGGGAGCAATCCCTGTGTAAAGCAGAAAGTGCAGGGGAGGGAAGTATGCATTAGTTTCACCTATAACATTATGTTTCTTATTATTGTAATTTACCATTTTTATCATGTGTTGTAAGGTACTGCTGCCTCAAAACAACAAATTTCATGCCAGTGATATTAAAACTGATCTGGTTATTATGATAACCAATATTATATATTACATTTCAAGCATTTGAAATTTTTTGGGGGGATCTGGGTGTAGTTGGCAATGCCCAGGATGAGTTTGTGTGGGAAGAGTTTGGGAAGCTGGGAACTGAGGATGGTGTTGAGAGTTCTGCAGTTGCACAGGAAGGTGAGCAATATGTACAAGGTGCTGGAGGATGGAAGAACTCAGCAAGTTAGGCAGAGTTTATGGAGAGGATCCTAAATCCTGAAAAAGGCTTAGCCTGAAATGTCAACTGTTTATTGCTCTCCGTAGATGCTGCCAGACTTGTTGAGTTCCTCCCGCATTTTGTATATGTTGCTTAAGGTGCCTAGCATCTACAGAATCTGTTATGGCCATGGGAAGGTAAGCTGTGCACTGTTGATGATTGAAGATTGAATGCATGGTATCAGGAAGGGAACCTTCATGTTGGAACATGAGGAGTAGCAGGGAGGGAAGATATGTCTGGCAGTGGGTATCAAGCTGGAGGTTCCAGGGATGATCCATCAAAAGAGAAAAACCCTATGGTGACTCTGAAAGGAACAGGATAGGCTGGGAACTGGTTCTGAAAATGGAATGGTTCCTGTCAATGACATATTGTCTTTGCTGGAGGGCTAATTCTCAGGTGAGGTAAAAGATTATCAGAAGCACCGCAATATCTTCAACAGAACAAATGCACGCTGGAGCGGAGGGCAGAAAGTCAGGCAGTGTTGGATAATGTGAAGGGAGGAAAGGAAATTGGTTCAAAGTTAGAACAAAGTTTTGACTCGGGATAAGGCCAATGATCCAGCCATCAATGTGTCAAAAAAAGAAGCAAAGGAAGGAGGTAAGTTTGTTCAACATGTCCTATGAAGAGTTAGGCAGGGTTAGACCGAAATATCGTAGGTCATCCAGGCCTATCTGATGGTTACATTTGTTACATGATTGTTACATCTCTGCCTGTTTGTTGAATCTCCAATAGTCCAGAAGTCAATCGCTTAACTTCCACCGAGGTTCCACAGCGAATTTCAATATTCGTAACCTTCTGCAATAAGAAATTCTACTCCACTTCTGAAGTAAATGTATGTCCCCTTATTTTGAAGCTATGGTCCTAAGTTCAAGATTACACCATAAGGAAAGACATTTTATCCCTGGACAAGGCTACTTAGAATATTGCATATTTCACAAAGTTCATTTCTCATTCTTTTTCAATCAGCATCGGCCCAACCCACTGAGACTTTCCCCACAAGGAAACCATTTGATCCCAGGATTCAAGCCTCATGAGCTCTCTTTGAACTGCCTCCAAGCAAGTATATCCATCAGTAAATAAAGAGACAAGAGAGTATGCACTACCTCAGATGTGATCTCACAAAGGCCATATGTACTTGTAACAGGAACTAAAAACCAAAAAAGAAAAATTCTGCAGATGCTGGAATTTGGAACTAAGAATAGAAAATGCTGGAAGCACTCAGAAAATCAGGCAGCTTCAGTGGAATGAGAAACAGAGTTAATATTTTAGGTGAAAGAAATCTTTCCTAAAGCATTAAGTCTGCTGGCTGGGCACCCGCACGGCTCAGAGGGAAGTGGTCATGACCTGCATCAGTACTGATTAGCTGTTAGTTCAATGTTCCAGAATTCCAGCATCTGCAATCTCTTCGGTTCCTCACTTTCTGGAGTCCCTTTGCATTTCCCTCACAACTTCCTTTCAATTCTATCTTCCCAGGTTTGGGGGAAATGTACTCAGCCCCTCCATCAAAATCACTTATGGGTTATAAACAGTTAAAATGGTGGCGGGGTGAAGATCCGTCTCTACTAAAGGAGGCGTAGGGCACTCTTCCCTCCGCTAGCCTGCAGGTCGCCTTTGGACAAGGTGTCACACCTGCTTTGCCCCCCACCCCCCCGATCAGATTCACGTGAAGCCACGGAAGCAGGTGGTGGATGGTCATATGAGCACCGGTGCATATCACCTGGTTATGCGACCACTGATGCCAGGCGGACTTTGAAGAGTATTGTTAATGACTGGGGTCACCCATCTTTTAAAGACACTGCTCACAAGAAGTTAATGGCAAACCACTTCTGTAGAAAAGGTTTACAAGAATAATTATGGTCATGGAAAAACATGATTGGCCATGTCATAGGATATGGCACAGAGTGAGTGAATGAAACAGTTGAAGTCAGAACACCGAGTTCTGTAATGACCTGCTATAAACCAGCCAGCCTGAAGTGGACCCGCCCATCCTGATTCAGCCCTCTGTCCTCTGTCCAACCTTGTATGTGGCATTGTATTGTATTGTGTGCAAATCTGATCGCTCCATTACAGGGAGGATGTGGAGGCTTTGGAAGAGGTCAGAAGAAGCTTACCAGGATGCAGCTTGGAATAGAGTGTGAACTGTAAGGAAAGGTTAGACAAACTTGAGCTGTTTTCTCTTGAGGCTGACAGGAGAACAGGGGTTTCCAACCCGGGGTCCATGGACCACTTGCTTAATGGCATTGGTCCATGGCATAAAAAAGGCTGCAAACCCCTGACATAGAAGTTTATAAGATTGTAAGAGGCTTAGATGTTGAAGGCAGTCAGAATCTTTTTCCCAAGGTAGAAATACCAGATACTGGAGGACATGTATTTAAGATGAGAGGGGACAAGTTTAAAGAAGGTGCGTAAGAGCAAGGTTTTTACACGATGAGTGATAGGTGCCTGGAATGGGCTGCTGGTGGGGAGGGGAAGTGGTGGAAGTGAAAACGATATTGCAGTTCCGGAGATTGTTTTCAGGCCCATGAGTATATAGGATATGGATGGAAGTAGATAAAGTGCTGGCAGAATAGATTTAATTTAATCTGGCACAGACATTGTAGGCTGCAGCGCCTGTTCCTGTTCTAGACTTCTAGAAATCCAACTACACTATATCTGTTGGTTCCTCTTTATCTTCCCCACTGGCTACATTCTCAACAAGCTAACAAATTTGTCAAGCATTTCTCTTTCATTAAGCTCTGCTCATTCTGCATGACTACATGTCTTTTTTTTTGTCTCTGTGGATTCCTACTTTGACCTTCCACCATCAGGCACTTGAACCAATGTGGACAGCTTCACACACCTCAACACTGAACTGGTTCCATAACCTATGGGCTCACTTTCAATAAATTTATTTACTTAGATACTTAATTTGTTTGCTTGCTTATTTTCTGTATTTGCACAGATCGTCTTCTTTTGCACAATGGTTGTCAGTTCTTGTGTGTCGTTCTTCATCAATTCTATTGTATTTCATTTTCCTGTTTGATAGCCTGCAAGAAAATAAATCTCAGGGTAGTATATGATGACATAAACATACTTTGATAATAAATTGTGAGCCCTACAGTGGGGAAGATGCATGGCCTTGGTTGCTACGCGGACCAGGCCCTCAAGCCGCGCATCACCTGTTACAGCCACCCAGGACAGGAGGCAGTGTGGGAAAGTACAGAGGCATGATGGGTATGCTAGAATCCATGCAGGGTTGGGGCCTGGCCCCCTCCAGTCAGTACTGCTTCCACTGTTGGCTCCCTGGAAGACAAACTTGACTGCCTTCCCCTGTGGCTGACAAAGCACGCGACAAGCTGATTTGCCTTTGTCTGTGGCTGACGCAATGTGAGATGATGAAATGCAGCCTACTTGTTCTTGCAAAAACATGGCTTCCCATGCACCATCAATCTCCGGGCCATGCCACTCAGGGTCTTGTGCTAATATTACTTTTTGTGACTGTATGTGCTATCATAACTATGTGCTGTGCCTGACTGTATGTACTGTGTTTTACATCTTGGCCCCAGAAGAATGCTGTAGCTGTATGCATGTATATGGTTGAATAACAACTAAACCTGATTTTGAAATTTAAAATGAAGTTTGAACTTTTTATTTTTTGTTTCCTTTCTTGAATAGAGGAATTACATTTCTAATGTTCCAACCCACTGGGACTTCCAGGCTCTAGGGAATTTTAGAAGATGATATCCAGTTAATTCACTGTGTCCACAGGGACTCCTCTCCAACCTGAGCTTTGAATCTCATTAATTTGCCTCATTTTGTTTTTATAGTGATAATTATTGATTTAAGTTCCTCCTGCTTTTTATCCTCAGATTTTCCACTATAATTGAATGCTTTTGGTGACCTCCACTATGAAGAGATAGCGTCATGGAGTCATAGAAAAGTACAGCACCAAAACAGGCCCTTCGGCCCATCCAGTGTGTGCTGAACCATTTAAACAGCCTAGTCCCATTGACATGCACCGGGACCATAGCCCTGCATACCCATTCCATCCATGTACTTATCCAAACTTCTCTTAAATGTTTAATTGAGCTTGCATGCACCTCTTGCACTGGCAGCTCGTTCACCCTCTGAGTGAAGAAGTTTCCCTTCGTGTTCCCCTTAAACATATCTACAATACAAAATGCAAAACAGATACAAAGTATATGCTCAAAGTCTGTTATTTACTGTACTTCCATTATTAACTTCCCACTCATTCTCAACTTCAGCTACTCATTTGAGTATGTCCACAAGGAAATGAATCTCAGGTTTGATTATGCTTACGGTGTGCACGGTGAACTAAGGCCCTGCGATTAGCACTAATCAAGCATCCACTTGAATAATACAAAAGCACGAAATCTCTGTGCCTATCAACATAAACTTAACAAGCTTAAGCAGAAGGTACCAGGAGTCAGCATTACAAAGAGCAAGTTGCTCTAGGAAAACACAAGGAACTCCAAATGAATAACAACTGCCTGCAAGATTATGCTGGACTACAAGAACTTGGGGATCAGCAGGTCTACTGCATCAGTGAGTTGATCAGAGTAGCTGGCCAGGAAGTTACCATGCTAGGAGAAGATTCTTGGGATGCTGAAAGGTCAGAAGGTAGATAAGTCACTTCGACCAGACGGTGTACACTCTGAAAGAGGTAGCTGAAGGGATTACGGAGGCATTGCTATTGATCTTTCAAGAATTACTGGATTCTGGAATGGTTCTGGAAGACTGCAAAATTGCAGATGTCACTCTGCTCTCCGAGAAGGGAGCGAGGCAGAAAAAAGGAAACTATAGGCCAGTTAGTCTGACCTCAGTGGGTGGGATGATGTTGGAGTCAATTATTAAGCATGAGATGCATGAGGCTGCTTTACAAGCTATGAGCCCACGGTGTTACAGGAAAGATCCTAGCATGGATAAAGCAGTGGCTGATTGGCAGGAGGCAAAGAGTGGGAATGAAGGGATCCTTTTCTCCAGTTGCCTGCTGGTTACTAATGGTGTTCCACAGGAGTCTGTGTTGGGACTGATTCTATTTATGTTATATGTCAATGTGTCAGATGATAGAATTGATGACTTTGTTGAAAAGATTGCAGACAATATGAAGATAGGTGGAGGAGCAGGTAGTTTTGAGGAAGTAGAGAGGCTACAGAAGGACTTAGAGAGATTAGGAAAATGGGCATAGATATGGCTGATGGAATTCAGTGTCACGAAGTGTATGGTCATGCACTTTGGTAGAAGAAATGAAAGGGTTAACTATTTTCTAAATGGAGAGAAAATACAAAAAAAAGAGGTGCAAATGGATTTGGAAGTCCTTGTGCTGGATTCCCTATAGGATATTTTGCACGTTGAGTCTATGGTGAGGAAGGCAAATGCAATGTTAGCATTAATTTCAAGAGGAGTAGAATATGAAAGCAAGGATGTGATGTTAAAACTTTATAAAGCACTGGTGAGGCCTCACCTGAAGTATTGTGAGCAGATTTGGGCCCCTTATTTTAGAAATGATGTGTTGAAACTGAAGAGGGTTCAAAGGAGATTCCACAATTGAATATGAAGAGCGTTTGATGGCTCTGGGCCTGTCTTCACTAGAATTCAGAAGACCTCATTGAAAGCTATTGAATGATGAAAGGACTTGAGAGAGTGGGTGTGGCGAGAATGCTTCTTCTGGTGGGAAAGTCTAAAATGAATGGACACAGCCTCAGATTAGAGCGGCATCCTTTTAGAACAGAGATGAGGAGGAACATCTTTACCCAGTGAGTGGCGAATCTATGGAATTCTTTATGACAGGTGGCTGTGGAGGCCAGTCTTTATGTATATTTAAGGCAGAGGTTGATAGATTCTCGATTGGTCAGGGCATGAAGAGATATGGGAGAAGGCAGGAGATTGGGGCTGAGAGGAAATTTGGATCAGCCATGATGAAACGGTGGAGCAGACTCGATGGGTCAAATGGCCCAATTCTGCTCCTGTGTCTTATGGTCTTGTGGCCTTATGGTTTCTTCTTGCGATGATGCTTGGCTGAGCCACCGATGTTCTTTTCGGATTATTATCAATAAACTCTCGTCACTGTCTCTACATCAGAGTCTGACTTTCCTCTGCACTTGGGTTCCACTGTGACATCTGGGGGAAATGTTTCACCTCATCTCTGTCTCGAATAGGTGACCCCTTATTTTTAAAAAGTGTCTCCTAATTTTAGATTCCGCTACAAGAAGCCATCTTCCCTATATCCATCATCTCTATTGCTATTGGATCTTATGTTGCAATCAAGTCCCCTCTCAGTCATCTGATTCTATGCACATCTATCATAGGAAATCTCACACATTCCAGATATTAATCTCGTGAGGCTTCCCTGAACAGCTTCTGCTGCATAACATCCTTCCTCAATCACCTTACCATAGTGGCTCAGATGTTGACTCTTCTGTGCCCTGCAAAATGGAAGAATGACCTTCCTCATTTTCTACTCAATTCCCAAGTAATACACTGCAAAATTCTATAGGAAGAGGTGCAGTCGACGTTTCAGGCCGAGACCCTTCGTCAGTCCTGACGAAGGGTCTCGGCCTGAAACGTCGACTGCACCTCTTCCTAGAGATGCTGCCTGGCCTGCTGTGTTCACCAGCAACTTTGATGTGTGTTGCTTGAATTTCCAGCATCTGCAGAATTCCTGTTGTTTGCACTGTAAAATTCTACTGATTTTCTTAATTGCTCGCTCTTCCTGCATTTTAGACTTCTTCAAACAATAGTCCGGAGCATCTTCTTCCTGTGCAGTGTTCTGAAATCTCCAGCCATTTAGACAATGCACTCCTTTTGTCATTTTCTTGTGGAAAAAGTCCCGGATGTTTGCCCTCTCATCTAACCTATCCACAGACGAAAGAGTTTGTTTTCAGTGTGATTTCATGGGATTAGAAACTGTCATTTGTGAACGTGTCAAGAGAAATGAGTTGGGAAAAAAAATATGTTTATTTATTTATTTATTTATTTTCACATTAATTTTGTAAAAGTGAATTTTTATTTTGACCCTCAGATTTCTTTCTGGTAGTGATTTTTAAAGTATGTAAGCATGAAGTTCTGTTACCCAAAAAGCCATGACCCAGGCATCACCTGTATATCCTTTTCATTCTCATTACCTCTTCTTCACAGCTTACTTTATTCCCTCTCTCTGTGTTATCAACCAAGTTAGCAACCATACCTTCACCCCTTCACCCACACTACTTAGCCAACTGTTGAAGCTCCTGCACAGATCCTGGTGACACACTACTTGTTATGGTGGAAAGTAGATTAAAATAAATACCTTTTTAAGTCTGCAACACACACAAAATGCTGGTGAACGCAGCAGGCCAGGCGGCATCAATAGGAAGAAGTACAGTCGACGTTTTGGGCCGAGACCCTTCGTCAGGATTAACTGAAAGAAGAGATAGTAAGAGATTTGAAAGTGGGAGGGGGATATCCGAAATGATAGAAGAAGACAGGAGGGGGAGGGATGAAGCTAAGAGCTGGAAAGTTGATTGGCAAAAGGGATACAGAACTGGAGAAGGGAGAGGTGCTCCATACTCAGTGTTGGAGGGCTGATCAGATCTCGAAGTTTTCGGACGACTCAGAGTCGGACTGTGGTCGGGCATGGCAGGGAGAGTTTTCTTCCTTCTCCCGTCTGCATAAGATGTGGGACTTTCAAGAGACATTGAACTTTTTTACTGTGCCATGGCCTGTTCTTCATCAAGTTATGGTATTGTTGCACTGTTGTAACTATATGTTATAATTATGTGGTTTTGTTAGTTTTTCAGTCTGGTCTGTCCTGTGTTTTGTGATATCACACCGGAGGAAATATTGTATCATTTCCTAATGCATGCATTACTAAATGACAATAAAAGAGGACTGCGCGTCCTCATAATCTAATCTAATCTAATATAATCATGGGATGGGAGGCCTAGGGAGAAAGAAAGGGGGAGGGGAGCCCAGAGAAAGATGGAGAGCAGGCAAGGAGTGATTGTGAGAGGGACAGAGAGAGAAAAAAGAGAGAGGAAAGAAGTGGGGGGGGAGGAGGAGGAGGGAATAAATAAATAAATAAATAAATAAATAAGGGATGGGGTAAAAAGGGGAGGAGGGGCATTAATGGAAGTTAGAGAAATCAATGTTCATGCCATCAGGTTGGAGGCTACCCAGACGGAATATAAGGTGTTGTTCCTCCAACCTGAGTGTGGCTTCATTTTGACAGTAGAGGAGGCCGTGGATAGACATATCAGAATGGGAATGGGATGTGGAATTAAAATGTGTGGCCACTGGGAGATCCTGCTTTCTCTGGCGGACAGAGCGTAGGTGTTCAGCAAAATGGTCTCCCAGTCTGCGTCGGGTCTCACCAATATATAGGAGGCTACACCGGGAGCACCGGACGCAGTATATCACCCCAGCTGACTCACAGCTCATTGTTTCCTGTTAACCAGCCAGTTCTTGTTTCTATTCCAACACGCTACCTCCAGTCACATGAGTTTTTACTTTCTGCATTAACCTTGGACGTACCTTCCCAGTAGATCGATCAAACATGATATGGAACGAGCAGCCTGAGAAAGTAGTTGAGGCAGGTAACATTTAAAAAGTATTTTAATAAGTACATGGATTGGAAAGGAGGGATATAGCCCAAATGTGGGAAATGGTACTAGCTTGGTCAGCATGGAGATATTGGGCTGAATGGCCTGCTTCCATGACACTCTAAGACTCTATTAACTCCATCAATTTGCTGAATGACACTGCTCTGGTGATTGCAATTTTCCTAATTTCTTCTCTCCCTTTCAATACCTGATTTTTACAGCTATTTCTGAAAATTACTTTCAACTTTTAGTTCTGTTTTATTTTATTGAGATACAGCATGGAGTAGGCCCCTCTGGCCCTTTGAGCCTCACAGACTAGCAAACCCCTGATTTAATTCTAGCCTAATCACAGGACAATTTACAGTGACCAATTAACCTGCTAACCGGTACATCTTTGGACTGTGGGAGGAAACCGGAGCACCTGGAGGAAACCCACATGCCACGAGGAGGACTCCTTACAAGGCATGGCGGGAATTGAACCTGCGCTGCTGGTACTGAAAAGCATTGTGATAACCACTACACCACCATGCCATCCCCTGTCATGTAGATGAAAACATAATGCAAACCCGATGCCCATTTTCAGGAGCTATTCAGTTTATCCTTCAGTTCATTGCCCAGCCCAGTCGAAGGATCTTTGCATGGAAAGTGCACAATACGACTTTAGAATAACTTGCCAAACTGTTCAGCCGCTTCATTTTTTTTAATGGTTTGCTTTCTAGGTTTTTGGTGGCCTAGTCTGGATCCTTGTGGCTTCAGCTCGTGTTTCATTCGCTGGTGATCAAGGCTGGGTGATGTTCGTTTCAGTCTTCTGCTTTGTTATAACCACGTTGCTGCTCATCCTGTACACAGCTGGAGTTCAGAACAGTTCCTCTGCGTGGACTGCGGTGGTAGGTCTACAGCTAGAGATTGCCGCGTAGTTCTCACGTGTTGTAACATTTTATTTAAAAAATATTCCTAATGTATCAACTTCTTCACAAAAACTCGAGAAAGTCTGCAGATGCTGGAAATCCAAAGCAACATCGCAAAATGCCGGAGGAACTCAGCAGGTCAGGCAGCATCTGTGGAAGTGAATAAACAGTCGATGTTTGGGCCGAGACCCTTCATCAGGACTGAGAAGGAAGGGGAAAGCTGCCCGAATGAAAAGGTGGAGGCAGGGGGAAGAGGCTATCTGGAAGGTGATAGGTGAAGCCAAGTGGGTGGGAAAGGTCAAGGGCTGGAGAAGATGGAATCTGATAGGAGAGGAGAGTGGACTATAGGAGAAAGGGAAGGAGGAGGGGACCCATGGGGAAGTAATAGGCAGGTGAGAAAAGGTAAAAGGTCAGAGTGGGGAATAGAGGAAGAGGGGAAGGGAATTGTTTCCCAGAAGGACAAATCGATAATCATGTCACCAGGTTGGAGGCTACCCTGATGGAATATAAGCTGCTGCTCCTCCCCCCTGAGGGTGGCCTCATCTTGGCACAAGAGGGGACCATGGATCAACATGTCAGAACTGGGATGGGAATTGGAATTAAAATGCTTAGCCATCGGGAAGTAATCACTGCAGTGAGCTTAAAGCCTGAGTTAAAGTTCAAAGTTTAAAATATATTTATTAGCAAAGTACGTATATGTTACAATATACAACCCCGAGATCCATTTTCTTGTGGGCATACCCAATAAACCCATGATAGAATAATAACCATAACAGAATCAATGAAAGACCAGACCAACTTGGGTGTTCAATCTGTGTGTAAAAGACAACAAAGTATGAAAATACAAAAAGAAAGAAATAATAACAATAATTGAAAAAATAATCAATAAGCATCGAGAACGTGAGATGAAGGGTCCTTGAAAGTGAGTCCTTAGGTTATGAGAATATTTCAATGATGGAACAAGTGAAGTTGAGTGAAGTTATCCCCCTTGGTTCAAGAGCCTGATGGCTGAGGGGTAAAACTGTTCCTGAACCTGGTGGTGTGAGATCTGAAGCTCCTTTACCTTCCTCCTGACGGCAGCAGCAGGAAGAGAGCGTGCCCTGGGTTGTGGGGGTCCCTGATGTTGGATGCTGCTTTCCCGGGACAGTGTTTAACGTAGATGTGCTCGATGTTGGGGAGGGCTTGTTGTGGGATTTTCCATGTGACAGATTGGTGTTTCCCTGCTGGGCCACAATGCAGCCAGTCAATACACTGTCCGCCACACACCTGTAGAATGCTTGTCACAGTAGAAACGTTACATGCTTTACTTGATGTTTTAGTGCAGCAGTACAGAATGATCACAAATAAGACCAATTATAAACATAATCCCTATCCTTTGAACATAATTAGTGATTTAATGGAACAGAGAGAGGTAAAAAGGGAATGAATGTAAGACTATATGTTTGAATTCAAAGGCCCTTCGGCATCCTGAGCTCACTGGCTGAAATGATTCGAAATTACTTTCCAGCTCAGGGGTACCCAGCGTTTTTTATGCCATGGACCTCAACCATTAACTGATGGGTCCATGGACCCCTGCCTAACTAATCACTAACAAGGTTGCAGAGTTTGAAAAGGGCATGGAAAGAGGTCCTTTAGCTCAATGCTGCCCTTATAGTGGCAGATAACATGTCTGCTGTCTTCTGAAACCTCAGCCAAGTAACCATTATTCACATGTGGAACTGGTCCACGGGTGTCAGTGCCTTCTGATGATGGGTGCTTGACTTAACGCTTTAACCACTTCTATTTCTGCAGGTGTTGCCTGATCTGCTCAGATTTACTGGCAGTTTTGTCTATTATTTCTGTTTCTAATCTCAGGAAGGGAAATTTGGCTGGTTTTCATGAGCCTGACTTGAGGACAACTACTGCAGCATCCCTTTAGCTTAACGAACAGTTCACTTACAAGCCAGACCTGGCTGTGATATCATTGTGTAGACTGGTTTCTCATTCTCTGTTTCCTCCTCTCTTCCAGGATGTTTTCTACCACTTCATTGCAGCTGTGTTTTATTTGAGTATTGCTGTTTTGGAGGCCAGTGACACAAGGTTTATTCTAATCGAAAAGGATCAAAAGAATTACAGAATCAATATTGCTGCCACAGTAAGTCACCATGATGTAGTTGCAATATCAGAATGATAGAGTCATAGAGGTGTTCATCTCAGAAACAGGACCTGTCTATACTCACCATTGCACTTATGTTTACTAACTCCATGTACCCACATTAATCCTCACGCTCAAAGGCTTGTGTGGACATTTCTTAAATGTTGTGAAAGAATACTTACCTTCATCATTTCCTCAGGCATTTTGTACCAGATTCCAACCATCATCTGGGTGAAAACTCTCTTCAAAATCTCCCAATACTCATCTATACCTATGACCTCTTATTTTAGACCGAGGGAAAACTATCACGTTAGGTGGCGAGGTGGAGATACGGCTCTACCAAAGGAGGTGTAAGGTGTTCCTTCCCTCCGCTCACTGGCAGATCACCCTTGAGTAAGGTGTAGCACCTGCTTAGACCCCCCGATCAGGGTCATTTGAAGCCATGGGAGCCGCTGGTGGATGATTGGATGAGCACAGCATAATTCCTGGTTATGCGACCACTGGCACCAGGCAGACAATTTCTGAAGAGTATTGATGATGGCCGGGGTAAAGACACAGCCCAGAAGAAGGCAATGGCAAACTGCTTCTGCAGAAAAATTTGCCAAGAACAATCATGATCATGGAAAGTCCATGGTCGCCCATATCATACAACATGACACATAATGAAGAAATGAACCCTATGTAATCACATCATAATTTCATATGTCTCAATCAGGTCCCCTTATTTTCTTCTGCCCTAGGTAAAACAAACCCTGCAATCAATCCTTCTTAACTGAAATCCACCAATCTAGACAACATCCTGGTGAATCCCTTTTGCACCGTCTCCAGCACAATCCCATCCTTCCTTTAGTATGGTTAAGTAATACCCCAAGTGTGGCTTAACCACTGTTTATAAAGTTGTATCATGATGCCTGTGTTCATATATTCTCAAAAAAAATTCAAAGTCCAAAGTAAATTTATTATCAAAGTATGCATATGTCACCATATACTACCCTGAGGCTCATTTTCTTTGTGGGCATTCACAGTAGATGCAAAGTAACACAACAGAATCAATGAAAAAATGCACGTGACAAAGACAGACAACCATTATGCAAAAGACCACAAGCTCTGTAATACAAAAAAGCATAAAAATGATGATAAATAATTAAAATAACATGCTGAATTTTCCAAATATTAAACGTAAAGAAAGATGCGGTAGAGCTAGTGGAATACAAAACAGACAGCAGGATACAATACAACCGATGGGTGAATATGAAACATGTTAGTATTTGGGATATCAACAGGCAAAGAAAACAGATCATTGTGCGATAAAAGAAAAACTTCCAACAGAATTTACCTTAAGCCTTAAGAAATTCTGCCAAACAGAGCTCAACAGGAAAAATATAATCCAAGGCAATAAACACTTCCACTATTCTCATATTAACATATTCTTTTGGCATAATATCTTGGTCCAAAACTGAGCTGAACAATTTACACTGTGTACATACATCTATTGATGCTTCTGGACACATCTTCAGTGATGTTCCTGGAATCATCGGGTGTTTCGGATCTTTCAACATCATACAACCTCCTCCAGGTGACCCAGCCGGGGCTGATCAGACCCCAGCTTGTGTCCAGATGGCTAGCTACTTATGGCTCCATGGCTCCCCTCTTTTGAACCACAGCCATCTTGAGGCCCTCTCTGCCGCATCGGTGGTACTGCGGATGGCTCTCCTCTTCCTCTCTCCCTCGATGCCCAAAATGCTGAAGGCTCTAGCTAAGGAACGGGCTGTGAATCCTCTAGAACCAGCCTCCACTGGGAGACACCTCGCTCTCCATCCAGCCTGCTGACAGTTGCTGACCAGTCCTGCGTACTTGGAGAGCTTCCTTTCAAAGCAAAGAACTGAAATAACAAATTTTAGAAAACACCCATGTATATTTGGACACACTTAGATTAACACTACCTAGGGCAGAAGGAGGAAGAGGCAAAACAGACATAAAAAATCTGCACAACAGTCAGATAAAATTTCCAAACATTTGCTTTCATCAAAGAAAACAGAATTCAGCACTACATGTGAGCATATGCAATTCTGAAAAGAAGCACACACCATTAAACTTAAATGAAAGCAGAACCCAGAAGAAATGAAGAAATTATTACTATAGAAGAAGAAGTTAACCAATAGAAGAATATGACCATCCATGGCAGATGTCTCCATGATCTGAGCAGACTAATTGTTGCCAAGGAAACTTTGAACGCCTGGCTCAGAGTTGGAGACCTCTTCCCAGAAACAGAAGGGTTCCTCGTGGCAGTACAAGACCAGCTGGTTAGCATAAAAAAAATCAAAAATGCATAATAAAAGACAATCAAACTCAAAGTGATAAATCAAGAAAAGGCCAAGAGAAACCAGGAGCAATCCAACACATTACAGTTTCGTGCAGCAGTTTACAGTAACTCAATCTGATTACTTACACAGGCACAGTCACGTGGGAAACGTCATTCACCAAAATTTCGCTTTAAAATGCAAACTCATGAAAGACACCATGCCTTACGATAAATATAAGGCTGATCTGGTTTTAGAGTCAGAATCCTACAAAGTATGTTACGACCAATTCATTATGACAGATAGGGAAATCCATAATAACCGTCTGGATATAATATTGCAGGATAAACAAGCAAGAGCAATTTACTTAATAGATATGGCCATTCCAAACACACCTAACATACAGAAATCAATAAATGAAAAACACCAGAAGTATACAGCACTAAAAGAGGAAATTGAAAGACTACGGAACATGAACGTTGCCCTGATGGTAGTATCTACAACTGCTATCATCTCAAAGGCAGTGCACAATAGCATTAAACAACCAGGCGCGGGCAGCAATATTTATGTAAATCTCCCGAAAGCTACAATTCTAAACACCACTAGAATAGTTCAATAGTTCCTAGCAATTGAGAAATGAGTGTGCTTAGTTATGCCCTTTTCTCAGGTTTTACCAGCTTGAGCTGAGAAAAAATAATGACAAATCATTAGGCAATAAATATCAAGAACATGAGTTATAGAGTCCTTAGAGTGAGCCCAAAGATTGAGGAAGAAGTTCAGTGTTGGGGTGAGTGGACTGGAGGAGTGGAAGTTATCCCTTCTGGTTCAAGAGCCTTATGGTTGAGGGGTAATAACTGTTCCTGAACCTGTTGGTGTGGGACTTGAGGCTCCCGTACTTCCTTTCTGATGGCAGAAGTGAAAAGAGAACTTGGGCTGGATGGAGGGGTTTGTTGATGGATTCCAAATCTTCGCAAACTTCTAAGAAAAGCCAAGGATCTACAAAGGCTGATTAAGCCAGCATCACGCACGCCTTCTTCACCACCCCATGTACCTGTGCTGCCACTTTCCTAACCCTCTTCCTCCTATTACCAAGATTCAATGTGCTTTAACCTTCAGGACTAACCTAAGCGTGCACAATCTTATTGAAGTCCTTACAGCAGTCCAGGTAGATGACTTCTTCATCACATTGAACAATATACTTAGTTAACCCTTCAAAAGCTTAATTAAATTAATGGGACAGAATTGCCCAGGAACATAGCCTTACTGACTTTCCATAATCATTCAAACACGAGGAATTCTGCAGATGCTGGAAATTCAAGCAACACACATCAAAGTTGCTGGTGAATGCAGCAGGCCAGGCAGCATCTCTAGGAAGAGGTACAGTCCATGTTTCGGGCCGAGACCCTTCATCAGGACTTGACGAAGGGTCTCGGCCCAAAAAGTCAAATGTACCTCTTCCTAGAGATGCTGCCTGGCCTGTTGCGTTCACCAGCAACTTTGATGTGTGTTCCATAATCATTCCCTGCCTTTCCAAGTGTAAATGAACATTGTCCCTCGGAATTCTTTAAGGGACTCCCTGCCCTGGCTTGCCTTTGCTCTCCTTCTTGTATAAAGGAATCATAGCAATTATTTATCAGTCATCTGGCACCTCGCCTCTGGCTAGCAAAGATGAAACAACCTCTGTCAGTGTCTTAGCAATATTGTCTCTAGCCTCCCATGGCCACCTGAGATTTATCTCACTAGGCCGAATGGATTTATTGACGCAACACACATCAAAGTTGCTGGTGAACGCAGCAGGCCAGGCAGCATCTCTAGGAAGAGGTACAGTCGAAGTTTCAGGCCGAGACCCTTTGTCAGGACTAACTGAAGGAAGAGTTAGTAAGAGATTTCAAAGTGGGAGGGAGAGGGGGAGATCCAAAATGATAGGAGAAGACAGGAGGGGGAGGGATGGAGCCAAGAGCTGGACAGGTGATTGGCAAAGGGGATACGAGAGGATCATGGGACAGGAGGTCCGGGGAGAAAGACGGGGGGGGGGGAACCCAGAGGATGGGCAACGGGTATAGTCAGAGGGACAGAGGGAGAAAAAGGAGAGTGAGAAAAAGAATGTGTGTATAAAAATAAATAACGGATGGGGTACGAGGGGGAGGTGGGGCATTAGCGGAAGTTAGAGAAGTCGATGTTCATGCCATCAGGTTGGAGGCTACCCAGATGGAATATAAGGTGTTCCTCCAACCTGAGTGTGGCTTCACCTTTACAGTAGAGGAGGTCGTGGATAGACATGTCAGAATGGGAATGGGATGTGGAATTAAAATGTGTGGCCACTGGGAGATCCTGCTTTCTCTGGCGGACAGAGCGTAGGTGTTCAGCAAAGCGGTCTCCCAGTCTGCGTCGGGTCTCACCAATATATAGAAGGCCACATTGGGAGCACCGGACGCAGTATATCACCCCAGCCGACTCACAGGTGAAGTGTCGCCTCACCTGAAGGACTGTTTGGGGCCCTGAATGGTGGTAAGGGAGGAAGTGTAAGGGCATGTGTAGCACTTGTTCCGCTTACAAGGATAAGTGCCAGGAAGGAGATCAGTGGGGAGGGATGGGGGGGACGAATGGACAAGGGAGTCGCGTAGGGAGCGATCCCTGCGGAAAGCAGAGAGAGGGGGGAGGGAAAGATGTGCTTAGTGGTGGGATCCCGTTGGAGGTGGCGGAAGTTACGGAGAATAATATGTTGGACCCGGAGGCTGGTGGGGTGGTAGGTGAGGACCAGGGGAACCCTATTCCTGGTGGGTTGGCGGGAGGATGGAGTGAGAGCAGATGTACATGAAATGGGGGAGATGCGTTTGAGAGCAGAGTTGATAGTGGAGGAAGGGAAGCCCCTTTCTTTAAAAAAGGAGGACATCTTCCTCGTCCTAGAATGAAAAGCCTCATCCTGAGAGCAGATGCGGTGGAGACGGAGGAATTGCGAGAAGGGGATGGCATTTTTGCAAGAGACGGTGAGAAGAGGAATAGTCCAGATAACTGTGAGAGTCAGTAGGCTTATAGTAGACATCAGTGGATAAGCTGTCTCCAGAGACACAGAAAGATCTAGAAAGGGGAGGGAGGTGTCGGAAATGGACCAGGTAAACTTGAGGGCAGGGTGAAAGTTGGAGGCAAAGTTAATAAAGTCAACGAGTTCTGCATGCGTGCAGGAAGCAGCGCCAATGCAGTCGTCGATGTAGCGAAGGAAAAGTGGGGGACAGATACCAGAATAGGCACGGAACATAGATTGTTCCACAAACCCAACAAAAAGGCAGGCATAGCTAGGACCCATACAGGTGCCCATAGCTACACCTTTAGTTTGGAGGAAGTGGGAGAAGCCAAAGGAGAAATTATTAAGAGTAAGGACTAATTCTGCTAGACGGAGCAGAGTGGTGGTAGAGGGGAACTGATTAGGTCTGGAATCCAAAAAGAAACGGAGAGCTTTGAGACCTTCCTGATGGGGATGGAAGTATATAGGGACTGGACATCCATGGTGAAAATAAAGCGATGGGGGCCAGGGAACTTAAAGTCATCAAAAAGTTTAAGAACGTGAGAAGTGTCACGAACATAGGTAGGAAGGGATTGAACAAGGGGGGATAAAACCGTGTCAAGATATACAGAAACGAGTTCGATGGGGCAGGAGCAAGCTGAGACAATAGGTCTGCCAGGACAGGCAGGTTTGTGAATCTTGGGTAGGAGGTAGAAACGGGAAGTGCGAGGTGTGGGAACTATAAGGTTGGTAGCAGTGGATGGGAGATCCCCTGAGCGGATAAAGTCGGTGATGGTGTGGGAGACAATGGCCTGGTGCTCCTTAGTGGGGTCACGATCGAGGGGTAAATAAGAGGAGGTATCCGCGAGTTGTTGCTGTGCCTCGGCAAGGTAGAGGTCAGTACGCCAGACTACAACAGCACCCCGCTTATCGGCGGGTTTAATAACAAGGTTAGGAGTAGTGCGGAGGGAGTGGAGAGCAGAGCGTTCCGAAGGAGTGAGGTTGGAATGGGAACAAGGTGTGGTGACGTCGAGACGATTGATGTCCTGTCGGCAGTTAGCGATAAAGAGATCCAGAGCAGGCAGAAGACCAGAGCGGGGTGTCCATGAAGAGGAGGAGGGTTGAAGACGGGAGAAGGGGTCATCGGTGGGGGTGGAAGTGTCCTTGCCGAAGAAGTAGGCTCGGAGACGGAGACGGCAGAAGAAGAGTTCCGCATCATGGCGAACACGGAACTCGCTGAGGTGTGGGTGAGGGGGACAAAGGTGAGGTCCTCAGTAAGGTACTAAGCACATCTTTCCCTGCCCCCCTCTCTCTGCTTTCCGCAGGGATCGCTCCCTACGCGACTCCCTTGTCCATTTGTCCCCCCCATCCCTCCCCACTGATCTCCCTCCTGGCACATATCCTTGTAAGCGGAACAAGTGCTACACATGCCCTTACACTCCCTCCCTTACCACCATTCAGGGCACTTTCTCCTTAATGGTCTTGGATATCACTATCTTGCTCCCTAATCTCTCCATCTAGTTTGCCTTTCTCTAAAATGAAAACAATGAGTATTCAATTAACACCCCAATCACAGATTGTTCCTTTGATTTTTAAAGGCAATTAGTGCTTTCCCTGAAAGTGCCTTGGCATTCTCCTTAATCTCGTCTACCAATGATATTTCATGGATCCTCTTTGTCTTCATCATTTCCTTTATAAATACTCTCCTACATTCTCTGTATTCCTTAAGGGTCTCTCCTGTTCCCGGTTGCCTGTACCTGCCACATGTCAAATTTTCATTGAAACTGTTCAAATAGAATACATCAATAAAATGTTTAACTATATTTTGGAACATTCTGATTAAAGCATCAGAATATCAAGCAGCAGAACAGTAATCAATAATTCAAATTATAATTTGAAAACTCAAATTGAAGTGCTAAGGTCTATTAGTAACAGTGGTCCATGCATATTGTTGAATGGGTTGAAATGTATCATCCAATCTGGGATGTATGTAACTTCAGGCCTTCAATTATATGCTTGACAACTCTCTGTAGTAGCTTTGGGAGGCACTAATCACTTGGGTGGGACAGAAATCCTCAAGCTCCCTACAATACCATCACCCTTGCTGAAACACTGCAGCAATTCAAGTAAATGTTTGACTCAGGGAAATAAGGACTGTGTAATACATGTAGGCTTATCTAGTGGATGCACAATATAAAAAAACACCAAAACTGTTAACCTGAAAAATAGGAACAGGAGTTGGCTATTTGGCCCCTCTAAACTACCCCATGATGTAAATTCAATCCAAATTCAATACCCTGTTCCAGTTTTCTCCACATATCGTTGATCCATTTTAATATATAAATCATTCTTCAATCTCTAACTGTTATTAATATCCTCATTTTCCCAAGAGCAGCTTTACATAAACATTAATTAAATGGTTCTACCTGAGTATAAGAATTGGGACATCATGTAACAAATGTAAAGGATCATACTTGGAAGTATTGTGTACAGTTTTTCCTAGCTATAGAAAGGATGTTATTAAGCCGGAAAGGATGCAAAAAATAATCGCAAGGGACTGGAAGGCTTGAGTTACAAGGAAAATCTGGGGAGCTGGAATTTATGAGATTGTGGATGACCAGATATAGGTTTATAATGTCATGAGGGGCATTTGAGAATGGTCACAGTCCTTCTCCCAGGATAGGAAATCCTAAAACTAGGGGGAATAAATTGAAGGTGAACAGGGAAAGATGTGATGGGAGCAGGAGGGGCAAGTTTTTTGCACAGAGATTGGAACTAGGTGCCAGAGGAAGTGATAGATGTGGATCCAATGGCAGTGTTTAAAAGACATTTGGACAGTTACACAGATAGGAAAGGTTTAGCGGGACAGGCAATTGGGGCTAACGGAGATAAGCAACTTGGTCAGCATAGAGCTGGTATAACTTTGTGTGAAGGGTTTGTTACCGTGCTATATAAACTCTATGATGCTGTGCCTCTGTTAACCATGAGGCCATAAGACATAGAAGCAGAATTAGGCCATTTGGCCCATCGAGTCTGCTCTGTCATTCAATCATGGTTGATCCATTTTTCCCCTCCTCAGCCCCACTCCCCAGCCATCTTCCCGTAACCTCTGATGCAGTGTCCAATCAAGAATCTATCAATCTCTGCCTTAAATATACCCAATGACCTGGCCTCCACAGCTGCCTGAAGTAATAAACTCCATAAAAATCACCACCCTCTGGCAAAATAAATTTCTCCACATCTCTGTCTTAAATGGACGCCCCTCTATCTTGAGGCTGTGCCCTCTTGTCCTAGACTGCCCCACCAAGGGAAACATCTTTTCCATATCTACTCTGTTTAGGTCTTTCAGTATTTGAAAGGTTTCAATGAGATCCACCTTCATCCTTCTAAATTCCAGTGAGTACAGACCCAGAGCTATCAAATGTTCCTAGTATGATAATCCTTCCATTCCTGGAATCATCCTTGTGAACCTCCTCCAAAACCTCTCCATGCCAGCACATCGAGGGGCCCAAAACTGTTCACAATACTCAAAGCGAGGTCTCACCTGTGCCTTATAAAACCTCAGCACCACATCCCTGCTCTTGTATTCTAGATCTCTCGAAATGAATACTAACATTGCATTTGCTTTCCTCACCACCAACTCAACCAGCAAGTTAACATTTAGGGTGTTCTGCACAAGGATTCCCAAGTCCCTTTGCACTTCAGATTTTTGGAATTGTTCCCTGTTTAGAAAATAGTTTGCAGATTTATTTCTACTACCGAAGTGTATGACCATGCATTTTCCAATGTAGCATTTCATTTGCCACTCTCTTGCCCATTCTCCTAATCAGTCTAAGTCCTTCCGTATCCTACCTGTTTCCTCAACAGTACCTGCGCCTCCACCAGTCTTCGTATCATCTGCAAGCTTGGCAACAAAGCCATCTATTCCAACATCTAAATCATTGATACACAGCACAAAAAGAAATGGTCCCAACACCAGCCCCTGCGGAACACCACTAGTCACTGACAGCCAATCAGAAAAGCATCCGTATATTCACACTCACTGTATCCTACCAACCAGCCAATGCTCTAGCCATGCCAGTAATTTTCCTGTAATATCATGGATTCTTAATTTGGTAAGCAGCCTCATGTGTAGCACCTTGTTAAAGACCTTCTGAAAGTCGAAATATGCAACATTCTCTGTGTCCCCTTTATCTATCCTACTGGCAATCTCCTCAAAGAATTCCAATAGGTTTGTCAGGCAAGATTTTCCCTTAGGACTTTGTCCTATCTTGTCCTGTGTCACCAAGTCCTCCATCACCTCGTCCTTAACAATTGACTCCAACATCTTCTCAGCCACTGAAGTCAGGCTAACTGGTCTATAATTGCCTTTCTGCTGCCTTCCTCCTTTCTTAAAGAGTAGAGTGACATTTGCAATTTTCCATGCCAGAGTCCAATGATTTTTTTTTTAAGATTATTTCTAATGCCTCCACAATCTCTGACGCTATCCCTTTCAGAACCTGATGGTGCAGTTCATCTGGTAAGGGTGACTTATATACCCTTAGGTCTTTCAGCTTTTTGAGCACCTTCTCCCTTGTAATAATAACTGCACTCACTCTCTTCTCTTATACCCTTCAATACCTGGCACACTGCTAGTGTCTTCCACAGCGAAGACTGATAAAAAATACTCACTTAGTTCATCTGCCATCTCCTTGTTTCCTGTTATTGCTTCTCCAGCCTCTTTTTCTAGCAGTCCTATATTCACTCTCATTTCTCTTATTTTTTCTCTCTCTCTTCATGTTCCTTGCGCGTTACACGCTTGGGCGATCACGGCTTTCCACATCGAACGTGATCCCACACAGCGTCAACGATATCTTGCACACTTGGATCTGTTAGTTCTTTCACAGTGTCCAGATATTTTTTTCTTTGCCTTTCTCTTCTGCATTTCCCAGGCATACGGCCTTGTAATGTTAGGCATTCTATTTCTCCCTTTCTGATGACATGGCCCAGGAATTTAAGTTTCCTCTCATTTACTGTTCTCATTAAAGATCTTTTTGTATGGGCACGTTGGATTACTGTCTCATTAGTTACCCTATCTCTATGTGATATTTTCAGCATTCTTCTAAGAAACCACATTTCTGTTGCTTCTAAGTTTCTTTGGAGTTCTGGTGTTATAGGCCATGTTTCGGAAGCATACAGCAAGATTGACCAGATGTAACATTTTAGTAGTCTAAGCCTTGTTGTTATAGAAATGTGTCTGTTGGTAAAAATAGGTTTCATTTTTTGGAAGTTGGTTTTGGCAATGGCAATTCTTATTTTTTACATACTTGAAAAAAGCTTTTACTCCATTTGGATATTGTTTTCTAGCTTGCTTTCATATTTCATCTTTTCCCTCCTAATAATTCTTTTAGTTGCTCTCTGTAAGTTTTTAAAAGCTTCTCAATTCTCTATCTTCCTGCAAATGTTTGCTTCGTTTTATGCCCTCTCTTTTGCTTTTACATTAACTTTGACTTCCCTTGACAGCCACAGTTGTACTATTTTGCCACTTGAGTGTTTCTTCATTTTTCGAATACATCTATCCTGCACCTTCCTCATTTTTTTCCCAGAAACTCATGGCACTGCCGCTCTGCCGACATCCCTGCCAGCATCTCCTTCCAATTTTCTTTGGCCAACTCCTCTCTCATACCATTGTAATTTCCTTTACATCACTGAAATATTGCTACGTCAGACTTTACTTTCTCCCAAAAAAAGTTCAAGTTGAGCTCAGTGATATTGTGATCACTGCCTCCTAAGAGTTGTTTTACCTGAAATTCCCTAATCACCTCCGGTTCATTACATGACACCCAATCTAGTATAGCTGATCACCTAGTGGGCTCAATGACAAATTACTCAAAAAAGCCAGCTTATAGGCATTCAACAAACTTACTCTCTTGAGATCCATTTTCAACCTAATTTTCCCAATCAGCCTGCACATTTAAATCCCCCATGATTATCATAACATTGCCCTTTTGACACGCCTTTTTCTATTTCCCATTGTAATATGTGGTCCACAACCCAGCTACTGTTGGGAGGCCTGTATATAACTGCCATCAGGGTCCTTTTACCCTTGCAGTTTCTTAACTCAACCCACAAGGATTCAACAGCTTCTGATCCTATGTCACATCTTTCTACTGATTTGATGCCATTCTTTACCAGCAGAGTCACACCACCCCCTCTGCCTACCTTCATATCCCTCCGAAACAATGTGTAACCTTGGACATTTAGATCCCAACTACAACCATCCTTCAGCCATGACTCAGTGATGGCCACAACATCAAACCTGACAATCTGTAATAGTGCAACAAGATCATCCACTTTATTTCTTATACTCTGTGCATTGAGCTATAACACTTATGAGAATCAGAACCAAATCAGGTTCATTATCACTGACATACATTGTGAAATTTGTTAGTTTTGTGGCAGCAGTACAGTGCATTACATAAATATGCTGCATATATATGCTTATATGCATATATATATATATATATATATATATATAAAATCGGTAGTGCAAAAAGAGAACAAAAATAATAATGAGTTAGTGTTCATGGGATTTGTCTATTCATTAATCTGACGGCAGAGAAGAAGAAGCTGTTGATGAAATGTTGAATCTTCAGGCTCCTACTTCTCTCTGTTGGTAGCAAACAGAAGAACACATATCCTGGGGATCATTAATGATGGATACTCCCATTCTGAGGGATCACCTTTTGAAGCTGTTCTTGATGGTGGGGAGGCTAGTGCCCATGATGGAGTCGGCTGAGTTTACAATTCACTGCGGCCTTTCCTGATGCTGTGCAGTGGCTCCCTCCATGCCAGACAGCCATGCAGCCAGCCAGAATGCTAACCATAGTACATCCGTAGAAATCTCCTTGAGTCTTTGATGACATGCCAAATCTCCTCAAACTCCTAATGAAATGAAGACACTGCCGTGCCTTTTCCATAATTACATCTTTATGTTGGGCCCAGGATAACTTATACAGAAAATAACAAAAAAAAAGGACTTAGAAATTTCATTTGTACTTTTGACATTGGTCTAGAAATTCTTTGAAGCCTAGAAAAGTGTATTAATCAGGTAGTGAATGGTGAGCCAGTGAACATTTGCTGTGAAGCCTGACACAACAATGGTGCATTACACGTAACTTGTGAGCTGTTGTGTAGTTGAAGACCTACAGGGTCAAATCAAGGCCTCTGTGGGGGGGGGGGGAGCGCGGGGGAGGTCTGTCATTCATTGCTGGCAGTTGGAGTCAAGTTTTCACTGCGTAGGGAATATGAGGATCACAAAGGGGTTTTTTTTAAACAGTTTTGCCTGTATTGCCTGCCACTGCGAGCTTACCCTGTAATATCTTAAAATGTTCAGTTTGGGAAAGGTTTTGCCAAATAGATCTATTACACTGCCTTGATCTCACCCAAAACTCAGCTTAGGTTTGTGAATGCTCTTCCTTTCACCCTGCAGTGTCAAGGTTGACTGAAAACAGAAATATCCTCCCCAGCAGATATGACATCCAAAGAAATGCAGAGAATTTTGGAAGTGCTCAGCCGGTCAGGCAGCATCGTGGAGAGAGAAGAAGAGTTTTCGACAGATTCTACATGATCTATTGAGTGTTTCCATAAGAGTATAAGACTATAAGCTACAGGATGAGAATTAGGCCATTTGGCCCATTGAGTCTGCTCCACCATTTCATCATGGCTGATCCATTTTTCCTCTCAGCCCCAACCTCCTGCCTTTCCACTGTATCCCTTCATGCCCTGACCAATCAAGAATCTATCAACCTCTGCCTTAAATATGCATATATCCACAGCTGCCTGATTCTCGACTCTCTGGCTAATGAAATTCCTCCTCAACTCTGTTCTAAAAGGACGTCCCTCTATTCTGAGGCTGTGTCCTCTGGTCTTAAACACTCCCACCATAGGAAACATCCTCTCCACATCCACTCTATCAAGGTCTTTCACCATTCAATGAGGCCACTCCTCATTCTTCTAAATTTCAGTGACAACAGGCCCGGTGGCTTCAACTGCTCTTCTTACGACAAGCTGTTTACTCCTGGAATAATTTTTTTGTGAACTTCCTTGAAACTCTTTCCGGTTTCACCACATCCTTTCTAAGATAAGGGGCCCAAACCTGCTCACAATATTCCAAGTGAGGCCTCACCAGTGCTTTATAAAGTTTCAACATCACATCCTTGCTTTTACATTCTAGTCCTCTTGAAATGAATGCTAACATCACACCTGCCTTCCTTACCACAGACTTATCCTGCAAATTAACCTTTAGGGAATCCAGCACAAAGACTCCCAAATCCCTTTGCGCCTCAGATTTTTGTATTTTTTCTGCATTTAGAAAATAGTCAACCCTTTCATTCCTTCTACCAAAGTGCATGACCGTACATTTCCCGACACTGTATTCCATCTGCGGCTTCTTTGCCCATTCTCCTAATCTAAGTCCTTCTGTTGCCACCCAATTTTGTATCATCTGCAAACTTCACAACAAAGCCATTATTCCATCATCCAAATCATTGACATATAACATAAAAAGAATCTGTCCCAACTCAGATCCCTACAGAACGCCATTAGTCATTGGCAGCCAGTCACTCTTTCTCACTCTTTGCCTTCTGCCAACCAGCCATTGCTTTATGCATGCTAGAATCTTTCCCGTAATACCATGTGCTTGTAGCTTGATAAGCAGCCTCATGTGTCGCACCTTCCCAAAGGACTTCTGAAAATCCAAGTACACAGCACCCTCCTTTGTCTTTGCTGCTTGTTATTTTTTCAAAGAATTTCAACAAACTTGTCAGGCATGATTTTCCCTTAAGGAAACCGTGCTGACTACGGCCTATTTTATCATGTACCCTGAAACCACATCCTTAACAATTGACTCCAATGTCTTCTGCACCACTGGGATGAGACCAGTTGGCCTGTAATTTCCTTTCTTCTGCCTCACTTCCTTCTTGAAGAGTGGAGTGACATTTGCAATTTTCTAGTCTTCCAGAACCATTCCAGAATCTAGTGAAACTTGAAAGATCATTACTAATGCCCCCACAATCTCTTCAGCCACTTCTTTCAGAACCCTGGGTGTACACCATCTGATCCAGGTGACGTATCTATCTTCAGACTTCTCTGTTTCCCAAGAACCCTCTCTCTAGTAATGTTAACTTCACACACTTCATGACCCCTGACACCTGGAACTTCCATCATACTGCTGGTGTCCTCCAGAGTTTTCAGGTTTTATTTCAGATTTCCAACAAGTGCAGATTATTGGCTTTTCATTCATACTCTTCACTTTAAAGAGCAAAAGACATTTAAAAAAATATTTCTTTGATATTGAAGGTGTAATGAAATTTAACCCTTGCCTTTATGTACTAAATTAACTGCACCAAGGAAGGCAAGTGCAGTGGGAGCAAAACTGAGGGCTTCACAATTTGAAGCCAATATTGTTCTCCACCAGACACCAGACATTCATGATTGCAAATCCCTCACCAACAATGATCAAGAGTTGGAGTTCAGTGAAGTATTTCCTAAATGCAAGGTGCTCTTGTCTGATTTTAGCACAACAAATCCTGCCATAAGTAAATCAGCAAAAAAGCCTCTTTGGGGATTAATGTGAGCATTGAAATGGTTTAGAAGACATAGCTGCCAAATGGTAAACCTTTGAACCTTCTGTAAGTTGAACTGAAGAGAGTTCAAGAACTTACTTGGTGTAGAGTGGAAAGGAGAGCTTTGTACAATTATACAAAAAATATCACATACTTATTCTGCAACAAGCCTTCTTTTCTAGATGTTATTTTCCTGTAAACCGTTTTGTGTTTCAGGTGTTTGCATTTGCGGCCACCTTACTGTATACGACGCATGCTATATGGTCGATAGTGAGATGGAAGAAATCCTCATGAACAAGAAGACAGGCAACACGTACCCCCAGAAGATTTTACCGTCTTCCCAAAACTGTTGATTTGTCCTTCCTTATTATTGTTTTATATCCATCTTTAATGCAACTGTGATTACAGTGTTTATATATAGCCATGAAAGTACACAATACAATTGATGCATTGCAAAAAGTACCTGATATGTTCAGTTTGAGTGACATATCCTTTTGGTATCTTGTTCCATGTTAATAATACATATCTCAATAAAGCAGAGGTACGAATCAAGCCTTTCTGCACGGAGATTTTAAAACGATGTTCTATGTTCTATTTTCTATCCCTCCCAAGTGTGTGCATGAAAATCCTCAAGAGTGCACACGGAAGAAAATGCAACAATTTACCTTACAGCCTCGTATTTTGGAAATGTTACAATACATACGGGTTAAGATACTCGACCAGCATGCAAACGCTGAAGCAATTAAAATGCTGAAAAATGAAAAAAGTCTTGCATCAGTAATGGCTGGACATTGTTAGATTAACCAGAAAGCACCATGACATTCAGTAGGCCAGGCAACATCAGTGGACAGAGAAACAGAGTAACTATCTTGGGTCATCGGAATGGGCTGCAATCCTATTTGGTTCACTGGTATCCTTCATAGAAACAGACTCACTACCTTTATCTGTTTTTTTTAGCGTGTCGCACCAGACAGCCGGCCATTCTTGTCTGGCACGTGGTGTCAGGATTGGTCTTCTTTCGGATTAACCGGGTCACGATATGAATGTTCCTGACTCAATCCTTGTTTTTTCACAAGGCCGAGTGGCCAGCTCGACGCTCAACCCGGCACAGATGGAAAGCGTGCTCGGGTGGGTGGCCCGACCTGGATTCGAACTCGGGAGCCTTCGCTCCGGAGTCCGGCGCTGATGCCATTGGGCCACCAGTTTTACCTGGCACAACTATAACTGCAGCCTATGGACACATACCACTGAAATATTCTAGCTGCCTTGAAGTGTTGAAGGCAACTAGGAACAGGCGACTAATGCTGACCTTACCATCGATGCCTATATCCCATGAAAACACGTTTTAAAGAAGCATGATATAATTCATTTCTAGTGCTTGGATATAGTGTTATATTGAACTGAACTGAACTACATTGAACACCCTTAGACTATTTCGATGACTTTGTGGTTCGGTGTTTTATATTCTGTGTTTTTCGCTCGTCTTTTGCAATTTGAATGACTTGTTCCTTCTTTTTTGCTTGCTGGTTTTTTGATGTTTTCTTTGAAAGGGTTCCGTTGTGTTCCTTTGTTTTGTTGCTGTCTGTGGGAAGAGGAATCTCAAGGTTGTATTCTGCATACGTACTTTGATAATAAATGTACTTGGAATCTTTGAACATGAATGTTGTTGCTGGAGGAATTTTGGTCAGGACAGATTGCACTCTCTTAAAAGTTCGATTTGTCAGATTTTCCACCCTTTGATCTTAACTGGATGGTGAGGCAGGGTTTGCCCTGGAGTATATAGAGACTTGTCTTCCTTATTACCCTACCTACACAGAGGAATCTGTCATCCAGGGGTAAAGGAGGAGGAACCTCAAATGAATGGTAACTGAGGCCCAACACAAGCCTGAAGGACAGCTCCTCATCTTTAACGCAGAATAATTCAAATAATAAGCATACTTTTCAGTTTCTGATAATGCACTATTTTTCTCTGTCCTTGGCTTTCGCCATTGCCAAGGTGAGACCAAACACAAACTAGAACATCGCCTTACAGTCCACATTGATAGCCTACACCCAGTTTCTGGTAGCCCATGTCTCCTTTGTTCCCTTCTTACTCCCAGTGGTCCACCTGGATTCACCCTCCCCTCACCCAAGCCTCCTGATCTAGGTTCAGTATCCTCTTCCATCTAGTTCCGTCTGCCCTTCACCCATACACCTATCCACCTGCTGTCCTTCAATCTGGGACCAGTCTTTTATCCCTTCCCAATCTAGCACCATCTGCCTCTCATCCCTCACCTCACCCGTTCTCATCACCTCCTTCCTGTATGCTCTCAGTTCCGATGTAGGGTCTTGACAGATTCTGCCTGACTCACTGAGTTAATACAGTGGTTTGTTTCTCTTTGCTCCCAATTTCAGACTCTCTTGTGTCTCCAGCTGGCAAATCTCTGATTATCTCATATCACCCCATATCCCAACCACTATCATATGTCTCACAATCCCAGACTCTCGCGTTCCTCCCTCAAAATTCAGGCTCCTTGTCACCTTCCCAAAGTTTCTGCTACCCACCGTCCCTATGTACATCCCTCATTCCCTCATATACCCCAAAATTACTTGGATGGGGATACATGCTGGAAATTTTCCTCAGAGAAACATTGATGAGACAGTTATTTTGACCTCCAGAAGAAAACCCTGAATTGGATGCTTGGACCATGCCATGAGGTGACCAGGTGACCTAACACTCACAAATAAAACTCTTCCCGTTTACAATGGTGCTGGTGAATCTCAGCGACTTCTGGTGGGTGGTTAACGAAACAAGGAAAACAACTAAATACTTTGTTAATCACTATTTATGGCAAATGATAATCAAAAGCAATAGCCTGTAACCTCTCTTTGGATTTAGAGGCAGAACTGAGGCGAGGTGAGGCTGAGAACGAGGAAGATCCGAGGTTCGATCAATGTAAGCACCAGGCTGAATTGGAAAGGTCAGGTGCAAATCGAATCGAGGCGATGGGGTCCATGCTTCAGAGCGTATCGAAGCGACTGAACCTGATGTTTGGACGGCGCTAATTTAAGTCACAAACCGGATCAGAAAGTCGGTTACAATCCGATTCGAGGCACGGGGGTTCGCGCCCTGGAGTACATCGAAGAGACCGAACCCGATGTTTGGACAATGACTTAAGCGCCGAGCCAAATTGGAAAGGTCGGGCCCAGGCCAAATTGAAGCGGCGGGGTCCAGGCCTAAGACTGTAGCAAAACAACAGAATCTGATGTTCGGACGATGTTTTAGACGCTAGGCCAGATTGAAAAGGTCAGGGTGTCGGGGCTTGAGGTGAGGGATGGGCTCTGTGCTGAACTAAGTTTCTGGGAATGGACTCTCTTTGTGGACTTCAGTTCTGAAAGCTATATGCTTGTGTTTATTGTTTGCATGATTTGCTTTGTTCTCTCTGCATGCTGGGTGTTTGATGGTCTTTTATTAATGGATTCTTTTGGGTTTCTTTGTTTTGTGGCTGCCTGTAAAGAGACAAATCTCAAGGTTGTATAATGTATACATACTTTGATAATAAATGAACTTTGAATTTTTGAATTTTGAAATCCAAGGTAGGGATTGAAATAGGTAGCTAGCCCTTGCGAAGCTTTATTACTGAGAAAATCAAAACAGTTTGGGAGAAGGAAGTGCAGGAGTCAGATGCTAGAGAGTACCCCTGTGGCTGTCCTCCTTAACAATAAGTACTCCTGTTTGAGTACCGTTGGGGGAGACGGCCTACCTGGGGGAAGCAATAGTGGTCATGCCTCTGGCACAGAGTCTGGCCCTGTGGCTCAGAAGGGCAGGGAAAGGAAGAGGATGGCAGCAGTGATAGGGGACTCTATAGATAGGGAGTCAGATGGATGATTCTGTGTTCGCAGGAAAGAAACATGGATGGTAGTTTGCCTCCCAGGTGCTAGAGTCTGGGATGTTTCTGATCGCATCCACGATATCCTGAAGTGGGAAGGTGAACAGCCAGAGGTCGTGGTACATATTGGTACCAACAACATAGGTAGGAAAAGGGAGGAGGTCCTGAAAGCAGGCCACAGGGAGTTAGGAAGGAAGTTGAGAAGCAGGACCTCAAAGGTAGTATTCTCGGGATTACTGCCTGTGCCATGTGACAGTGAGTATAGGAATAGAATGAGGTGGGGGATAAATGCCTGGCTGAGGGATTGGAGCAGGGGGCAGGGATTCAGATTTCTGGATCATTGGGACCTCTTTTGGGGCAGGTGTGACCTGTACAAAAAAAGACTGGTTGCACTTGAATCCAAGGGGGAACCAATATCCTGGCGGGGAGGTTTGCTAAGGCTATTGGGGAGAGTTTAAACTAGAATTGTTGGTGGCTGGGAACCGACCTGAAGAGACAGAGGAAGGGGCTGTTGGCTACAAATAGAGAAAGCTTGGAGACAGTGTGAGATGAAGATAGGCAGTTGATAGAGAACGGATACGCTCAGACCGATGGTTTGAGATGTGTCTATTTTAACACAAGAAGCATCATGAAAAAATCAGATGAGCTTAGAACATGGAATAGTACTTGGAGCTACGACATTGTGGCTATTACAGAGACTTGGATGGCTCAGGGGCAGGAATGGTTACTTAGAGTGCCAGGCTTTAGATGTTTCAGAAAGGACAGGGAGGGAGGCAAAAGAGGTGGGGGTGTGACACTGCTGATCAGAGATAGTGTCCCGGCTACAGAAAAGGAGGAAGTCATGGAGGGGTTGTCTATGGAGTCTCTATGGGTGGAAGTTAGGAACAGGAAGGGGCCAATAACTCTATTGGATGTTCTTTATAGACCACCCAATAGTAACAGGGACATCGAGGAGCAGATAGGCAGACAGATTCTAGAAAGATGTAATAATAACAGGGTTGTCGTGGTGGGAAACTTTAATTTCCCAAATATTGATTGGCATCTCCCTAGAGCAAGGGGTTTAGATGGGGTGAAGTTTGTTAAGTGTGTTCAGGAAGGATTCCTGACACAATATTTAGATAAGCCTACAAGAGGAGAGGTATTGGGAAATGAATCTGGTCAAGTGTCAGGTCTCTCTGTGGGAGAGCATTTTGGAGATAGTGATCACAATTCTATCTCCTTTACCATAGCATTGGAGGGGGATAGGAACAGACAAGTTAGGGAAATGTTTTATTGGAGTAGGGGGAAATATAAAGCTATCAGGCAGGAACTTGGAAGCATAAATTGGGAAGAGATGTTCTCAGGGAAATGTACAGCAGAAATGTGGCAAATGTTCAGGCGTACACTCCAATGAGACGGGGAGAGGATGGTAGGGTACAGGAACCATGGTGTACAAAGGCTGTTGAAAATCTACTCAAGAAAAGAAAAGCTTATGAAAGTTTCAATAACTAGGTAATGATAGAGATCTAGAAAATTATAAGGCTAGTAGGAAGGACCTTAAAAATGAAATTAGGAGAGCCAGAAGGGGCCATGAGAAGGCCTTGGCAAGCAGGATTAAATAAAACCCCAAGGCATTCTACAAATATGTGAAGAGTAAGATGATAAGACATGAGAGAATAGGACCAATCAAGTGTGACAGTGGAAAAGTGTGTATGGAACCGGAGGAGATAGCAGAGGTACTTAATGAATATTTTGCTTCACTATTCACTATGGAAAAAGATCTTGGTGATTGTAGGGATGATTTACAGTGGATTGAAAGGTTCAGTATATAGACGTTAAGAAAAAGGATGTGCTAAAGCTTTTGGAAAGCATCAAGTTGGATAAGTCTCTGGGACTGGATGAGATGTACCCCAGACTACTGAGGGAAGCGAAGGAGGAGATTGCTGAGCCTCTTACAAGGATCTTTGCATCATCGATGGGGATGGCAGAGGTTCGAAACGATTGTAGGGTTGCAGATGTAGTTCCCTTATTCAAGAACGAGAGTAGAGATAGCCCAGGAAATTATAGACCAGTGAGTCTTACTTCAGTGGTTGATAAGCTGATGGAAAAGATCCTGAGATGCAGGATTTATGAACGTTTAGAGAGGCATAATATGATTAGGAATAGTCAGCATGGCTTTGTCAAAGGCAGGTCGTGCCTTACAAGCCTGTTTGAATTTTTTGAGGATGTGACTAAACACATTGATGAAGGTAGAGCAGTAGATGTAGTGTATATGGATTTCAGCAAGGCATTTGATAAGATACCCTGTGTAAGGAGGCATGGGATGCAAAGGGACCTAGCTTTGTGGATCAGGAATTGCTTTGCCCACAGAAGGCAAAGAATGGTTGTAGACTGGTCATATTCTGTATGGAGGTCAGTGACCAGTGGTGTGCCTCAGGGATCTGTTCTGGGACCCCTTCTCTTCGTGATGGAGGGATGAGTTAGTAAATTTGCTGATGACACAAAAGTTGGGGGTATTGTAGATAGTGTGGAGGGCTGTTAGAGGTTACAATGGGACATTGATCGGATGCAAAACTGGGCTGAGAAGTGGCAGATGGAGTTCAACCCAGGTAAGTGTGAGGTGGTTCATTTTGGTTGGTCAAATTTGATGGCAGAATATAGTATTAATGGTAAGACTCTTGGCAGTGTGGAGGATCAGAGGGATCTTAGAGTCTGAGTCCATAGGACACTCAAAGCTGCTGCATAGGTTGACTTTGTGGTTAAGAAAGCATACAGTGCATTGGCTTTCATCAACCGTGGGATTGAGTTTAAGAGCTGAGAGGTAATGTTACAACTATATAGGACCCTGGTCAGACCCCACTTGGAGTACTGTGCTCAGTTCTGGTCACCTTGCTACAGGAAGGATGTGGAAACCATAGAAAGGGTGCAGAGGAGATTTACAAGGAGGCTGCCTGGATTGGGGAGCATGCCTTAAGAGAACAGGTTGAGTGAACTCGGCCTTTTCTTCTTGGAGCAATGGAGGATGAGAAGTGACCTGATAGAGGTGTACAAGATGATGAGAGGCATTGATCATGTCGACAGTCAGAGACTTTTTCCCAGGGCTGAAATGGCTAACATGAGAGGGCACAGTTTTATGCTTGGAAGCAGGTACAGAGGAGATGTCAGGGGTAAGTTTTTTATGCAGAGAGTGGTGAGTACATGGAATAGGTTGCCGGTGATGGTGGTGGAGGTGGATGCGATAGGGCCTTTTAAGAGACTCCTGGACAGGTACATGGAGCTTAGAAAAATAGAGAATTATGGGTTACCCTACATAATTTCTAAGGTAAGGACATGTTTGGCACAGCATTGTGGGCCGAAGGGCCTATATTATGCTGTAGGTTTTCTAAGTTTCTATGCTTCTAAAATCATAATAAAATTAAGTAGAATTAACATAGCTTTAATTTGTGTTAGTACTCTTTGAGGATGTAATGAGCAGGGTGGAATTACAAATACTCAGAACCATGAGTGTATTTTGAGTTTATACACGTTGTAGGCAATTGCCCCATAACTATTCTCTGCAAGTGAACACTGCAAGTGATGTTAAGACTCATAGCACAAAAAATTGAAATCACTTCTAAAGTTTATAACAACTAAGTAAATGCTCTAAATAAAAAAATTAAGAGAAGGCTCTACAAATAATACAAGCATGAGAATAATACAGACATTGCCAAGATCTATAATTTACAAAATACAGTGTACCCTCTGTTCTCCAAGGCTCTCATGCCTACTTAACTCTGAACTGTATAGTTGGGATCACAGAGACATGGCTCCAGGGTGACCAGGGATGGGAGCTCAACGTTCAAGGATATTCAATATTCAGGAGGGATAGACATGAAGGAAGGGGAGGTGGGGTGGCGTTGCTGGTTAAAGAAGAGATTAATGCAATAGAAAGGAAGGACATAAGCCGGGAAGATTTGGAATCGATATGGGTAGAGCTGCGTAACACTAAGGGGCAGAAGACGCTGGTGGGAGTTGTGTACAGGCCACCTAACAGTAGTAGTGAGGTCGGAGACGGTATTAAACAGGAAATTAGAAATGTGTGCAATAAAGGAACAGCAGTTATAATGGGTGACTTCAATCTACATGTAGATTGGGTGAACCAAATTGGTAAAGGTGCTGAGGAAGAGGATTTCTTGGAATGTATGCGGGATGGTTTTTCGAGGAACCAACTAGAGAGCAGGCTATTCTCGACTGGATTTTGAGCAATGAGGAAGGGTTAATTAGCGATCTTGTCGTGAAAGGCCCCTTGGGTAAGAGTGACCATAATATGGTGGAATTCTTCATTAAGATGGAGAGTGACATAGTTAATTCAGAAACAAAGGTTCTGAACTTAAAGAGGGGTAACTTTGAAGGTATGAGACGTGAATTAGCTAAGATAGACTGGCAAATGACACTTGAAGGATTGACGGTGGATATGCAATAGCAAGCATTTAAAGGTTGCATGGATGAACTACAACAATTGTTCATCCCAGTTTGGCAAAAGAATAAATCAAGGAAGGTAGTGCACCCGTGGCTGACAAGAGAAATTAGGGATAGTATCAATTCCAAAGAAGAAGCATACAAATTAGCCAGAGAAAGTGGCTCACCTGAGGACTGGGAGAAATTCAGAGTTCAGCAGAGGAGGACAAAGGGCTTAATTAGGAAGGGGAAAAAAGATTATGAGAGAAAACTGGCAGGGAACATAAAAACGGACTGTAAAAGCTTTTATAGATATGTAAAAAGGAAAAGACTGGTAAAGACAAATGTAGGTCCCCTGTAGACAGAAACAGGTGAATTGATTATGGGGAGCAAGGACATGGCAGACCAATTGAATAATTACTTTGGTTCTGTCTTCACTAAGGAGGACATAAATAATCTTCCAGAAATAGTAGGGGACAGAGGCTCCAGTGAGATGGAGGAACTGAGCGAAATACATGTTAGTAGGGAAGTAGTGTTAGGTAAATTGAAGGGATTGAAGGCAGATAAATCCCCAGGGCCAGATGGTCTGCATCCTAGAGTGCTTAAGGAAGTAGCCCAAGAAATAGTGGATGCATTAGTGATAATTTTTCAAAACTCATTAGATTCTGGACTAGTTCCTGAGGATTGGAGGGTGGCTAATGTAACTCCACTTTTTAAAAAAGGAGGGAGAGAGAAACCGGGGAATGATAGACCGGTTAGCCTAACGTCAGTGGTGGGGAAAATGCTGGAGTCAGTTATCAAGGATGTGATAACAGCACATTTGGAAAGCGGTGAAATGATCGGACAAAGTCAGCATGGATTTGTGAAAGGAAAATCATGTCTGACGAATCTCATAGAATTTTTTGAGGATGTAACTAGTAGAATGGATAGGGGAAAACCAGTGGATGTGGTATATTTGGATTTTCAAAAGGCTTTTGACAAGGTCCCACACAGGAGATTAGTGTGCAAACTTAAAGCACACGGTATTGGGGGTAAGGTATTGGTGTGGGTGGAGAATTGGTTAGCAGACAGGAAGCAAAGAGTGGGAATAAACGGGACCTTTTCAGAATGGCAGGCGGTGACTAGTGGGGTACCGCAAGGCTCAGTGCTGGGACCCCAGCTGTTTACAATATATATTAATGACTTGGATGAGGAAATTAAATGCAGCATCTCCAAGTTTGCGGATGACACGAAGCTGGGTGGCAGTGTTAGCTGTGAGGAGGATGCTAAGAGGATGCAGGGTGACTTGGATAGGTTGGGTGAGTGGGCAAATTCATGGCAGATGCAATTTAATGTGGATAAATGTGAAGTTATCCACTTTGGTGGCAAAAATAGGAAAACAGATTATTATCTGAATGGTGGCCGATTAGGAAAAGGGGAGGTGCAACGAGACCTGGGTGTCATTATACACCAGTCATTGAAAGTGGGCATGCAGGTACAGCAGGCGGTGAAAAAGGCGAATGGTATGCTGGCATTTATAGCGAGAGGATTCGAGGACAGGAGCAGGGAGGTACTACTGCAGTTGTACAAGGCCTTGGTGAGACCACACCTGGAGTATTGTGTGCAGTTTTGGTCCCCTAATCTGAGGAAAGACATCCTTGCCTTAGAGGGAGTACAAAGAAGGTTCACCAGATTGATTCCTGGGATGTCAGGACTTTCATATGAAGAAAGACTGGATGAATTGGGCTTGTACTCGTTGGAATTTAGAAGATTGAGGGGGGATCTGATTGAAACATATAAGATCCTAAAGGAATTGGACAGGCTAGATGCAGGAAGATTGTTCCCGATGTTGGGGAAGTCCAGAACGAGGGGCCACAGTTTGAAGATAGAGGGGAAGCCTTTTAGGACCGAGATTAGGAAAAACTTCTTCACACAGAGAGTGGTGAATCTGTGGAATTCTCTGCCACAGGAAACAGTTGAGACCGGTTCATTGGCTATATTTAAGAGGGAGTTAGATATGGCCCTTGTGGCTAAAGGGATCAGGGGGTATGGAGGGAAGGCTGGGGCGGGGTTCTGAGTTGGATGATCAGCCATGATCATAATAAATGGCGGTGCAGGCTCGAAGGGCCAAATGGCCTACTCCTGCACCTATTTTCTATGTTTCTATGTTTCTATGTAACTCTTGAATTTAACAAGATTATTTCCACAGGTGGAAGATTTTACGGTTGTGCTTCCACGATGAATTCCATTAAGCCCTAGAAGCAGAGATAACAACTCCAAAGCAACACACACACACAATGCGGGAGGAACTCAGCAGGTCTGACAGCAAATGAATAAACAGTCGATACTTCAGGCCAAGACCCTCCTTCAGGACTCTTAGCAACTCTGTATCTGTCTGATATCGATTGCTCTGTACAATCTTCCCATTCCCTGGAGAATTCCCCACATTCCCCTCTGTTGAGCGAAGTGGCTAAGCTGAAATTCTACTTTCCATCAAGTGTTGATGTGCCACCAGAGCCATAGTAAGTGAGCTATCTACAGAGATACCATAAGCAACATGATGTGCATTATATCAATATTTCATTATTATTTGTATCCTAATTACTCAACATTCATCATCTTCTACTCTGAGCAGGGGTTATCAGTGATGATTCAGAATATGAACAAATATTGCAATACTACTTCTAACATTGCACCTTCAGCAGAATCATCACATATGTGATTGTTTTGAGCTCTAAATAATCATAATAATCTACATAAACTTACAACAGGTGATACGTGTGAATGTATTTCATTTCAGATGCAATTCATTTTTGTCTGAAGCATACAAATGCTATTACCAAGTTTAAAAAAAACACTATGGAAATAACTTTGTCCTTAATCAATTGTTCTTTCAGCTTTCTTGAATAAAATTAAAAACCTACACCAGCATCAAAATCAGAATTAGGCTTAATATCAGTGGCATATGTCATGAAATTTTTTGTTTTAGTGGCAGCAGTATAATGCAATACATAATAATAGAGGAAAAATGTAAAATGCAGTAAGTAAATATATATTAAATAGTTAAATTAGGTACAGAGTGCAAAAATAAAAGGAAGTAGTGAGGTAGTGTTCTTGGGTTCAGTGTCCATTCGGAGATCTGGTGGCAGAGGGGAAGAAGCTGTTCCTGAGTCATTCAGTATGTGTTTTCAGGCTTCTGTACCTCCTTCCTGATGGTGGCAATGAGAGGAGGGCATGCCTTGGGTGATGGGAGTCCTTAATGGTGGATGACGCCTTTTTGAGGCATCACTCCTTGAAGATGTCCTGGATACGACGGAGGCTACTGCCCATAAAGGAGCGGACTCAGTTTACAACTCTCTGTAGCTTGTTTCAATCCTGTGCAGGCACCCCCCCCACCCCCCCACCCCAGCCTTCCTTAACAGATGGTGATTCAGCCAGTTCGAATGCTCTCCACGGTACATCTGTAGAAATTTGTGAGTGTCTTTGGTGACAAACCAAACTGTAATGAAATATAGCCGCTGTCATGCCTTCTTTGTAGCTGCGTTGATGTGTTGGGCTCAGGATAGATCCTCAGAGATCTTGACACCCAGGAACTTGAAATTGCTCACTCTCTCCACTTCTGATCCCTCTATGAGGACTGGTGTGTGTTCCCTCATTTTACCCTTTCTGAAGTCCACAATCAGTTCTTTGGTGCTACTGATGTTGAGTGCTAGGTTGTTACTGCAACGCCTCTTAACCAGCTGGTATAGCTCTCTCATGTACGCCCTCTCATCACCAACTGAAATTCAGCCAACTAGAGTTGTGTCATCACAAACTGGTCACACAGTCATGGGCATAGAGAGAGTAGAGCAGTGGGCTAAGCACACATCGGTCAGCAAAGTGAAGGTGTTACTTCCCATCCGCTCAGATTGTGGTCTTCCTGTTAGGAAGTCAAGGATCCAGTTGCAGATGGAGGTACAGAAGCCCAGGTTCTAGAGCTTTTCGATCAGAACCTGTAGGAATGATGGTGTTAAATGCTGAGCTGTAGTCAGTAAGCAACATCCTGACATAGATGTTTGTACTGTCTAGATGATCTCAGGCTGCATGAAGAGACAATGTGATTGCATTTGCCATTGACCTATTGTGATGGTAGAAAAATTGCAGAGGGTCCAAGTCCTTGCTGAGACAAGAGTTAATTCTAACCATGACCAACCTCTCAAAGCACTTCAACACCATAGACATGAATGCTAAAAGGTGTTGAGCTCATCTGGGAATGAAGCATCACTGCTATTCATGATGTAGGAAGTAATGGCCTGCAAACCCTGCCAGAGCTGACGTGTATCTGATACCACTTCCAAGCTCACTCAGAGTTATTCCTTTGTTCTTGAGATAGCCCTCCTTAAGTTGTACCTGGTTTCCTTGTACAAGTGTTCCCCACTTTTCGAACGTTTGCTTTACGACACCTCGCTGTTACGAAAGACCTACATTAGTTACCTGTTTTCACTAACAGAAGCAACACACATCAAAGTTGCTGGTGAACGCAGCAGACCAGGCAGCATCTGTAGGAAGAGGAAAGGATAACAATCGAAACCGAATGCAGTAGCGAACGGACCGAAAGTGAAGCTGTCCAGGAACTGAACGTGAAGCTCCACAGCTGCCACAGCAGATGAAGAACCTCGGCCTTCGACATCGTGGCAGGCAGACATAGAAGAGGATGACCTGCCTGCCCTGATGGAAACAGACGACGATGAGATGACACCGCAGTGTCCCACCACCCCAGCCTCCGATGACTCAGCCTAACACACCATCATCAGTGTGCTGGGAGCTGTCTTCCCGATTCCGGTAAGTGATACTACACTGTACATACATTATTTCTACTTTATATAGGCTGTATATTTTTAAGTGTTACTTGGTATGATTTGACAGCTTCATAGCTTAAAGGTTACAGGAGAGAATGTTTCTGCCGAGAACACTTGCATGAGATTTTCGCTACGGTGGACAGTGCGGCAATGATTGCAGAAAAGAATTTCTACTTTATATAGGCTGTGTATTTATCATATCATTCCTGCTTTTACTATATGTTACTGTTATTTTAGGTTTTATGTGTTATTTGGCATGATTTGGTAGGTTATTTTTTGGATCTGTGAACGCTCACAAGTTTTTCCTATATAAATGAATGGTAATTGCTTCTTCACTTTATGACATTCCGGCTTATGAACTGTTTCATAGGAACCTGTATAGTCTTGGGTTACCAGACTTCAATGCCACAGATCTTGCCCTCAGGAGACTAGGAAGCTCCTTGTTCATCCACGGCTTTTGATTTGTATACAATATGTTCTCGTTGGCACACATGTATCCACACAGACCCTAATTTCCACCAGAAATTAGGTCTAATCTTTTGAAAAACAAAGCAGTCTGGTTAAAAAAAAATTGCCCTCAGTTACCTCAAACTACTTCCAAAAATTATAATACAAAATTTTATTTTGTCATATTTTAGTATCTGGCAGCCTCATGGAGTATTAGAGTCACAGAGCTTAGAATCAGGCCAATGAACGCTGAGCTATGGCTACCTATCTGGGTTACCCATGTGTATATAATAGCAGTTATCCAGCCTCAGAATGCTTATCAAAGAAGGTCCAGCATAGGACAGGGGACATCGGGTAAATGGTGTCGATGTTCCTCACAGGAAGGGAGATCTGCTGATGGAAAAGGCATACTAAGGTGATGCGCATATGGACTCAGGAGATGAAGATGTGCAAACTCATTTGTATTTACAGTACTGAGCAAAAGTCCTAGACACCATAGATTTTTTATATGGTTTAAGATGGTCTGGCCTCCACAGAGCCCTGAACGCAACATCACTGAGGCTGTCTGGGATTACCTGGAGAGACAGAAGCAAATGAGACAGTCAAAGTCCACAGAAGAATTGTGACAAGTTCTCCAAAATGCTTGGGACAAACTACCAGCTGACTTTCTTGTAAAACTGCATGACAGTGTACCTAAGAGAATTGTGAAGTTTTGAAGGTAAAGGATGGTCACACCAAATATTGATTTGATTTATTTTTTTTACTGTTTCCTGCTCTTTACAGTATTTTGTTTTGATATATAGAAACTTATCATTTCATTATTTTTGAGAGCATCTTTGTTTTAGAGTTTTTTGACAAGTGTCTTAGTCTTTTCCACAGCCCTGTTCTGCACAAAGAATGTTGACTGTTTCTCTCTCCATTGATGCTGCCTCGCTTGCTGAGTCTTTCCAGCAATTTTCTGCTCTTTTTTTGAATACCCAACATCCACGGTTATATTTTGATCACAGGAATAATTCCTGAGATGAGTTGTTGTCTTATGTGGAAGCAGATGTTTGAGCAGATGAGGCCCTTTCACACTGGAGTACGGAAGAATGAGACATGATCTGATTGAAACAGGATGGTCTTCGAGGGAGCTCAGTACTGGGAGAATGTTGCTGCTCCTGGGAAAACTGATAGCAATGGTGAATAAGGGGGCACCATTTGAGATGGCGATAAGCAGCAATTTCTTCTCTCAAATGATTGAAAATCTTTGTAAGTCTCTTCACAGAAAGATGTGGAGGTTAAATGAGAAACAATTGAACAAGGGCAGATTTTTTGGTCTCTGAGGGGATGTCAGGGTTTATGGAAGCAGGCAGGAAAATGGAGCTGAGACCAAGATCAGATCAGACAACAGCTTAATGAAAGGCAGAACAGGCTTGAAGGATGATTTCTTAATGTTCAAGTTTAACTGTCATTCAACCATACATGAACCCATGAGCACAGACAAGTGAAACAGTGCTACTTTGAAGCCAAGGTGCAAAATACAGTACCAACAGTAATACATACAGCACAAGACACACATAGCACATATAGGGTAGCAAGCACATATAAGATATCAGCATAATACATTCACACAAAAAATATAGTCCAAGAATATTGCTGGAGTCTGCAATCAAACACAATACAGCTTGTCTTCTGCTGATCGAGCACCAGGGGGCAGCACCAACTCCAGCTTGAGCGCTGTAGCACCGGCCGCCTCCAGTGGAGTGCACTGAGTTCAGCACCTCTCTGCTGGGTGGCTCTAAATAGGTGATGCCACAGCTGGAGACCCACTCCTCACTACGACTGAGGCCACGCAGCTCCCCCGCTGACCGCCAATAAATCAGTGAATCAGACTTGCAGCCTTCCACATTAACAATGTCCAACAGGGTCTTACGGCCACAAGAAAAGCGACTAAGATGATCACTCGCTGTTAGACTGCACACCGCCTTCGAGCACCGGCAGCTCCGACGCCTCTCCGACACAGGCCGCAGCATGATCTGAACCAAGTCCAGCTCCTTCACTTTCTCTGTCAAGAAGCAACTCGCTGCAGTTTAGGCTTGCAGTACTTTAAGTTCTTAATGTTCAGCAGGGTCTTAATATCACAAAAAACATTTAAAAAGAACAATAACACCTTTGGTTGACCCTGTAGAAGCCACTGTGACGAACGCATCGCCATCTTACTAGATGTCTTTATGTTCTTTGAATACTGGGATGACCTTACATCCTTAAATAACATTGTGGCACATGGTTTAAACTTCAGTGGGTTTGTCATTTAGTTACAGTAAGCAATTGGCAATTAACAACGGCTGAACCTAAATGCTGATGTGCATCAGTGTTAAGTTAGCAGCAGTTTCGTGATTGCCAAGACTTTTAAATTATTTATTGAAGTATAGTAATCGATATACACTTGTATTGTGACATTTGTGTTATGTAAGGCATGCAGGTAAATAAAATTAAGCTCCTAGTCCACACATATTGTGTACAGTTTTGATGAGCAAGTTATAGGAAATTGGAAAGAGTGCAGAAAAGTTCTACCAATATGATCATAAGGACCATAGACAGAGCGAAAGTATATGGTATTTTTCCCAGAGTGTGGATTTAAAATCAAATGTGAAAAATTGAAAAGGGGCATCAGGGCCAGCTTCTTCACACAAAGGGTGATGCGCATTTAGAAACATAGAAACGTAGAAACATAGAATATAGGTGCAGGAGTAGGCCATTTGGCCCTTCGAGCCTGCACCGCCATTCAGTATGATCATGGCTGATCATCCAACTCAGAACCCTGTACCTGCCTTCCCTCCATACCCCCTGATCCCTTTAGCCACAAGGGCCATATCTAACTCCCTCTTAAATATAGCCAATGAACTGGCCTCAACTGTTTCCTGTGGCAGAGAATTCCACAGGTTCACCACTCTCTGTGTGAAGAAGTTTTTCCTCCTTTCGGTCCTAAAAGGCTTCCCCTTTATCCTCAAACTGTGACCCCTCGTTCTGGACTTCCCCAACATCGGGAACAATCTTCCTGCATCTAACCTGTCCAATCCCTTTAGGATTTTATACATTTCAATAAGATCCCCCCTCAATCTTCTAAATTCCAACGAGTATAAGCCTAGTCAATCCAGTCTTTCATCGTATGAAATTCCTGCCATCCCAGGAATCAATCTGGTGAACCTTCTTTGTACTCCCTGTATGGCAAGAATGTCTTTCCTCAGATTAGGGGACCAAAACTGCACACAATACTCCAGGTGTGGTCTCACCAAGGCCTTGTACAACTGCAGTAGTACCTCCCTGCTCCTGTACTCGAATCCTCTTGCTATAAATGCCAGCATACCATTCGCCTTTTTCATCGCCTGCTGTACCTGCATGCCCACTTTCAATGACTGGTGTATAATGACACCTAGGTCTCGTTGCACCTCCCCTTTTCCTAATCGACCACCATTCAGATAATAATCTGTTTTCCTGTTCTTGCCACCAAAGTGGACAACCTCACATTTATCCACATTAAATTGCATCTGCCATGAATTTGCCCACTCACCCAACCTATCCAAGCCACCCTGCACCCTGCATTTGGAATGAGCTGCCAGAAATAGTTGAGGGGGGCACATCAGCAACATTTAAAAGCCCTACATGGATAGGAGGGATTTAGAGGGCTGAGGGTGAAATATGGGCAGATGGGACTCACTTGTTGAACAACACAGTCAGCATTAACACGCTGGGCCAAAGTGTCTGTTTCCCCGGCTGTGTGACTCTATGACTCTACAGCAGTAACATAAAAATTAATTATTCACAGCATTTTCTGTCTTCTTGCATTTACTTTCTGAATCTGTGTATCGCCGATGAAGCCAGCAGTTATTATTGCCCCTAGTACCCTTGAGAAAGTCCCTGGTGATTCTTGCGCCTGGACTCTCAGCAACTAGAAAACAGAATGAAAATGTCTTGAATTAGGACACAGGGAACACGAGCAGTTTGCACTTCAAATGAATGTTTTCGTACTATCTCTCATGGCTATCAAATGGATTTGACCGTGAGCCATAATGGGATATTTGAAATGTGACCAAAGGTCGGGTATGGAAGTAAGTTTTGGAAAAAAAAATCTTAAAGAAGAAAAGAGATAAAGGGTTAGGGACGCTGAGGAAGAGAATTTGAGAGCCTACTGGGAAACTGAAATCGTGAACATCAACAAAGGAGTGAGTGAAATTGGGAAGGTGCTAGGGCTCAGAAGTGGAGAAGAGCCATGACCTCAGAGGGGTCAGGGTTACCCATAGCTGCACAGAGGGAAACAACCATGGGCTTGTTGCAAAGAATGTTGACAATGTTAAAGCACGAGACTTTCCTGAACTGGAAGCTGGTAGATGAACTGGGCTGGCACAGCGGTTCTGTGTCCAGTGACCTGACTTTGATCCTGACCTGCAGTGCTGTTTGTTGGAGTTTGCATATTCTTCCTGTGACCATGTGGAATCTAGTTTTGTGAAGCAGCAACGTGTTTGATCTTTCATGGATACCATAAGATATAGGAGCAGAATTACGCCTTTTGGCCCATCGTGTCTGCTCCTCAGAGGCTTACCTGTCGGAATTTACAGTGATTGTAACCACGGGACAATGAGTTGCCGGTCACCGCTCTTGTTGCTGTAGGAGTGAACTCTCTCTACCTCCCCAGGAGGGACAGCCTGTCTGAGATACAGAAGTGCTGGTCTATAGACTGTAGTTTCGATGGACTCCGGATCAAGGACTCCTCGGGAGGCTTCTGCTTTTGCTTGCATAGTGGGGGGCGTGTGCAGGGTGAAGTTGGTGCTTTTGCTGAGCCAGAAGGCTTGCTTCCTTTCTGTGCGACTTTACAATTGCACGGAAGTGTGATGGAGAAACAAAAGTGAATGTGGGTGAGGATAAGAAGAGCAGAAGTTTGAACGCTCTGGAGGATTGGAAGATGAAGGGATGACAGGAGAGCCCCGTAACTGCTGAGCCCAATGGCAGGAAATTGTTGGCTAAGAGGTAAAGAAAAAACAAGTGAGAAAACACTCATCTCAAGAACAATTAACCCAGTTACATTCCTCCCCTTCTCTATTCTCACAAGTGAAATTGTGCTGTTGCAAACAGAAAGAAGTTGGAGTGCAAAGTTGCATCTTCAAATGCATCCTAGTTGTGAGGCTGAACGTCACACAAATTGCACTATAAATTCAGTGACGAATCTAACCGTGCTGGCAATAGGCAGTAAACTTCACGTCAACTTTCTGTGCACTGTGTTTAACACCATGTCAGCTTCAGGCACATCTAGCCCCATCCCATCCGGATGCAAGGTATTTTCATCATTCCCAGATGCCCTGATGGTTGGTGAAATCGTAAGTAGCGTTATTATATGATTACTGTATTTGTGTATTTGCCTTTGGATGTTTTAATGCTGCTGCCTTCGTATCGGTGCAGGTATTCGGTGTATAGGTAATGAACACCTGGTATACATGAAGCAGAGGTCCTCCCCCCAATCAAAGAGACGGTTATCGAGTCCCATTTACCTGTGTTTGATTCCTATCCATTGAAACATTGTCAATCTATGTACTCGTTTAAATCTGTTTCAAGCATTTTCGTCTTCTCTGGCAGCTCATTTCATATATGACCATTCTTTTGTGAAAAAGTTTGCCCTCAGGACACTTCTAAATCTTTTCCCTCTCAACTTCAATCTAAATCCTTTAGTTTTAGGCTTTCCTACCCTGGGAAAAAAAGACTCAGCACATTCACCTTAACGATGCCCTCATAATTTTATCCAGATCTGACAGTCACTCCTCTGCCTCTTACCCTCAAAGGAAAAGCTCCCAACCTACCCATTGTCTCCTTATAACGCCAACACTCCAATCCTGCGAATCTTTTCTACACACTTACCAGCTTCATGTAACCTTTCTATAGATGGATGATCAGAATTGCACACCATATTGCAAGTGCAGTCTCACGAACAACCTGTTGTGTCAGTCTTTGTGGAAGACATGAGCAGGACACCAGAAATTCGAGAGCGATAAGGGGCAGATATGAGGAGAGTCACTATGACTAAGAAGAAGGTGCTTGGGAAGTTGACAGATTCTTTAACGAAATAACAGGCAGGATAGACAAAAGAGAGTCATTGTATGTTGGGTACTTGGAAGTTTAGAAGGCATTTTACAAGGTGCCACACGTGAGGCTGCTCAACAAGATATATTACAGGAGAGATACTCGCATAGATGAAAGATTGGCTGACTGGCAGGTGGCCAAGAGTGGGAACAAAGATGGACTTTTCTTGTTGGCTGCCCGTGACTAGTGGTGTTTTGCACAAGTCGGAGTTGGGACCACTTCTTTTCTCGTTATCTGTCAATGATTTGGAAGATGGAATTGGTGGCTTTGTGGCCAAGCTTTTGGAAGATACTAAGATAAGTGGAGGGGCAGTAGCGTTGAGGAAGTGGGGAGTCTGCAGAAGGACTTAAAATGATTAGGAAAATGGGCAAAGAAATAGCAGATGGAATACAGTGTAGGGAAGTGTATGGTCACGCACTTTGGTAGAAGGAATAAAGGTGTAGACTACTTTCTAAACAAGGAGCAAATTCAGAAAGCAGAAGTGCAAAGGACATAGGAGTCCTCGTGCATGATTCCCTAAAGGTTGAGTTGGTGTAAGGAAGGCAAGTGCTATGTTCACATTCATTTTGAGAGTATTAGAATATAAAAGCAAGGATGTAATGCTGTGGCTTTATAAGGTATTGGTCAGACTGCGCCTGGAGTATTGTGAACAGTTTAGTGCCCCTCATCTGAGAAAGGATGTGGTGGCTTTGGGGAGGATCTAGAGAACGTTCACGAGAATTATCTTGTGAATGAAAGGGTTAACATATGAGGCATGTTTGATGACTCTGGGCCTGTACTCGCTGGAGCTTGGAAGAATGAAGGGGGATGAGGATCTCATTGAAACCTATCAAATATTGAAAGGCCTAGATAGAGTGGCCGTGAAGAGGGTGTTTCCTATCGGGGACCTCAGAGGGCACAGCCTCAGGATATGAGGATATCCCTGAAGAACAGTGATGAGGAGGATTTTCTTTAGCCAGAAGGTGGTGAATCAGTAGAAATCATTGCCACAGATGACTGTGGCGGTCAAGTCATTGGGTATATTTAAATGGGAGGTTGTTAAGTTCTTTATTAGTGAGGGCATCACAAGTCATGGGTAGAAGACAGGAGAATGAGGTTGAGAGGGAAAATGGATCAGCCATGATGAAACGGCGGAGCAGACTCAATGGACCAAATGATCTAATTCTGCTCCTATGCCTTATGGTTCTGTATAATGTGATGTCCAACACCTGTACTCAGTGCCCTGAGTGATGATGACATGTGTGCTAAAGGCCCTCTGCACCACTATATCTACCTCTGCCTCACTAACTTCAGTGAACTCACCTCTGCAAAGCTCTCTCGGGCCCTGCTATTTACTGTATGTGTCCGTTCAACTGGGCACAATGCAATACTGTGATCTTGCCTGAATTACATTCCAGAGGAGGAGCAAAGAGGCATCCAGAGAAAGGGACAGCTAAACGTGAGGAGAGTGGAGGAGGCTGAGAGAAAGTAGACATCAAAAAGGAAGAGGCAGGGAAACAGAGGCTGCTGGAAGGGGGAGGCGGAGGGAGCCAGGTAGAAAGAGAAGTTTGAGGTGGGTATTTTTTGGAGGGGAGGAAGAGAGAAACAGTAAGGAAGGGGGAAATGGTGGAGCAGTGGGAAGGGAATCTGAGTTATTTGTGTGATGAGGAATGGGTGGGGCAACATGACTGAATGAATTGCACATATTGCATGATAACTAGAAGCCAAGGTCGCCACACAGTTAGAGAAGTGACATTAAGATTGCGCTGGTGAATCATGGTCATGTGTGGTGGGCAGCTTGCAAAACTTCTGAATATACTTCTGAACTTCTCTCACTGCAATCTGCAGCTTGTAATTGCCCTTTAAGTAATATAATTTTGAACTATCTTAATGAACTAGGGACTTCACAATCATCTGAAGGACTCTTTGAACTTAATTCTCAAGCATGCAGGGACGCCACCTGTAAGTGCAAAAATGCACATTGTCACGGCCAAGAGAAAGGGAGAACTCCAACACAGGCTAAAGTGCTAGGGTATGAAACTTTCTTTACCCAGCAACTTGTCAACAAATAAACAGTCCCTGGAAAAAAAGACTGAACATCTAAGGGCAAGATTGTTGTATCAGAGGGAAATAGGCCATTTGGCCCATCAGGACTCCTCTGTCATTTCATCATGGCTGATCCAAATTTCCTCTCGGCCCCAGTCTCCTGCCTTCTCCCTGTATCCTATCATGCCCTGACCAATCAAGAATTTATCAACCTCTGCCTTAAAGCATATGTATATTCATCAGCAGGATGGCTGAGGGTGGGTTGGGAGTGGTCAGATAGACGGAATATTTATGATAACATGGAGATCAATATTGTTCAGTTAGCAATTGCTACTGGTGCTGCCCAGTTCAAAGTTAAAAGATCGAAGTAGTTTATTATCAAAGTACATATATGTCATCATGTACAGTACAGCCCTGAGATTTGTTTTCTTGTGGGCAGACAGAATAAATCCAAGAAACACAATAGTATCAATGAAAGACTGCACCCAACAGGACAGACAAATAACCAGTGTGTAAGGGGCAACTAGCTGTGCAAATACAAAGGGAAAAAAATAATAATAGTAAATAAATAAGCAATAAATATCAAAAGCATGAGATGAAGAGTCCTTGAAAATGAGTCCATAGCTTGTGAAAACATCTCAGTGATGGGGCAAGTGAGGTTATCCTCACTCCTTCAAGAGCTGATGGTTGAGGGGAAATAACAGGTTTTGAACTTGGTGGTGTGAGTCCTGAGGCTCCTGTACCTTCTTCCTGATTGCAGCAGTGAGAAGAGAGCATGGTCTGGGTGGTGGTGGTCCTTGATGACGGGTTCTGCCTTCCTGTGACAGTGCTACTTGTAGATGTTTTTAATGGTGGAGAAAGCTTTATCCTTGATAGACAAGGCTGTATCCACTACTTTATGTAGGTTATTCCTTCCGAGGACATTTGCGTTTCCATACGAGGCTGTGAAGTAACCAGTCAAAATGCTTCCCACTACACATCTATACAAGTTTGTCAAAGTTGTAGAATCATGGACTGGCTCACTGTCCTCCAGTTTCCTCCTCCTGAGGTAAAAAATCATCTCCTTGGTCTTACCGACATTGAGTTGTGGCAACATTCAGCCAGATTTTCAGTCTCCCATCCTATAAGCTTATTTTTCACCACTTTTGACTTGTCCAACGACAGTGGTGTTGTCAGCAAACTTAAAAACGGCATTGGAGTGGGATTAACCTCACAGTCATAGGTGTAAAGTGAGTAGACCAGGGGGGTAAGCGCACAGCCTTGTGGTGCACCTGTGCTGAAGGAGATTGTGGAGGAGATATTGTTGCTAATCCGAACTGAATGGGGTCTGCAAGTGTGGAAATCAAGGATCCAATTGCAAAAGGATAAGTTTTGATGGGATGATAGTATTGAATGACTCTGGGTAGTGAACACCAAATGCAATTCAATAGGAAGAAGTGAACTGCGCTTCACCTAGAAGGACTCTGTAGGCAATTGGTACTGGGAAGAGATGAAATAGAAGGGCAGGATTTGCATGTGTTTAGTGATAAGGTGTGTAGTTGTTGGAACTGAAGAACTATGTGTTTGATTGTAAAATTTGATTGAATATACTGGGACAGATAGTGAGGATAAGCGAAAATGCAATCCTTATTCTGACTGGAAGGAGAGGAGGAAGGAGACCTGTTCAACTCGTCTGCCATTTCCTTGTTCCCCATAATAAATTCACCCGTTTCTGTCTTCAAGGGCCCAATTTTGGTCTTAACTATTTTTTTCCTCTTCACATACCTAAAGAAGCTTTTACTATCCTCCTTTATATTCTTGGCTAGTTTACCTTTGTACCTCATTTTTTCTCCGCGTATTGCCTTTTTAGTTACCTTCTGCTGCTCTTTAAAAGTTTCCCAGTCCTCCGGCTTCCCACTCGTCTTTGCTATGTTATACTTCTTCTCTTTTATTTCTATACTGTCCATTACTTCCCTAGTCAGCCATGGCCTCCTCTTACTCCCCTTAGGATCTTTCTTCCTCTTTGGAACGAGCTGATCCTGCACCTTCCGCATTATTCCCAGAAACACTTGCCATTGCTGTTCCACTGTCATCCCTGCTAGGGTATCGTTCCATTGAACTTTGGCCAGCTCCTCCCTCATAGCACCATAGTTCCCTTTGTTCAACTGTAATACTGACACTTCCGAGTTTCCCTTCTCCCTCTCAAATTGTAGATTAAAACTTATCATATTATGGTCACTACCTCCTAATGGCTCCTTTATCTCGAGGTCCCTGATCAAATCCGGTTCATTGCACAAGACTAAATCTAGAATTGCGTTCTCTCTGGTAGGCTCCAGTACAAGCTGTTCTAAGAATCCATCTCAGAGGGTCTCCACAAACTCCCTTTCTTGGGGTCCAGTACCAGCCTGATTCCTCCAGTCTACCTGCATGTTGAAATCCCCCATAACAACTGTAGCATTACCTTTACGACATGCCAATTTTAACTCTTGATTCAACTTACACCCTACATCCAGACTACTGTTTGGGGGCCTGTAGATAACTCTCATTAGGGTCTTTCTACCCTTAGAATTTCTCACTTCTATCCTTACTGACTCTACGTCTCCTGATTCTATGTCCCCCCTTGCAAGGGACTGAATATCATTCCTCACCAACAGAGCCACCCCACCCCCTCTGCCCATCAGTCTGTCCTTTCGATAGGACGTATACCCTTGAATATTCATTTCCCAGGTCCTGTCCACTTGAAGCCATGTTCTGGGACTTGATACGGAGTTTTGGTCTGAAATGTCAACAATTCTTTTCCCCCCGCAGATGCTGCTTAACCTACTGAGTTCCTCCACCACATTTCTTGCTGCACTGGAATATCATTTGTTCATTATGTTCTGTGTCATGATGTAGCCATCATGGTCTTTCCATGACCATGATTGTCCTTGGCAATTTTTTTCTACAGCAGTGGCTTGCCATAGCTTTCTTCTGGGCAGTGTCTTCACAAGACAGGTGACTCCAGCCATTATTGATACTCTTCAGAGATTGTCTGTCCGGCGTCAGTGGTCACATGACCAGGACTTGAGTTATGCACCGGCTACTGATACGACCATCCACCACCTGTTCCCGTGGCTTCACGTGCTCCTGATTTGGTAGATGCATCTTTACCAAAGGATATATAAGACACTCCTTCTCTCCGCTAGCTTGCAGGTCACACCTTGTGTAGGGGATAGGCAAGTGATACACCTTGCACAAGGGTGACCTGCAGGTGAGTGAAGGGAAGGAGTGCCCTCGACCTCCTTTGGTAGAGGTGTATCTCCACCCTGCCACTCCAACTGGAATACCATTTCTGCTAATAAGCTTTGAACCTACTCCTCCACCTGCAGGCACCTGCTTTGGAAAATGTGAGCTCTGACCTACTCCAGCCCTTGAGGGGATGAGTTGCCTTCCGTGACCCCACTGTTAATACTGAGTCTCGGTCCTTGATAATAACTGAGGTCACGTGTGTGCTACTCTGGACAGAAGTTCCACATCTAAATGTTTTGATTTGTTTTTAACTTTATAGGTTTTTGGTAGTCTGGTTTGGATCCTTGTGGCTTCTACTGATTTTCTACCTGAAGCTCAGGAATTCCAAGGCTGGTTAATGTTTGTCTCAGTCACCTGCCACGTTGTGACCACATTGTTGCTGATAATTTACATGTGTGGAGCTCAGAACCATTCATCAGTGTGGATTACGTTGGTATGTTTTATGCATTCTGTATCACACAGAAAAAACCTTGCTCAAATTTTATTTCCATAATTGGGATAGATAAATAAAAAACAATGTTAAACTTGCTGGATGTAGTTTTATACGACTGCAAAGGAACTGCGTTACTGCAAAATGGTTGATTTTAACTCCCAAGCTGTTTCCCTAAGAGAACAGAAACCTAGTCGAATAGCCCTGGTAACTTGGGAGTGTTACCAGTGGCTGGAACTGATCGGAGCGAAGGCTTGGGTTTCCTCTGTTGAGATCGCAAGATGTTATTTTTTATACCATTTAGCTGTGGACCATCTTGGCTAATGAGGGGAAGAACAGAGAAAAAAAATGTCTTGGTTGACAGCAGGGGATAAGTTTCAAAGTGGGATAACGGAGTGAATAAGGACAGTAAAAGAATTAGTGAACAGCAGAAAGTACCAAAGACCCACAATTGCTGATTAACTTAATGGTTACTTCCAGCATTTTCTCTTTCATTTCAGGTTCCCAGAAACTGTTATTTACCTTTCTCCTCAATCCAGGGTTAAATACTGATCCCATATTATGGAACTTTTTCAATGGGCAGAACAAATACTAACCGAGGCTTTGAGGAAGTTAAATTTAAATGATTAGACTGATTTATTTCTCATTCTGTGCCATTTTTTATCTTCCAGGATGCTTTCTACCACTGTGCAGCAACTGCGCTTTACCTCAGTATTGCTGTTATGGAGGCTAGAGACACAAAGCAGTTTTTCATATCTTTTCCCGGTGCTCCCCTTCAAGTTCAAACAACAAACAGACTCAACATTTCTGCCTCAGTGAGTAACCTTATACTTATTGAAATAATCTTACATGTGGAGCACCATGTGGACAATCAGTATAATTTTTAACAAATAGACATAAATATCTGGAAGTTGGAGTTCACATGTGAATCAAATGATCACTGGATGAGGCAGCTCTGTCCAGCCAGGAGATCTGCAAAATCAGGAAATTTAGTTAGAATCCAAAGCAAAAAATATCTCAGGAGATTTTCAACCGCGTGTATTACCTAAATATTAGTAGCCTTCTGCACCATTGCCGTATGGACTGCGGGTAGAGAGTCCGTGCCTTGCTGTTGACTCTCTACGTTAGCAATGCTACAGTTGTCTAACTCTGCCAGCAAAGCGATTGAAGGGGGCTGGGGGTGGGTCAGGACCATGTGCGCATTTGGAATATTGTGTTCAGTTTTGATCGTCCTGCTGTGAGAAAGGTGTCATTAAGTCGGAAGGAGTGGAGAAGAGATTTACAAGAATGTTGCCAGGACTCAAGGGACTGAGTTACAAGAGGCTGAGCAGGCTGGAACTTAATTCATTGAGTGTAAGAAAATAAGGGGTGATCTTATAGAGGTGTATAAAATTATGAAGGGCACAGATAGGGTGAATGCACGGTCTTTTCCTCAGGGTTGGGGAATTACGAACCAAAAGGCACAGGGTGAGGGTGAGAATAAGAATCTGAAGGGCAACTTCTTCACCCAGCAGGTGATCCCAATATGGAATGAGCTGCATGAAAAAAATATTGACATGGGATACACTAAGAATATTTAAAAGATACTTGTAGATGGAAGGAAATGTTTGGATGGATATGAAAAGCAGCATCCATCATCCGGGATCCCCCACCAATCAGGTCATGCTCACTTCTCACTGCTACCATCATGAAGTAAGTACTGGAGCCTCAGGACCCACCACAAGGTTCAGGAACAGTTAGTGCCCCTCAATCACCGGACTCTTGAACCAAAGAGGATAACTTCACTAAACTTCACTTGCCCCATCATTGAAATATTCCTACGACCTATGGACTCACTTTCAAGGACTCCTCATCTCATGATCTCGATACTTGATGCTTATTTATTTTTATTATTATTATTTATTGTTTCTTTTGTATTTGTACAGTTGTCTTTTGCATATGGGGATTTTTGTCTGCCCCTTGGTGACATATGTGTATGTGCTTTGATAATAAATTAACTTCGAACTTTGAAATGTGGACCAATGGGATTAGTTGAGACTTGGGTGGAAACATGTTCAGTACAAACAATGTGATCAAAGGCATGTTTCCATACTGGATGATTCTATGACTGGTTGTGCATGGAAACCCTCACTGACTTTCAGGACAAGTCTATTCAACTCCCATTCTGCAAATGGCCTTCTGAAAAGATGAGCTCTGAGCTGGTCTGCAACATAAAAGTAATCTTCCAACTGAGAGTTGGAATCAATGAAGGGAGCTGCAGATAATTATCTAACTTGCAGTGGCTATTGATAATTGGGACTTGTGGCCACCCATCATATCTCAACGTGAAAGTGGAACCTCTTTAATTTACATCTTGTTCCTAAATCCTGCACTCTGTGCTGATGGGTTTCTACAAGTGGATAACAGAAGATTCCCCCAACAGCTCTATTGCTGCTGGCAGTGGAGGAAATGTGGGCTGCATAATAAATGACTGACAGCTGAATCACAAGAGCCACGTTAAAATGGAACAAGCTTGGAATTAGCCAGTCTAGTTTCCCATTGAAGTGGAATTTCTATCAGAAATGGACACCATCAGGTTAAATTTGCAGCACATGGTTTATTTCTTTTCTATTTGTCCAATTTCTTTTAAATAAATACTGGGTGAAGATGACCAAATATTAACAAGCAATTCACAATTATTTGAAAACTTAAAGTGAAATGATTATATGGTTGTGGTTCCCACCAGACCTGATTGAATCCCTGTCATTTCTCCACCATGTTGAGAGTATCTGCAAAATGACTATTTCATTTCAGTAGCTTTGCCTGACTTGTTCTTTGCCTCAGTTTGTCTGATGCCATTATCAGCAGCGGAGTATTCCAGTGTAATCCTCACAAGACCTCTTCCACGCACTGTAAATTCAATTATATCTAAATCTTGGCTGTGATTATCCTGTCTCCCACCATCTCATTTGCCATTAACCCTGTGCTTGCTGACATATACTCTAGTTCTTAGTCCAACAGCACTTAAATTAACGATGTAGATTTTCAGAATACTCTGTGAAATATAGCATCCAACCTGATGGTATGAATATTGGTTCTTTTTCCTGTAAAAAAAAATTCCCTCCCTCCCCTCCTCTTCAATTCCCCTCTCTAGCCTCTTACCTCCTCTCACCTGCCTCTATCCTTCCCCTGGGTCCCCTCCTCCTTCTCTTTCGCCTTTGGTCCACTCTCCTCTCCTACCAGACTCCTTCCTCTCCAGCCCTTTACCCTTCCTACCCTCCTGGCTTCACCTATCACCTTCTATCTATCCTCCTTTTCCTCCCCACACCTTTTTATTCTGGTGTCTTCCCCATTTTCCAGTCCTGAAGAAGCGTCTCTGCCTGAAATGTTGACTGTTCAATCATTCCCAGAGAATATGCTGACCTGCTGAGTTCCTCCAGCATTTTGTGTATTCTCAATCGCAGATTTGATTTTAAGGAATGTTGCAAATTGCTCTGATGATTAAAATCAATGTTTTATTCACAAACACAAATATAGCAGTTTACAAAATTATGACAGACATAGATGGAGTAAATATTCAAAATCTTCTTCCCAGCTGGAAATGTGAAATACTGGAGGACTTAGCCTTCAGATGAGAGGGGGAAGGTTTAAAAGAAATGTACATGTAAGGTTTTTATACATTTTGGTAGGTGCCAGGGGTGCTAATGAAAGCAGACACAATAGTGGTGTTTAAGAAGCATTTGGGCAGGCACCTGAATATACAGAGAATGGAGGAATATGTATCATATGCAGACATTATGGGCTAAAAGGCCTTTTCCTGTGTTGTACTGTATGAGGCTCTGTTGATCAGGGTTGATCATGGATGTTGCATCTTTGCTGTCTACATGTGCAAGCCTGGCAGTACGATATGGGGAGCAAGCTGATGCCCATGTAGCAAGCTCCCCCTCTCCATGCACCTGACGAACCCAAAGGAATGGCGGAGATTGATACAGTTTGACACCAGCAGTGTTTCAGCAGTTGCCAGTCAGCATTGAACTCAATATAGGACTGGCTTGGGCACTCAAGCTCCATATTTTTCCCTCAGATTTTACTCCTGAAGCCTTCACCATGAGTGGGTGCAGCCACAAGGCAGTGGAGGTTTGAGATAAGAATTTTCCTTCTTCTTGATGAGATGCCAATCATAGATGATGAGCCTCAACTGCCCAGGGCAGCAAGTTTTAATGCTCCAGTAACCAGCCTTTTCCCCTTCTCCTGTCAGTCGCAACAGTTTTGCTGGGGTCAGTAACAAAGCCACACGTGAAGGTCAAGAGCTGGACTTGGCCATCAGAGGCTATTTGAGGTGCACCTCATTGAGAGCATTTAATAGGCAGTGGGAGCTTATCCCAATTACCACCTCCCAGCTATAACAACCTAAAGGAACTGTTATGTTCTGTGCTTCATCAAAATGATTGGATTTATTATGCCTTCTTTGCTCAGGCGATTCCCATCAATCTCCCACCTACCACTTCTGAAACTTGTTTCAATACTACAACCCTTCAATCTCTAAAACTTAGAGACACAACATAGTGACTGGCCCAATGAGCCCATGCTGACCAGTTGCACCCATGTGATCAGTAAACCTACTAACTTTGGAATGTGGGAGGAAACCAGAGCATCCGGAGGAAACTTACATGATCATAGGGAGAATGTACCTTCAGATGGTGCTGGAAGTTGAACCGGGCTCACTGGTGCTGTAATAGTGTGGGGCTAGCCACTATGCTACCGTGCCTCCCTCCCCCAGTCTCTGCATTCTTCTGTTGTGACTCTTGAGGTCCTTCTCATTTAGTTGCTCTATCGCTAATAGATTTGTTTTAACTGCTTAGACAGTTAAACAGTGATCTCCCCCTTGACCACCTCCTGCTTTTTAGCTCACTCTGCTTTTTCAGGACGCTATGATTAACCCATGAAGACATTTTTTGTTTGTATATTTCTTGATGCAAGTCTGTTCTAAATTTCATCTGGTAAGGCTCCTATAAAATACCTTGCACTGTATTACCACATTTAACGTTGTTGTTTCTCTCTGCGTTCTTATGGCACATCGGGCGGAAACCTGGCCGTCTCTTTAGCATTTGTCCGTTTTTTTACGAGGCCGAGTTGCTAGCTCGACGCTCAACCCAGCAACGAATGGAAGCGTGCAAGGTGCTGGCCGGGTACAAACCTGGCACCACTCACCTCGAGGTCCGGTGCGCATGCCACCGCACAACAGGCCAGCACATTTAAACCGCCTTTTAATGATGATGTTTCTTCAATACTCTGTTTACTTTGAATAGTTTAGTACCTGCAGTAAATAACAGGGGAACATGGGAACCCAGTGGATCAGTTCCACCTAATTAGTTAGAGCACAGTAGAACTTTTGGAGGGACAGATCCGATAGAGGGGTGCTACAGAGCAGATAAAGGAACGTTGCATGAATGTTTTCAATGATTGCCTACTGATACTAGCATGTAGAAATGATAAATCATTGGGAAATGATATCTTTTAAGGGACTGAAATACTTTTTGGACTTTTCATATCAGGATCATGTACTTTGTTGTTTATATTCCTGCTCCCTCTTCTGAAAGTATCTGTTCCAGGCTACAAATCAACAGGTAACTGCTGTTTCATATGCCCGTTGATCATATATAGAATAGAACTTTATTGTCATTGGTCAAGGCAACAAGATTATAATGCTGCTCCAGTCCATGCAAAGCAGATATTTACAATGCATGTGGTATGGCTTAATTTAGAAAAAAATGCTTATTTACATGCAGCAAATTACTGTGATATTTCGGAACACTTAAAGGCTATTGGCAGGCTGGGATGTTGCATTATTCAGCTGAACAACAGCCCTCAGGAAGAAGCTGTTTTCAGTTTTACTGTCTTGTCTAAACTCAAAGATTTCAAAGGTACATTTAATGTCAGAGAAATGTATACAATATACATCCTGAAATTCTTTTTCTTTGCAACCATCCATGAGAACAGAGGAGTGCTCCAAAGAATGAATGACAGTTAAATGTTAGAACCCCTGTTAATCATGGATTAATCATGGGACAATTTACAATGATCAATTAACCTACTAACTAGTACGTCTTTGGACTATGGGAGAAACCTGGGACACCTGGGGAAAACCCATGCATTCCATGGGGAGAACGATCTCTTTACAGAATGGCACTGGGATAGAACCCCAAACACTGGAACAGTCCGAGCTGTAATAACATCGTGCTAATGGCTCTGCTGCCACGGCGCAGGAATGTTTAAGAGATACTTGGATGGGCAGTGAAAGGAGGGAGCTCGACCATGTGCAGGCAGATGGGATTGGGTTAACTTGGCATCTTGGTTTGCACAGTCATTATGGGATGGAGAACCTGATTCTGTGCCTTGCTGTAGAGAATTCTTTACTCCATAACTGATGGAGAAATTCTGTTCCTGCCTTCCTTGTCCGGTTTTGTATTAACAGATCTGGTTAGGATGGTGTTAGTGGTATTCATGCTGATTGCATCACAGATGAGCCCACTCTGCCCTATGACCTCTGTGCCTGCATTGAAAGGTTACCGGATAGCAATGAGTGAAAGTTGGAGTTTTGGTTTGGATATTCTCTCCTTCCTTCAGCTGAAATGGTGCTTTCGGTAAAGGACTGAAGCTTGCACTATGGGGCGTGGCTCCCACCTGGCCACAACTGCCAATCTCTTCTGGGTTCTGCTGCGTTAGCAGATATTTCATGAAATTTTCTGAGACCATAATTTGGTCTGCATACATTTTTGGAGTGACACTGGATAAATTGTTTCATTAACATATTATATTCTGACGAAACGCCTGTGTGTCTGAACTGAAATATGCCTTTTGATTATATGTTTTATACCCTGTGTTTTAACATCTTTTTTTCTGTTGTCGTTTTCATGATCTATTGTGCACTGGGGAAGATTAGATTAGATAAGATTAGATTCAACTTTATTGTCATTGTGCCGAGTCCAGATACAAAGCCAATGGAATGCAATTAGCATCTGACCAGAAATGCAAAGAATAGTGTTACTTACAAAATAACTGCGAATAAAAAGTAAGTGCTACAGCACACAAATATAAAAGTACTGAGACAGTACAATATGGGTGCAATACTGGTTAACGCTGTGATGTGAGGTTCAGCAGGGTCACAGCCTCAGGGAAGAAGCTCTTCCTGTGCCTGCTGGTGTGGGAGCAGAGGCTCCTGTAGCACCTACCGGATGGGAGGAGAGTAAAAAGTCCATGGTTAGGGTGAGATGCATCCTTGATGATGCTTTTCGCCCTGCCCAGGCAACGTTTATGGTAGATGTTCTCAATGGTGGGCAATTGGGTGAAAAATAATCCGCTGGGCAGTTTTCACCACCCGCTGGAGTGCTTTGCAGTCCGATATGGGACAATTGTCATACCACACTGAGATGTAGTTGGTGAGTATGCTCTCAATGGTACAGCAGTAAAAGTCCGTCAGTATCCTGGGACAGAGGTGAGCTTTCTTGATGCTCTGCAGGAGATAAGGGCACTGTTGCACCTTTTTGACCAGGATGGAGGAGTTCAGGGTCCAGGTGAGATCCTCGGAAATGTGGACGCCAAGGAATTTGAAGCTTGATACACGCTTCACTACAGCTCCGTTGATGTGGATAGGGATGTGAATGTGGCTCCTAGCATGCCTGAAGTCCACAATGATCTCCTTGGTCTTCTGGGTGTTAAAGGCCAGGTTGTTATCAGCACAGCACGCGGCCAGATGCTGGACTTCGCCCCTGTAGGCCGTCTCGTCATCCCCTCTGATCAGGCCAACCACCGTGGTGTCATCTGCGAACTTGATTATGGAGTTAGAACACTGTTCAGGAATGCAGTCATAGGTGAAAAGGGAGTACAGAAGAGGGCTCAGCACACAGCCTTGAGGCACACTGGTGTTCAGGGTGAGAGTGGAGGAGGAGAGGTTGTCTAACTTAACTGATTGGGGTCTGTTAGTCAGAAAGTCCAAAGTCCAATTGCAGAGGGCTGAGCTGATACCAAGCTGACGAAGTTTGGCAATCAGCTTGGAGGGGATCACGGTATTGAATGCCAAACTAAAGTCAATGAACAGTATTCTGACGTAAGAGTTGGGGCTGTCCAGGTGGGTCAGGGCAGATTGAAGTGCTGTGGAGATGGCGTCCTCTGTTGACCTGTTGGTGCGATGGGCAAATTGATGGGGGTCCAGGGTAGTGGGCAGACAGGATTTCAGATGTGATAGAACCAGTCTCTCAAAACACTTTGCAATCATGGGGGTGAGTGCAACTGGGCGGAAGTCATTCAGGCCCGTGGCAGTGGAATGCTTCAGCACTGGCACGATGGTGGTGATCTTGAAGCTTGTGGGGACAACTGCCTGGGCCAGGGACAGATTGAAAATGTCCGTGAAGACCCCGGCTGACTGCCCTGCACAGACTCTGAGCACACGGCCAGGTATTCCATCCGGACCAGCTGCCTTCCGTACATTCACCCTGGTCAGGGTGGCGCAGACATCGGAGGTGGAAAGTGAGAGAGGCAGTTCACCAGGTGGGAGATCCGCTTTGAGGTTGACCTCCTTGTTCTCTCGGTCAAAGCGAGCGTAGATGTAATTGAGCTCATCAGGGAGGGAAGCAGAGCTGGAAGGGGGCACAGTACTAGGTGGTTTGAAGTCTGTAATGACCTGTACGCCATGCCACATGCGCCAGGGGTCCGAGGAGTTGAAATGTTCCTCGATCCTCTGTTTGTATATGTGTTTAGCCTGAGAGATTCCCCTCCTCAGGTTGACCCTGGCTGAGCTGTAATCCTGCCGGTCTCCAGACCTGAAGGCTGAATCTCTGGCTTTGAGCAGGAGCCGAACTTCTCTGTTCATCCATGGTTTCTGCTTGGGGAAGACTTTTACTTGTTTTTGTGATGTCACTCTATCTACACACTTGTTGATGTGTTCAAGGACAGAGTTGGTATACAAGTCAATGTTAATCTGAGAGTCTGTGGTGGCATGGGCAGCAAACGTGCTCCAGTCTGTGTGCTGGAATTGGTGCTGAAGAGCCGAGTCAGCACCCTCCAGCCAGATCTTAATGGTCTTCATTGTGGGTTTCACACGTTCAATGACCGGGTTGTACTTGGGAAGCAGAAACAATGAAAGATGGTCAGACTGACCCAGGTGGGGGAGGGTAGTGGCTTTGTAAGCATCAGCCACATTTGTGTAGACATGATCTAAGGTTTTACTTCCCCTTGTGGTGCATGATACATTTTGGTAAAATCTTGGAAGCATGGTACGTAGGTTGCAATGATTGAAGTCCCCAGCGACAATAAAGGCTCCGTCTGGATGCAATGTCTGCAGCTTGCTAACAGCGGCACTGAGGTTTTGCATGGGTGTGGGGGGTGGGATTTGATGATTTTTTCCATGGCTTTCATGGCTATTTGTGGGGAAGAGGAATCTCAGGGTTGTATACTGCAGACATACTTTGATAATAAATGTACTTTGGATCTTGTTGTTTCGGTGTTTGCATTCATAGCCACCTTATTTTACGCAGTGCACACGATCGGCTCGATGGTGAGATGGAAACGATCGTCCTGAACAAGACAGCAACAACTGTCAATGACTTATTGAAATAAAATTGTCCCCTTCCCAAAGCTGATGAGTACTTCCCTTCACATTGATTTGCATCCTTTGTTAATCAGCCATAATTACATTGAAAAATACCCAATTAGTTAATCAGTGGAACAAAATGTAAATAATGCACAATTAATGTGTAAATGGTATGAATGCTATAGGTTCCATGTCCTATGGACAGCTCATAGCACATTTAAGTACTATCTTAATAAAGCCTGGAAGGAAAACAAGAGATTGCACGAGTCATTTTAAAGTTGTTGCAATCATTTCTAACATTTTTGCATGGATAACCTATTTGAGAATATGAAAAATTAACAGTTTAGCTTCAGCGACTAGAAGGGGGAACTGATAAACTTGATCAATTTTCCAACCAGTGTTCATGCTTAGAAAAAGAACCTGAATTTCAGTCAGTGAAGACCACCTGCCACAGAGCAACCTGGACAACCATTTAAATCTATCACATTTTAGAGATACCCGAGTGCCAGGGTCAGAGACATCTCGTATCGGGTCCACAATATTCTAAAGGTGGACAGTGAGCAGCCAGAAGTCTTGGTACATTTTGGGACCAATGACATAAGTAGGAAAAGTGAAGAGGTCCTGAAGAAAGAATTTAGGGAGCTAGGTAGAAAGCTGAAAAGCAGGACCCCCAGGGTAGCAATCTCTGGATTGCTGCCTGTGCCACCTGCCAATGAGGATAAGAATCAGATAATTTGGCAGATGAATGTATGGCTGAGAAGATGGTGCAGCGGGTAGGGTTTCAGATTTCTGGATCATTGGGAAGAGTCAAGGTAACGTATGACTTGTACAAAAGGGATGGGTTACACCTGAACCTGAGGGGGACTAATATCCTTGCAGGCAGGTTTGCTAAAGCTTTTGGGGAGGGTTTAAGCTAGTTTGGCAGGGGAGTGAGAACCAGAGTGAGAGGGCTGAGGATAGGGCTGTTGGTTTACAAGAAGAGATAGTGTGTAGTGAGATTGTCAGGAAGGATAGGCATATGATAGGGCAAAATTGCAATCAATGGGATGAGTTGTAGTGTAAAAAGGAGACAATAAATGAAAAGGGTGATGGATACAGGACTAAAGGTATTATATTGGAATGCACACAGTATAGGTCAATGATTTTTTTTTCAGTGCAGTTCGAGACCGGCAGGTATGACATTGTTGGCACCACTGTGTTGTGGGAGGTTTCAATATGCATGTAGATTGGGAAAATCAGGTTGGAACTGATTTTGGATCTCAAGAAGGAGAATTTGTAGAATGCCTACAAGATGGCTTTTAGAGCAGTCTGTGATTGAGCCCACTGGGGATCAACTTTTCTGGATTGGGTGTTGTGTAATGAACTGGATTTGACTTGGGAGCTTAAGGTAAAGGAACCCTTAAGTGTAGAGAATAGTAGGATAGCATTCACCCTGCAATCTGACAGGGAGAAGCTAAAGTCAGATATTTCAGTATTACAGTGGAGTAAAGGGAATTACAGAGGCATGAGAGAGAAGCCAACCAAAGTTGTTTGGAAGGGGACTATAGCAGGGATGACAGCAGAGCAGCAATGGCTGGAGTTTCTGAGAGCATTTTGGAAGGTGCAGGATAGATACAACCAAAAAGACGAAGAAGTATTATAAATATGAGAAAGTCTGCAGATGCTGAAACTCCAAAGTGACCCACACAAAACGCCAGAGGAACTCGGCAGGTCAGGCAGCATATATGCAAGTGAATAAACAGCAAATGTTTCGAGCCGAGACCCTTCTTCAGGACTGAAATGGAAGGAGGAAGATGTCAGAATAAAAAGTGGGGGGAGGGGAGAAGGTTAGCTAGAAAGTAATAGGTGAAGCCAAGTGGGTGAGAAAGGTAAAGGGCTGGAGAAGAAGAAAACTGATAGGAGAGGAAAGTGGACCATGGGAGAAGGGGAAGGAAGAGAGGACCCAGGGAAAGTGACGAGAAGAGGTAAAAAGCCAGAGTCGGGAATAGAAGAGGATGGGAGGAGGAAGGGAAACATTGCCAGAAGGAGAAATCAAGATTCAGAAGAGGAGGCCATGGACTGACATGTTTGAATGGGACTGGGAATCAGAATTGAAATGTTTAACCGCTGGGAAGTTCTGCTTTTGAAAGATGGAGCAGAGGTGCTTGATGAAGCATCTCCCAATTTACAACGGGTCTCACCAATGTAGAGGAGGCCGCATTGGGAGCACCGGACAGAATAGGTGACCCCAGCAGATTTGCAGGTGAGGTATTGCCTCACCTGGAAGGACTGTTTGGAGCCCTGAATGGAGGTGAGGGAGGAGGTGTATGGTCAGATGAAATACTTGGGCTGCTTGCAGGGATAAAGTTTGGGAGGGAGATTAGTGGGGAAGGATGAATGGACAAGGGAATCGTGGAGGGAACGATCCCTGCAGAAAGTGAGGCAAGGAGGTAAAGATATTTTTAGTGGTAGGATCACCTTGGATATGGCAGGAGATGTGGAGGATGAAGTATTAGATGTGGAGGCTCATGGGGTGGTAGGTAAGGACAAAAGGAACTCTATCACTGTTAAGGTGGCAGGAAGATAGTGTGAGCCAATGTGGTGGGGTCCTGAATTACCCCTATGAACTATGCTTTTGAAAAGAGAGAGAGAACGAGAGAGAGAGAGAGAGAGAGAGAGAGAGAGAGAGAGAGAGAGAAAGAGAGAGACGAAGACTAACTTTTGGACTGTCATTTTAAGGCACGAGGAGGAACTGAGACTAACTCGTCTGCTGAGTTGGAGAGAGAGAGCCCCGAGCAGCTCGTAAGTCGCTATGGTGACCGAGAGCGGCGTTATTTGATGGACAATCGAGGTTATGGTTTCTCTGGAGGTTGTTTATACTTTCTCCAAGGACATTTGCCTGCTAGTGCATTCTTACACAGACAAAGCAAGGAGGAGTTATTTGAGAGACAGTTGGTACTCAGTATGGTGAGATAAATAGGAGGCCAGATGATAGACCTCAGGCACATGTTTTTGGACACTGAATGAGCTTTGTTGTGCCCACAGAAAAAGTGGGTTTTTGGCAGATCGATCAGTTGGATCGATCAGTGGCTCTTGCATGAGAAAAGGGAGTGACCGGTGGGGAGTTGTCCATGTGTCCAACCTTTGCCTGGGTTGATAATTCCACCACAGAAGAACGGTCCCCTTTGTTGTGGTCACAGTCAGTGACTTTTAAAAGATTTTGGAGGACAACGAGAAGATCGATGGCATCAGCTCATCTGAAGACTCAAATCTCTCCCTCTCGCTCTCTCCATCACTACTCAACTCAATACCACAAACTGAACTGAACTTTACTCCTTATCGTAAGACTATCTATTTACCCCTAGACTTGAAGAAGCTTGGTTTTTATATATATTTTCCACACTTGCTTATATATAATCATTGCTAACCTGTTTGATTTATCTGCATTTATATTACTGTATTGCGTAGTTACTAATAAATATTATTGGTTAATAGCAATACTGGACTCCAAAGTGTTTTCCATTTCAGCTGGTTCTTTAACTCGTCACGGGGTACGTGACAGCCAAGATGTTCAGGACATGGAGGAGATGCAGCTGAGGGTAGCATCAGTAGTGGAGGAAGGGAAATCCCGTTCTTTAGAGAAGGAAGACATCTCTGATGATCTGGAGAGGGCCATATCCAGGGAGCAGATGTGGTGGAGGTCAAGTATTCTAAAGGCAGGATGATGCAAACATGGCTGACAAGGGCAGTCAAAGCTACCACAAAAGCAAAACAGACAGCATATAATAGAGGAAAAAATAGTGGGAAGTTAGAGATTGGGTAAATTTTAAAAGTAACAGAATCAAATCAAATCAAGTTTAATTATCATTCAAACCATACATGGATACAGTTGAATGAGACAGCTTTCCTCTGGGCTAAGGTGTATAACATACATTCAGATAAAGAAGGTAACTAAAAAAGCCATGTGGGGGAATGAAATATAAAGGTAAGTTTGCCAATAATATCAAAGTGGATGTCAAAAGTATTTTCAGATATATAAAGAGTGAAAAGAGAGGCAAGAGTAGATATCGGACTGCTGGAAAATGATGCTGGAGAGGTAGTAATGAGGAACAAGGAAATGGCAGATGAACTGAATAAGTATCTTGCATCAGCCTTCACTGGAAGACACTAGTGGTATGCCTGAAGTTCAAGAGTGTCAGGGGGCAGAAATGAGTGTTGTTGCTATTACTAAGGAAACGGTACTTGAAAACATGAGTGTTCTGAAGGTAGAAGGTAGAATACATATATTCTAGCATGGCTACGAAGGACTGGAAAATTGCAAATGTCTCTACACTCTTCAAGAAGAGAAGGAGGCAGAAGAAAGGAAATTATAAGCCAGTTAGCCTGACCTCAGTGGCTGGGAAGAAGGTCAAGTCGATTGTTGGTAATGTGGTTTCAGGGTACTTGGAGCACATGATAAAATAGGCACAAGTCAGAAATGTTTCTTTAAGGGAAAACCTTAGCTGACAAGTCCGTTGGAATTGTTTGAGGAAGTAACAAACGAGATAGACAAAGGAGAATCAGTGGATATTGTTTACTTGAATTTTCAGAATGCCTTTGATAAGGAGCCACATATGAGGTTGCTTATCAGGAAGGATACTAATATGGGTAGAGCACTGGCTGATTGCCAGGTGACAAAGAGCAGGAATAAATGGAGCCTCTTTGATCAGCCGCTGGTGATTAACAGTGTTCTGCAGGGTCAGAGCTGGGACTGCATCCTTTTATGTTGTATGTCAATTATTTGTATGATGAAATTGGTGGCTTTGTGGCCAATTTTGCAGACGATACAAAGATAGGTGGAGAGACAGGTAGTGGTGAAGAAGCAGGAAGGCTGCAGAAGGGCTTGGACAGATGAGGAGAATGGGCAAAGGAGTTGCAGTTGGAATACAGTGTCAGAAATATACGGTCATGCACTTTGGTAGAAGGAATGAAAGCACAGACTATTTTCTAAACGGGTGCAAAGGGACTTGAGAGTCCTTGTGCAGGAGTCCCTAAGGTTATCATTCATTCCAAGAGGTTTGGAATATAAAAAGCAAGGATGTAATGCTGAGGCTGGTTAAGGCACTGCTGAGGTCTCTCTTGGAGCATTGTGAGCAGTTTTGGGCCCCTTATGTAAGAAAGGATGTGCTGACATTGGAGAGGGTTCAGAGGAGGTTCATGAGAATGATTCTAGGAATTAAAGGCATATCATATGAAGAGTGTTTGATAACTCTGGCCCTTACTCAGCTGAATTTAGAAGAATGAGGGGTGACCTAATTGAAACCTATCGCATTTTCAAAGGCCTAGAAAGAGCAGACGTGAAGAGGTTGTTTCCTTTCATGGGGATGTCTCAGTCCAGAGGGCACAGCCTGAAAATAGAGGGACGTCCACTTAGAATGGAGATGAGGAGGAATTTCTTTAGCCGGAAAGTGGTGAATCTATGTAATTCATTGTCGCAGACAGCTGTGGAGGTCAGGTCATTGGGTGTATTTAAGGCAGAGGTCGATAGGTTCTTGATTAGTCAGGGCATGAAAAGTTATGGGGAGAATGCAGCTGAGAGGGAAATAAATCAACCATGATGAAATGGCAGAGACTTAATGGGCCGAATGGCCTAATTCTGCTCCTATCTCTGAGGATCTTATTATGGTCTGAACTCCGGCTCAAAACCTATTTATTTAACTGTAGCTCATGCTTTGGCTAGCAGCTTAATTTAGGGGGTGATAGCTCCCTGGCCTGGCCAAATTTAAGAAATCTCGTTTGGGTGGATGCTGCACGATGTGTCCCCTGTTACAAATCAGTACTCCAAATAACAAACAGTACACAATATGAGATTAAACGATTGAGCTTTATAATTCTTACTTTGACTATATGATTAGTCAAAACAAAAAAAAAAGAGAAAGGGCCCATTCCCATGAAACAGTCTATTGCGCAATGTTGGAGCTCACTGATAAGCCGGTTGTCCACCACCGACCTCCTCCGATCGTCGCTGACCTTCAGACCCTCACTCCAAGTCCACTCCATCCGGCGGTCTACCAACTCCCCCCATTCATGTCTTCTTTCCTCATCTCTCCCCTGGCAAAAGACCGCGAAAATCTCTCTTCCAGACTCACTGGAAAGAACAACATTTCTCTCACTGGATAGCCCCAGCTTTCCAAACCCCGTTATCTCCAGTCATAACCCAAACATTGCTGCTACAGAGAAACCATTACATTAGCAGTGAAACCTTACAGCATTTTACATAACCCTGCTTTTAACTAAAATCATGTCGTCCTTTATATTTATGTTTGCACTTTATCGCATTGTAAAGCATTTTGAACTATATTGTTTGTATGAAAATTAATCAATAAATAAGTTATTACTATTATGATTATTATTATTTTTATCTGCCAAGTGTGTTTTCTGCCTCATCTTGCTCACAATGTAGATTCCACCCCTGGCCAACATTAGGCAGTCATTGGACATTATCAGCTGTCAGAAACAGTGTACCATGATGCCTTCCCTATTATTGTGAGGGATTTCAACTGGGCCAGCTTGAAGAAGTCTGTAACCAAATACCACCAATTTATCACCTGTGGAAGCAGAGGAGCCAACACATTTGACCATCATCAAGAAGATTTACTACGCCAGCCCACGCCCACATATTGGGAAAGTCCAGTGACCTGGCTGAACTTCTATTTCTGGTGTACAGGCAGAGTCTAAGGACTACAGCACCAGTGGTGAGAAGCAAGATGGTATGGTCAAGGGAGTGGAAGAGTGCTTAGGACTGCTTTGAGTTGATACACTGGACAATATTCAGGGAATCATCTTCGAGACCCATTGTTCCAAAGACACCATAGATGTCATCGAATTCATCCTGGCTTGAGTGGATGAGTGCGTCCCTTTAACAACATTCCAGACACACTCTAATCAAAAGCTGTGAATGACCAGGAGATTCACAGTCAGCTGAGGGCTACATCTTGGCATTCAAGACTGGTAATCCAGAACTATATAAGAGGCTAATTTAAGAGCAAGAAACTACTACAATTGACGTTAGAGACAAAATTGGATGCACATCAGTTCTGGCATGGTTTGCAGGCCACTACTTTCGACAGGGTGAAACCTAACATCACGAACGGCTGTGTTAAGCTCCCAGATGAGCTCAATGCCTTTTATGCTTGCTTTGAAAGGGAGAATAAAACTGTATCTGTGTGAATCCCTCCAGCATCTGGTGACCCTATGATCTCTGTCTCGGAGGCCAACATCAGAACATCTTTCAAGAGGATGAACTCTCACAGGGTTCCTGATGATGTATCTGTTAGGGCACTGAAAATCTGTGCCAACCATCCGGAGGGAAAGTTCAAGGACATCTTCAACCTCTCCCTGTTGCAGTTGGAGATTCCCACCTGCTTCAAAAGATCGACAATCATACCAGTGCCCAAGAAGAGCAGAGTGAGCTGCCTCAACGGTTCACCCAGTTGCACTCACATCTACTGTGATGAGGTGCTTTGAGAAGTTGGTCATGGCCAGAATCAACTCCTGCCTAAGCAAAGACCAGTGCCTGCTGCAATTTGCCTATCGCCACAATAGGTCTAAGGTGGACGCGATCTCACTGGCTCTCCACTCGGCTTTGGATCACCTAGACAATAGCAATACCTGCGTCAGGCTACTGTTTACTGTTATCAACTTAGCATTCAACACCATTCTCCCCTCAGTACTAATCAACAAGCTCCAAATCCTGGGCCTCTGTACCTCCCTCTGCAACTGGATCCTTGACTTCCTCACTAGGTGACTGCAGTCACTGCAGATGGGAAATAACATGTCCTCACTCTCAATCAACACTGGCGCACCTCAAGGATGGATGTTTCACCCCCACTGCTCTACTCTCTCTATATCCATGACTGGGTGGCTATTACAGCTCAAACACCATCTATAAATTTGCCAACGACACAACTATTGTTGGCAGAATTTCAGACGGTGACGAGGAGGCATACAGGAGCAAGGTAGATCAGCTGGTTGAGTGGTGTCGCGACAACAACATTGAAACGTCAGCAAGACTAAGATATTTATTGTGGACTTCAGAAAGGAGAAGTCGAGGGAAAATACACCAGTCCTCATTCAGGGAGCAGCAGTGGAAAGGGTGAGCAGGTTCAAATTCCTGAGTGTCAACATCTCTGCAGATCAATCCTGGGCCCAACATGTTGATGCAATTACAAAAAAGGCACAACAGTGGCTTTATTTCATTAGAGGTTTGAGCAGATTTAGCATGTTAACAAAGACCCAAGCAAATTTCTACAGATGTACCATGGAGAGCATTCTAACTAGTTACACGTCATCTGGTACGGAGGGGCCACTGCACAGGATCGGAAAAAGCTGCAGGAAGTTGCAAGTACAGCCAGCTCCATCATGGGCACTAGCCTCCCCAGCATCAAGTGCATAGTCGGTGGGGTGGTGACTCCAGCGAGGAGGTGCTTGGATGCTTAGTGTTAATGGGGTCTGTCCCCATTTTGATTGGGGTGTTTTCTGTTGAGAGATGTCATTAGTGTTAAGGGATGGCATTGATGGGCTGGTGGGGAAAGGGGGCAGGTGGATGAAAGGGGTTATGGTTAAGGTTAGGGGCTGGAGGAGGGAGAGGGGGTAGGAGGATGAAAGGGGATATGGTTAGGGTTAGGGCTGGAGGAGGGAGAAGGTGGTGGAGAGGGCTGCATAGCCAACAGCTTGCTCTCCATATCATACTACCTGGCTTGCGTATCAGGTAGACAACTGGAGCACGACATTGATGGTCAACCTCGACCGGTGAAGGGCCTCAATGGTTATGTACGGTATGGTCTGTCTGGATGGCACACAAGCACCTCGGTGCACCTGACAAGAATGATTAAACTGATTGGATGCAGCAATGGCCAGGTCCTGAAGCCCAACCCGGCACAGACCTCAAATCACGGAGGGAAACAGGGTTGAGTCTCAACCAAACGCCTGGCCAATGGGGGTGCCTGAAGCTGAGGCTCGGAGCTGGGCCCCTCCGGATCAGAAACCTGATTCTATAGAGCAGCTGGTGATGAGTCTTAATGCTGAGGCTCTTCTAGGGGGAAAGACCATTCCTCTTCGGGACCTGCAGACCAGAATGGGAACAACGACTTACCCTATAAATCCACTCTAGGTCTTCCACATCTATTCTGGAAGGTCTGTCTAACAGTTATAAACATAAAAGATTCTGTAGATTCTGGAAATCCAGAGCAACACACACAATATGCTGGATCATTAAGAGCTGATTGTGGAACACAGGAGGAATGGAGACAGGCTAACCCCTATTGACATCAATGGATCTGGGGTTCAGAGGGTAAACAGCTTTAAGTTCCTTGGTATACACATCATTGAGGACCTCTCTTGGTCTGTACATATTGAGTGTGGTGAAAAAGGCACAACAACACCTCTTTCACCTCAGACGGTTGAAGAAGTTTGGTGTGGGACCCCAAGTCCTAAGAACTTTCTACAGGGGCACAATTGAGAGCATCCTGACCGGCTGCATCACTGCCTGGTATGGGAACTGTACCTCCCTCAATCGCAGAACTCTACAGAGAGTGGTGCGGACAGCCCAACGCATCTGTAAGTGTGAACTTCCCACTATTCAGGACATTTACAAAGACAGGTGTGTAAAAAGGGCCCGAAGGATCATTGGGGACCTGAGTCACCCCAACCACAAACTGTTACAGCAGCTACCATCTGGGAAGTGGTACCGTAGCATAAAACCCAGGACCAACAGGCTCTGGGACAGCTTCTTCCACCAGGCCATCAGACTGATTAATTCACGCTGATACAATTGTATTTCTAAGCTATAGTGACTGTCCTGTTGTACTTACTTATTTATTACAAATTACTATAAATTGCACATTGCACATTTAGACGGAGAAGTAACATAGAGATTTTTGCTCTGCATGTATATGAAGGATGTAAGTAATAAAGTCAATTCAATTCAATATCTATGTTAGACTATTGTTTATTGACCATAGTTCTATCTTCAATACTAAAGATCCAAGCAAACTTGTCACTAAAGTCCTAAACCTGGGACTTCACACCTTCCTTTACAATTGGATCCTTGACGCAACACCCTCTGCTATGATTCTTCTCAACATTGGTGCCCCACAAGACCATGTCCCCAGCACCCTATTCTACTCCCTCAACTGCGTAATCAGATTTTGCTCTGCCCATCTACAAATTTGCTGATGACACCACTGTGGTGGGCTGTATCTCAAATAATGATGATTTGGAATACAGGAAGGAGATGCATTGCCTTGTCACATGGCATCAGGGCAGCGACCTTTCCCTGAGTGTCAACAAAATAAAAATGCTGGCCATTGACTTCAGGAAGAGGAGCAGTTCACATGCTTCTGATGATATCAACAGTGCTGAAGTTCAGACAGTTGTGAGCTACAAGTTCCTAGGAGTGAACATCACCAAAAGCCCGTCCGGGTCCATTCATACTGACGCCATAGCCAAAAAAACTCACCAGTGTCTCTACTTCTTCAGACGCTAAATAAATTTGGCATGACTTCTTTGATATCACCAATTTTTATTGATGCGCCCTACAACGCATCATGGCAACTGCTCTGTACTGTTCATGACGTCATTTGCAGGGGGGATGGGACCCGGAGTGATAGAGCAGTGAAAGAAGTGCATGGAGTAAAGCCAGATCTAACATATAGAGAAGCTTTGAGGAAAGAGAAGCAGAATAAACGGTGTAAAGACAGTAAGGTGGAAGGGTTGAAATGTGTGTACCTCAATACAAGAAGCATCAGAAACAAAGGTGATGAACTGAGAACTTGGATACATACATGGAATTATGATGTAGTGGCTATTACAGAGGCTTGGCTGGCACCAGGGCAGGAATGGATTCTCAATATTCCTGGATTTCAGTGCTTTAAAAGGGATAGAGAGGGGGGAAAAGGGGAGGAGGGGTGGCATTACTGGTCAGGGATACTATTACAGCTACAGAAAGGGTGGGTAATGTAGCAGGATCCTCTTTTGAGTCAGTACGGGTGGAAGTCAGGAACAGGAAGGGAGCAGTTACTCTATTGGCAGTATTCTATAGGCCCCCTGGTAGCAGCAGAGATACAGAAGAGCAGATTGGGAGGCAGATTTTGGAAAGGTGCAAAAATAACAGGGTTGTTATTATGGGTGACACTAATTTCCCTAATATTGATTGGCACCTGATTAGTTCCAAGGGTTTAGATGGGGCAGAGTTTGTTAAGTGTCTCCAGGACGGATTCCTGTCACAGTATGTGGACAGACCGACTAGGGGGAATGCCACACTAGATCTAGTACTAGGTAATGGGGCAGGTCACAGATCTCTCAGTGGGTGAGTATCTGGGGGACAGTGACCACCGCTCCCTGGCCTTTAGCATTATCATGAAAAAGGATAGAATCAGAGAGGACAGGAAAATTTTTAATTGGGGAAGGGCAAGTTATGAGGCTATAAGGCTAGAACTTGCGGGTGTGAATTGGGATGAAGTTTTTGCAGGGAAATGTACTATGGACATGTGGTCAATGTTTAGAGATCTCTTGCAGGACGTTAGGGATAAATTTGTCCCGGTGAGGAAGATAAAGAATGGTAGGGTGAAGGAACCATGGGTGACAAGTGAGGTGGAAAATCTAGTCAGGTGGAAGGAGGCAGCATACATGAGGTTTAGGAAGCAAGGATCAGATGGGTCTATTGAGGAATATAGGGAAGCAAGAAAGCTTAAGAAGGGGCTGAGAAGAGCAAGAAGGGGGCATGAGAAGGCCTTGGCGAGTAGGGTAAAGGAAAACCCCAAGGCATTCTTCAATTATGTGAAGAAAAAAAAGGATGACAGGAGTGAAGGTAGGACCAATTAGAGATAAAGGTGGGAAGATGTGCCTGGAGGCTGTGGAAGTGAGCGAGGTCCTCAATGAATGCTTCTCTTCGGTATTCACCAATGAGAGGGAACTTGATGATGGTGAGGACAATATAAGTGGGGTTGATGTTCTGGAGCATGTTGATATTAAGAGAGAGGAGGCGTCGGAGTTGTTAAAATACGTTAGGACGGGTAAGTCCCCAGGACCTGACAGAATATTCCCCAGGCTGCTCCATGAGGCGAGGGAAGAGATTGCTGAGCCTCTGGCTAGGATCTTTATGTCTTCGTTGTCCATGGGAATAGTACTGGAGGATTGGAGGGAGGCGAATGTTGTCCCCTTGTTTAAAAAAGGTAGTCGGGATAGTCTGGGTAATTATAGACCAGTGAGTCTTATGTCTGTGGTAGAAAAGCTGTTGGAAAAGATTCTTAGAGATAGGATCTATGGGCATTTAAAGAATCATGGTCTGATCAGGGACAGTCAGCATGGCTTTGTGAAGGGCAGATTATGTCTAACAAGCCTGATGGAGTTCTTTGAGGAGGTGACCAGGCATATAGATGAGTGCAGTGGATGTGATCTATATGGATTTTAGTAAGGCATTTGACAACGTTCCACACCGTAGGCTTATCCAGAAAGTCAGAAGGCATGGGATCCAGAGAAGTTGAGCCAGGTGGATTCAGAATTGGCTTGCCTGCAGAAGGCAGAGGGTCATGGTGGAGGGAGTACAGTCAGATTGGAGGATTGTGACTAGTGCTGTCCCACAAGGATCTGTTCTGGGACCTCTACTTTTCGTGATTTTTATTAACAACGTGGATGTGGGGGTAGAAGGGTGGGTTGGCAAGTTTGCAGACGACACAAAGGTTGGTGGTGTTGTAGATAGTGTAGAGGATTGTCAAAGATTGCAGAGAGACATTGATAGGATGCAGAAGTGGGCTGAGAAGTGGCAGATAGAGTTCAATCCGGAGAAGTGTGAGGTGGTACACTTTGGAAGGACAAACTCCAAGGCAAAGTACAAAGTAAATGGCAGGATACTTGGTGGTGTGGAGGAGCAGAGGGATCTGTGGGTACATGTCCATAGATCCCTGAAAGTTGCCTCACAGGTAGATAGGGTAGTTAAGAAAGCTTATGGGGTGTTAGCTTTCGTAAATCGAGAGATAGAGTTTAAGAGTCGCGATGTAATGATGCAGCTCTATAAAACTCTGGTTAGGCCACACTTGGAGTACTGTGTCCAGTTCTGGTCGCCTCACTATAGGAAGGATGTGGAAGCTTTGGAAAGGGTACAGAGGAGATTATCAGGATGTTGCCTGGTTTAGAGAGTATGCATTATGATCAGAGATTAAGGGAGCTAGGGCTTTACTCTTTGGAGAGAAGGAGGATGAGAGGAGACATGATAGAGGTGTACAAGATAATAAGAGGAATAGATAGAGTGGATAGCCAGCGCCTCTTTCCCAGGGCACCACTGCTCAATACAAGAGGACATGCCTTTAAGGTAAGGGGTGGGAAGTTCAATGGGGATATTAGAGGAAGGTTTTTTACTCAGAGAGTGCTTGGTGCGTGGAATGCACTGCCTGAGTCAGTGGTGGAGGCAGATACACTAGTGAAAATTAAGAGACTACTAGACAGGTATATGGAGGAATTTAAGATTGGAGGTTATATGGGAGGCAGGGTTTGAAGGTCGGCACAACATTGTGGGCTGAAGGGCCTGTACTGTGCTGTACTATTCTATGTTCTACGTTCTATGTTCTATGACCATATGAAACTGCAGAGAGCAGTGGACACGGCTCAGCACATCACGGAAACCGGCAACACACACGTTAGCTGGAGGAACTCAGCAGGCCAGGCAGCATCTGTGGAAAAAAGCGCAGTCGACATTTCGGGCCGAGACTAGCCTGACTTCCTTGGACACTTCTCGCTGCCTCAGTTAACGTAGTCAATGTTCTTCCTTCTTCCCCTGTCATTGTGCAGAAGTTTGAAACACCTGAGAACACGTGCCACAGGCTGAAGGTCAACTTCTCTTCTGCTGTTATAAATCTATACAATTGTCCTTTACTACAATAAGTTGGACTTTGGACTTCACATTGTCACCTTACACTTTACCATCTGCTCGTGCTTCATTTTCTCTGTAATTGTAAAGTTTAGTTCTGTGCTGTTATTATTTTACCTTCTACAATCCAATGAACTGTTGTAATAAATTGATCTGCATAGACGGTATGGAAGTCAAGTTTTTCATTGCATCATGTAACTATAATAAACCGATTTACCAACAAACCATTTTGAAAATGAGAGCAGAGCAGCCTCATATTGTTCTGTTTCTGAGTTTCTAACCTTCATGGTTTGGAAATTAAATGGAAGGTGAAAAACCAAAAATTGAGGCAAAAGAGAAAAATTTCTCTGTTAACCAAGCAGATGAAAATCCAAAGCAAAACACACAAACCGCTAGAGGAACTCAGCAGGTCAGGCAGTATCCATGGAAATGAACCATCTGTCCGCCTTAGGGATGAGACCCCTCTTCAAGACTGGAAAGGAAAGGGGAGGGCTCCAGAATAAAAAGGTGAAGCGGGGAGGGGAAAGAGAATAACTAGAGGGTGATAGGTGAAACCAGCTGGGTAGGAGAGGTACAGGGCTGGAGAGGAAGAAATCTGACAGGAGAGGCGAGTGGACCATGGGAAAGAGGGAAGGAGGAGGGCACCAGGGGGAATGATAGGCAGGTGAGAAGAGATAAAAGGCCAGAGCAGGGCATAGAAGAAGAGGGAAGGAGGAAGGAAAATTTACTTTAATAGAAGGAGTAATGGATGTTCAAGCCATCAGGTTGGAGGCTACCCAGTTGAAGTACGAGTTATTGCTCCTCCACCCTGAGGGTGGCCTCGTCAGGCTACTTTTGGCGGATAGAGAGGAGGTTCTCGATGAAGCAGTCCCCCAATTTATGACTGGTCTCACCAATGTAGGGGAAGCCACATTGGGTTCACTGGATACAAAAGCACCAGATAAAAATCTAAAAGCCTGCACTAAGAATTTACGAATTATATACCCAAGTTTTCAGATCACACTGGAAGAATATACTGGAAGCCTTAAAGTGATTTTGGCAGATGAATTAAATGGGCAAAATTGCACTGAAAGAGCTCAGTGTGGGAACTGTGGGATGGACATCATGTGGGAAAAAGACATAAGAGTTTACAGATTTGACTAGTATAATGGAGATACCTTGGATCTGCCCCGTCCTGTCATCCTGTGCCCTGCCCAGTGACAGGGAGACAGGGAACCTGAGGCGAAAGGGCCCACTGACCGGTGATGGAGGGCAGGGCAGGGCAAGGTTCGCAGGTCGAATGGGCTAACTAACCATTGACAAGGGCGAAGTTCGAATGGTTGGCGGTTTACCTGACCAATGACGGAGAGCATCCAGTCAGGGTGTGAGGGGGACAGGGTGAGTGCCGAGGAGGCTCAGAAGTGTGGAGGGGTCCCGGCTGTGTTGGCAGTAGGTCAGCCGGAGTTCCTCATCGGGCCCCAAGGGTTCCACATAAAGAGACCCTCCTTGCCACAATGCCCACCGTCCCTCTCCGTGACGGGCTGAGGCGGTGCCTGTACGGGCTGCTCCTGTACACCCTTCTCTTCGTCTGCCAACCAGTCTCCCCGTGGCGGTCTGTTTTACATCCGGAGGCAGGGGAGAAATCTCTTCATGCTGGGGTCTTTCCCTAGGAGACCTGGTGTGGAAGGTGTTGCATAGGGTATCGCTGGGTGTTCACTGACACCCCGCCCAGCTGTCCATTCTATGGCCAGGAGGAGTCAGTGTACCACGTGTTTATGGGGTATGAGAGATTGGAGCCTCTTTTTTTAAAATACCTCATGGGGCTATTCCTCAGGCTTTGGTGGCGTTTCAGCCCAGCGTTCCTACAGATGGGCACCCAGTTCGGTTCGCTCTACTGGTTGGCTTGCTCCTGGGCCTGGCCAAGAAGGTCATTCACGGGCCCAGGCAGCGGGCAAGTGAGGGCTTTGCCCAGGACGACTGTCTGCACGCCCCTCTTCTGGGAATTTGTATGTGCCCCAGTGTCCTTGGAGAGGGAGCATGTGATCACCATGGGTACAGTGGGGAAATTTCTGGGAATGATGTGTCCCCCCCCCCCCCGGAGAATTGACTGTTTTATAGACAATAATAACCTTACTTATTTTGAATTTGTTCACTGTCTTGTAAATACTTGATGTTTGTATTTCATCTATTTTCTGTGAATAAGTACCATGCCTGCACCTATACTTCCTCCCAGTATCATTCAGGGCCCCAAACAGTCCTTCGAGATGAGGCAACGCATTACCTGTGAGCCTGTTGGGGTCACCTACTGTATCCGGTGTTCCCAGTGTGGCCTCTTGTACCTAATATCAGTGAAACCCGAGGTAGATTGGGAGATCGCTTAGCCGAGCACCTACGCTCCAACTGCCAGAAAAATTAAGATCTCCCAGTAACCACCCATTTCAATTCTACTTTCCACCTCCGTTCCGACATGTCAATCCATGGCCTACTCTACAGCCATGATGAGACCACAATCAGGCTGGAGGAGCAACACCTTATATTCCATGAGGTAGCCTCCAACCTGATGGCATGGACATTGATTTCTCAAACTTCCAGTAATTGCACCCACCCCTCACCATTCCCATTCCCGTTTCCCACTCTCATCTTATCTCCTTACCTGCCCATCCCCCATCTGGTGCTCTTCCCCCTTCCCTTTCTTCCATGGACTTCTATCCTCTCCTTTCAGATTTCCTCTTCTCCAGCCTTTTATCACTTTCACCAAGCAACTTCCCAGCTCTTTACTTCACCTCCCCCACCCCAGTTTCACCTATCACCTGCCACCTTGTACTTCTCCTTCCTCTTTCCCCATCTTCTTCTCATCTTTTTTTCCAGTCCTGATGAAGGGTCTCGGCCCGAGGCATCGACTGTTTGCTCTTTTCCACAGATGCTTTCTGGCCCACTGACTTCTTCCAACATATTGTGTGTGTGTTGCGTGAATAAATTTTTGTAGTTACAAACAGGGCAAGCTTCGAGCGCTTTGTAGTTTTCCTGACCAGCGATGAATGGCGGGACTCGCAGGGCAAGTGGGCTGACTGACCAACGACAGAGGGCGGGACTCCCCTGTCGGGCAGGCTGACTGACCACTCGGGGCGGGCCGGGCTCACCCAGCGGGTGGGCTGACTGACCAATGACGGAGGGCAGGGTTCGCCTGACAGGTGGGCTAACTGATCACTGTTGAGGGTGAGGTTTGTGCTTGCTTCAGGAGCACATACTACTAGATTAAGATTGGAAGAATACAGAGAAGATTAGTAAGGCACCTGCACGGCAATGATATGTAAATTTGTAAATCGTTCCGTTAATTTACAAGACAGTATGTATGAGATAATGCAAACCTTACTTAGACTTAAACCAATGGGAATCTGTCTATGCTTTATGTGAATTCCAACACATGTTGGTATTAGAAGGAATGAGCCAATAGGTAGGACTACAACCCGAGGTCATAGGTGAAAGGTGAAACGTTCAAGGGAACTTGGAGGTAACTTGAGGTAATTCCTAAAGTAAGTACATGTTCGGCACAGAATTGTGGGCTGAAGGGCCTGTATTGTGCTGTGGGTTTTCTATGTTTCTAAATCAGAATTGTGCAGAAATGGTAACAGTAATTGTTCTACATTATAACTGTTGTGTACTTTATGGCATTCCAAAATTCAAAGATTCAAAGATTCAAAGTACATTTATTATCAAGGTATGAATACAGAATACAGCTCTGAGATTCATCTTCCCATAGGCAGCCACAAAACAAAGCAACACCATGGAACCCGTTCAAGAAAACATTAAACACCCACTGTGTGAAAAAAAGAAGACAAATTGTGCAAACAACAAAAAGCAAGCGAGCCATCATCATTAGCGATCACTCGTAGTCGAGTATGATTCTTTTCCTGGTGGTTGATCTGGTCACTTATGGGTCTTGAGATGAATGAAGAGGCCAATCCGTGATCCACTAGTTGCAGTGTTGGCAGGTGTAGGTCATTGAAGTGGTGGTGGATGTAGCTGGTTGGGCCTTTCCCAGTCTCTCGTTATGTTGAAGCCTTACGTCTCAGTGACATGGTGGAGGTATTCTTTGAGTTGTGTGGTCCCCTCATAGACAGTCCTTCTCCAGCTTTCCCTACCCTGTGTTAATTTCTCCCACCCATTCAGGTTGATGTGGCACTTCCTTTAGTGGGTCTTGATATTGTTCTTGAACCACTTTTTCTGTCCTCCAGGAGTGCGCTTTGCGTCCTTGGGTTGGCCGAACAGGAGCTGTTTAGGGAGGTGGGAGTCAGGTGTACAGATGATGTGCCTGACCCCTTACAACCGGTGTTGAGTCATGACTGTGGCTATGGAGTTAACGTTAACTTCCTCCAGGATGCTGGAGTTAGTACACCTGTTCTTCCAGCTATCTCTCAGAATCTTCCGGAGGCATCTTTGATAGTAAGTTTCTAGGGATTTTATGTGCCTGCTGTACGTTGTCCATGACTCTGCTCCGTATAACAGGTGTACTGGTGTTGGTCTTGATATCACAATCTTCAAAAACCCCCTCTCTCCGCCTGGCAGAAGCTCCACTCGCACAGATTATCCTGCGATTTATTTCACGGTCACTGTTGGCTCTCGAAGAAAGAAGGCTGCCAAGGTATGGGAAATGATCAGTGTTCTCCAGAGGGACGTTGTCAGCTTGGATGGTTGCAGGTTTAGGAGTTTGATCTGGAGTAGGTTGGTGCCGGACTCGGGTTTTCTTCATGTTTAGATCAAGTCCCAGGTGCTTGTATGCTCCGGCAAAAGCATCCATTATGCACTGCAGATTGTCCTCAGAGTGAGCTGTGATGGCGTTGTCACCTGCAGTAATTGGAACTCCATGGTGGAAGTGGTTGACACCTTGCTCTTTGCCTTGAACCTGTTAAGGTTTAAGAGCACCCCCCTCCATCTGTTCTTTAGAGAATCTGGGCTCCTTGTATGAGGTCTTGGCCTATGAGGTGAAGAATGGTTGCAATGAAAACAGCAAACAGTGTCGGGGTGATGATGGACTCCTGTTTGACCCCGGTCTCAAACTTAAGGGTGCTCTTTTTGAGCTGCCGTTGCTGATGACTGTTGCACTCATATCATTATGTAAGAGCAGAAGAAACTTGCACAGGTATTTCTCCAGGCACCCGATTTTGAACAGTACCTACCAAAGGCAGGACGATTTACAAAGTCAAAGTAAGGTCTATGAAAGCCATATAAAGAGGGAGATTTTGTTCCCAGGCTTTCTCCTGCGATTGAAGTTCTGTAAGAATCATGCCAGATGTTCCTCTGGGGCATCCCTAAGCTCAGCTGGAATCTTCTCCTGGTCCCAGATCCTGACAAGCAGGTCATGAACATGATTTAAAAGTTCTGGGCCACCTTCTTTGAGGATTTCTGCTGGAATGCCATCAGGCTGAGTGGCCCCATTGTTCCTCAATTTCTTGTAAGCCACCTGCACCTCTTTGATACTAGAAGACCTACTCTTGTCCTCCTTCATGGCTCGTTGTGGGAGCTGGTTGGTGACCTCAGTGTCAACAGTGGTATTATGATTAAAGCACTGTTGACTTTGAAGTCATCAACCAGCAAGCTAACAAAACTGAATATCAAACATCAATCCAGGAGTCCAGTAGCATTCGGTTTAGTTTGGTTCAGCATCACGCTGCTAGCCCACTGTGGGCTGCAAGGCAAAGTATTCTTTGCTAAGATGCCCCAGACCCCATCGATCAAACCACTCAAAAACGGCAAAAAAAAAGAGTAGCCAGAATTCAGGAACACATGCAACCTCAAGCTCAAAGTCCCCCTAAAAGAGTCCACAGCCTCTTCAGTCAGTTCTTACAACCTGCATCCCAAGATTCCTGCACTTTCCTCCACAGCTAGTAGGAGAGAGAAGACCAGTCAAACGCTGGCAGACGCCGCCAAATACCCACCTGTGCTCTGCTCTCGTCCCCGTCGACCTCTACCTTGTTTGATGTCTCAATCAGAGGAAAACAATCGAGTTGATCACGGTGCTCGCACTCTCGAAGCCTCATTTGGGGGTAAGCAGTGGTGAAGATCATAGGCTTGCATCCCGTCTCTAGGCTTCCAGGCCCTTCAGGCTGCACACTCCACTCTAAACCTCACCGAACTCCCTCAAAGCCAACAGAATGCCAGATCACTCGATTGGTCCAAAAACACACTTTCAAAATGTAAATGATGGGTTCCAATTGCACTCAGCTTAGTAGTAGAATCACATTTGAAAGAAGAAGAGATAAAAGAAGTAGTTTTGTGAACTGTCTGAAGGACGTCACCTTTGGTTGTGTTGAGCGCCGGCTCCAACTTGTTTGGATTCCAGTAACAGTCGATGATTCAGATTCAGCTTAGTGTACTGTCAAATACTTTATACTTTATACTTCATTGTCGCCAAACAATTGGTACTAGAACGTACAATCATCACAGCGATATTTGATTCTGCGCTTCACTCTCCCTGGATTACAAATATTAAATATTAAAAATAGTTAAAATTAGTAAATATTAACAATTTAAATTATAAATCATAAATTGAAAATAGAAAAATGGGAAGTAAGGTAGTGCAAAAAAACGAAGAGGCAGGTCTGGATATTTGGAGGGTACGGCCCAGATCCGGGTCAGGATCCGTTCAGCGGTCTTATCACAGTTGGAAAGAAGCTATTCCCAAATCTGGCTGTACGAGTCTTCAAGCTCCTGAGCCTTCTCCCGGAGGGAAGAGGGATGAAAAGTGTATTGGCTGGGTGGGTCGTGTCCTTGGTTATCCTGGCCGCACGGCTCCGACAGCATGCGGTGTAAAGTGAGTCCACAGACAGAAGATTGGTTTGTGTGATGTGCTGCGCCGTGTTCACGATCTTCTGCAGCTTCTTTCAGTCTTGGACAGGACAACTTCCATACCAGGTTGTGATGTACCCTAGAAGAATGCTTTCTACCGTGCATCTATAAAAATTAGTGAGAGTTTTAGGGGACAGGCCAAGTTTCTTTAGTTTTCTCAGGAAGTAAAGGTGCTGGTGGGCCTTCTTGGCAGTGGACTCTGCTTGGTTGGACCAAGTCAGGTCATTTGTGATATTGACCCCGAGGAACTTAAAGCTTTTGACCTGTTCCACTTGCACACCACCGATGTAAATTGGGTTGTGCGGTCTGCTACTCCTTCTGAAGTCAACAACCAATTCCTTCGTCTTGCTGACTTTGAGGGATAGGTCATTGTCTTCGCACCATGCCACCAGGTTCTTAATTTCCTCTCTGTACTCAAACTCATCATTACCCGAGATACGGCCTACGATTGTTGTGTCATCAGCAAACTTATATATGATTTTGATGGAAACTTGGCTACACAATCATGGGTGTACAGTGAGTACAGCAGGGGGCTGAGTACACAGCCTTGTGGGGCACCGGTGCTCAGAGTGATTGTAGAGGAGAGCTTGTCCCCTATTTTTACAGCCTGGGTCCTGTCTGTGAGGAAGTTGAAGATCCAGCTGCAGATCTGAGTGCTAAGGCCCAGGTTCCGGAGCTTAGGAATCAGTTTATTTGGAATGATGGTATTAAAGGCAGAGCTATATTCAATGAAAAGGAGCCTTACGTATGCGTCTTTATTCTCTAGGTGTTCTAAGGAGGAATGTAGGGCCAGAGAGATGGCATCTGCCGTTGACCTGTTGCTCCGGTAGGTGAACTGCAAAGGGTCAAGGTTGACCAGTAGGCTGTGGTTGACGTGTGCCATAACCAATCTCTCGAAGCACTTCATAGCATTTGATGTCAGAGCCACAGGTCGGTAGTCATTCAGGTATGCCACCTTGCTCTTCTTCGGCACTGGGATTATCGTTGCCTTCTTAAAACACGAGGGGATCTTAGACTGAAGCAAAGAGCAGTTGAAGATGTCAACAAACACTCCAGCTAGCTCGCTTGCACAGGCCTGGAGAACCTGTCCTGGGATGTCATCTGGGTCCGTCGCCTTCCTTGGATTTATCTTCAGGAAGGCCCTTCTAACGTCCTCCTCGGTGACGATGAATCTCGATGCCACCAGGTTCAGTTCATCCGGAGGGAGCGGGACGTTCCTCTTCTGTTCGAATCTTGCGTAGAATACGTTAAGTTTGTCAGGAAGAGAAAGGCCACAGTTACTGATATTCCCAGCCTTTTCTTTGCACCCAGTGATCTCACTTAGACCCTGCCATAGTCTACTGGCATCCCTTTGGTTAGCCTGGGCTTCCAACTTGGCTCGATATTGCGCCTTGGCGCCCTTAATGGCTTTCCGGAGTTCACGCCTGGATTCCGTGTAGCGACTGGTATCCCCGGACCTAAAGGCTGCAGCTCTAGCCTTTAAAAGGGACTTGACCTCATAATTCATCCAAGGTTTCCGGTTAGGGAATACGCGGATCGTCTTGCGAGACACACAGTCCTCCGTGCATTTCCAAATAAAGTCCGTGACAGCTGAGGCATACTCATCCAGGTTAGCTGCTGAGTCCTTGAATACTAACCAGTCCACCAATTCAAAGCAGTCATGGAGGACCTCATCTGTTTCCTCCATCCAAAGCGACACTACAAATACAGCACGGTGCAATGAAATTCTTTGCTTATGTGAAGCTCACAGAGTAAAGGGCATACATGGCAGTAAGAAATACAAAAATAAATGCAGCAACATGCTCGAAACCACAGAATTATTAATATTCAGTAGGGCAAATCTAAAGTAGTGCACAAAGAAATGCTAAAGTGGCAATTACAGAAAAATAGAATTAAGGCACAATAATGTGGGAAGGAAGTATGAGAGAGGTGTCTGATGCAGAAGCCTTGCAGCTGTGGGGAAGAAGCTGTTCTTAAGTCTAGATGTTCTGGCTTTCAAGCTCTTGAATCTTCTCCCAGAAGATAGAAAGAAACCATGGGTGACAAGAGATGTGGATCACCTAGTCAAGAGGAGGGAAGAAGCTTACTTAAGGTTTAGGAAGCAAGGAGGAGACAGGGCTCGAGATAGTTACAAGATAGCCAGGAAGGAGCTGAAGAAAGGACTTAGGAGAGCTAGAAGGGGGCATGAGGAGGCCTTGGCAAATAGGGTTAAAGAAAGAACAAGATATTCTTCACATATGTGAAGAACAAGTAGATGGTAGGACTGATCAGGGATAGTAAAAGAAACATATGTCTGGGGTCAGTGGAGGTAAGGGAGGTCCTTAGTTAATATCTTGCTTCAGTATTCACCAGTGAGAGAGACCTTGGCATCAGTGAGGACCGTGTAAAACAGACTGAAATGCTTGAACATATTGATGCTAAGAAAGGGAAAATGCTAGAACTTTTGAAAAAATTTTAGGGTAGATAAGTGCCCAGGGTGTGACAGGATATACCCAAGATTACTATGGGAATTGAGGGAGAAGATTGCTGTACACTTGGTGATGATATTTGCTTCATCACTGGCCACAGAAGTAGTAGCTGAAGATTGGAGGGTGGCAAATGTAACATATCTGTGTATGGAGTCAAAAGAGATGAATGGGATCTTAAATGGATAGTCTATATTTACTTGAGAGATGGACACCGAGTCTATAGAACTGAAGTAAAACAGTAGTGAGGTCATGAACCATATCCAAATTACTGAAGAGGAGGTGTTTGCTGCCCTGAGAGAAATTTGAGTATTTAAGTCCTCAGAGCCTACGGATCTTGTGTGGATGGGTAGGGTGCTAGTGCAGAAATTGCAGGTGTCCTGGCAGAGGTATTTTTTAAAATCCTTAACCATGGGTGAGGTGCCAGAGGACTAGAGGATAGCTAATGTGATTCTGATGTTCAAGAAAGTCTGTATGGATGACCTGGGATATTATAGGCCAGTGAACCTGACATCAGTAGCAGGTAAATTATTGGAGGATATTCTAAGAGACCAGATGTATAAGGGTTTGGATAGACAGGGACTGGGTAAGGATAGTCAACATGGCTTTGGGTGTGCTGGATCATGCCTATGCACTCTTATATAACTCTTCGAGGGAAGTTGATGATGGAAAGGTGGTGGACATTGTCTATGCGGACTTCAACAAGTCCTTTGACAAGGTTCAGTCACTTAGCGTTCAGTATGAAGTAGTAAATTGGATTTGACATTGGCTTAGTGGGAAAAGCCAGAGAGTGGTAGTAGATGGTTGCCTCTCTATTGGAGGCCTGCGACTAGAGTGTGGGGCAGTAATCATGCTGGAGCAATTGCTGCTTGTTATCTATATTAATAATTAGGATGATAATGTGATAAACTTGATCAGCATGTTAAGGGTATAGTAAAGACTGATAAAGACCAACAAAGCTTGCAGCAGGATCTGAGCTAGTTGGAAAAATAGGTTGAAAAATAGCAGATGTAATTTAATCCAGAGAACTATGAAGTCGTGGCTATCCCTCGAGGTCGAGGATGATGGTCTTCATTCTGTTGATCTACTTATGGGCTCTCAAGTGGTTTATAAGTCCAATCTTGGCTTTGAGTTCTTCCGCATTCAGGACAGGTAGTTCCAAATGGCAGATCAGGCTTTGGTTGTTGCTGCCTCTCTTTCCATTTTCTTCTCTTTTCTTCTAATTCTGCACATCTGTTGGCTTCAAAAGTTGCTGTTCCTTCTCGGGTGATGGCTTCCCAGAGTTTCCTGTCCTTGGCATTGATTTCCCAATTGTTGATGTCGATGTTCCATTTCTTCATGTTGGCTTTTCAGAAGTCTTTGAACCTCTTCTGTTGTCCGCCCCTTTCACGTTTGCCTTCTTTAAGCTGGGCGTAGAAGATTTGTTTCAGCAGTCATTCGTCTTTCATCCAAACAACATAACCGCTCGATCTTAGTTGGTTTTTGATGATGTAAGCTTCAATGCTTGTTGTTTTTGCTTCATTTAGCACACTGACGTTGGTACTTCTATCTTCCCAGCTGATATTTAAGATGTTTTGAAGACAGTGTTGATGGAACTTTTCAAGTGCCTTCAGATGTCGTTGGTATGTTGTCCAGATTTCTGATGCATACAGGAGCATTGGGATTACCACTGCTTTGTACACTGACATTTTGGTGTCTGTTCGGATGTCACAATCATGAAGGACTCTTGTTCGGAGACATCCAAAAGCTGTTCCAGCGCATTTAAGACGACGTTGGATCTCGTCATTAAGGTCGACATTGGAAAAATAGCAGATGTAATTTAATCCAGAGAACTATGAAGTGCTGCACTTTAGGAGGACAAAGCAGAATAGGACTTATGCGGTCAACGGGAGAGTGCTGAGAAAAGCAGTAAAAGAAAGGGATCTGGGAATACAGATCCATAATTCCTTGAATATGGTGTCACAGGTAGTTAGGACCATCAAGAGAATTTTTGGCAAATTGGTCTTTATCAATTAGCGTATTCAGCACAGGAATTGAGTTGTCATGCTGAAGTTTTATAAGATGCTGATGAGGCCTAATTTGGAGTATTTTGTGGATTTCTGGTCACCTACCTACAGAAAATACATCAATAAAATTGAAATAATCCAGAGAAATTTTACCAGAACGTTGAGGGCCTGAATTATAGGGAAGAGTTAGGACTTCATTCCCTGGAGTGTAGAGAATGAGGGTAGATTTGATATTGGTATACAAAATTATGAGGGTTTAGATAGGGTTAATGCAAGCAGGATTTTACTGCTGAGGTTGGGTGAGACCAGAACTGGAGGTCAAGGAGTACGGGTGAAAGTGAAATATTTAAGGGGAACTTGAAGAGGAACTTCTTTACTCAGAGAGTGATGTGATTGTAGATCGAGCTGCCAGAAGATGTTGTGGATGTGGATTTGATGACAACATTTAAGGTAAATTTAGGTAAGTACATGGATGGAAGAGCTATGAAGGGCTATGGTCCAGGTGTGGGTCAATGGGAATAACAGTTTGGCATGGACAAGATGGGCTGAATGTACTACTTTTATGCTGTTGTGCTCTAGAACTCTGTGACAATGCCTTGCTGACTACCACCATTGTTTTTCCAAACGTGAGTAAATCTTCTGCTTAAGAATCTTGTCCATTGATTTCCCTGGATATTTCATGCAATGGTTTTAATTTTCTAAAATTTGGGGAAGGTCCCATTGAATTGGAAAAAAGTGCAAATATAATTCCTTTATTCAAAATGGAAAGGAAACAGAAAGTAGCAAGCTGCAAGTCAGTTAGCTTCACATCTATCAGCTGGAATACATTAGAGGTTGTTATTAAAGATGTTATGGCGGGGGACTTACTAAGTTCTCTCAAGGTCTGATTGGTAAGGCTCTGGGTATTTATCCACCTTAATGCACTTTAAAGCCTTCAATACCTCTTCCCTACTAATCCATATGTGGTTCAATATATCACCACTTATTTCCCCCATTTACTTAGCTTCTATTATTTCCACGCACAAATGGTTATGCTGATCTTTAATGGGACATGTTCTCTCTGTAGCAACCCTCTTGCTCCTAATATACCTATGTAATCTCTTAGGAATATGCCTCATCTCGCCTTCTAGTTCCTTCAAGATGCATATCCAGTCAAGATGGCACCGAACTGTGGTCTCTATTGAGGATGTGGTTCAGACGTAGTTGCTTTTTGGGTGACAGAGACGGAGTTAAGGGTTAGGTTAGGGTTTAGGGACAGGGATGTGGGGAGTTGGATGGCAGGCCGGAGTCTAGGCCTCCACTCTGTGCTTCACTTCCCAAAGCCAGCCACATGAAAGTTCGATGAAGGACATTCATGGTCAGATTTTGGGCCTATAGACCAGTGAGGAGGAGGGCCAGTCAATGGGTCAGTAAGTTGTCAGCAGTTCCGGGAGTGAAGTTCTGTGTGGGAAGGAGGCATGAGGGCTCATTACCCCCAGGTGCACAAGTCAGTGAGACTGGAATTCAAGGTCTAATGTTCAGGGTCCGGGTGACTGGAGAGTCTGAAATTCAATGCCTGGAGTTCAGAGTGCAAAATCTGCGAATCCACTGGAGGCTAGGCCGGAGATGGCCTGTCCTAGGTTTGGAGGATTGTCTGTGTGTTAATGAAGGAGTAAGGGAGAGGGTGGGAGGAATGGGGTTTGTTTTGCTGTTATTATTTGTTACTGTTGTTCTCTTGTTGTTGTTGCTTGCATTGTTCTGTGAAGATGGTGGGGATGCTATCTTGGTGTTGGAATGTATAGTGATATTTATGGGCTGTGCCACGCCCCAGCACAGCCTTAGGTTGGGTTGGTTGTTAACACCAATGACACATTTCACTGTATGTTTTGATGTGCACGTAATAACAAATGATTCTGATTCTGAAGCTGAAAGTCCAAGGTACACAGGAAAAGCCAACCTTGATTTGTCAACATGAAGTGATTTGTGACTAATTTAGTGCAGTTTCTTGAAGAACATGTGAAGTGAATATTGGGAAAATCACTTGAAGTGAATTTATAGAAAGCATTTGATAAAGTGTCACATCAAGGTATATGCAGGTAATAAAACCACACAGTGTAGGAGGGAATACATTGCTACTGTTAGATGTTCTGGTTGCTGGGAATCAGAAAGTAGGCTTTAATGGATCTAATACAGACACAAAATGCTGGAGGAACTCAGCAGGCCAGGCAGCATCGATGGAAAAAAGTACTGTTGACATTTTGGGCTGAAACTCTTCTTTCTTTCTTTTTAAATCTTTTTATTGAGTAAGTATACAAAAAAGGTAAGCCATATAAACATTAATACAATGTTAAAGTATAATAAAATTCCAAAAGATATCAATACCAAAAAGAAATTACTACAAACAATGTAATTTAAACATAAGAAACCAAGATAACATAATAGTATACTAAATTTTATATATATCAATGGAAAAAAAAAGAAAAAAAAACCCCCAAAAAAAACCCACCGTGCAGCTAACTAAAAGCAAGGCAAAGCAATGGGCTAACTTGAAACCAAACAGAGTTAAACTTAAAATCACGTCCTCAATCCCGACCTCCATTAAAAACAGTGAAAAAAAACAAGAAGGGTAAATATTACATTAAATGAAAATATCGAATAAAAGGTCCCCAAATCTGTTCAAATTTAAATGAAGAATCATAAAGGTTACTTCTAATTTTCTCCAAATTCAAACATAAAATCGTCTGAGAAAACCAAAAAAAGGTAGTTGGAGCATTAAGCTCTTTCCAATGTTGTAAAATACATCTTTTCGCCATTAAAGTAAGAAATGCAATCATTCTACGGGCTGAAGGGGAAAGATTACTAGAAATTTTAGGTAGTCCAAAGATAGCAGTAATAGGGTGAGGAGAGATATCTATATTTAATACCTTAGAAATAATATTGAAAATATCTCTCCAAAAAGTTTCCAAAGCAGGGCAAGACCAAAACATATGAGTTAAAGAGGCTATCTGCCTCGAACATCTATCACAGAAAGGATTAATATGCGAGTAAAAACGCGCTAACTTATCTTTGGACATATGTGCTCTATGAACCACTTTAAATTGAATTAGGGAATGTTTAGCACAAATAGAGGAAGTATTAACTAATTGTAAAATCTGCCCCCAATCATCGACAGAAATGGTAAGCCCCAATTCCTGTTCCCAATCTACCCTAATCTTATCAAATGGAGCTTTCCTAAGTTTCATAATAATATTATAAATCATAGCCGATGCACCTTTCTGACATGGATTAAGGTTAATTATCGAATCTAAAATATATGTAGGAGGAAGCATTGGAAAGGAAGAAAGTATAGTACTTAGGAAATTTCTAACTTGTAAATATCTAAAAAAATGTATTCTTGATAAGTTATATTTATTAGATAATTGTTCAAAAGACATAAGGGAACCATCTAAAAATAAATCCAAAAACCGTAAAATACCCTTAGTCTTCCAAGTTTGAAAAGCGCGATCCGTAAAAGAGGGAGGAAAAAATATGTTACCTAAAATAGGAATCGCTAACCCGAATTGATTAAGATCAAAAAATTTTCTGAATTGAAACCAAATGCGCAAAGCATATTTAACTATCGGGTTAGAGACCTGCTTAAGACGTTTCGAATCAAAAGGGAGAGAGGAGCCTAAGATAGAACCAAGTGTATAACCCTGAACAGATTGTAATTCCAATGCTACCCATTTAGGAATAGATAGTATGTCCTGGTCAAGTAACCAAAATTTCATATGTCGAATATTAATAGCCCAATAATAGAATCTAAAGTTAGGTAATGCTAAACCTCCATCTCTCTTAGCTTTCTGTAAATGTATTTTACCCAGTCTCGGATTCTTATTCTGCCAAATAAATGAAGAAATTTTAGAGTCAACTTTATCAAAAAAAGATTTTGGAACGAAAATTGGTAATGCCTGAAACACATATAAAAATTTTGGCAAAAAAAACATCTTAACCGCATTAATACGACCAATCAAAGTTAAATATAAAGGAAACCATTTAGATGAAAGTTGAGTAATATGGTCTATTAATGGTAAAAAGTTAGTCTTAAATAAATCTTTGTATTTACAAGTAATTTTAATCCCAAGATATGAAAAGTAATTATTAATCAATTTAAATGGAAATTTATAATATAAGGGAAGATGTTTATTAATCGGAAAAAGTTCACTCTTACTAAGATTTAATTTATAACCTGAGAAAAGACCAAATTGTGCTAATAACTCTAAAACAGCAGGAATGGATCTCTCAGGATTAGAAATATATAAAAGTAAATCATCAGCATAGAGTGATAATTTATGGGACTTTAATCCCCGAGTTATCCCAGTAATATTTGAAGATTCTCGAATAGCAATTGCAAGAGGTTCTAATGCAATATCAAATAATAGGGGACTAAGAGGACAGCCTTGTCGAGTACCACGAAAGAGAGGAAAAAAAGGTGAGTTTAAAGAGTTAGTACGAACCGAGGCTACAGGGGAGTGATATAACAGTTTAATCCAGGATATAAATCTCAAGCTAAAATTAAACATTTCAAGCACCTTAAATAAATAAGGCCATTCTACTCTATCAAAAGCTTTCTCGGCATCTAAAGAAATAACACACTCAGGAACATTTTGTGAGGGAGTATAAACGATATTTAACAATGTACGAATATTATAAAAAGAGTAACGACCTTTAATAAAACCCGTTTGGTCTTCCGAAATAATAGAAGGAAGTACTTTTTCTAGTCTATTTGCTAATAACTTAGAAAAAACTTTAGAATCAACATTTAATAAAGATATTGGTCTATAAGATGCACATTGAGCAGGGTCTTTATCCTTCTTTAGTATTAGAGAAATTGATGCTCTATTAAAAGATTCAGGAAGTTTACCAAGTTTCAAAGAAGCCTCAAAAACCCTACCGAGCCAAGGAATCAATAAAGAAGTAAAACATTTATAAAATTCAACGGTAAACCCATCAGGGCCAGGAGCTTTCCCCAGATTCATAGAAAAAATAACATTCTTAATCTCATCCATTGTAATGGAAGTATCTAATAAGGAAGACATATCCTGTGAAATCTGAGGGAAGTCTAACTTATCTAAAAAATCATTCATATATTTAGAATCTCGAGGAGACTCTGATTGATATAAAGAAGAATAAAAATCACAAAAGGTTTGATTAATCCCCACATGATCCAGTATCAATCGATCATTTTGGTTATAAATCTGATTGATTTGAGATTTAACATAATTAGATTTCAATTGATTAGCCAGCAGCTTGCCAATTTTGTCACTGTGAACATAAAAGTCACTTCTTGTTTTCTTTAATTGGTTTACAATCGAGGACGAGAGTAGTAAACTGTGTTCCATTTGAAGTTCAGTTCTTTGTTTGTATAACTCCTCAGAAGGAGCCATAACATATTTCTTATCAATTTCTTTAATCTTGTCCACAATTACCATCTCCTCCTGCTTCTGTTTCTTCCTCAAAGCAACAGAATACGAAATAATCTGACCCCGAATATAGGCTTTAAAAGTGTCCCAAAGAGTGTTAACCGAAATATCTTCTGTATGGTTAATTGTAAAAAAAAAGCTCAATCTGTTCATTCATAAAATTAACAAAGTCCGAGTCCTGAAGCAACAGCGAATTAAAACGCCATTGTCTATTATTCGGTATATTGGCCATAATTTTAATAGAAAGCTTAAGTGGAGCATGATCCGAAATGGTTATAGAATCATAATCACATTTAATCACTGAAGGAATAAGACGAGAATCAATGAAAAAATAATCAATTCTTGAATAGGAATGATGAACATGTGAAAAGAAGGAAAAATCTTTTTCCTGAGGATGCAGGAAATGCCAAATGTCCGTCGACCCAGAATCAGAAAGGAAAAAATTAATCAGATTTGCAGATTTATTAGGTAAAGTCCGTAAAGGAGCCGAACGGTCCAAAGCTGGAGACAAACAGGTATTAAGATCTCCGCCCCAGATCAATGAAAACTCGTTCAAATTCGGAAACTGATCGAACAATGATTTATAAAATACCGGACAATCCATATTAGGAGCATAAACATTAACCAAAACTACTTTTTTATTAAATAGTAAACCACTAACCAATAAAAATCTACCATTCGGATCAGAAATAATATCCTGTTGTATAAAAGTAACTGAGGAATCTATAAAAATAGAGACGCCTCGAATCTTAGCATTGGAGTTCGAATGAAATTGTTGTTCCTTCCAGAATTTGAAAAAACGTAGTCTGTCCCCCCTCCGTACATGGGTCTCTTGTAAAAATAAAATTTGTGCTTTAAGTCTCCGGAACACTTTAAAAACTTTTTTCCTTTTAATAGGATGATTAAGACCATTAGTATTCCAGGAGACAAAATTAATAATAGACTCCATAAATCCTAAAGTCAACCCACAACAAGGAGGATTGACGATAGGCGCGACCCACAAACCCGGAGAGGAAACAGAACATACAAAAGATACCGGGAAAAAGGACGCAACCAGTACTTCAATAATGTATATAGCCCAGGGCTGAAACTCTTAATGGGTCCGTTTCTGGTTGGCAAAACGCATGGGTTATTTGTCTCACAGTCTGTGCTTGGATCTCAATATCTTACAAGATACATAGAGTATATACATATGGAAGGACCAAAGGTATGGTTGCTCGGTTTGCTGCTGACATAGTGATGGGTAGGAAAGTACTGTAAGTTGCGATGTGGATGTAAGGAAACTACAAAGGGATGACTTGCCATCTTTTCTACTCAATCCCAGACTCCTTGCTTGTCCTTGTAGCCACTTTTTGGGATCCATGGACTTGCATCCCCAAGATACCCCTGTACGTTCAATGCTCCTGTGCTACCATTTACAACATACTTCCCTCCTGTGTCAAATGTACCAACTCCAGACAGGTTAGTTTAGCAAAGGAAGATTTAGCCAGTGGAGCAAAATATGGGATAGTATGAATTTGTCCAGGTTAAGTATGGTGGGAAAAATAAAAAGTGAGCTCATATTTAATACATGTGAGATTGAGATCTGAGCTGCAAACAGATTAGCATGTTCAACGTTTGTGGTTCATAAAAGGCAATTTGCAGGTGCAATAAGTAATAGGGATTGTTAACTGAATGTTATCATTATGATGGGAACTGAAAATAAAAGCAAGGTGATTATGTTTCATTTACAAGGCAATGTCGATACCACATCTAGAGGACTGTTTACTGTATCGGTCGCCTTAGTTAAGCAATAAAGTAAATTATTAAAGGTTTATTAGAACAATACCAGGAATGGGAGGGTTATCTTATGAGGAGAGCTTGGACAGGCTTGGCTTGTAACCACTACAATTTGCCACAGAGAAAGGTGAATTGATTTAAACACGTAAAATCTTGAGGATTCTTAACAGAGTGATGCGACTGGGCTTGCTGAACTCAAACCTATCTGCTTTAGATACGGGTACCCTCACTAAAGGGAGGTTATATTATCTTCAAGGCTAGATCACTTCTGTGCCTATCCTCCATGGAGAGTTTAGCTGCTGATTCTCACTATTCGTGTGGTGGGTTCTCCCTCCCTACCAAGGAGGAGATACTTCCAGCTGGTAAAGTGGTTTAAACACAGTTCATTTATTTTTAGAGATACATGTTTAAATTTGGATAAAATTCTCAAAAAACACATATAAAACTCACAGAGGGTTTCCATCTTATAAAAGATTTCTAAATTACAAATTATTTCTAAAATACAAAGGATTTTCAAAGCACACGTACAATTCCTATAAGCTAGAAAGACATATGATTGAGTTGTGGATGAACGAGTTGTCTGCCACAGAAATTAAAGGCAGAGGAATGGATTCTATTCATCCTGTCTTTTTGTCATTCTGTTTATTGTTCTTTGATGATTCCTAACAAGTCTGGCTGCTCTCCAATCTTTATGCTGTTTTTTATCCGCTGCTTACTTTATGACATCTGATGCATGGTCTAAAAGCTTCTAGGGACAGAGATCCCAGACATCCAAAGCTAACCAGTGAGGGATAACTTTCTGAGTACACAAATCTCCCAACTATTGACAGATCAGTTATCTGACGAGCTAAGTGATGTGCAAGCTTCCATGAACTAAATAAACTAGCCAGTGTTGTCTGGTTGGATGCAGGACCAACTAACATACCTACAACGTTTTATAAGCTCTTAAGTAACCAGCCCGTGCTGTGGGCCAGCGGCCTGTGCTCTATAGGTGGTACTGTTTGTTTGCAAAACTGTCTTTTTAACTTTAGACTGATTATTGGTTCAGTCTCTCCCCATTTACATCCATGACATTTTACATGCTCTATGCTAATGTAACAACTTTCTGTACCCTGGTCCTGACTGACACATTTTCACTATGGACGTCCAGTCCCTTTACGGTTATATCCCCCATCGGGAAGGCCTTAATGCTGTTTGCTTCTTTCTTGATGAACAGAATCAACCAGTTTTTCTCCACCTTCAGCCTCCTCTATCTGGCAGAAATGGTACACACCCTTAACAACTCTTTTGGCTCCTCCCACTTTCTCCAAACCAAAGGTGTCGCCACTTGCATGGGCCCTGCCTTTTTACTGACTAGGTGGAATATTCCATGTTCCATGCCTGCACCATTAGTGCTTCCTAAAGGCTTCATCCCTTCAAGCAGGCGGCACTGAGGCTTCAGGCCTGGTCCTTGCTATGACGGAGGACTAGAACCCCTCCATCTGCCCCTGGTCTCATCCAATAAATCAGCGAATCGAACTTGTGACATACCAGGTTAACAATGTCCAAAGGGGTTTTATGATCGCAAGGAAAACAATCATGACAACCACTCGCTGTTTGAGTGTAGGCCTCCATCGACTTGGGTAGCTCCACATAGCACAGCTCTTTCACTATCTCCAACAGTGAGCAACTCGCTAATGGTGCAGACCTGCAGTACTTTAAGTTCTTAATGTATAACAGGATCTTGTGATCATTAGAAGTGCGTTTCAGTGGAACAGTTGAACCTATTGTTGACCCCGTAGAAGCTGCTGTGGCCAGTCGTGCCACATCTTGCTGGAAGGATGTGTGTTTTTACTGACATCCTATCTGGGTTTGTTGAGCTGTAGGTGAGAGGACTGGGCAACAACCCCTGGGGGGAGGGAGTGTGGTGTGGGCGTTGGGACTCTTATTACATGATTGTGATCTTGTGTGCGCTTACTGTGTGTGACTGTTGGTAATGTGTCTTTATACCTTGACCCCATTGTAACACTGTCTCATTTTCATGACTACAGTCGGCCCTCCTTATCCGCGAGTTCTGCATGCGCGAATTCAACCAACTGCGCATCGAGAAAACCTGCAAGTGCTCTTCCAGCACTTGTTGTTCGAGCGTTACAGACTTTTTTTCTTGTCGTATAGGATTTACATTGTATTAGGTATTATAAGTAATCTAGAGATGATTTAAAGTATACGGGAGGATGTGCGTAGGTTATCGTGGATCGGGAGCAGGTACATCTGGTATTATTTAGCGTCAGTTAGTCAAACGTTTGTCTTAGTATATAGTAAATATTTTATCTTTCTATGCATATAAAACACTTAAGAAACATAAGTTTCAGCGCCGGGCTCAGGAACGGAAATTCCTGAGTTTGATCCAGTGACAGATCGCTCCTGAGTGCGCTCTCCATCCGTGCCGGGTTAATGTGGAGGATCAAAAACCCAAAACCCCAAAACTCAATAATTAAACCACTGCGTTGCTTAGTAATAATTGTAGCTTTCATTGGGGCAAGGCCTTTCTCATTTTATCCTTTAAAATTGTTCCAATCGTTGACTGACTGTAGCCTAATGCTTTTCCAATGACCCATGGCGTTTCACCTCTTTCCAATTGCTTTATTATTTCCACTTCATTTTCAATCGTGATCGTGATTATTTTCGTGAACAGAAACACTGCGGATTCAGAGCTCTGCCGCCGGGTCCTAAAGTCCACCGCACTAAGACAGGTTAAATAAGGTCCAGGGTTCCGCTGGGTCCTAAGGTCCACCGCATTGAGACAGGTTGAATAAGGGACTTGAGCATCCGTGTTTTTTGGTATCCGCGAGGGGTTCCGGAACCAATCCCTCGCCGATAAGTAGGGCCAACTGTATTCATATACTGTGTGGTTGAATGACAATTAAACTTGAATTGAATTGAACTTCATTGGAGCTGCTTCCTGCATCCATGCAGAGCTTGTCAATAACTTTACCACCAACTTCCACTTTGCCCTTAAATTCACTAGGTCCATCTCTGACACCTTCCCACACTTTCCTGATTTTTGGTGCCTCCATCTCTAGAGACAGATTATCCACCGCCGACATCTCTTAAAAACCCACTGACTTCTACAGATACCTTGACACTCATCTTCCCACCTTGTCACTTGCAAGGATGCTATTTACTCCCTTCTCTCAGTTCCCATATTTCCACAGCATCTGATCTCATGATGAGGCTTTCCATTCCAGGACATCAGAGATGTCCTCCTTTTTTCAGAAAATGGGGTTTCCCCTCCACTGTTATGAATGCAGCCCTCATCCACATCTCCTCCATTTCCTGTACATCTCCCCTTACCCCATTCTCTCCACACAACTGTGATAGAGTTTCTCTTGCCGTCACCTACCACCCCATGAGCCTCTGCATCCACAACTTCCACCATCTCCAACAGGATCTTCTTTGCCTTCCTCCCCTTGGTTCCCCATCTCCTTCTCTTTATTCCATGGTCTCTTGCCTTCTCCTATCAGATTTCTTCTTGTTCAGCCCTTTGCCTCTTCCACCAATCACCTTTCAGCTTCACCTACCACTCATCAGCTCGCTCTTCATACTTTCTTCCCTCCTCCCCTTCCCCCCAGCTATACATTTTTTATATTACTGTGAATGTATCCTTACTGCAAATATTTGCACATTGCTCAGGGAACGCCTTTGAAGCTGATTTTATGATGGTGATATTTTGTTCAAATTTTCTTGAAGAATAAGCTAGAAATTCTTGGCCACACTTCCTTCTTTTCTATTCAACACTGATCTTGGCACCAATTCAGTTTAAATCTGTTTTAAGTAACGTTAAGGTTTCTATGTGTAGATAGCATCCATCAAATGTGTCAAGGGAATTTATGTTAGAAAGACCTAGTTTGGAAATTCTAGTGCCCAGGACTCAGATCAATTCCATCGTGGTCCCCACCATTGAGGACATCTACAAGAGGCAATGTGCCAGGAAAATGACATCCAACATTAAGAACCACCACCATCTGGGTCACAGTATTTTCTCGATGCTTCTCAAAGGTAAACTAATGACAGGCAATAAACATCCACTGTACCATTTCCTATAGATGCTGCCTGGCCTGCTGCGTTCAGCAGCAATTTTTATGCGTGTGACAGGCAATGAATACCAGCTTTATGAGCAACTTCCACGCCACCAAGACTTTTAACTGGTGTACAGAGAATCTACCTTAGATTAGATTTGATTAGGTTCAAATTTTTTGTCATTGTGCCAAGTACAAATACAAAGCCAATGTAATGCAATTAGCATCTGACCAGAAGTGCAAAAGAATATTATTATTTACAACAGGGGTCCCCAACCTATTTTGCACCGCGGACCAGTTTAATATTGACAATATTCTTGCGGACTGGCCAACCGGGGAGTGGGGTTGTTCAAGTAGGGTTAAACTCACCTCAACATGTCTTTTACAGTGAGGGTTGCCAATTTTCTCACTTCCAAATAAGGGACAAAAGTAGCAGTGAAATCCCAGGACATTTTACCCCAGAAAAGACTACCGTAACCATGGAGCCTTGTGCGGACACCTGTGTGCTCATGCGTGACATGCGCATGTGATGTGCGCATGCACGTACGTGCCGATCTTTTTCCCCCACAAATCGGTTTTGCCTTCATCTTCCCCACTACCACTACACTGTACATACATTATTTCTACTTTATATAGGCTGTGTATTTATCATATCATTCCTGCTTTTACTATATGTTAATGTTATTTATTTTCTGTTTTATGTGTTATTTGGTATGATTTGTTAGGTTATTTTTTGGGTCTGGGAACGCTCGAAAAATTTTCCCATATAAATTAATGGTACTTCTTCGCTTCACGCCATCTCGGCATGAAAGGTTTCATAGGAACGCTCTACCTTAGCGGGGGAAATATGGGACAAACCAATTTAGCCCAATATACGGGATGTCCCGGCAAATATGGGACAGATGGCAACCTGGCAACCCTATGTTCAAGTTCAACAGTGCGTGACAGGGAATGAGGAAAGGTGCAGCTGACTCATATCGTTTCCCTGCGGCCCGGTAGCACATGCTTTACGGCCCGGTACCGGTCCGCGGCCTGGTGGTTGGGGACCGCTGAATTTTACAAAACAATTGTGAATAAAAAGTAACTGCTACAGCACACAAATATAAAAGTACTGAGACAGTACAATATGGGTGCAATACTGCTTAGCACTGTGATCTGAGGTTCAGCAGGGTCACAGCCTCAGGGAAGAAACTCTTCCTGTGCCTGCTGGTGTGGAAGCGGAGGCTCCTGTAGTGCCTACTGGATGGGAAGAGAGTAAAAAGTCCATGGTTAGGGTGAAATGTGTCCCTGATATGCTTCTCATCCTGCCCAGGCAGCGTTTATGGTAGATGTTCTCAATGGTGGGCAATTGGGTGCCAATAATCCGCTGGGCAGATTTCACCACAAGCTGGAGCGCTTTGCGGTCCGATATGGGACAATTGCCATACCACACTGAGATGCAGTTGGTGAGTATGCTCTCAATGATACAGCGGTTAAAGTCCATCAGTATCCTGGGACAGAGGTGAGCTTTCTTGATGCTGTGCAGGAAATAAAGACACTGTGACCAATCGTGCCAACATCTTACTGGAAGATGTGTTTTTACTGACATTCTACATGGGTTTGTTGAGCTGTATGTGCGAGGACTGGGCAACAGGCCCTGGGGGAGGGGGTGTGGTGTGGGCATTGGGACTCTTATTACATGATTGTGATCTTGTGTGTGCTTACTGTGTGTGACTGTTGGCAAGGTGTCTTTACACCTTGACCCCATTGTAACACTGTCTCATTTTCGTGAGTATTCATATACTGTGTGGTTGAATGACAATTAAACTTGAATTGAATTGAACTTCATTGGAGCTGCTTCCTGTATCCATGCAGAGCTTGTCAATAACTTGACCACCAACTTCCACTTTGCCCTTAAATTCACTAGGTTCATCTCCCACACCTTCCTACACTTTCCTGATTTTTCATAGTCATAGTCATAGTCATACTTTATTAATTCCGGGAGAAATTGGTTTTTGTTACAGTTGCTCCATAAATAATAAATAGTAATAGAACCATAAATAGTTAAATAGTGCTACGTAACTGGCAACAATGAATATTAATCGAGACAGGTTTTATGAAAACAACCAAACATTTCTTAAACACATATAATCGATAAGGGGAAAAACAACACCAAGGAAAACTTTGACCGGAGGTTAAACAGGTACGCAGCCGTTCATCAACTCCACTCGGCTCTGGTTCTTAAAGCATTAAATGATGAAAACAGTTCTTAAAGCGATACAGTCAGATACAGTTCTTAAAGCAATAACTTCAAAAGTCCAACAGTTTTACACATTCAATTGGGAGAGACTTCTCTGGAGAACGATTTCTTCACTGACGCACCCTTACTGCCGGTTCTGTCCACAGGATTCCTGATGCCGAAAATAAACAGTTTAAATCGACTGACCTTAAAATTCCTTTAGAGAGAGAGCCTTTTTGCATGAACTCATTGCGCTTTTACAAGAGTTATCTCAATGCAGGTTCTCTTCAACGAAGACTCAATAAGGTCGATTCTTTATTAAACTGCCAAACGATGCCGACTTCTCTCGATCCTTCACTTCAATGAATTCTTCACTCTCCCTTCAAAACTGTCGGAATTGAGTAGATTGGCACTTCCAGCCACAAATTCCCAGTCCAAGTAATATGGAATCTTTCAACAGAACGTACAACCGTTTTAAAAATGAAACTGCGTCACAGAAACAAACGCGCAACAGAAATGGAGGCACAACACGTTCTACCTGGAAATCTACAAATTCAAAAACCCTACTGCGTCACCTCAGTCGACCCCTATATAGTCACGGGGCACATGTCATCACGTGACCTCACAACGGCGGGAAAATCTCATCAGGTGACCTCCAAAAGACCATTATAGCATTCTCACAAAAAAAAACAGATCTCCTTGAGCATGTAACAATAGTAATATCTAAATTATGAAATAAGTCCAGGACCAGCATATTGGCTCAACATGTCTGACCCTCCAAGGGAGGAGTTGTAAAGTTTGATGGCCACAGGCAGGAATGACTTCCTATGATGCTCTGTGTTGCATCTCGGTGGAATGAGTCTCTGGCTGAATGTACTCCTGTGCCCACCCAGTACATTATGTAGTGAATGGGAGACATTGACCAAGATGGCATGCAACTTGGACAGCATCCTCTTTTATCTCCATCTCTAGAGACAGATTATCCACCGCCGACATCTCTTAAAAAACCCACTGACTTCTACAGATACCTTGACACTCATCTTCCCACCTTGTCACTTGCAAGGATGCTATTTACTCCCTTCTCTCAGTTCCCCTATTTCCACAGCATCTGATCTCATGATGAGGCTTTCCATTCCAGGACATCTGAGATGTTCTCCTTTTTTCAGAAAATGGGGCTTCCCCTCCACTGTTATGAATGCAGCTCTCATCCACATCTCCTCCATTTCCTGTACATCTCCCCTTACCTCATTCTCTCCACACAACTGTGATAGAGTTTCCCTTGCCGTCACCTACCACCCCATGAGCCTCTGCATCCACAACTTCCACCATCTCCAACAGGATCCCACCACTAGGATCAACTACACTTCTCCTGCCCTTTCCATTTTCCACAGGGATCACTCTCTCCACGACCCAATTGTCCACTCATCCCTTCCCACGGATCCCTGTCCTAGTCTTATCCCTGCAAGCTTGTTAAATATTATAACTGCCCTTACACATCCTCCCTCGTCACTAAATGCTAAACTGTCCTTCCAGATGTGGAAGCTCTTCACACGTGAATCATTTGGGTCTGTTTATTGTTTCTGGTGCTCCCAGTGTGGCCTCCCCCTATATCAATGACGCCTAATGCACATTAGAAGATCTACTGCAGCACTGCAATGATGCCAGATACAAATCGGAGGAGCAGCACCTCATAATCCACCTTGACAGTCTTCAGCCTGACTGCATAAACGTTGATTTCTCTAACATCACTTGGCTTCTGTTCACCTTTCCACCTTATGTCTTCCCTTATCGCTCTGGCCCCGTTTCACCCCTTCTCTTTCCTCTCCCCTCCTCTCAGGACCTGCTGATCTTCTTTGCCTCCCTCCCCCTGGTTCCCCATCTCCTTCTCTTTATTCCATGGTCTCTTGCCTTCTCCTATCAGATTTCTTCTTGTTCAGCCCTTTGCCTCTTCCACCAATCACCTTCCAGCTTCACCTACCACTCATCAGCTCACTCTTCATAATTTTTTTCCCTCCTCTCTTTCCCCCCAGTTATTCATTTGGGCTTCTGCCCTCTTTCTTTCCATTCCTGATGAAGAGTCTCGACTTGTAATGTCAACTGTCCATTTTCTTCCATAGACCTGCTGAGTTCCTCCGGTATTTTGTGTGTTCAACATCATGTTCCACCTGTTGTGATCTTAAAACCAGCCTTACTGTGAATATATCCTTACTGTAAATATTTGTACATTGCTTAGGGACCGCCTTTGAAGCTGATTTTATGATGGTGATATTTTGTTCAAATTTTCTTGAAGAATAAGCTAGAAATTCTTGGCCACACTTCCTTCTTTTCTATTCAACACTGATCTTGGCACCAATTCAGTTTAAATCTGTTTTAAGTAACGTTAAGGTTTCTATGTGTAGATAGCATCCATCAAATGTGTCAAGGGAATTTATGTTAGAAAGACCTAGTTTGGAAATTCTAGTGCCCAGGACTCAGATCAATTCCATCGTGGTCCCCACCATTGAGGACATCTACAAGAGGCAATGTGCCAGGAAAACGACATCCAACATTAAGAACCACCACCATCTGGGTCACAGTTTCTTCTCGATGCTGCCATCAGGGATGAGGTACTGGAGCTTGAAGACCCACACTTCAAGGTTCAACAACAGCCTCTTGCCCACTTCCATCCAACTCTTGAACAGGCCTGAGAATCCCTCATATAACCTTAGACTATACACTAGTTCCTTTTCTCCCTCTCTACTTGCATCACTGTTGTTCTATTTATTTTGTCATGTAAGTTCTGTACAATTTATGTTAATTTAAGACTATGTTTTCTTCTGATTATCGTATTTGTAATGTACTGTCCTGCTGTTGAAGAAAGTTAATTTTCTTGACATCTATGCCTTGGGTAAGAACACATATGACGATAAGATTGAACTTGAGACCTCAACTTGAACTTGTTTCTGTGCTGGAAATACTGTGCAAAAGCTGATGTAGTATTCTGAGGAGTTTTTAAAAATTCCAATAATAATTCATGTCTCAACTTCATCCACAAAACAAGACAGTATAACTGAAGAGAGTTCTTCAGCAATCCTAGCGTGTGTTATGCCTTATCTTTAAATAACGCTCCTCGGACTTTGCTTACCTTCAATATCTATACACCATTCAGCTTTGAAAGTGTTTGACATGCATTTGGGAAACTGGAGTTCTCAATTTTGCCTTGTCTTAACATCACTAGGCAAGGTATGTTGATTGTTTACTCTACATGACTAACCACCCCACCCTAAATACTTTGAAGTTTCAAAATTGCTGAACACGTATCAAAGGGTAAAGTTCATTTTCACTCCTGATATAAACCTGCAGCTGTACCTTGGCATTGCTAATAGGTAATGCAGGATTATCACTTAAAAAGACAATGTAATCCTCTTTCCTTTTAGCTTTTCTTTATAGTTATGTACCTCGTAGTAGTGGTGGAACAGAAAGGAAGGAGGCGGTGGATATTGATTGAGGAGGAGCAGAAACAGTCATTTCAGTGAGGAAACTGTTGGCCGTTTCCTTCATCTTTAATCTCCACATGTATGCTTGGTGCAGATGAGTAGGGGATGTTCAGCATGGACAGAGTCCAAGGGTTTGCATTCATGTTGTATCTCTCTGTGACTCTATGAGTTCAAATTACTGTACACCCTACACAAACAGAAATCCATGTTAGTCATATTATCTATTTCAATAAGTACTTAGCACACTGCATTCAGCTGAAAGTTCAAGCTCAAAGTAAATTTATTATCGAAGTACACAAATGTCACCATTTACAACCCTGAGATTTATTTTCTTGTGGGTATACTCAATAAATCCATAATAGAATAATGACCTTAATAGAATCAATGAAAGTCCGCACCTTCTTGTGTATTCAACCAGTATGCGAAAGGTAACAAACTGTGCGACTACAAAAAGAAAGAAATAATATTAACAAATAAATAAGCAATAAATATCAAGAATGTGCTATGAGGAGGCCATGAAAATAAGTCCAAAGCAACACACATAAAATACTGAAGGAACCCAGCAGGTTAGGCAGCATCTATGGGCTGGGATCCTTCTTCAGGACTGAAGTGGAAAAGGGAAGGCGGCAGATATAAAGGTGAGAGGAGGGGATTGAGGTTATCTGGAAGGTGATAGGTGAAGCTAAGTGTATGGGAAAGGTAAAGGGCTTGAGAAGGAATCTGGTAGGAGAGGAGAGTGGACCATAGGAGAAGGGAAGCAGGAGGGGACCCGGGGCAAGTGATAGGTAGGTGAGGAGAGGTAAAAGGCAGAGTGCAGACTAGAAGAAGAGGGAAGGGGGAGGGAAAAAGCTTTTTACCAGAAGGAGAAATCAATATTCATGCTGCATGAATAGTTTGGAAGTTACCCAGACAGATTACTAGGAGTTGCTCCTCCACCCTGAGGGTGGCCTTATCTTGGCACAAGGGAAGCCATGGAGTGACATGTTGGAATGGGAATGGGATTCAGAATTAAAATGTTTTTCTCCTGGGAAATTCTGCTTTTGGTGGGTGGAGTGGAGGTGCTTATCAATACGGTGCCCCAATGTACTGGGGTTCTCACCAATGTGGAGGAGGCTGTATCGGAAGCACCAGACACAATCGACTACCTCAGCAGATTCACAGATGAAGTGTTGCCTCACCTGGAGGGACTGGGCGGTCCTGAATGGAGGTGAGGAAGAAAGCGAATGGGCAGGTGTAACACTTGGGCTACTTGCAGGGATAAGACCCAGGAGGGAGATTAGTGCAGAGGGACAAATGGACAAGGGAATCACGGAAGGAATGAGCCTTGCGGAAAATGGGGGAGGGGTGGTAAAGATATGTTTAGGTTAGGATCCCTTTGGAGACAGAAGAAGTTGCAGAGGATGATGTGTTGGATGCCGAGGCTCATGGGGTGGTAGATAAGGACAAGAGGAACTCTATCACTGTCATGGTGGTGGAAAGATGGGGTGAATACAGATGTTTGGGAAATGGAGGAGATGCAGGTGAGGGCAGCATCAATATGGAGGAAGGAAAACCTGTTCTTTGAAGCAGGAAGACATCTCCGATATGCTGAAAAGGAAGGTCACATCCTGGGAACAGATGCAGCAGAAGCAAAGGAAATGAGAAAAAGGAACAGCCATTTTACAGGAGACAGGGTGGGAAGAGGTATTGCCTAGATAACAGTGGGAATCGGCAGGTTTATATAAGATGACAGTTGGTCTCCAGAAACGGAGACAGAGAGATCGAGAGATGAGAGGGAGGTATCAGAAATGGACCAAGTGAATTTAAGGGCAGGGTGGAAGTTAGAGGCAAAGTTGATGAAATTGGCGAGCTCCGCATGTCATGGTCCGGATCGGGGTCCCTTTAAATTTACCTTGTTTATGTTACGATCCGGACCGTTGATTCCCTGTTTTCCCATGTCCCTCGACTTTGGTGATTAGAGGCAATTAACACTCGGCTGAACCGGTAGTTTAGTCTCCGGGTTTCAGTCGTTCATTGCGGGAGCGTCTGCAAAGTCACGGCGTACCAATGTCATCTGGCCAGACCAAGCCTTGTCTCCACCCGAAGCGAGTGTCGGTAATTTGCCTTTCCTCACAGGAGCAACCCTGTCCAGTTACCTCGCCAAAGCGAGCCTGCAAAGTTTCCTCATCAAGTTGAGTCCGTCAGTTAACCCGCCGGAGAGAATCGAGAGCCGCTGTCTACTGTTCCCGGGCCGAGTCGAGAACTCGGCACTACCTGGAGGCTCCAAGCACCACATCCTGGCTCTGGCGGCATCCAAGTACCACGTCAAGTCCTGGCTCTGGTGGCATTCAAGTACCATGTCAAGTCCTGTCCCTAGCGGCTTACGAGTACCATGTCAAGTCCTGGCCCTGGCGGCTTCCCAGTTCTGAGTCTAGTACTGGCCCTGGCGGTCTGTGATTCCTGTCCTACCCCCTTGTCTGAATCCCTTCTCTGCCCCTCTCGCCTCTAGCCCTCGTCTGCAGCCCCCACCTGCACTTCGGTCTAGTTCCATCACCAGAGCTAGATAGGTACTGTCTGGTGTTCATTCGTGTTGGTCTTGTCTTGTCCTGTCCTCGCCTCCATGGGGTAAGTCAGGCTGTCTTGCCGTTGCCCCGCGGGGAGTCGTGTCTTGTCTTGTCTTGTCCTCGCCTCCGTGGGGTAAGTCAGGCCGTCTTGCCGTTGCCCCGCGGAGAGTCATGAGTCCCGGCCCTATGTCCTGTACCCAAGGAGAGGTCCCAGCTCTCTGTTCTGTGTGCGAGTCCCGGCCCTATGTCCTGTACCCAAGGAGAGGTCCCGGCTCTCTGTTCTGTGTATGTGTCCATGGTTCCATGTACCTGCTCTCCTGAGACCAAGGCTCTGTGTTTCCATGTTCCTCCTCTCCCTAGCCCATGTCATGTCCATGCCTGGTTCTGGGGTCCGAGCCCGAGGCAAGACCCAGGTATTGGGTCCTTGCCCAGTCTCGGGCTCGGAGTCCATACCCTAGCCTCTTCACGTCTCCTCTAGTTCTGGGAGCCGATTCCGAGTCCTAGCCCAGACCCTTGGTCCCAGCCTAATCATAGTCCTCAGTCCTTGTCCAGTTCACTACTCCTGCTCCTGCCTAGCTCTCCTGATAACAAACAATAAACTAAATCTAAGTAACCTCACAAGATGTGTCTTGCATTTGGGTCCACTCTTGCTCCCAATGCCCCGCCATTGTGACACTGCATGGGTGCACAAGGCAACTCCAAGGCAGTTGTCAAAGAAGCGGAGGAAGAGTTGTGGAGCATTAGCAGGGAAGGCTTGGAACATGGACTGTTCTATATAGCTGACAAAGATTCAGGCACGTCTGGGGCCCACCTGGGTGGCCATGGCTACCCCTTGGGTTTGGAGATAAAGGAATGAGCTGAAGGCTGGAGAAAGTGGGGAGGAGGATGGTCAAAGAAGATGAGTCCATAGTTTGCGAGAACGTTTCAATAATGCGGCAAGTGAGGTTGGGTGAAGATATCCCCTTTGATTCAAGAGCCTGATGGTTGCAGTGTAATAACTGTTCCTGAACCTGGTGGTCTGAGAGCTGAGGTTCCTGTACCTTCTTCCAGGTGTCAGTAGCAAGAGGAGATCATTTCCTGGGTGTGGGTACCCCTGATGATGGACGTTGCTCCTCTGCAATAATACTGTGCTCGGTGGTGGGGAGGGTGTTACCCGTGATGGACTGTAGAATTTTCCAATTGAGGGCATTAGTGTTTAGACAGTGGCTTTTTCCAAAGCACCAGTCAATCCTTGCTCTATTGTCAAAATCATGGAATGAGTACTGTCTGCTCATAAACTACTGATGATCAGCACCTTCTCAAAGGTAAACTAATGACAGGCAATAAATACCAGCTTTATCAGCAATTTCCACACCTGCAAGACTTTTTAAACTGGTGTACAGAGACTCTAAGTGATTGAATAGATATTCCTGGAACCCTATCAATGATAATGAAACTAACTTCAAACCTCAGATAACAGAAATGAACAGTTGGCAGCACCTTGCAATGAACTTAAAGTCTATTGTAGTTCAGAACACACTTAAAGAAAAGCACCAACACATTCATCCAGATAAAAATTAGGGAAAATTGTGGCAAGATATGATGGTGTTCCCAAATCTTATCTTTTAATTAAGTGACGGTATCTAACTGAAATAATGGCTGATTCTGCATTGCCCTGGATCTCAGTATTCTTCTGTATCATGAATTGCTTTAAACGTATAACTGTTACGTAGAAAATGCTAGCCAATTTGATGCTTGTTAGTTTCCTAAAATATTTTGAGATGCATAGATTACTTCTAGATTCTGTACTCTTCACTACTTTGTGTTAAGCATCTCATAACTAGAACTTTTTCATAAAAGATATCACCCCTTTGCACTTTTGCTGATGGTTAAAAATTTGTTAATTAATCATGAAAATGTTTTTCTTACAGTGTCTTTTCAAAGCACCTCATCATTTTGAAGGCCTCCATTGGACATCCTGTTCACTGTTCCAGAAAAGAGTTCCAAGTTTCTCAGCTGTACCCGCATCTCCTCTTGTCTAATACATTTATTGCATGTATATACAGTAAACCCGGAGAATGTGTGATGCAGACGGACAACAAGGTGCAAGGCTGTGATGAGGTAGTTTGTGAGGTCAAGATATCGTCCGGATGGGATAATGTCAATGGTGCATCAATAAAAAAAATAGACAAGTGTGAAAGGGAATTTGCTAAATTTCTTTAGCCTTGCTAAAGAAGTAGAGGCACTGGGTGCACTTTCGTGGCCATGATTAGACCAGCACAGTACGTTCGCTTCCAGGAACTTGAAACTCCTAACTTTCTTAACCTCAATACCACTGATGTAAACAGGAGCATGTCCAACATTATCTTCACTGTAGTCAATGACCAGCTCTTATTTTCTGACATCAGGGGAAAGACTGTCGTCATGGCATCACGCCATAATGCTCCCTGTCTTCTGTAATGTGATGCTGTGTCATCCAAAGCACGGCACTAGATTGGATGGTGTAGCCTTTAAATGGATGGACAACTAGGAAGAATTTTGTCTGACGTTTTAACAAAACAGAGCATCTGGAAAAAGGGCAAAGAAATATATCTCAAAAGAGTGTAAAATGATGCACTTTGGGGAATTAAAACAGAACAATGTATACATCAAAGGCAGGGCCCTTGCAGCGGGTAAAGGCGGGGATCAGGAGGCGGCTGCTCAGAGTGGGGTTGGAATTGGGGGCGGGCCAGAGCTGAGGGCCGAAAAAAAATTTAAAAGAGAAAAAGGCAGGGCCCTGGGGAGAGTTGTGAAGCAGGAAGACACTGGGGTAAAAGTAAGTATTCCCTGGAAGTGGTAACACGGGTAGTCATGGTGGTGAAGGTGACACGTCCTCATTGGTCAAAGCATATGACACACTTGTCCTGATTGGTCAAAGCACTGAGTACAAGTGTTGGAATGTAATTTTAAGGGTTGGATAAAATATTGGTTTGGCCACAATGGAATATTTTGTCTAGCTCTTTACACTACCATACAGGACATGTGATTAAGCTAGAGAGGTGACAGAAAAGATTCACAAGAACGTTGTTTGTATTTGAGGTTCTGAGTTATGAGAAGAGCTTTGATCGGGTGGGCCTATTCTCATTGGAGCAAAGGTGGTTAAGAGGTGGCATGATAGATGTATATCAAATGATGAGGGCATAGACAGGATAGACAGCTGGAATCTGTTTCACATGGTAGGGTTGTCTAAAGCGAAGGTGAGAGGCTTTAAGGGGTTCTGAGGGGTATTTTTTTTCACAGAAACAGCAGTTGATGTTTGAATAGGCTACCCAGAGAAGGTGGAGATAGCAATTTTAAGAGGCATTGGGACGGTTGCTTGATTGAGCAGAGCACAGGGAAATATGGAAGACATGCAGGCAAGTGAGTGGTATAATAGTCAGCATAAGCATGCACCTTTTTGTGATGTACTCATTCTCTAGCTTGTCTGATGTTACAGAAACAGCTCAGATCTGCTGAAAAATCGGCATTATTGTGAAAGAGAATGGCTGTGACAAAAAGAAACAACTCTTTGGCACCTTTAGTAAAATACACACTTTTTGGTAAGACCTTCATCTGTTGTAGTGCTTACCAGTTTGCAAAGGCATAGGTGGGTGATGAGACAGGATATGTTACCATTGGGGGCAGCAAGAAGAAACTTAATAGGTCAGTTCTTGAGATGAGGTTAATGACCTTTTACAACTGGCTAAAGAAATTAGAGATCTGTATCTGTTGCCATTTACATAAAAGAACAAGGGATGATCTTGTTGAAACATAATAGATCTTAAGGGTGAATGGCAGATGTTTCCACTAATGGAAAGACCTCAAAGGAGGGATTTAGTTACGAAATCATTTTAAATTGAGGAAAACTCAGAGAAGACGGTAAATTGCTGGAATTCTCTGCTCCTGATGGTTGTGGAAGCTATATCAATGGCACTATTTAAGGAGGAAATAAATTTCTGAAAGATCAGGGAATTGAGGGTGATGAGAAATTGGCACTGAAGAAGAGATGACGTCTGGAGCAGATCAACCATAAGCATATAGAATGAGGGAACAGGTTTGAGGGTTTACTCCTGCTTGTGTTTTCTTTGGTTTTCATGTTGACAGTGCTGTCATTTGCTGTCAATGTATTCAGAAAGGGTGGCTAGCAGATACAGGGAAAAGCAAGCTGAAACCTCCATTAGGAGATTGTGAAAACGTTTCCCCAATGTAAAACTCCATGGTGAAAACTTCTCTTGCTTACAATTTCGCACGTCTACCTAACTCAGTTAACATAGCCTACAATGCTCACAGCACTCCCCAAAACAGATCTTGCAACAAACCAAACTATATATATAAATAAATAAATACTATATATATATATATATATATATATATATATATATATATATATATTTATTTATTTATTTATTTATCGAGTTACAGTGCAGAATAAGCCCTTCAAACTGAACTGCCCAGCAATTCCCCCAATTTAATCCTGGCCTAATCACGGGACAGTTTATAGTGACCAATTAACTTACCAACCGGTACATCTTTGGACTGTGGAAGGAAACCGGAGCACCCGGAGGAAACCCACGTGGTCATGGGGAGAACACACAAACTCCTTACACAGGGATTGAACCCCGATCACCTGTGCCGTAAAGCGCCGTGCTAACCACTATGCGACTGTGCTGTCCCCATCAGCTATAAAGTTCTAAAGAAATTCATGTCTCCATACTTCAGTACCATTCTAGATCTCATAGTTCATCAGGACCCAAATGTGTTGCAATGCACCTTGTCCAGGGCAATTCCAGTAGGCATTACACAGCAGATGCACATGAGTTATAAGAGAAGTTTAAATTTAAAATTACAGCAAACATATAGTACATGCTGTTCGTAATGTAATTTATCTGCAATGTAAACCCTTGATAAAAAATCTACAACATTTGTTGTTTGTTTCATATTTTGTGCATATTTAATTAGTTTCTCTCACATAGGTCTGTAAGAGTGAATTTTTATCCCATATCAAAAAAAATTTGTTAGTGATTGGTGAAGTCGATACGGAAGTCTGGAGGAACTCAGGCATAGCGTGGAATGGACAGGGAATGTGTTTCTTGTATCTCCATTTTGCTGTCCCACTGCAAAGCCTCTGTCTATGTCTATGCATTGAGCACAGAAACAGTATGCAGCTGTTCAACCATGTGCTTACCCAGACTTCCTGCCCTAGTCACATGTCTTTCTTCGCACTTGCCCCACCACTAATTTGTGCAGCATGACTTCCAGCACTTGCTCTACCAATTCCCTCCAGCCCTGTCCCCCTTTCTTTCCAGACCAAATGAAGTGTCTCAACTTGAAACGTTTCCCTCCACAGATGCTGCTTGACCAGCTGAGTCCCTCCTTATGTGTCCCTGTTTTGTGTGGCATTTGCACACACACATTTCCCCACTGACCTTGTGGGTTCCTCCCAGGGGCTCCACTTCCCTCACACCTTCTGAAGGTGTGAAGGTCGGTAGATTAATTGGCCACCGTAAATTGTCCCTCCTGTGTAGATGCGTAATCAAATGTGCAGGGGCTTGATGCGAATGTGGGGAGTATAAAATAGAATTTGTATAGGATCAGGTGTAAATTTGTGATCGATGTGGACAATGGGTGAAAGACTTTTCCCCACCACTCTAGGACTGAGAAATAGAAGTTAATATCAATTAAATATGTCTGACTCCATCAACTCAGAATCGTCGTCATTATGAGCCGTGTCGTATGATGTGGCCAATCACGATCTTTCACGATGATGTTTTTTGGCAAATCTTTCTACAGAAGTGGTTTGCCATTGCCTTCCTCTGGGCATTGACTTTACAAGACGGGTGACCCCAGCCATTATCAATACTCTTCAGAGATTGTCTGCCTGGCGTCAGTGGTCACATAACCGGGGCTTGTGACATGCACCACCTGCTCCCACGGCTTCACGTAAGCAGGCGCTACATCTTGACCAAGGGTGACCTGCAGGCTAGTGGAGGGAATGGGCACCTTACACCTCCTTTGATAGAGACATATCTCCATCTTTGGAGGTGTAAGGAAGAATAGCACTATTTATTTCTGCCAGAGAGTTATAGAGATGGGCGGCGCAGTAGCATAGCGGTTTGTGTAACTAATACAGTGCTAGCAACCCAGGTTCAGTTTCCCAAGACTGCCTGTAAGGGGATGTATGTTCTCCCCATGACCACATGGGTTTCCTCCAGGTCTCCGGTTTCCTCCCATATTTCAAAGATATACGGGTTAGCAGGTTAATTGGTCACATGTGGGTAATGAGGCAGTGCCAGCTTGTTGGACATGTTACCGGGTTTATCTCTAAATAAACCCATGCATGCTGACCAGGATGCCTACCTGAGCTCATTCTCTTTGCCCATCTTTGATCCATGTACCTTTAAACCTTTCCTATCCATGAACCTGTCCTAATGCTGTAATTGTGCCCACCTCTGCCACACTCATCAAATAAATCGACATGATTATATTCCAGAATATAATTTAAAAAGTCTTATGTAGATAATGCAAACTATGTTAATAGTACCTCGCAACAGAAAATTAAATACGTCATCCTGCAGCAAAGGAGTCACATTTTTGTTTGCATGTATAACCCCAAATAATATCAGGTGAGAGGCTGACAAGTTCTGGTTGAGCAAATTTCACAAAGTAAGGGATATTAACTCTCTGCTGACAGCCATCTTGTCCAGTCCAACAGCCTTTGGCACTGCCAACTAATTTCTAACAGACAAGTATACTCAGAGGAAAATAAAGGCAGTGAACTTTTTTTTAAAAACAGCAATGGTTTTCTCCCAGGTTTCTCACATCAGCTGTACATTTTGGTTTAAGATGGTGCTGGTGAACCTCTATGACTTCTGGCTGGTGGTTAATGAAACAAGGATAGCAACTGAATACTTTGTTAACTACACTTTTTCCAGAAAACAATCATCTCAAGTAACAGTCTGTAACTTCCCTTTGGAGTTTGGAGGCAATTCGATGTGGCAGAACCGAGGCAAGGTGGAACGGTGAGCCCGTTGCTGGAAGACCATGAAGGGTCGGGTACAGGCTGAGTCAAAGCCATGGGGTCCAGGCCCCGAAATGTATCAACGCAACTGAGTACGATATCTGGATGGAGATTTACAGGCCAAATCGAGGCAGCAAAGTCCGGTATATCGAAGCAGCAGTTACTACTTGCATTTTTTTTCATTGCACATTTGGGTGTTCAACAGGCTTATAAAGGCTCAGCATTATCTCCTTGCTTTTATACTCTATTCCCCTTGAAATAAATGCTATTGCATTTGCTTTCTTCACCACCACTCAATCTGTAAATTAATCTTTTCGGAGTCTTGCACGAGGACTCCTAAGTCCTTCTGCACCTCAAATGTTTTAACCTCCTCCCCCCATTTGGATAATAGTCCACATTATTGTTCCTTTTACCAAAATGCATTATCATACATTTCCCAACACTTATTCCATCTGCCACTTTTTTGCCCATTCTTCCAATTTGTCTAAGTCCTGCTACAGTCGCATTGTTTCCTCAGTACTATCTACCCGCTACATATCTTCATATCATCCACAAATTTTGCCACAAAGCCATCAATTCCACTATCTAAATAATTGACAAATAATATGAAAGGTAGCAGTTCAATACCCACCCCTGAGGAAAACTACTAGTCACTGGCAGCCAACCAGAAAAGGCCCCTTTTCTTCCAACTCACTGCCCCCTGTCTGTCAGCCATTCCGCTATCCATGACAGTGTTTTTCCTGTAACACCATGGGATTTTATCTTGCTAAGCAGCCTCATGTGTGGCACATTATCAAACACCTTCTGAAAATCCAAGAAAATGACATCCACTGCCTCTCCTTTGTCAACCCTGCTGGTTACTTCCTCAAAAAAAATCCAACAGATTTGTCAGGCAAGATTTCCCTTTACAGAAACCATGCTGACTGTGTCTTATTTTATCATTACTCTCCAGGGACTTCAAAATCTCATCCTTAATGATAGTCTCCAACACTTTCCCAACCACTGAGGTAAGGCTAACTGGCCTATCATTTCCTTGTCTTTGCCTTCCTCCCTTCTTAAAGAGTGGAGTGACATTTGTAAACTTCCATTCCTCCAGGACCATGCCAGAATCAAGTGATCCTTGAAAGATCATGACCAATGCATCCCTTATCTCTTCAGCTGCATCTCTCAGGACTCTGGGATGTAATCCATCTGGTCCAGGTGACTTATCCAGCATACGATTTTTCAGTTTGCATGGCACTCCTTTCTTTGCAACAGCAATAGCACTCACTCCTGCTCCCTGACACTCATGGACTTCTGACACATTGCTAGTGTCTTCCACAGTGAAGAGAGATGCAAAGTACCCATTAAGTTCATCTGCCATTTCTTTGTCCCCCATTACTACCTCACCAGCATCATGTTCCAGTAGTCCAATATCAGCTCTCACTTCCCTTTTACTCTTTATGTAACTGAAAACACTTTTGGTATCCTACTTTATATTATTGGCTAGTTTGCTCTTATATTTAATCTTTTCCCTTCTTTTTTGCTTTTTTATTTACTTTTTGTTGGATTTTAAAAGCTTTCCAATCATCCAACTTCCCACTCACTTTTGTTACCTTATGTGCCCTTTCCTTGGTTTTTATTTAGACCTTAACTTCCTTTGTCAGCCGCGGTTGCCTACCCCTGACTCTGTGGGGCACATCTATCCTGGGCTTGTGAACTATTCCCAGAAACTTCAGACATCTCTGCTCAGCCGTCAAACTCACTAGTATCCTCCTCCAATCCACCTGGGAAAGCTCCCCTCTCATGCCTCTGTAATTCCCTTTATTCCATTGTGATACTGATACTATTCGTCTATGATAAAAATGAAGATCTCCCAACCCACCTCACCACAGCCCTTGCATTTTATTTATCTGCCTGCACTGCACTTTCCCTGTAACTGTATCACTATATTCTGCATTTTCTATTTTCCCATTTTGTACGTTGAAGGTGTTGTCTTCATCTTCGAGAGGAAATAGTTGATGCAGGTAGATTAACAGCATTTAAGGGGCACTTTGATTGATAGGGAATTGGGTCAAATGCAGGCAATTGAAACTAGTTTAGATAGCGTATTGGTTGGCATGGACCAGTTTTTAATGCTTTATGACCCCACGGCTCAAAATCAGATATTAAACAGACACTCAGTCTGGATCCCAGTGGTCATAAACAAACCGCCAAGTTCATGTTCAAGTGGAGCTGTGGAAAGTGGCAGTGGCCCCGCCAGATATTTATCTTTCAGTTAACTGATACACATAGGAAAATTGGGCGGATATTTTGTGATGGTGTGTCAAAGAATTTGTCATAGTGATAAAAGAGCTTTATAAGTAATCTCCAAGAAACTGTTAATAGTACAGTCTTTCCTCTATAAAGAAAGAACAAAGGGTGTGAATCATGAACTGAAACCGTAAGTAAGTAAAGGCCTACCCATCAGTGTATGTTACTGCCTTTCAATTTCATTGAGTGGTACAGGAATAACTCGGACTGAAAATCAGTATCTTCTCAGCACATTTGACCGAGAATCTCCGGAGGGAAAGCCCCAAAATCCTTGGTTTTGCCTGCTGCTGGCGGCCAGGGCCGGGGTCGAAGCGCTCGGCAGAGATGGTGCTCGGTGTCGGAGGGCTGATCGGAGGCTCGAAGTTTTCGGACGACTTAGAGTCGGACTGTGGTTATGCATGGCAGGGAGAGTTTTCTTCCTTCTCCCGTCTGCATGAGGTATGGGACTTACAAGAGACTTTGAACTTTTTTTTTTACCGTGCCCATGGCCTGTTCTTCATCAAGTTATGGTATTGCTTGCACTGTTGTAACTATATGTTATAATTATGTGTTTTTTCAGTCTTGGTCTGTCCTTGTGTTTCTGTGATATCATACTGGTGTCATAAGGACGTGGCTGGGAACAGACCCAAGTGCAAGACACAGACACTGAAGTACTAGGGACAGGACTAGGATACAGGCTGAGGGCAAGGACATGGGCAAGAAAACCAGGAACCTGGAACAGGACTGGCCAAGCCAAGAGAGCTAAGAGCCCGGGCTTGGTCTCCAAGCCAGAGAGTGGACAAGGACCCTGTACCTGGGTCTTGCCTCTGGCTCGGCCCCCAGAACTAGGCAAGGGCGAGGCTTGGCAGGCAGGCAGGAGGCTGGAGTCTTCAGGCTTGAGGCTAGAGGTGAGGCTTGGCAGGAGGTAGGAGGCTGGAGTCTTCAGGCTTGAGGCTATCAGGCTCCTCTGGGGCAGGACGCTGTTCTCCCGGGCAGGGCGCGGATCACCACCCGACGGAGGCATGGGACAGGAAGGGTCAGAACCAACCTCAGGTAATGGCGAGATGGCCTGGCTTACCCAACGGAGGCAAGGGACGGAACCAACCGTAGGTAATGGCGAGACGGCCTGGTTTACCTGACGGAGGCAAGGGACAGGAAGGGACAGAAACAACTTCAGGTAATGGCGAGATGGCCTGGCTTACCCAACGGAGGCAAGGGACAGGAAGGGACAGAACCAACCGTAGGTAATGGCGAGACGGCCTGGTTTACCTGACAGAGGCAAGGGACAGGAAGGGACAGAACCAACCTCAGGTAATGGCGAGATGGCCTGGCTTACCCAACGGAGGCAAGGGACAGGAAGGGACAGAACCAACCTCAGGTAATGGCGAGATGGCCTGGCTTACCCAACGGAGGCAAGGGACGGAACCAACCGTAGGTAATGGCGAGACGGCCTGGTTTACCTGACGGAGGCAAGGGACAGGAAGGGACAGAAACAACTTCAGGTAATGGTGAGACAGCCTGGCTTACCTGGGAGGAGGCAAGGGACAGGAAGAGAGCTAGGTACAGGGTGGCTCCAGGACAAGACTGCAGGCGAGATGAGGCGAGAGTTACCAGCAAGACAAGGCAAGGCTTCAGGCAAAGCAAGGCGAGACGAGAACTTCAGGCAAACCGAGAGTTACCGGCAAGACAAGGGTGGCCCCAGGACAAGACGGCAAGACAAGGCAAGGCTTCAGGTGAGGAGACAGAAGGAAAAGGAAGGGATACAAGGAGCAAGGACAAGAACAATCCATCAGCCACACCCTGGTCTCTGAAGGTATTTATACAGCCAGCCCCAACTAGCATCAGCTGACTCAATTAGAGCTCAACAAGAACAAACAGGGTAGACAGGAAAACCTGGAGCAAGGGTCGATGGACCAGACTGTGAACCGGAATACGGACTTCATGGACCAGACCATGACAACCGGAGGAATATTGTATCATTTCTTAATGCATGCATTACTAAATGACAATAAAAAAGGACTGCGTGTCCTCATAATCTAATCTAAACATTCATTGGCAAAACCTGGTGGCTACCCAGATGGAATATAAGGTGTTGCTCCTCCACCTAAGGGTAGCCTCATCTTGGCACAGGGGAGGCCATGGACCAACATTCTATTACATTCTGTTTTACTTTTTGCCCATTAGTATAACCATGCTATCTCAGTCTTTTTTGTTTTGTATCATCTTCAAGTTCATACCCAGTATCTCAATATTGCTGTTGTTACAGTGATAATTGTGTATCCACTGGGCATATTGGTTTGTTAACAATGTAGTCCAAGCTAACAGTGCAGTGAAACATGATAGGTTTCTAGTAGAACTCAACCATATTTCCATCAAAATAAGCAAGTAATGAAGACACAGGATTCAGAGGTTATTTATAATCAAAGTATACAACTCTGAGATTCTTCTTCTCCAGATAGCCACGAATCAAAGAGAAAAAGAAGAGCTGCAACCTGATCATCAACCCCCAAATCCCTCCTCCTCCACACAAAAAATAAGTAAAAACAAAACAGGAACGTCAACCCCCAAATCCAGGGAAACGGTTGGTGAATATTGACAACGTAAAGAGCCAATATATGCTAATTAGGCCTGTGACAGAGCAAAATGAGACTGGGAAGAGATTAGCTGGGAAAATAAAAGAGTATTTATCTATGTTAAAAACAGTGGGTTAGATGGGTGGGATACTTAAAATTGTGATTGTGCAGTAGGCCCATTGAAAGAGGAGGAAATGGGAGTGTGCGCTCAATGGAAAGAAGCTGATTGGCACTAATGTACAGAATTAAATTACAATTAAATAGCGTCAGCATAGTTTTATGAATGGGAAATCAAAGCTGACATATTTATTATTGTTCTTTAAGATAACAGCAATATAGGTAATGAGCAAAGGATAGATAAATGCACTTGCATTTCCGAAAGTAATTTGATAGAGTTCTACATACTGTAAGTGATTTGCTCAAGGTGAGCTTGTGGATTGGGGATAATATATAAGCTTGAATAAAAGATTGAACAGAAAATACTATAAATATATGACTTTGAGTCGAGTAGACTGTAACAAGTGGTTGCTATTGGGATCAGGAGCTCAACTATTTAAAATTTATACCATGGCCCAGAGGAAGTGATTAATTAGGATTAGACGAGAAGGACAAAATGAGTTTATGTGATTGTTGGATGGAGTTTGATAGAGAGTAAGAAAACATCTTTTTACCTAACCAGGCAGTGACGTAAGACAGCTGCTTCACAAATGAAAGTTACCTTCCAGTAAATAAGAAGATCACTGGAATGAAAGCTTTGATTACAAAGGGGTAGAGTAAAAAAAAGAAGGAAATCTTGCTACAACAGTTGATGAGACCACTCTTGGGTTAGTGTATACAGTTTTGATCGCCTTATTCAAGGAGTGATGTATTTATATTGGGTGGGATTGGGTAAGTAACCTGATGGCCCAAAATGGTTGATTGTCTTCTGAGGAAAGGCTGGGTTAGTGTGGCCTGTATCAGCGAGGGGCTGGAAGAGTGAGGGAGGAATTGGCTGAAATATGTAAGATTCTGAGGGGATTTGATAGGATAGGGTGGGTGCAGAGAGGATGTTTCCTCTGGTAGCAGAATCTAGAGTCTGAGTCACTGTTTAAAATAAGGAGATGCCCATCGAAGACATGATGGTATCTTTTCTCTCAGAGCAAGCCTTTGGAATTCACTTCCTCAAAGGGTGGTAGTAACAAAGTGCTGAAATAATTTTCAGAGATCAATAGACTTTTGATTAGCAAATTTGGAGAAGGGTTACCACCAATAGTGGGGAATGTAGAAATAAGGTTACCATGAGTTCAGTCACGATGGTGTTGATTCAGTGTGGTTCAGCATGAAGTGGATGCTTTGGCCTAATATGTCCATGCCAGCCAAGGTGCCTTCTCGAACTAATCCCATCTCCCTGTATTGGCGCATAACCCTCTAAACATCTCCTATCCAAGATCCCAACCAAATACATTTTGAATATTGTAATTGAACTTCTACCACTTCCTCTGGCAGCTTGATCTAATACCCACCATCAACTGTCTGAAAAACATGCTCCTCAGATCGTCTTTAAATCATCCCCCTCTCACCTGAAGCCTCTAGTTTTGGATTCTCCTACTCTGAGAAAAAGGTTGTTACCAACCACCTTAAGTCATGATTCTGCAAGCCACTGTAAAGTTTTCCCTCAGCTTCCTTTAAAATAGAGTCATAGAGTAATACAGCACGCTGACAGGCCCTTCAGCCCAAATGGCCCATTTGTCCTATAACACTCCAAGCCCCTCCCTTCCATGTACCTATCCAAAAGCTTCTTAGATGTTGCAATTGGATCACCTTGACCTCTTCTTCTGGCAGCTGATTCAGATACTCACTACCTCTGTTCAAAAAAAAGTAACCTCTCAGGTCTCACACTTAAAAGTTGCTGGTGAACGCAGCAGGCCAGGCAGCATCTCTAGGAAGAGGTACAGTCGACATTTCGGGCTGAGACCCTTCATCAGGAGTGACTGAAAGGAGAGCTAGTAAGAGTTCATTTATAGATTTTATAAACTTCTGTGAGGTCACCCCACATTCACCTATGCTCCACAGAATAAAGATCCTCTCCCTGTAGCAGACCCTCTAGTCTATGCAGCACCCATGTAAATCTCTTCTGCACTCACTTCAGCTTGACAATATCTTTCTTCTAAAACTGTGCAAGATGCTCTAAGCACGGTTTCAACAATGACTTATAATACTATCATATAACGTCCCAGTTCCTAAACTCCGCAGTACCCTGTCTGATGAAGCCCAGCATAATAAGCCCCTTCTCCACCATCCGGTCTATTTGCCTGGCTGCTTTCAGCGAACTGTGCTCTCTTTCTCCCAGGCCCCTTTGTTTCACAGCACTTGTAAGTGCCCTGCCATATACGGCAAAGGTCCTATCCTGGTTTGGATGGCCAAAATTCAACGCTTCACAGTTATCTAAGTTGAAAACCATTTGCCCTTCCTCAGCCCGACTCTCGAAATGAACAAGATCCCTTTGTAATTCATTGCAACCTGACTTCACCATCAGAAAGAACCCCTACTTTCATATCACTGGTGAACTTGCTAACTGTGACACGTGCCTTCATATCTAAGTCATTTATAGAAAGAAGGAATAACAGAAGTCCTTAAACTGACCTCTGGGGCACCTCAGGCCTCCAGTTGGAGAATTAACCTTTGACCCTCACCTATGCTTCCCATCAATTAGCCATTTCTGAGTCCTCGGCACTAACCTGTCCACAGAGCACTAAACTAAAAAGGAGATTTTAAGCCTTATTCAATATAGATACTGTATGTACTGGTACCATCACTATAGGGGGGTGATACTACAGGTACCATCACTATAGGGAGGTGATACTGTATCTCCTTACTCTTCAAGGTTTAGCTTTCTTCCCCGATTTAGGGGTACAGAACACAACAAAAAGCTGAGCAAAGAATATTGGTTAGAAGTTTAACTTTGTCACAGATAACTCTGACCCTTTGGAACGGTTATGCTGCTGTGCGAGAAAGCTGAGGTTGGCAATAAGTCTGGGCCCTGGAAAGTAAATATCCATCACAACTCCCACGAATCCCATCCTGATCCTTTCCAGATCAGACTGCTTTTCAGGACATTGTCAAAGGCTGCACTAAGGTCCATACAGACGACATTAACTGCCCTGCCTTCGTCTATCCCTTTCAATCTTCTTCAAACAAAAGAAGACATAACCTCTCATATACAAAACTATGCTGAATATTCCTGATCAGGCCTTGATGGTAGATATTGTCCCTCAAAATTCCCTGCAGTAACTTCCCTACAACTGAAGTCAGGCTGACCGGCACTCACTGGCCTGTCCTTGCTACTCTTATTGAACAATGGAACAATATTAACTGCCCTCCAGTCTCCAGCAACTTCACAGTGGCTAATAACAAAGCAAACATTGGGCACTGGCAGTATCAGAACCCAAGTGCAGAGGAAAGACAGACTCCAATTGAAAGACAATGATGAGAAATTTTTTCAGAATACTTCCAAAAGAATGTCAATAGCTCAGTCAAGCAACAATGTAATGTTCTCAAAACTAGGACCCCACGGTTAGCGCTAAATGGGTCTCCGCTTAAGTTATGCAGGTAATATGGAAATCCCAAGCTTATCGCAATAAACTTAACAAGTTTAAACAGAGAGCACCAGGACACTGCATTACAATGAGTGAATCACTAGAGAAAAACATAAGAAACTCTGAACAATTAATGACTCACTCAGCAACAATTAACCAATTCAGATGCTCCAAAAACCTCAGAGTCCAATGCTATCTGGCCCAAAGAGCTCATTACAAATACCTCTGCAAGGGATTCCACAATTTCTTCGCTGGTCTCCTATAAGGCCTTGGTCAGGCCTTGGAGATTTGTTCACATTAAGGCACTTCAAGTTTGCAGATATCTCCTCCCTCATAAAATGTTTATGATCTGATACATCATGACTTATTACTCTTATTTCTTGGGCGTTCACGTTATAGAGAAGAAAGAGACATTAAAAATCCCCGGTGACCCCTGTATCCACCCCGGGGGTCAGTGTGGACATGGTGGAGGATTACAAATACCTGGGGATACGAATTGACAATAAACTGGACTGGTTAAAGAACACTGAGGCTGTCTACAAGAAGGGTCAGAGCCATCTCTATTTCCTGAGGAGACTGAGGTCCTTTAACATCTGCCGGACGATGCTGAGGATGTTCTACGAGTCTGTGGTAGCCAGTGCTATCATGTTTGTTGTTGTGTGCTGGGGCAGCAGGCTGAGGGTAGCAGACAACAACAGAATCAACAAACTCATTCGTAAGGCCAGTGATGTTGTGGGGATGGAACTGGACTCTCTGACGGTGGTGTCTGAAAAGAGGATGCTGTCCAAATTGCATGCCATCTTGGTCAATGTCTCCCATCCACTACATAATGTACTGGGTGGGCACAGGAGTACATTCAGCCAGAGACTCATTCCTCCGAGATGCAACACAGGGCGTCATAGGAAGTCATTCCTGCCTGTGGCCATCAAACTTTACAATTCCTCCCTTGGAGGGTCAGACACCTTGAGCCAATAGGCTGGTCCTGGACTTATTTCATAATTTACTGGCATAATTTACATATTACTATTTAACTATTTATGGTTTTATTACTATTTATTATTTATGGTGCAACTGTAACGAAAACCAATTTTCCCCGGGATCAATAAAGTATGACTATGACTACTACTATCTGAGTCACACATAGGTGGCCCTAGTGGTGTTCATGAGGACCTTTTATTGTTAATATGACTGAAGAATCATTGGAATTATCTTTAACCCTGCCTGCCAAGTTCATCTCATACCCTCCTTTTGCCTTCCTGATTTCCCTCTTAAGCTGCTCTTAAGCCTTTCATATTTGTCAAGGAATTAATTTTTATCAGCTGCCTAAAGGTGATGTTTGCTTCCGTCTATTTCCCGATCAGAGCCTTGATATCTCTCGTCAGCCACTGAGCTTGGTATGTTTACCATTCTTGCTAATAGGAACATACTACCCCTGGATTCATATATTATCCTTATAAAACCCTTGCACTTGCCAACTGTTCCTTTACCTTTAAATCCCCACCACTGAGCACATCCACAAGGAGCACTGCCACGAGACAGCAGCATCCATTATCAAGGACCCCACCTCAAGGCCAGGCTCTCTTCTTGCTGTTGCCACCGGGAAGGTGATACAGGAGTCTTGGGTCCCAGAGCACCAAGTTCAAGAACAATTACTACCCTTCAACCATTAGGCCTTTGAATCAGCAAGGATAACTGCACTCAACTCGACACTGAACTGATTCCACAACCTGTGGACTCACTTTCAAGAACCCTATAGCTCATCTTCTCGATATTTATTTACTAATGGTTTTTCTTTAGTATTTTTACAGTTTGTCTTCTGTTGCACATTGGCTGTTTGTCTGTCTTTAGAGTTATAGAGTCGTAGAAATCTACAGCACAGAAACAGGCCCATCATCTGATCAGTAAGCTGGCTGGTGGCGTAGTGGCATCAGTGCCGGACTTTGGAGCGAAGGCTCCCGAGCTCGAATCCAGCTGGCTCCCTTGCACGCTTTCCATCTGTGCTGGGTTGAGCATCAAGCTAGCAACTTGGCCTCGTAAAAATAAGAAAGCCTGCTAAAAAAATGCCGTCATGATGGCGTCCTGATGGCTCCACTCGGAGTTAAGGGCTTTCTTCTTCTTCTTCATCTAGTCAGTGCCGAATCATTTAAGCTGCCTAGTCCCATAGACCTTCATCTTTGTGTGTAGTTTTTCATTGATCCCATTGTATTTCTTTGCATTTACTGTGAAGGGCTGTAAGAAAATGAATCTCAGGGTAGCATATGGTGACTTATATATGCTTTCATAATAAATGTAAACTTTGAACTTTGAACTTTGAAATAGAGTCATCCAGTTGACCCTAGCTAGATCCTGCTTAATGCCTTCAAGTTGACCTCAGGACTTTAACCTGTGGGCCTGTGGTATTTGTATCCATACTTTCAAAAAAGAACTAATAGAATTGTAATAGGCTTTGTGTGTCAATGCAAAAAAGAACTAATAGAATTGTAATAGGCTTTGTGTGTCAATGCAAAAAAGAACTAATAGAATTGTAATAGGCTTTGTGTGTCAATGCAAGGAGCATTCGTAATAAGGTGGATGAATTGAAAGTGCAGATTGTTATTAATGATTATGATATAGTTGGGATCACAGAGACATGGCTCCAGGGTGACCAGGGATGGGAGCTCAACGTTCAGGGATATTCAATATTCAGGAGGGATAGACATGAAGGAAGGGGAGGTGGGGTGGCGTTGCTGGTTAAAGAAGAGATTAACACAATAGAAAGGAAGGACATAAGCCGGGAAGATGTGGAATCGATATGGGTAGAGCTGCGTAACACTAAGGGGCAGAAGACGCTGGTGGGAGTTGTGTACAGGCCATCTAACAATGGTAGTGAGGTCGGAGATGGTATTAAACAGGAAATTAGAAATGTGTGCAATAAAAGAACAGCAGTTATAATGGGTGACTTCAATCTACATGTAGATTGGGTGAACTAAATTGGTAAAGGTGCTGAGGAAGAGGATTTCTTGGATTGTATGCGGGATGGTTTTTTGAACCAACATGTCGAGGAACCAACTAGAGAGCAGGCTATTCTGGACTGGGTTTTGAGCAATGAGGAAGGGTTAATTAGCAATCTTGTCGTGAGAGGCCCCTTGGGTAAGAGTGACCATAATATGGTGGAATTCTTCATTAAGATGGAGAGTGACATAGTTAATTCAGAAACAAAGGTTCTGAACTTAAAGAGGGGTAACTTTGAAGGTATGAGACGTGAAATAGCTAAGATAGACTGGCAAATGACACTTAAAGGATTGATGGTGGATATGCAATGGCAAGCATTTAAAGGTTGCATGGATGAACTACAACAATTGTTCATCCCAGTTTGGCAAAAGAATAAATCGAGGAAGGTAGTGCACCCGTGGCTGACAAGAGAAATTAGGGATAGTATCAATTCCAAAGAAGAAGCATACAAATTAGCCAGAGAAAGTGGCTCACCTGAGGACTGGGAGAAATTCAGAGTTCAGCAGAGGAGGACAAAGGGCTTAATTAGGAAGGGGAAAAAAGATTATGAGAGAAAACTGGCAGGGAACATAAAAACGGACTGTAAAAGCTTTTATAGATATGTAAAAAGGAAAAGACTGGTAAAGACAAATGTAGGTCCCCTGCAGACAGAAACAGGTGAATTGATTATGGGGAGCAAGGACATGGCAGACCAATTGAATAATTACTTTGGTTCTGTCTTCACTAAGGAGGACATAAATAATCTTCCAAAAATAGTAGGGGACAGAGGGTCCAGTGAGATGGAGGAACTGAGCGAAATACATGTTAGTAGGGAAGTGGTGTTAGGTAAATTGAAGGGATTGAAGGCAGATAAATCCCCAGGGCCAGATGGTCTGCATCCTAGAGTGCTTAAGGAAGTAGCCCAAGAAATAGTGGATGCATTAGTGATAATTTTTCAAAACTCGTTAGATTCTGGACTAGTTCCTGAGGATTGGAGGATGGCTAATGTAACCCCACTTTTTAAAAAAGGAGGGAGAGAGAAACTGGGGAATTATAGACCGGTTAGCCTAACGTCGGTGGTGGGGAAACTGCTGGAGTCAGTTATCAAGGATGTGATAACAGCACATTTGGAAAACGGTGAAATCATCGGACAAAGTCAGCATGGATTTGTGAAAGGAAAATCATGTCTGACGAATCTCATAGAATTTTTTGAGGATGTAACTAGTAGAGTGGATAAGGGAGAACCAGTGGATGTGGTATATTTGGATTTTCAAAAGGCTTTTGACAAGGTCCCACACAGGAGATTAGTGTGCAAACTTAAAGCACACGATATTGGGGGTAAGGTATTGGTGTGGGTGGAGAATTGGTTAGCAGACAGGAAGCAAAGAGTGGGAATAAACGGGACCTTTTCAGAATGGCAAGCGGTGACTAGTGGGGTACCGCAAGGCTCAGTGTTGGGACCCCAGTTGTTTACAATATATATTAATGACTTGGATGAGGGAATTAAATGAAGCATCTCCAAGTTTGCGGATGACACGAAGCTGGGCAGCTGTGTTAGCTGTGAGGAGGATGCTAAGAGGATGCAGGGTGACTTGGATAGGTTGGGTGAGTGGGCAAATTCATGGCAGATGCAATTTAATGTGGATAAATGTGAAGTTATCCACTTTGGTGGCAAAAATAGGAAAACAGATTATGATCTGAATGGTGGCCAATTAGGAAAAGGGGAGGTGCAACGAGACCTGGGTGTCATTATACACCAGTCATTGAAAGTGGGCATGCAGGTACAGCAGGCGGTGAAAAAGGCAAATGGTATGCTGGCATTTATAGCAAGAGGATTCGAGTACAGGAGCAGGGAGGTACTACTGCAGTTGTACAAGGCCTTGGTGAGACCACACCTGGAGTATTGTGTGCAGTTTTGGTCCCCTAATCTGAGGAAAGACATCCTTGCCATAGAGGGAGTACAAAGAAGGTTCACCAGATTGATTCCTGGGATGGCAGGACTTTCATATGAAGAAAGACTGGATGAACTGGGCTTGTACTCGTTGGAATTTAGAAGATTGAGGGGGGATCTGATTGAAACGTATAAAATCCTAAAGGGATTGGACAGGCTAGACGCAGGAAGATTGTTCCTGATGTTGGGGAAGTCCAGAACGAGGGGCCACAGTTTGAGGATAGAGGGGAAGCCTTTTAGGACCGAGATTAGGAAAAACTTCTTCACACAGAGAGTGGTGAATCTGTGGAATTCTCTGCCACAGGAAACAGTTGAGGCCAGTTCATTGGCTATATTTAAGAGGGAGTTAGATATGGCCCTTGTGGCTACGGGGGTCAGGGGGTATGGAGGGAAGGCTGGGGTGGGGTTCTGAGTTTAATGATCAGCCATGATCATAATGAATGGCGGTGCAGGCTCGAAGGGCCGAATGGCCTACTCCTGCACCTATGTTCTATGTTTCTATGTTTCTATGTGATCACGGGACCCAAAGTGCTCCCTGACTAATTTTTCAGTCACCTAGCCTGCCTTGTTCCCTAAGAGGTCCTGGTTTCAATATACTGCATGAGCAAGCTGTCTTAATACACCACACAAAATCCACCCCAGCCAGACCCTTTGAATTCTGGGTGACCCAGCCAATGCCAGGTAAATTAAAACCACCCATTAGCACTGCCCTACTATTCTCACAGCTACACGCAATTTCTTAACACATCTTCTCCTCACATTCCTGCTGACTATTGGGATTCTATAACAGTCCGATCAAATTGACCATCTCTTTCTACCCAAGTGGCTTCTTTAGATGATCCCTTAAGAGTATCCTCTCTTGGCACTGTTGTTATGTCCTCAACACCCTCTCCACTTCTACTTGATGCTGTGCCACACCTAAAGTACAGGCATCACAGAACAATGAACTGCCAGGTCTACCCTTCTCTGAGTCACATTTAAAGCAGTGGTCCTATCTGTCCCTTACTGTAAACACGGTTATTCTGATTGCTAGGCTTATACACTTTGGTTGATGAACATACCCCTGTCTTCTCGCTGACTTTGCTCTCTCTCAAGTCCCACCATCCTGCCAGTTTAGTTTAAACCCTCCAGAGTTCAATTCCATCGCTGTTCTGTAAGGAGTCTCTATATCCTCCACATAGAATGTGGGGGCTTTCCCCTGGGTGCTCTGCTTCCCTCCCACTGTCCAACGACGTGCCAGGTAGGCTAATTAGTCAGTGTAAATTGACCCATGATTAGGTCAGGATAAATCAGGGTTAGGTGGTTGCTGGGATGGCGTGGCTCAAAGGCTGAAAGAGCCTTTTCTGCGCCGTGTCACGAAATAAATAAGGTGAACTAATGCTACAGATGAATAATTGCACTGTTTTGACATTCTTGAAACAGGAAATATCCTGCATCAGAAATCGTTCATTTCAATATTGAGTCCTCGGGGCTGCAATGTGTTAGGTGTATGACACGGAGTGTTTCCATAGTCTTGAATTGAGTTTTATTGGAACAGTGTGGGCAGTCAAAGACACTTGGACAGGTACACGGATAGGAAAGATTTAGAGGGAAATGGTCCAAAGGTTGGCAGACAGGACTGACTTAGGTGGGAAACTTGATTGGCATGGAAGAGTTGGGCCAAAGGACTGATTTCTGTGCTGTATTCTAATCTAATCCAATCCAATCCAATCCAATCCAATTTAATCTAATCTAATCTAATCTATTGCTCTATCCCAACCTGGAGTCTACAGGTTGCTTGCTTAATGACATTGGTCCATGGCATAAAAAAGATTGGGAACCCCTGATCTATGATGTTATGACTCTAAGACACAGTGAGAATGGGATGACCGACAACTGGAAGTTCAGAGTCACCCTTGCAGACTAAATGGAAGTGGTCTGTGGAATGTAGGTTTAGCTTCACCAGTTCAGAGGAAACCCTCTCAGTTGAAGTGTGGGCACGGAATACAATGCGCTATCAAATGCAAAGTCACTTCTTGCTACACGTTTAACAGTACCAATTTATTTGGACAGAAATGTTTAGTGTCTGTAGGACTAAGTTAACACTGCAGATCCATGGATAACTGATAACCTTCAAAACCATGGATTGTTTGCATTTCACCCTTAAGTTCCTATGCACCATAATGCTTAATAGCAAAGATAAGTGATAGAAAACAAACCAGTGAGTGGGGTTTCATGAGAAAACAGAATATTATGGGCAGGTAAGATTCCTCAGCAACACACACACACACACACACACACACACACACACACACACAAAATGTTGGAGGGACTCAGCAGTCTAGGCAGCATCTACGGAAATGAATAGATAGTCGACGTTTCAGGATGAGACCCTTCTTCAGAACTAAAGTTCTTCTACAGTTTAAGGTGTCTGTTTTGTGGCATTAACTTTTAACAAAGATACAAAGTATGTTTATTATCAAAGTATATATGATGTATACAGCCCTAAGGTTCATCTTCCCTCGAAACCAAGGAACACTGTGGAACACATTCAAAGAAAACATCAAACACCCAACGCACAAAAAATAGAACAAATTGTGCAAACCGCAAATATTGAGCAAAAAATAAAAAAACACAAAGCATCAGACCACAGCGTCTTTGAAACAGTCTAGGAATGTTCAGTCCAGTTCAATCCAGCGCCTTGTTGCTTGTTGAATGTAAGCCACAGAGCAAGTCCTCCCCGATCAAAATCATACAAAACGGCAATGAAAAAAGCAGCAACCAGAAACCAGAAACATATCATAACATGAACGAGAATCCAATCCACAACCTGTGCTGATTAAACATTGCTTGAGACCCAAGACTCCGGCACCATCCTCCAGCAGCATCGAGAGAGACTGCGAGAGAGACTGGTCAAACGCAGGCACCTTCTGCCGGCAGCAGTGATCGAAAGGAAGAGAGAGATCAGTCGAACACAGGCACCTTCCTCCGGTAGCTGCGAATGAGAGGGAGAGAGAGACTGGTCAAACACTGGCAGATGGTGCTGAACACTCACTTGCCTTCCACTTTTGTCCTCGTTGATTTCAATCTCGCTTGGCGCTTTAAACAAGTTGATTAAAAAGTCACGTTTGTAAATTTTCTCCCCTTAATGTATGCTTCTTACTGTGCCTTAACAACCAGTGGAAGGGAAGGGATTACACAAGTTGGTCTAGCAACACACATCAAAGTTGCTGGTGAATGCAGCAGGCCAGGCAGCATCTGTAGGAAGAGGTACAGTCGACGTTTCAGGCCGAGACCCTTCGTCAGGACTAACTGAAGGAAGAGTGAGTAAGAGATTGAAAGCTGGAGGGGGAGGGGAGATGCAAAATGATAGGAGAAGACAGGAGGGGGAGGGATAGAGCCGAGAGCTGGACAGGTGATTGGCAAAAGGGGATACGAGAGGATCATGGGACAGGAGGTCTGGGAAGAAAGACAAGGGGGGGGACCCAGAGGATGGGCAAGAGGTATATTCAGAGGGACAGAGGGAGAAAAAGGAGACTGAGAGAAAGAATGTGTGCATAAAAATAAGTAACAGATGGGGTACGAGGGGGAGGTGGGGCCTAGCGGAAGTTAGAGAAGTCGATGTTCATGCCATCAGGTTGGAGACTACCCAGATGGAATATAAGGTGTTGTTCCTCCAACCTGAGTGTGGCTTCATCTTTACAGTAGAGGAGGCCGTGGATAGACATGTCAGAATGGGAATGGGATGTGGAATTAAAATGCGTGGCCACTGGGAGATCCTGCTTTCTCTGGCGGACAGAGCGTAGATGTTCAGCAAAGCGGTCTCCCAGTCTGCGTCAGGTCTCGCCAATATATAAAAGGCCACATCGGGAGCACCGGACGCAGTATATCACCCCAGTCGACTCACAGGTGAAGTGTCGCCTCACCTGGAAGGACTGTTTGGGGCCCTGAATGGTGGTAAGGGAGGAAGTGTAAGGGCATGTGTAGCACTTGTTCCGCTTACACGGATAAGTGCCAGGAGGGAGATCAGTGGGGAGGGATGGGGGGGACGAATGGACAAGGGAGTTGTGTAGGGAGCGATCCCTCTGGAATGCAGAGAGAGGGGGGGAGGGAAAGATATGCTTAGTGGTGGGATCCCGTTGGAGGTGGCGGAAGTTACAGAGAATAATATGTTGGACCCGGAGGCTGGTGGGGTGGTAGGTGAGGACCAGGGGAACCCTATTCCTAGTGGGGTGGTGGGAGGATGGAGTGAGAGCAGATGTACGTGAAATGGGGGAGATGCGTTTAAGAGCAGAGTTGATAGTGGAGGAAGGGAAGCCCCTTTCTTTAAAAAAGGAAGACATCTCCCTCGTCCTAGAATGAAAAGCCTCATCCTGAGAGCAGATGCGGCGGAGACGGAGGAATTGCGAGAAGGGGATAGCGTTTTTGCAAGAGACAGGGTGAGAAGAGGAATAGTCCAGATAGCTGTGAGAGTCAGTAGGCTTATAGTAGACATCAGTGGATAAGCTGTCTCCAGAGACAGAGACAGAAAGATCTAGAAAGGGGAGGGAGGTGTCGGAAATGGACCAGGTAAACTTGAGGGCAGGGTGAAAGTTGGAGGCAAAGTTAATAAAGTCAACGAGCTCTGCATGCGTGCAGGAAGCAGCGCCAATGCAGTCGTCAATGTAGCGAAGGAAAAGTGGGGGACAGATACCAGAATAGGCACGGAACATAGATTGTTCCACAAAGCCAACAAAAAGGCAGGCATAGCTGGGACCCATACGGGTGCCCATAGCTACACCTTTAGTTTGGAGGAAATGGGAGGAGCCAAAGGAGAAATTATTAAGAGTAAGGACTAATTCCGCTAGACGGAGCAGAGTGGTGGTAGAGGGGAACTGATTAGGTCTGGAATCCAAAAAGAAGCATAGAGCTTTGAGACCTACCTGATGGGGGATGGAAGTATATAGGGACTGGACATCCATGGTGAAAATAAAGCGGTGGGGGCCAAGGAACTTAAAATCATCAAAAAGTTTAAGAGCGTGAGAAGTGTCACGAACATAGGTCGGAAGGGATTGAACAAGGGGTGATAAAACAGTGTCGAGGAATGCAGAAATGAGTTCGGTGGGGCAGGAGCAAGCTGAGACAATAGGTCAGCCAGGATAGGCAGGTTTGTGGATCTTGGGTAGGAGGTAGAAATGGGAAGTGCGAGGTGTGGGAACTATAAGGTTGGTAGCAGTGGATGGGAGATCCCCTGAGCGGATAAAGTCGGTGATGGTGTGGGAGACAATGGCCTGGTGCTCCTTAGTGGGGTCACTATCGAGGGGTAAATAAGAGGAGGTATCCGCGAGTTGTCGCTGTGCCTCGGCAAGGTAGAGGTCAGCACGCCAGACTACAACAGCACCCCCCTTATCGGCAGGATTAATGATAAGGTTAGGATTAGTGCGGAGGGAGTGGAGAGCAGAGCGTTCGGACGGAGTGAGGTTGGAATGGGGACGAGGTGCGGTGAGGTCGAGATGGTTGATGTCCCGTCGGCAGTTAGCGATAAAGAGATCCAGAGCAGGCAGAAGACCAGAGCGGGGTGTCCATGAAGAAGAGGAGGGTTGAAGACGGGAGAAGGGGTCATCGGTGGGGGTGGAAGAGTCCTTGCCGAAGAAGTAGGCTCGGAGACGGAGACGGCGGAAGAAAAGTTCCGCATCGTGGCGAACACGGAACTCGCTGAGGTGTGGGCGAAGGGGGACAAACGTGAGGCCCTTACTGAGAACAGAGCGTTCTGCCTCCGACAGTTGAAGGTCGGAGGGGATGGTAAAGACCCGGCACGGATGAGAGCTGGGATCAGAGGGGGGAGGGGGGAGGCTGGGGGTGTCAATGGAGAGGGGAGGGTTGGGGTGAGAGGAAGATGGAGCCTCTGAGGGCCCAGGAGTTGACGGTGGGATCTGAGGAAGACGGGGTTGCAGAGTGGTGGTGGGGGAAGGGGAGACGGGAGTCACAACAGCAGCACATAAAGACCCAGCCTGGAGTTCAAGGCTGGAGTCGCAGTTGGTGGTTGCGTAATCGCTGTCAAGTTGATCTCATGCTTCTTCGTGACAGATTGGGTCAGTCTTATTGGCACCCATCATTCAATGAGGTGCTCACGCACACGAGAACGAGTTTTTGCTCAGACAAAATCCACACACAAACTAACACATGCAGAAACGACATGCATCAGTAGGTGTCACTGGAGAGTGGTTAACAGCAAAACTCATACCCAATGTTCAGCAGTACTGAGCCATTAAGGCTGATTTATACTTGTGCGTCAAATGGACGCCGTAGGTACAGCGTCGCCGCGAACCATACGCTGTATCTAACGCTGAACCCTACGCCGTAGCCTAACGCGCACCTCTCCCAAAATGTAACTGCGCGTCACTGCGTCACAGACCGCAACAACTGTGATTGGTCCGCTTGGTAGCATCGCATTTCCTCCTACGCTGCAATAGCCTCCCATTGGGCGACTGAAAGGCAGGGAAGGAACTCTGGCTGCAATGCTTTCCATAAAGCTTTACAGACCTCTGAAATTATGGAGGACCCTGTGCCCGACGCCAGTTTGCAGCTAGCTGCTACAGCCTGTTGACTTCCACCTGAAGCTGAAACTCGAATGGTGATTGCCAGTCTCTGAGTATACTGCGCGTACACTGATGCAAAATAAATGGTTGGAGACAATGAACCAAATCGTCAAATCTACCTGCCGACATCTGAAAATATTTGAAATGCATTTCCTCGTCCATGTCTCTCAGTGGCCGGACAAGCACAGAAAATTCACCCTCCTTCAGTTTCAGTCGCCATTGTTTGAAGTTTGAGTTTCTTCGTGTTGAGTTTCAACACGAAGAAACTCAACACAGTGGCATAGAAACCCCACCGCCAACTCGCGTTTTGGCGGTGAACTGCAGAGCGACGCAGACACACCAACGCGCAAGTATAAATGCTCACAACGGCGTAGCCCACTTGCGTAGGCTGCGGTGTAAGCTAGTACACACAAGTATAAATCAGCCTTAAGTGTAGCTACATCACAAAAGAACCCAACCAGTCAGACAGCATCTGTGAAAGAAAATGGGCAATCTAAGTTTCAGATTGAGGCCATTTATCTGGAGTAGGAGGTGATGGGTCTCAACCCAAAACATTGACCCTCCACAGATATACTGCTGACTTCCTCCAGTGCCTTTTGAACTTGTGTCTCGACCCAAAACATTGACCCTCCACAGATATACTGCTGACTTCCTCCAGTGCCTTTTGTACTTGTGTCTCTTGTCTCTTGTGTCTCCACTGTGTGGCTGTCTTCAGTCCCATACAGACAATCCCTGAGTTACCAAGGGGAAAACATTTCAGTGTCTGAACACACACTCCCTATGTAGTAGGTCAAACATTCCAGCTTCAGAACATCCCTGGGTTACATAAGGATTCCGTACCCAAGAACTGTCCGTAAACAAATGTTTCTGTAAGTTATAAATGAAGCATAGCAATGATGGTTACTCAACATGAACAGTTATTTGTTCTCAATTCCAGTTTCTGTGGGCTCCTGCGACTTCAAGATCATTTACTTGATGATGACCTTCCCCTATGTAGTTACATGTCATAGAATCAGAATGTCACACATCCTTTAATTAGTTCTGATGGCCTTAATGTATCATTGGATATTACATTGTTCGTTGAAGTATTTTGCAAGTGTCGAAAGAAGAAAATGCCTTGACAGTTTCCAAAGCAAAGCCCTTAAGTGGTCTCCTGCTGTGAGCTCGCTCCTTCTTAAAAGGCAATAGATCCTGTTTGATTGCAGGTTTTTCATGTGAAGACTGGCTGTCATTTGAATTAATGAGCTACTACTGCTTTTGTCATGGTCCCATCTGGCAATTCCCCACCTTGCTATTACCTCAGTAATTGAGCCTCAATCCCCTCGTCTAATTTCCAATCATTCCCAATTCCACTAATTACACACAACTGCCTTCCATCAGTAAATGCAGGATAAAAACCCTGTAATCACAACAAGGAGCTGCCAGTTTGTTGGTCAACTCTACTGTGAGTAAATCTTCTTTCCTGAGAATTGTCATTTCTAAGTTCTGCATTGTTTCCTGGATATTCTACTTGAACCTTGTCTCTGTGTAAAGACTCTCCTGGATACCAGTTCCCTGTTTGCAGTGGTGCTGATGCCTAATGACTCTGCCTCAGTGCCTGTGTTCTGCACTTGGGTTTGTCCCCAGCCATGTCCTTGCAACAGCTATTCCATAACTCCTGAAGATGTTTGCATTTCTGCAGCTAGCTTTCTTATTTTGAGTATGTTATTCAGCATTTTACAGAAGAATTTGCATGAGGTCAGACTTTCATAAATCTTCTCTTCAGCAACCTGGGAAGCCCCTTTCTTTAGAGTTAGAGAGTCATACATCAGAATAACAGGCCCATTGGCTTATCATGGCCATGTGTCTATCCATTCTAATCCTATTTACCAGCACTTTGTCCATAAACTTCTATGTTAAGATTTGTGGTATTAAGTTTCAAATGTTGGTTGTCTGTTGTATTCAACAATGACAGGAGAGCTGTGCAGGGAAGATTTTAAAATGAAAAAGCCATTGCACTGGGGTAGTTCCATTCTCTTGACCTTGAAAGTCTGGGTGTAGTTGTCACAAACTGGAGTCTTCATTGGCTGCAGAAGATGACCAAGATTTCTTCTGTGCTTTGTCATGCCCTTTGCTCTCCATGAGGAGTTGCAGAACCACCTTCCTGGCCATTGGATCTCATTGCTAATCTTGTCTACCCAGTCTGCCAGAGCTGACTTCACATGCTTGGACAGGTATGTATCTATCTCATTGGGGTATGAGGCCTGCAGTTATCTCTTGCCTGGTTTAGCCCACCTAACTGGGCTGTGGCTGCTGTCACATACAAACAGCTACTTGAGGTCACAGGTGAGAGTTGTGTGTCCAGTGGGGACCAAAGGTGAGAGAGCTGCCCTGGAATAGGCATGGTGTGTCCCTTTACCCCGAAGTGCTATTCCTCCCTGGACACCCCATAAATTCCTAAGTTTCAAATAACCAGTTAGCAAACCACATAAACTGAGGCATCATTTGCCATTAAGATTGATGAGCATGTTGTCAGGTCTCTATATAGAGAGAGAGAGAGGTTGGGCAGGTTAGGACTTTATTCATCAGAGTGCAGGAGAATGAGGGGTGATCTTACACAGTAAGGCATATAAAATCATGAGGGGTATAGAACTGGTAAATGCACAGTCCTTTTTTGCAGGAAAGGGGAACCAAGAGGGTATAGATTTATGGTGGGAAGGGGCAAAATTTAATGGAAACCTGAGGGGCAAAATTTTCATCTAGAGGGCGGTCTGAATGTAGAATGAGCTGCCTGAGGAAGTGGTCGAGGCAGATACATTAACAGCATTTAAAAGTTACTTGGACAGGTACATGGATAGGAAAGGTTTACAGGGAGATGGGCCAAATGCAGGTAAATGGGACTAGCTCAGGTGGGCATCTTGGTTGGCATAGATGAGTTAGACAGAGGGGTCTGCTTCTATTCTGTATGACTCTATGATACTATGTTTATTTATTCACTTGTCTATCTATCTAGAGTGGTGTTAGAAAGTTTGTAAACCCTGTAAAATTTTCTTTGTTTCTGCATGAATATGACCTAAAATGTGATCAGATCTTCATGCAAGTCCTAAAACTAGATAAACAGAACTCAATTAAATAAATAACACAAAAATTACTTATTGAGGGAAAAATGATCCAATATTATGTATTTGTTGGAGAAAGTATCTACCAATCTATTTATTTATTGTGATACAATGCTGAATAGGTTCTTCTGGAGCATTGAGCTACACTGCTTAGCAACCCTCTGCGCACCCCCCCCCCCCCCCGATTTAACCTTGGTCTAATCACACAATTTACAATGCCCAACTCATCCGCAAACTGGACAACATACACAAAATACTGGAGGAACGTCGTCCTGCCGAAGGCATAGAATGTCGACTGGTTTTTTTCCCCCATAGATGCTTCCTGGCCTGCTGAGTTCCTCCAGCATTTTGGGTGCATTACTTGGATTTCCAGCATCTTCAGATTTGCTCTTGATTGTAATCCATAAACTGGTGTGTCTTTAGACCATGGGAAGCAACCAGAGCACCCAGAGGAAACCCACACGGTCATGGGGAGAACTAACTTTTCATCCTGTGGCCTGAATCTCACTGAACCCCCCTGCCCCCGTCTCCCCCAAGGTCAGACAGAGCTGAAAGTCCCCACCTCCAGAGCTGCCCGCTGTCTTGATGTCCTTTGTTGAACTGAGCCATGAGGCTCATGACAAAATCCTGCAGAGCCTGACGGGCCAACAATCAAACAAAATGCGGTTTCAAGTCAGCCGTCTAGTGACTAAAGTCAGTGCAGGTGTGCTCTGTGTGTGTACTCGTGTCTGTATGCATGTGTGTGTGCTGTCTGTGCACGTAAGTATGTGTATGTGTACATGGACATCTGTGTATGGCTGTCTATGCTTGTGTATGATGTAGGTGATTCTGTGATTTCATGTGTGTGAATTTGCATGCCTTTCAGTGTCAATGTGCAGGATGCTGTTTGTTGGACCTTCCCACCCTCTTGGTCTCCCTAAACTGTTTGATCTCGAGTCAGCAACTGTAGAACTATTGATGCCTATTTTGTATTACCCAAAGACACAATTTTGAGGCATTTCTATAAAAACAGCAAGGTTTGCAGCAGGTATTGAACAGCTTCCTTGACAAAAAATTCAGCATGTCCTCATCGACCCTGACCAGTTCTTATGAAAAGCATCTTATCCAAACGCATCATGGTTTGGTACCCCCCCCCCCACCCACCAGTCTTCTCCCCCTGCCATTTGGGCAAAAGATTCAAAACTTAAAAGCACATTCCACCAGGCTCAAAGGCAGCTTCTATCATCCTGATATAACACTATTGAACAGACCTCTTGTACGATAGTATGGACTCTCAACCTCACAATCTACCTTGTTATAGCCTTGCACCTTATTGTCTGCCTGTGTTCACTGCACTTTCTCTGTAACACTCTATTCTGTATACTTGTTTTCCTCTGTGCTAATTTGATATACTGCTAGATAATCTGTTGGATGGCATGAAAAAAATCAGTTTTTTCCCCAACCTCAGTACATATAAAAATAATAAATCAATTTACCAAGCTGAGTGGATTTTTTTTTTCTGTTGTCTTCTGCGTTCAATGGTTCACGTTGCCAACACCAGATTTAATCACCAGGGGGCACTGGTCAGCAGTAGATTTTAATCTAGAAACTGCAACTTCATTTTCTTTGCACATTTATTTAACCATTTCATGTTGAGCAGATTCAGTCCAAATTTAACTTGATTTATGGAGACATGCTGTTATGGAAATGAGGAAGCAATCAAACATTTCTTGGGTTTGTGTTGGTTGATTATACTGAGACATAGAGCACAGTAGCAAGCTCTTTGGCCCAGTGACTCTTCACTGACTATCAACCATCCATTTACTTTCTTTTGCCTTTTTTTTCCATCAGCTCTCCTCAGTTTCCTTTGCTCAGCTCCACAGTAGGAGCATTGGCCATTTAGATTACGTCTCTGGGATGTTGCTGGACATTGGAGCACCCGGTGAAAAGCCAGGTGGTGACAGAGGGGAGGGAAAGTGCAAACACCACACAGACAGTATTGGAGGGCCTTCTCGGTGGTAGAGGTGGTCGGCTTGTCAGCAGACCAGACAAGTCATTGCAGAGGTTTCTGTGCTTGGTATGAGCTGTCAGTGAAAGGAACGAATGTTTTGGGAGGTGGGTTGGTGGGGGGAGTAATCAAGTGGGCTTCTTTCTCCTGGATGAGAACAAACCTGCTCGGTGGTTTTGGAGTTGGTGGTTGTCTCAGGAGCTGAAGGATATCTGACTTGAGCCTTGAAGATGGGGGGATTTTTATTGGGCATCAGCAAGTGAGTCACCCTGTCTGCAGTTCTTTTAGCCACAGTATTTATATGTCTGGTCAGGATAACAGTTGTGGTTAGTGGTGACTCACCTTCTGAGCTGTACTCCCCTGAATATTGATGATAGGGGACTTATCAGAGTAATAAAAGGAAAATGGCAAGCTTCTCTCTGTCGGTGACAACTGCTCCCTCTCATTGGGAACCCTATGTTTATCAGCATATCTCGGTCTCCAGGGCTTGATGCTTGCTGGAACGGTCTCCTTCATTTGTGGAGGACTTGCGAAGGAAATTGAGCCTGAAGGCGCACAATGACTCGGGACCAACTTCTTCCCCTCTGCCATTGATTCCTGAATGGACATTGAACCCATGAACACTACCTCACTACTCTTTTTTTTTCTCTCTTTTTGCACTATTTATTTAATTTAACTTTATCTAGCTGTCACAAAACAACATACTTCACGGCATACACCAGTGACATTAAACCTGATTCTGATTCTAATCTGAATATTGTGAAACCACCAGCAAGTATTCCTGCTCTGGATCTTAAGGAGTAGCTGACTGAGGCTGGGCTCAGGTACGACCCTGAGAAGCTCCTGCAGTAACGCACTGGGGCATGTGAGGATAGCTGAATGGGGGGCAATTGATTACTGAGGAACTCCTGTAGGGATCTCCTGCAGCTGGAATGATTGACCTCCACAGACTTCCTACATGGGGAGTGTGAGCTTAGCCACTGAAATGTTTTCCCTGTGATAGCTATTGACTTCAGTACCAGGGCATCTTGATGTCACACCTAGTCAAATGTTGGCTTGATGTCACCTCATCACCCTGATCTGGGCCCAACACTTCCGGTAAGCGCACTGGCCCAAACCTCTGTCACTGTTGCTGGAGATGTCAGGCCAGGGAATGGTTTAGGGCAGAGGTCCTGCCACAGTGGTTGATAGGTAGAAAGATAGAAGAGGGAAGGATTGAGCTAGTGACTGGTTGAGAGGCTGTGCTAGGATGAAATGTTTCAGATCGATAACCCTGCATCAGAGCAGGGCAACACTTCTGAGGTTACTTTTGCAGAGAAGCGGCGGAGGTGAAGAGGGGTGGAGATACAAAGGGAGGGAGAGATCAAGGGAGACTGAGTAACACAACTTGCCAGTGGGCAAGGTTTAATAAAGGGAAAGAATGCAATCTGAATTGCTGGGAGAGGAGAGAAAATACTGAGTAAAGCAACATGACAGAAGCTGGAATGGCTGAGAGATTGAATTCCGTGTTAAGTCCCCGAGTTTGCAAAGTGTCGCTTTGTAAGCTGAGGCATTCCTCAACCTGAGGCTGAGACTGAGCCTTGTTAGAACAGAATACAAGTAGAAGGCAGTCATCAAAGTAGGAGAAAGACTTAAGTTGACAGGCAACCGAACGCTCAGGAATAGCCTTGCAGTGTAAACGGAGGTGTTTTGTGAGACTGTTACTTGTCCTATGAGGAGACTGCCAGGGCAGATGAGACACATTGCAGGCAACACATGCAAAACACTGAAACAGATGAAGCACAAACGAATGTGCCTTCACCTTGATTCAAAGGCCATGGGAGGGAACTTGATGATAGTGAGGACAATATGCATGAGGTTGGTGTTCTGGAGCATGTTGATATTAAGGGAGAGGAGGTATTGGAGTTGTTAAAATACATTAGGACGGATAAGTCCCCGGGACCTGACGGAATATTCCCCAGGCTGCTCCACGAGGTGAGGGAAGAGATTGCTGAGCCTCTGGCTAGGATCTTTATGTCCTCATTATCCACGGGAATGGTACCGGAGGATTTAGGGAGGCGAATGTTGTCCCCTTGTTCAAAAAAGGTAGTAGGGATAGTCCGGATAATTATAGACCAGTGAGCCTTACATCTGCGGTGGAAAAGCTGTTGGAAAAGATTCTTAGAGATAGGATCTCTGGGCATTTAGAGAATCATGGTCTGATCAGGGACAGTCAGCATGGCTTTGTGAAGGGCAGATCGTGTCTAACAAGCCTGATAGAGTTCTTTGAGGAGGTGACTGGGCATATAGATAAGGGTAGTGTCGTGGATGTGATCTATATGGATTTTAGTAAGGCATTTGACAAGTTTCCACACGGTAGGCTTATTCAGAAAGTCAGAAGGCATGGGATCCAGGGAAGTTTGGCCAGGTGGATTCAGAACTGGCTTGCCTGCAGAAGGCAGAGGGTGGTGGTGGAGGGAGTACATTCAGATTGGAGGATTGTGACTAGTGCTGTCCCCCAAGGATCTGTTGTGGGACCTCTACGTTTCGTGATTTTTATTAACGACCTGGATGTAGGGGTAGAAGGGTGGGTTGGCAAGTTTGCAGACGACACAAAGGTTGGTGGTGTTGTAGATAGTGTAGAGGATTGTCAAAGATTGCAGAGAGACATTGACAGGATGCAGAAGTGGGCTGAGAGGTGGCAGATGGAGTTCAACCCGGAGAAATGTGAGGTGGTACACGTTGGAAGGACAAACTCCAAGGCAGAGTACAAAGTAAATGGCAGGATACTTGGTAGTGTGGAGGAGCAGAGGGATCTTGGGGTACATGTCCACAGATCCCTGAAAGTTGCCTCACAGGTGGATAGGGTAGTTAAGAAAGCTTATGGGGTGTTAGCTTTCATAAGTCGAGGGATATAGTTTAAAAGTTGCGATGTAATGATGCAGCTCTATAAAACTCTGGTTAGGCCACACTTGGAGTACTGTATCCAGTTCTGGTCGTCTCACTATAGGAAGGATGTGGAAGCATTGGAAAGGGTACAGAGGAGATTTACCAGGATGCTGCCTGGTTTAGAGTGTATGCATTATGATCAGAGATTAAGGGAGCTAGGGCTTTGCTCTTTGGAGAGAAGGAGGATGAGAGGAGACATGATAGAGGTGTACAAGATAATAAGAGGAATAGATAGAGTGGATAGCCAGCGCCTCTTCCCCAGGGCACCACTCCTCAATACAAGAAGACGTGGCTTTAAGGTAAGTGGTGGGAAGTTCAAGGGGGATATTAGAGGAAGGTTTTTTACTCAGAGAGTGCTTGGTGCATGGAATGCACTGCCTGAGTCAGTGGTGGAGGCAGATACACTCGTGAAGTTTAAGAGACTACTAGACAGGTATATGGAGGAATTTAAGGTCGGGCTTATATGGGAGGCAGGGTTTGAGGGTCGGCACAACATTGTGGGCTGAAGGGCCTGTACTGTGCTGTACTATTCTATGTTCTATGTATTGGCCGAGAGAGTGTAATTGAAGCCGCTGATCCCATCATCCATGAACACGAGGAATTCTGCAGATGCTGGAAATTCAAGGAACACACGTCAAAGTTGCTGGTGATTGCAGCAGGCCAGGCAGCATCTCTAGGAAGAGGTACAGTTTGATGTTTCGGGCCGAGACCCTTCATCAGGACTAACTGAAGGAAGAGCTAGTAAGAGATTTGAAAGTGGGAGGAGGAGGGGGAGATCCAAAATGATAGGAGAAGACAGGAGGTGGAGGGATGGAGCCAAGAGCTGGACAGGTGATTGGCAAAAGGGATATGAGAGGATCCTGGGACAGGAGGCCCAGGGAGAAGTAAAAGGGGGAGGGGGGGAAAAACCCAGAGGATGGGCAAGGGGTATGGTCAGAGGGACAGAGGGAGAAAAAGGAGAAAGAGAGAAAGAATGTGTGTATATAAATAAATAACGGATGGGGTACAAGGGGGAGGTGGGGCATTAGCGGAAGTCAGAGAAGTCAATGTTCATGCCATCTGGTCCTCACCTACCACTCCACCAGCCTCCGGGTCCAACATATTATTCTCCGTAACTTCCGCCACCTCCAATGGGATCCCACCACTAAGCACATCTTTCCCTCCCACCCTATCTCTGCTTTCCGCAGGGATCGCTCCCTACGCGACTCCCTTGTCCATTCGTCCCCCCCATCCCTCCTCACTGATCTCCCTCCTGGCACTTATCCGCGTAAGCAGAACAAGTGCTACACGTGCCATTACACTTCCTCCCTCACCACCATTCAGGGCCCCAAACAGTCCTTCCAGGTGAGGCAACACTTCACCTGTGAGTCGGCTGGGGTGATATATTGCGTCTGGTGCTCCCGATGTGGCCTTCTATATATTGGTGAGACCCGACGTAGACTGGGAGATCGTTTTGCTGAACACCTACGCTCTGTCCGCCAGAGAAAGCAGGGTCTCCCAGTGGCCACACATTTTAATTCCACATCCCATTCCCATTCTGACATGTCTATCCACGGCCTCCTCTACTGTAAAGATGAAGCCACACTCAGGTTGGAGGAACAACACCTTATATTCCGTCTGGGTAGCCTCCAACCTGATGCATGAACATTGACTCCTCTAACTTCCGCTAATACCCCACCTCCCCCTCGTACCCCATCCGTTATTTCTTTATATACACACATTCTTTCTCTATCTCTCCTTTTTCTCCCTCTGTCCCTCTGACTATACCCCTTGCCCATCCTCTGGGTTTCCCCCCCTCCCCCTTTTCCTTCTCCCTGAGCCTCCTGTGCCATGATCCTCTCATATCCCCTTTGCCAATCACCTGTCCAGCTCTTGGCTCCATCCCTCCCCCTCCTGTCTTCTCCTATCATTTTGCATCTCCCCCTCCCCCTCCCACTTTCAAATCTCTTACTAGTTTTTCCTTCAGTTAGTCCTGACAAAGGGTCTCGGCCCGAAACGTCGACTGCACCTCTTCCTAGAGATGTTGCCTGGTCCATTAGCCATGACATGACTCTATTGAAAGGTGGAGCAGGCCTGAGGATTGAAGTGTTCTGCTCCGAATTCCGATCCTTATTCCATGGATGAGAATTAGAGAAACAGTGCTCAGGTCATCTTTGGACACAATGTCGCAGACTGTGCTGTGAGGCAGACGGCGTTGGGTTTCAGACTCTGTTGGTTTGCAGACTGCGTTAGTTTGCATGCGGTGTTGCGTTGCTGGCTGTGTTTGGTTGCAGACTATGTGGGTTTGCAGACTGTGTTGTGATGCAGACTATGTTGAGTTGCAGACTATTGGTTTGTAGACTGTGTTGCTTTGTAGACTACCTGGGTTTTCAGACTGGTGTTGTGATGCAGACTGCATTGGTTTGCAGACTGCGTTGGTTGGCAGACTGTGCGGGTTTGCAGACTGTGTTGGTGTGCAGAATGTTTTGGTTTGCAGACTGTGCTGGTCGGCAGTCTGCGTGGGTGTGCAGGATGTTTTGATTTGGAGACTGTGTTCCGTTGCAGACTGTGTTGGTTGGCAGTCTGTGTGGGTTTGCAGACTGTGTTGTGATGCAGACTATGTTGAGTTGCAGACTGTTGGTTTGTAGACTGTGTTGGTTTGTAGACTATCTGGGTTTTCAGACTGGTGTTGTGATGCAGACTGCGTTGGTTTGCAGACTGTGTTGGTGTGCAGAATGTTTTGATTTGGAGACTGTGTTCCGTTGCAGACTGTGCTGGTCGGCAGTCTGCGTGCGTGTGCAGGATGTTTTGATTTGGAGAATGTGTTCCGTTGCAGACTGTGCTGGTCGGCAGTCTGTGTGGGTTTGCAGACTGCGTTGCTTTGTAGACTGTGTTGTGATGCAGACTGTGTTGGTTTGCACACTGTTGGGTCCCACTCTATATCTTTGTGTGGACGGGTCTCGATCCACAGAGGAGCTGGAATGAAAGTCATGGTTTGTGCAACTCAGTGTGTCAGTGTTTTTCTTGAATGCTCCAGATTAATTTGGAATTGAATTATACAGCACAGAATGTATGGTGCACAGTAATCCAGTTTTTCAGCAAGCATTTTCAAAAGTGTTCTTGAAGAACTGGGAAAACAACATGTCGGTGAAGTTTATCGATAATCAAGTAGTTGATCGTAGGTGATGAATTCATCAGTTCAGCTGCCAACTGCGCTCTCTACTTGCATTTCCTAAAATATGTTAGCCCCAAATTCCGAGAAGAGTTTTTCTCATCCAACATACAGCCACTCCCATAATCCTCTAATTGCTACAAAAGTCTTCCTACATAACTTCATACAAAGCTGACTATCACTCTTTGCCTTCCCCGTCCTCTGCAGCTTTCAAAACGGTTAATCTCAGCCTGCACCTTCACTGTCCAGCTTTGAGACGCAGGGCCATTGCCTAATGTTGCTCCAACCGGTGAATTCATGCTCAATGCACGTCCATCCAGCACAATTACATTGGAGTCAAGGATCAATATTTGGTCCCTTTTCCCTATTCTTTTATAAGCTACCATACTGCTTCATTCACAATTCACCAGACTGTTGTCTCCAAAATCCAGTCTTAGATGAGCTGTAATATTTTCTAGTGAACCTCTGGAAATTTTGTTCTGCCATGACTTTTCATTGTTGTCTCTAATTAAATTCCACACATCAGTTCCTGCCTCAGGCTGAACCAGGCTGCTTTTGGGCTGAAACCAACTTCCAGTTATGTCTCTTCAGCGTCGGAAAGCTTGCTCACACCCCTTCATTCACCAAGTTTCTTCTGCCTTTCACATCATATTCCTGCTATAGGTACAATCTTTCTGACCGAGTTTATGTCTTTGTTTTTGCTGCCTTCTTCTATGGCTCTGTATGTATATGACCAGCCCACTTTTTTCATCTGCCGTTGCCATAGCAACATGCCACTCTAGTGTTTTTCTTGGTTGGTGTACAAGCTGCTCAATCTAATTCTGAGTATAAATATTTCTTTGTCTGCTGCCTTGAGCTGTTAAAGATGTTGCATCAAACATGTTTTCTCCCAGAATACTCAGATTTTGAGCTATCTTTGTGTGTTTTTTGGGCCAGTTCAGTTGTAGTTAGGGTCAGTGGTATACATAGATATGACAATGGGGCCTTGGTAGTAGTGCAGAGTCAAAGGATACGGAACACACAAACATTCTCTTCAGCCCACTAAATCTGTACTGCCGTCACTAATCCTGTTTTAGTCTTGCCTCATGGATATCAACTCCCCTCAGACCCGAGATTTCTACAAAGATTTAAGAGGAGGAACTTAAGGGGCAATCTGTATATCTTTGGGATGTGGAAGGAAACGAAAGCACTCGGAGGAGGTACAACCACGGGGGAGAACGTGCAAACTCCACACAGTCAGCTCTGGAGGCCATGATTGAACCCAGGTCATGAACTCTGAGGCATCAAATCATCTGCTTCTTCTCATTGAAGGTTGTTAAAATCAAAGTCAAAGTCACGTTTGTTGTCACTGTGTAATGAACAGTGTACTTGCTGCAGCATCACAGGAACTGTACATAGCCTCAGATAAGTAGCACTCTCAAGAAAAAAAACATATATTAAACGTGAATTATTTACAATTTTTATAAGAAAGAGCACAACTAGAATGGAAAAAAAACAAGGACTGTAATAATGTGAAGTGGTCAACGTGGCTGTAGTGAGGTTGAGCAGGTTAGTTCGAGGACTGAACAGTTAAAGGGCAATAGCTGTTCTTGAACCTGGTGGTGCGCAATTCAGGCTTCTGGCGGGGATCTTGAATGATAGATGTTGCCTTCTTCGGGCAGTGCCTCATGTAGATTCTCCCGATGCTGGGGAGGGATGTGCCCGTGATGTATTGTGCTGAGCCCACTGCTTTCTGGCTTCTTATGGAGTTTGTGTGCATTCAAATTGCTGTAGCAGACCATGATGCAAGCAGTTGGAATACTTTCAATGGTACATCTGCAGAAGCATGTTAGAGTATTGGCTAATAATGGTTGATCCTATACTTCATGTCTAAACAAGTATGCACTGACTGCTTGTTTTTGCAAGCTATTTTGTTCAATGATGGATTTCCATTGGGACTGAACATTGTCCAATCTTCAGTGAGCAATCCCACTGTTGTTGCTCGCTACTGTTGTTTGCATGATTTGTGTTTTTTTTCTCTCTTTCTCTGTGCGCTGAGAGGGTTGAAGAGTGGTCTCTATTTTTTTAAATTGGGTTCATTTAGGTTTCTTGCTTTGCAGCTGCCCTTAAGCAAACAAATCTCAAGGTTGCATGATTTATACATTCTCTGATAATGAATGTACTTTGAATCTTTGACTTCTAACCTGCTGGGAAACACGACCCAGTCGAGGATGATTAGGCCTTGAGGAAGCAGGTCGCCAGGAATGGAATAACTGACCTCCTTGCTTCAACTGTTAGCCACAGCTCATCACAAAGGTGGCTGATCACATCCAAAGGAATCAAAGCTCCTGGTCAATCAATAGCTGATGCAAGTTCGCTTAGTTTTACTTATTTCATTACCACCTCAAGTTTTCAACTATCTCATCTAGCAACTGTTAGGTGATTATTTAGTGCCCCAGGTCACACAAGATATCAACACGTAATATGTTGGAAGAATTCAGTAGATCAGGCAACATTGCTAGAGGGCAATGATTTCATCACTGATACTTGACCCACAGAATATATCTATCCTACTTTCTAACCTCCAGGCTAAAGACTTCCACAGATTGCAATCTCACATCACCTCTTTGAACTTAAGCAATGAATGATGTCTGAATTTACTTATTGAGATACAGTGTGGAAGAGGACCTTCTAGCTCTCAGGGCCACACTGCCAGCAGCCCCTGAATTAACTCTAGCCTAATCACGGTGCAATTTACATTTCCCTTTTAAACTACCATCCCGTACATCTTTGGACTGTGAGAGGAAACTGGAGCACCCGGGGGAAACCCATGTGGTCACGGGGAGAACGTACAAACTCCTTACAGACAGCGATGAAACCATGTCGCTGGTACATAAAGGGCTGTGCTAACAACTGTGCTACCATGCCGCACATAATTGTGCGAGTTATTGCAATTAAGTGGTTACAATTAACCTTGGCACCTCTGTTGCTGTAAACTGACAAATGCAAATGCAATTGCTGAAATGCAGCACACTGTTAGCACCTCATATGGTTGTATCCCATTCTGTGCATAAATTTGGGGGATCACAATCATTTTAGTTTGAAGAAATATTGTCAATAATAAAATCAGGCATTTTGTGATTAACTTTTATGTTTACCAAAATCTTTCATCCATCAAATTCAATGTTGAAGTCATATAATCGATCTTAGTCAATTACCTGTAGTGGGAAGAACTGGCAGGCCTTAAGTCTTTTAGAATTAATGTTTTGATCTTTTCCTCAGCAGAAAATCTAGAGTAGAAAAAGAAAAGGAAATGTTGCTATTTTCATTTAAGGGGTTAAAATCAGACTTGTAAAAATAATAGTGAACACATTATTGTATTCTTCTTGAAGCTTATTTTATTTTCCACAGTCAGTCTCTGACATTTTGGGTAAATCCCTGTAAGTTCCAGTACTTTAGGGTACTACAGAATAATGACTATGCATTTTGTAAGGACATGAAACTTTTATTCAGACAAATACTGACTTGCTTTAATGAAAGACAGAGAAGTATGTGTCTCAAAATTTTAATTCCCTCAATAATGCATAATTTAATGTCTGTATGAAAATACTACTGATTTTTGTGACTATTATGTAACTTCGATTGTAACACAATTCAAAGTGTGCAAAATGACACAGAGTTGGGTGTAAGCTCAATACTTAAAATCAACCTTATTTATTTTTATTCCAACTTCAACCAGCTTTGTAACTTATCCACTTTGCATGACTCCTCTCTTAGTCACAGATGGAAAGCTTTCAATATCCCCATACACTAGAGATCTCTCCATAAGCTTCTTCACCTTGCATTCTCTTATTCTTTCTTCAAAGGACTCCTCAAAACTTACTTCATAATTTGCTTTTTATCTCCCATAACTTTCTCCTCTGCAACCTCGACTAGTACAGAAGCTTCTCATTTTTATTTATCATGTGAAATATTCTGTGTAAGTGTAAGGAGTTCACATTTCTTTGAAGAAAGGTAAAAACATATGGTGTTGCCTATGCAGCTTTTAACTACTTTCATCATTTCCCAAAGTCTGTGAAGTTGATGGCCCAGAGTTTCCTGACACTGGCTGATGAATGCAAATATTGTTTATTCAGGCAGTCCCCAGGTAATACACGAGTTATTATCTGCATTTGCAGTTTGTTTAGTTTGCAGTTCCTGATGTTTACAGTTTACATATCCTGTTGGTAATTACTGTCCATAGATTTGCTGGGTATGCCGCAGAAAAAATCTCAGGGTTGTGTGTGGTGAAGTATACGTACTCAGGGGTGTTTGTGGTGAAGTGTATGTACTCAGGGTTGTGTGTGGTGAAGTGTACGTACTCAGGGTTGTTTGTGGTGAAGTGTATGTACTCAGGTTCGTGTGTGGTGAAGTGTATTTACTCAGGGTCATGTGTGGTGAAATGTACATACTCAGGGTCGTGTGTGGTGAAGTGTACGTACTCTGAAAATAAATTTGAACTTTGAGTTCTGTTCCTGGGATCTGTTCATAAGCCTATTCCCCATTGTCAGAAACAGTCCTTTTCTATCCCTTTTCAGTGATGGGAAACCTAATGAAAGGGAGGTTGAGAGGCACATTCTGCCCACATTTGGAAAGGCAAGGACTGATTAGTCAGCATGGTTTTGTGCATGAAAACTCAAGCCTTATGAATTTGTTTCAGTATTTTGAAGAGATGCCCAAGAGGATAGATAAAGGCAGGTTGGTGTACATTGTCTACATCTAGGGCTTCCCAATCTGGGGACCATGGAACCCTTGCTTAATGACATTGGTCCATGGCATAAAAATGGTTGGGAACCCTTGGTTCCATGGTCTTTAATAATGCCTTTAACAAGGTCCTGCGTGGTATGCTGATTGGAAGGTTTGAATATATGGGTCCCTGGGTGCGCTAGAACATTGGATACAAAATTGGCTTGGTGGTAAAAGACAGAAGGCGGTAGTGGAGAACTGATTTTCAGTTTGGAGGCCTGTGACTATTGTGGGTTCACTTTGATTAGCAATGTAGGAGACATGGTTAGCAGGATTGTGGATGATATCAGAATTGGTGATATAGTGGATAGTGAAGAAAATCGTCTAAGATTATAACTGGATATAGAATTTAAGTGCTAAATGATGCATTTGGAGAAGTTAAAACAGGCTAGGACATATACTGACTACTAGGGCCTTGGGGAAGTTATTGAACAGAGAGACTGAGGGGCATAAGTAGATGGTAGCACACACAAAGTGCTGGAGGAACTCAGCAGGTCAGGCTGCACCTACGGAAATGAACAAAGATTTAACGCTTTGAGCTGAGACCCTTCTTCAGGACTGGAAAGGAAGATTCCAGAGTAAAAAAGGTGAGGGTAGGGGAAGGATGATAGCTAGAAGGGGGTAGGTGAAGCTAGGTGGGTGGGGAAGGTAAAGGACTGGAGATGAAGGAGTCTGATAGGAAAGGAGAGTGGACCATAGGAGAAAAGGAAGGAGGAGGGGCACCAGGGAGAGGTGATAGGCAGGTAGAGAAGATGTAAAAGGCCAGAGTGAGGAATAGAAGAAGAGGAGAGGTGGAGGGAAGATTTATTTTATCAGATGGAGAAACTGATATTCATGCCATCAGGTTGAGTGGCAGCGCAGGTAGAAAGGGTAGTGAAGAAGGAATATCTATGCTTGACTTCATCAGACGGATTATTGACTACAAAGTTGGAGCATCATGTTCCAGGTCTATTGGACAATGATGAACCTGCAACAAACAATGTGTTGGAGTAACTCCATGGGTCATGCAGTATGTTGGGAGGAAAAAAATGATGACGTGTTGGTTGCATTAAGATTGAGAGTGAAGAGATGAGATGGCTAGTACACAGGGGGGAAGGGGAATGGAAAGGACTATGAGATGAATGGTGGAATTGAGGAGGATGTGAAATGAGAGTTTCAGGTCCAGGGAGGGAAGGGAAGGGTTTGGAGTTGCAAAACTGTGGCAGTTGGGTGATAGATTGAAGTATACAAAGAGAAAGAGGAATAAAAAGAAAATCACAGGTAGATCATGTTAGATGGAGTTGGGTCGTGTGAAGATGGTTATGGGAGTAAGCATGGAATATAAAGGCTTAACTAAGTTGGATTCAGATAAATAAAGGAGGTGAGGAAGGGAACACAGGAGAGGTGAACAACAGTTGGTACCAATTGGGGGTTGCAGGTGATGGGAGGCTGGGGGGAGATCTGAGTGTGAAGTAGGTGGAAGAAGCCAATCAGAGAATGGGAACGAAGATGGTGGAGGAGAGGGTCGGGTTAAGGATGGAAAAGGGGACAAAAATAGGGGATTGGAGGATCAGAAAGAGAAGAGTGGGGAAGGTGGGGTGGAGGGGGTACAGAAGGAATCAGGGGAAGGTTTAGTTAAAATTGGAAAACTCAATATTTGTACCAATAGGTTGTAGATCACTCAGTCACTCCTACCATTTACACAGGGCTTCATCCTTGCAGTAGAGAGGGTCAAGTATGTTCAGGTCAGTGTACGAACTGGTAGGGGAGTTGAAATGGCCTGCAACTTGAGATGTCCACTGTGGATTAAGCATAGGGGATTTGAGAAATGGTTGCCCAGTCTGCACTTGGTCTTATTGATGTAGAGGAGGGCACATCGTGAGCATCAAATGCAGTAGTCATGTTGGAGGAGATGCGTGTGGACCTTTCCTGTACCTCACTTGGAAGGACTGTTTAGGTCATTGGATTGTGGTGAGGTAGGAGGTGTCAGGCCAGGTCCATCATCTACTGTGAGTGCCAGAGGTAAGGAGAGGGATGAGCAGACCAGGGAATCACTGGAGGAGTAGTCCCTGCAGAAGGCAGAAAGGAGTAGGGAGAGGAGAAGAAGATGTGGCTGGTGGTGGGATCACATAGCAGCTGATGGAATTGACAAGGGGTGGCTCATGGGGTGAAAGATAAGGAACTAGAGGAACTTTATCTCTGTTCTCTGGGAAGAGGTGGGGTAAAAGCAGAAGTATAAGAAACGGAGAAGGTACAGGACAGGGTTCCATCATCTGTAGCGGAAAAGAAGTCACGCTTCCTGAAAAAGGAAGACATTTCAGATGTCCTAGAATAGGAAGTCCCAGCTTGAGAGCAGATGCAGTGGAGATGGAGAAACTGGCAGAATGCAATGGCAACCTTACAAGAGTTGAGATGGAAAGAGGTGTCGTCTAAGCCGCTGTAGCAAATATCAGTAGATAATTTCTCTCCTGAGATGGAGACAGTGAGATCTAGAAAGGTGAGAGATGTGTCGGAGATGGTAAACGCGAATTTGGGATCAGGGTGGATGTTGGTGCTGAAGGTGATAAAATGATGAGTTCTGCCTGGGCACAAGAAACTGCTCCAATGCAGCCATCAATTTAACAGAGAAATGGTTGGGGAATAGTACCAGAGGATGTTTGGAACAGAAGCTGTTCCACGTAACCATTGAAAGGACAGGCCTTGCTGGGGCCCATGCTGGTGCTCACGGCTACACCATTAATTTGTAGAACATGAGAGGAGTCAAAAGAGAAGTTGAACCAGCAAGAGCAAGTTCAGCCAGGTGGATGAAAGTGTTGGTAGCAGGGAACTAGCTGTGTCATTATTGCAGAAGGAAGTGGAGAACTTATAGACCTTCTGATGAGGGATGGAAGTGTATGTAGACTAGGCATCTATTGCATTCCACTCCAGCTCATTGTGTCTTTCACCCAGGATTCCAGCATCTACAGCCTTGTGTGTGTCCATTGATGAGATTGTACCTGGAATATATTACTTTGCAGTTTTGGTCACTACAACACGGTGAAGATTGCAAAGGCTGCATCTGTTTTTCCTAGAGCAATGGAAGTTGTGAGTTGACATGACAGAGGTCTGTAAACTTATTATCAGGTTGATAGCCAGAATCTGTTTCTCCTGGTAGGGTTGTCTATCAACTAGAGGGCATAGGTTTAAGGTGAGAGGGTGGGGGATTTGAGGGGTAAACCTTTCACAAAAAAAGTTGTTGGTTTGCTGGCTGTCGTTCAGTCCCTGGATAACATGCTTTGTGAACTGACAGCCAGAATCTCCTATCAGCGGGAAATAAAGGAATGCAACGCTTTGTGCTTTGTGGAGACCTGGCTGATGGAGGAGATACCAGACCATGCCATCGAGCCCTCTGGGTTCTCCCTGTTCCAGGTGGACAGGTGTAAAAACCTCTCTGGAATGAGTAAAAGAGGAGGGGTATGCTTCATGGTCAACAATGTTTGGTGCGACCCCAAGAATGTACAGGCACTCAAATCCTTTTGTTCCCTAGACCTGGAGTACCTGGTGCTGCTGTGCAGACCCTACTGACTGCCTAGGGAGTTCACGGCTGTTATCATCACAGCGGTGTACATTCCGCCCGAGGCTGATACTGACCTGGCTCTGAAGGAGCTGTACGAGACCATCAACACGCTGGAGACTGCACACCCAGAGGCTGCCTTTATCGTCGCCGGTGACTTTAATCAAACGTCGCTGACAAACGTCTCCCCGAAGTTTTGTCAGCACATCCAGGTGAGCACTCGTATTATTATAAATTACAACGATTGCACATTGCACATTTAGATGGAAACGTCACGTAAAAATTTTTACTCCTCGTTTGTGAGGAATGTAAGAAATTAAGTCAATTCAATTCAATGAGCTGCCACACCCAGAGGAGTTGGTGGAGGCAGGAACAGTAACAAAATTTAAGAGGCATCTTGACAAGTACTTGAGTGAGCAAGGTGTAGCCTCTACCCTAGAGAGGGAATTGGAGTTAATGCAGGCAAGTGAGACGAATATAGACAGGCATGGTGGTTATCATAGATGTGGTGAGGTGAAGAGCTTGTTTCAATGCTGCACTATGCTATGACTCTGTCACACTGTATCCTAAAGTCAACAAGATATTATCCTGTCTTTCGTGGCCAAGATATGTGTGTTGTTGGTCAAAGTGCTGACAACAGCAGATGACCCAGCAGTAGACCTCTGTATTTAAATCGTTTGGAGTGGAGAACTGAAAATGTCAGGAGTACTAATTAATGAATTCAGTAAACAGTCTTCTTTTATTATCATGATGAGTAGTAACTAGAAAAAATTGGAAAATTAACCCAAAAACAGACCATCATTCATGATCGGCTGTCTTTGAGCAACTTTTGACTAACACACAATGTTCTCCTTGGACTGCTGTGTAAGCAAACTGCTGTATTACAAATACCATTTGTATTTCTATCGTTAATACAGCTGGCACCCGAGACTAAAGCTGATTTTCAGTGTGAGCAAGTGGTGTGTAGAGCAGGCCTTTGTCCAACCAGGCTTATTGTTCATCCGGGTTTATTGTCCATCCAAGCCTTTGGCATCACTTGAGCTTTCATCTGATGTGGAACAACCAACAATCTGCTGGAGAGATTCAGTGTATCAAGCAGCATCTGTGGGATGAAAAGCATTGGCCATATTTTGGGTGGAAACCCTGCATCAGGACCAACATTAGCCTCGCTGTAGTCTGCCAGGAGCCCTCCATCAGTCTCAATGCAGGGTTTCCACCCGACATGTTGACAGTTCCTTTCCCCCCATTGCTGAACCCATTGAGTTCCTCCAGCAGATGGTTTGTTACTCATTAATATATTGGTACCTTAGTCAACCCTCAGGTTGTGTTCACGAGAATGAGAACACCTGTACAAAGAGAGGGTGTTGCTGCATTATATGGGTGGATATGTGCTTGGAAGCCAGTCGATGGATCAGCACCCCATTGGTGCTCCCTCAGTAAAGAGCTGATGAAAATAATCTCATTATAACGGTGAGCATTGAGCCACTGTGGTTGTTTCATAAAGAAATGTCTAATTTTCCAGAGAGAAACAACATTTGGGGTAGTGCCACAGTCTTGCAGAGAGCATCTCTGCTGCAGCCTGCCCGTGACCCGCATGGCCTCCGAGTCAGGGTCATCACTGTGAGCACAGAATTATCTGTGGGCCAGTATGGCAAGTAGGGAAGTTCATACTGGATTGGAGAGAGCATGGCTCATGAACAGGAGCAAATTCCTGGATGGAAAGAGAATGAAGATGGACCTGGCACCCAGCAGGTGTATAGTAACGTTTTGAAGATGTTGTACTGATTCAGTGTTTCTGTGTTACTGGCATCTGTATGTTTTTAAGCTGTAAGTAAAACTGACCAATAAATTAAGCTTGCATATGTTAGACAGCTCAACAGCTTTGAAAGGGATACAGAGGCTATCTCATGGCCACCGTTGAAGCTTATACTCTTCCTTGTAAATGCTGACCCAAGCAATCCTAGAAAGGTATATTGATTTGGATTGTGGAGACACAAGAGAGAGCAGTTGCTGGAAACCTGGAGCAACACACACTGGAGGAACTCAGTCGGCCAGGCAGCATCTATGGAGGGAAATGCTCTGATGATGTGCCATTTCATTCCGCAGATACTGCCTGACCTAAAGAGTTCCTCCATCGTGTGTGTGTGTGTGTGTGTGTGTGTGTGTGTGTGTGTGTGTCTGGTTCTTGATAAGGATTCTAGCCAGCTATGTTAGGAAAATACCTTCTTACATAGACACAAACTGTTCTGTAAGCCTAGAACGAGGATTATTCCTCTTCTCTGAGCTGCTCCCTGATTTATATTCTAAATGGAAGGGAACATGCTGGGAGTATTTTGCAGATCAGTCAGTATCTGCAGAGAGACAAAACAGAGTTAATGTTTCGGGTCAAAGACCCTTGGAGAGAACTGAGAAAGGAAAGTAAAAGGGAGAAGGGGAAGGAGAGAGATATTTTTTAAAAATCACTTAATGTTGCTTCTTTTGTCATGGTGCTACCTCTTCTCCAGGATGCTTCCACATTTTCTGTATTTATTTAAAATTAACAATATCTGCTGGGTTTTTTTTTGCTTGACATTTCTCCAAATCTTCTGTCTGGCCTGCTGAGCACTTACAGTGCTTTCAGATTCCCTGCATCTGCAGAATTTTGGAATAGTTTATGTGAGCTGTGTAAGAATGAATACTAATTAGTATAATTATTCGACATGCTTTTCATCATTCAACGTCATAAAACGTTTGACATTTACCGTTGATGAGATGAACCATCTTTCTGTCTGAACATTTACTTCTCTTCTTCTGCTGTGGATATTGATTTGCCTGTTCCACAGCACTGATGTGCAGTGGGACTGCAGAGCCAGTCTGACGGGTGTCTGGGTCGGATTTTACCGGTATTTGAAGAAGGTGGGTATGGCACCAACAGGCCTTTGATATCAAACACAAATGATTCTCATTCACATCTGAATATACACAACAAAGGTAGCATTAACTTGCATTTGTATGCCTCCACTAACATCCCCGCTTCTTCACTGGGTAAACATAAAAACTCAATTGAGGGCAACACATTGGCATAGCAGTGTAGTTGGCAGACCTACTGCTTTATTGCCCCGAGACCTGGATTTAACCTACTGACCTACGGCACTGCATGAGTAGGGTTTTCAAGTTCTCACTCCCTGCAGGTGCTTCATTTTCCTCCCACATTCCAAGGTTGCATAGGTTGGTAGATTAATTTGTCACTGCAAGTTGCCCCTACTGTACAGTGAGTGGTAGAACCTAGGGAAATGATGGGAAGAATACAATGGGATAACTGTAAATGGACAATTGATGCTTGGTGCTGATGTACAGCCTGTAGATCAGGGGTTCCCAACCTGGTGACCCCTCGATTAACGGTAGGGTTCTATGGCATAAAAAAAGTTGGGAATCCTTGATGAAGAGACTCTTTGAATTCACAATTTCACTAAGACCCTACCATCAATGTCAAAAGTTGCTACTAATTCTGAGCTTAGCCATAGAAATATAATTACTGCGAAAGCAGTTCAAATATTGGGTACTTTCAAAAAAGAGATTAATATCTGGAACATCCCAATGTGTGTAGGTGATGAGAACAAAATGAGATTAGTGTAATGGGTGCTTGTGGTCAGCATGTGCTTGATGGGCCAAAGGGCCAGTTTCCTTGCTGTGTGACTCAATGACCATTACTTCAGCTGACCGGAAATGTGATTCCAGGGGGAGTTTTTTTGTTGGCTTCTGCATAGCTGATAAAAGGAAATTGCGGGGCACCTTCTTTTATGCAAAGGTTGGTGTCTAAGTGGAGTAAGCTGTCCGAAGAAGTGGTTGAGACTGGTACTAGAATGACTTTTAAAAGTCATGGTGCATAGATAGGAAAGGTTTTGATGACTATGGGCCAAATGTTGGCGAATGGGACTGGCTGAATGTATATTTGTTGGCATGGATCTGCTGGGCTGCGAGACCTGTCTCGCTGTTGCATTACTCTGACCCTGTGACCAAAGGAGCTTGGGTATGGAGTTACGAAGACTCAGATGTAGAAGGTGCATTTGGCAGGTGAAATCGATGGGCCAAGATTGCGGATGTTCAAGGGCGAGGTCTTTAATTCAACATGGCATTGGAGCTGAATAATGAAAAGTGAATGGATTTAGAGTGGAGCATGACGAAGACCATGGAAAATTGGATTAGATACAGTTTATGAAGCAGTAAAAGTCATCTGCACTGCCAGCTGGGCTAAAATGCTTCCAGGTTTACATGCAAGGACATACTAACAGCAGAGAGAATTTCTTCTCAGTTTATGGTAAGAGAGATAAACTTAGGCAACAAAACAGCTCATAAATATTTACACACTTACATTAATAATGCAAATTTCAATTTTGTTACATATTTATGATGCAGGCAATGTATTTGTATGCTACAAAGAATATAATAATTATATCTTAATTTACATTTAAATGATGACAATTAAAAGATAAATTCTTTTTTTAATCTTCTGCCTTTCCTATGAAGCACACAATGTGATATCTAAAGAGGGAATTAAGTAATTCCAGCCTCCATTATTACTACATCTTGCAGTTGTCAGACTGCTGGAAATACCCCAAATGAAACCTGAATTTTCTTTTGGCCAGCAACTCTTTTGTTTCAGTAACTCTTTGAAATTCTCAAGTGATAAAGAATGGTGCCCATCACTGTGGAAAAAAAAGTGTAGATGCTTGTTATTCAACCTGTTTTAACAAAGGAACGATACACACATGGGTTTACAAGGGAATGATGCCACTTTAATCAATGGGTTGTATTCACTTTTTATCCTTCTCCACTGGTGTTCTGCAAGTTTACATGCCAGTGCTACATAACATGCTGATAAAGATTAAAGATTAGCTTTATTTGTCACATGTACATTGAAACATCAGAAACATACAGTGAAACATGTTGTTTGCGTCGATGACCAACACAGTCTGGGGATATGCTGGGGGCAGCCCGCAAGTGTTGCCTTGCTTTGGTTGCCATAGTAGCAAGCCCACAATGCACTAGCCCTAACCCATGTGCCTTTGGAACGTGGGAGGAAACTGGATCAGCCTGAGGAGGCCCACATGGATACGGGGAGAACGTACAAACTCCTTACAGACAGCAGTGAGAATTGAACTCTAATCACCAGTGCTGTAAACATCTCACTAACAACTATGCTACCATACCGTCTACTATCTGAACACTGGGTTACACAAAATCAGAAAATTCAATTCCCATACGTTTGGTTTATGGGCTACCTGAGTGGAATACGATGCCACCTTTGCTATTAACTTCCACTTTGCCATTAAATTTGCCTGGACTATCTCTGACTTTTCTCTTCCTTTTCTAGATAACTTCGGCTTCATCTCAGGAAAAAAAACTATTCGTCAATATCTACTATAAGCGCTTAGACTCCTCTAGCTTCCATGACTATATCTCCTCTCATCTTGTCTCCTGTGAGGATGTCATCACCTTCTCTCGGTTTCTCTTCCTCCACTGGATTTGTTCTGAAATTGAGGCTTTTTACTCCAGAGGGCCTGAGAGGTCCTCCTTTTTCAGGAAAAATGACTTCCCTTCTGCTGTAGTCAATGGAACCCTTACCTTTATTTCCTCCATTTCCCACCTCTGCTCTTGTCACCTCTCCTCTGCCCTTTCTTAGACAAAACAGAGATCCCTTGTCCTCACTTTTCACCTCCTTCACCACTTTTGCCAGCTGAAAGAGGATCGGACTGGCAATCTCACCTTCCCTTCTCAACCCCTTTCTACTTTCCACAGGAACGCTCTCTCTGTGACTCCCTAGTCCACTTGTCCTTTCTCACCCTCTTCTCTGTTCCTTGGCACTTTTTCCCTGGAACCACAGGAGATGCAATAGTTGCCCATACACCTCTTTCCTCACCATCTTCTGGGATCTATGTTGAGCAGATGGATTAGGTGAAGCAGGGTAATGAGACCAGGTGGTGCGGAACTGTGGTAGGAGTCATGTGTGTTAAGGAGGAACTGGGTAGATTATGAAGAGAGGACAAGGACAGAGAGAAGGCAAGTTACTTGAAATTGGAGAAGTCAATGTTCAGGTTGTAGACTACCCAGGCAAAACATAAGATGTGGTTATGTCCCTGACAGTGGAGGAGGATGAGGACAGAGAGGTCAGTGTAGGAAAGATGAAGTAAAATAGCTGGCAACTGGGAGATCCAAACAGCCAAGGCAGATGGAATGCAAGTGCTCAGCAAAGCCATCTCTTGGTCAGAGCTTGGTCATTTGTGCAGGATGAGCAAGTGGGGTGCACAGTTGCTTTCAGTTTTACCATGGTGCGGGAGAAATACTCCTTTCCTGCACACTCTACTATTTGGCCCATTGAGTTAATGGCCACATTTGGGAAATTATCTTTTAAAATCTTGCATCTATATTCTGTCTGCCAGATAAAGCTGGATCTCCCGACGGCCACCCATTTCAATTCTACTTCCCGTTCCCATTCTGACATGTCAGTCCATGGCCTCCTCTACTGCCACGATGAATCCACACTCGGGTGGGAGGAGCAACACCTTATCTGGGTAGCCTCCAACCTGATGGCATAAATATTGATTATTTTGAACTTCTGGTAATTACCCCCTATTCCTGTTTCCCTCTTTCACCTTATTTCCTTACCTTCCCATCACCTCTCCCTAGCTCTCCTCCCCCTTCCCTTTCTTCCGTGGTCTTCTGTCCTCCCCTATCAGATTCCCCCCTTCTCCAGCCCTTTATCTCTTTCACCAATCAACTTCCCAGCTCTTTACTTCACCCCTCGCCCTCTCCAGGTTTCGCCTATCACCTGCCACCTTGTACTTCTTCCTCCCTTCCCCTACCTTTTTGATCTAACTCCTCATCTTTTTTTTCCCAGTCCTGATGAAGGGTCTCGGTCCGAAACATCGACTGTTTACTCTTCTCCATAAATTGTTGTCTGGCCTGCTGAGTTCCTCCAGCACTTTGTGTGTGTTGTTTTAAAACCTTGTGCTGCCTTGTTTTGGCCTTGACAAGGCTGCCCGTCAGGTTGCGGGTAGAGTCTGCTTCCAAACACCGCTGGTACCTCACTGGCCAAGTTACAGGCAAAGCAATAACACAAGAGACTGCAGGTAGTGAAATATGGAGCAAAAGTAAACTGCTGGAAGAACATGGCAGGAAAGGGGCATCATCTTCTGTAGTCCTTTGTTGCCTCCTCCATCACCTTGCAGCCTCCTTCACTACATCCACCCTCCCCTCTTCCATCTGCCTGTCAGCTATTCTCACCTGCACCCACCCAACACCCATGAGCTCTTGCTCCAACCCCCCTCCTTTGCCCCTGTATACTGGCTGTCTCCCTCTTCCTTCTGGAGCAGATAAAGGGGCTCGACTGGAAATATTGACTGTTGAAGTTTGTTGCTTGCTCAAGGCAAAACGATGTTATTATAAGATGCATCAGGTAGAAATAAAACCAGAGAAAGTTTATCGAGGACGGAACTTAGGATGATGGCACCTAACGGCGACTCCTTTGTTTGCATCTTTGGAAACAGCTCTATTTCTATCATTATTATCTCTTTTTTTTTCCTTTTCAGGGTTCTTTTGAAGACCCTGACCTGGAGTTACATGCTGACTTCGGTTCTTTGCGGGAATGGGACCCGCTCTCGGTGCCTCACGACCAGCCGTTTTTCGTCACGCCAAGGATGTCACCTAGAAGACCAGCCCGCCATCAGGGTGCTGGATTTTCATGGCTCTGGAGGCGAGCGGATTTGGGGTCTGTGCCGCCCCAGAAAACTGGTGTTGCTGTGGGAGACGGAAGATCGTAAGCAGCGAGACCCGAGATCTTTGGGCACAGAGCTCAGGAAAAGCAACGTAACAGACCTTTAACACCATAAATCAGCAAGTTGTTTTGTTATGTCTCCCCTCTCACTGTGAAACGGGGACACCTTGTTTCCCTTATTAGGGAGCAAGAGAGAGCCTGTGGTATGTTGAATACTGGGTAAACAGGTAGTCTTTGGGGTACTGCAAGTTTGCGTCTTATTGATGCCTTGCTGCACGCTTGAGTGCTCGGTGGGGTGAGGGGGTGCCGATGCATTTTTTCCTGGTGGAGGAGGGGGGATCATCACTTTGCTGCAGCTTATATATGGGGGGGGAGCTGGGGGGTGCTTTGGGGTTCTAACATTTAACTGTCATTCACACTCCTCTGTTTTTGAGGATGTTTGCGAAGAAAAAGAATTTCAGGATGTATCTTGTATACATTTCTCTGACATTGAGTTGAACCTATTGAATATTCCGAAGGCCATCTCTATGGCGCGAACCTAAGTGAATGCTTCCAATCGTGGTCCTTTCATTGTGCGTGGCAGAAGTTAATAAACAGGAATTACATGAGGCAGGGCCAGGGAGAGAAAAAGTTCTAAGATAGGGTGGAGGGATGAAAGATTAGGCAGCAAAAGGAATGATAGTACAAGGCAGAAATAATGTAAGAAGAAGGAAAGAGGGATTTGAACAACGATCTACAAGTAGAGTTTGACCACTTGATTGGTGTAAGGGTGTTAATGATCCAGCAAACGCTGGAGCTGACCTACCTCAGGGTGACAATCAGTGGACACAGGATGCCTCAGATGACCCTGCATTGTTCGTGGGAGACTAACGTATTGCCGAAAGTTCCTGCCTCTTGTTGGGTGCTGGGCTTAAGTTGTTTTTGATTAACTCTGAACAGTTCCTTCACTCACCATAATCCAGGCAGCCCGTCTTGGGTGGGTGAAAGTGCTGTTCAAAAGTTAAAGGCTGCATGACTGTGGCATTGGCAGCAACAGTAGTTGACTGTATAGTGCCAGGAAATCACTTGCAGCAAACTCGGGCTTTCATTTTTAATCTGGCCATCAGCTTGAACAGAATGAAGTACAAAGAATGAAGATGTAGAACTTCCTTCAGCAGGGTTTAACCTCAGGGCCAGAATAACACAGAGGAGGTGGTGCAAAAGCAAATGCTGCCAAACTATAACTCGATATAGTTGTTTTTCTGGAAGTCAGTATCACAGGCAAGAGCAGCATTTATGGTCAATCCCAAATTGTTCCTGTTCATTAACTTCTGCCAGACAATTATACAATACAGAGATATGCCATTTTGACCCACTGTCCATCAAACATCCTTTTACATTAATCCTCCACTAATCCTGTCGTATTCTCCCTATAGTTTCTAGATTCATAGATTCAAGGATTCATAGACATTACAGTATGCAAACAGGCTCCTAGGTCCAACTCATAGAGTTCTTTGAGGAGGTGACCAGGCATATAGATGAGGGTAGTGCAGTGGATGTGATCTATATGGATTTTAGTAAGGCATTTGACAAGGTTCCACATGGTAGGCTTATTCAGAAAGTCAGAAGGCATGGGATCCAGGGAAGTCTGGCCAGGTGGATTCAGAATTGGCTTGCCTGCAGAAGGCAGAGGGTGGTGGTGGAGGGAGTACATTCAGATTGGAGGATTGTAACTAATGGTGTCTCACAAGGATCTGTTGTGGGACCTCTACTTTTCGTGATTTTTATTAACGACCTGGATGTAGGGGTAGAAGGGTGGGTTGGCAAGTTTGCAGACAACACAAAGGTTGGTGGTGTTGTAGATAGTGTAGAGGATTGTCGAAGATTGCAGAGAGACACTGATAGGATGCAGAAGTGGGCTGAGAAATGGCAGATGGAGTTCAACCCAGAGAAGTGTGAGGTGGTACACGTTGGAAGGACAAACTCCAAGGCAGAGTACAAAGTAAATGGCAGGATCCTTGGTAGTGTGGAGGAGCAGAGGGATCTGGGTGTACATATCAACAGATCCCTGAAAGTTGCCTCACAGGTGGATAGGGTAGTTAAGAAAGCTTATGAGGTGTTAGCTTTCATAAGTCGAGGGATAGAGTTTAAGAGTCATGATGTAATGATGCAGCTCTATAAAACTCTGGTTAGACCACACTTGGTCGCCTCACTACAGGAAGGATGTGGAAGCATTGGAAAGGGTACAGAGGAGATTTACCAGGATGCTGCCTGGTTTAGAAAGTATGCATTATGATCAGAGATTAAGGGAGCTAGGGCTTTACTCTTTTTGGAGAGAAGGAGGATGAGAGGAGACATGATAGAGGTGTACAAGATATTAAGAGGAATAGATAGAGTGGATAGCCAGTGCCTCTTCCCCAGGGCACCACTGCTCAATACAAGAGGACATGGCTTTAAGGTAAGGTGTGGGAAGTTCAAGGGGGATATTAGAGGAAGGTTTTTTACTCAGAGAGTGGTTGATGCATGGAATGCACTGCCTGAGTCAGTGGTGGAGGCAGATACACTCGTGAAGTTTAAGAGACTACTAGACAGGTATATGGAGGAATTTAAGGTGGGGGGTTATATGGGAGGCAGAGTTTGAGGGTCGGCACAACATTGTGGGCCAAAGGGCCTGTAATGTGCTGTACTATTCTATGTTCTATGTTCATCCACACTGACTGTGATGCCAATTCCATTTACACCTTTCTTATCCATGAAACTGTCCAAATGCCATATAAATACTGTAATTGCAACCACCTTTACCACTTCCTCTGATAGCTTGTTCCATACACCTACCCTTGCCTTTCAGCTCCATTTAAAATCTTTTCTCACTACGTAGTGTCCAGGACATTTTCAAGGAGCGATGCCTCAAAAGGCAGCATCTATCATCAAGGACCCCCATCACCCAGGTCATGCCTTGTTCTCATTGCTATCATCAGGAAGGAGGTACAGAAGCCTGAAGGCACACACTGAGTGAATCGGAAACAGCTTCTTCCCCTCTGCCATCCATTTTCTGAATGGCCATTGAACTCATGAACACCACCTCACAACTTTTTTATTTCTATTTTTGCACTACTTATTTAATTTGACTATATTATATAACATTCCACCTTCCAGAAAAGTGAGTGCCAGTTTTGCTAAGCGCATTGGATTTAAAGGTATACAGTTTGCTCAGATGTTTGACTGCTCCAACCAAACCAGCTGAAATGAGTTTTGCTGAAATTATGAAATTAACACAGGAACATTTAGGGATAACCATTATTGATTGCAGATAGCTTTAGGTTTCATAAGTGGAATCATAAGGGAGGGGAGTCCATTTCAGTGTACATGGCTGAAATGAAGAAATTGAGCATTGTGAGCTTAAAAAGAGAGCTTCAAGAGTGTTTGTCCATTGTACGTGACCTATCAGCGGCATCAACAGAGCTTTACCAAGAGGGATTTCTCGCATGTCGGTGGCGGTTATTTAAAAAGGGAGCTTTGAGAATGTTTGTCCATTGTACTTGGCCTATCAGCAGCTATAACCAGAGAACCAATTATGAGTTAGATAGCAGGGAAGGTTCAGGCATAAAAGGGAGACACTGCCTGGCGGAGTGGTCATCAAAGGAGCAATCATTAACAGAGTGACCTGAGGCAGAGTGGTGGGGCTTTGGCTCATTCGGGTTTCAGCGAGGTAAGTGGGTGAGTGGACTTCGTTTTTCTTTTCCTTTCCATTTTTGTTTAGAGGAATAAAGAGCATGTCTGTAGGGTTAGTACTTTGCTCTGGGTGTCAGATGGGGGAATCCTGGGAATCTTCCAGTCTTCCAAATGGCCACATCTGCACCAGGTGCACCAAGTTGCAGCTCCTGAGAGACCGTGTTAGGGATCTGGAGTTGTGGCTTGATGACCTACAGCTTATTAGGGAAAGTGAGCAGGAGATAGATGGAGCTACAAGGAGTTAGTCACCCCGAGGCTACAGGAGTTAGATAAGTGCAGGGAAGGGACTGTCAGAGAAGGGATGGGAAGAGCTCAGATAGTAGTGAGCTCCCCTGTGGCTATCCCCCTCAGTAAACGTCATCTTGTTTTGGATGCTGTTGAGGGGGGGTGACCTGACCGAGGACAGTTGGGTCTCTGGAACTGAGCCTGGTTCTGTGGTGCAGAAGGGAGAGAAGATGATGAGGAATGTGGTAGTTATATGGAATCCACAGTGAGGGGAACAGGCAGGAGGTTCTGTCAGCCTGATAGAGATACCCGCATGGTGTGTTGCCTCCCAGGTGCCAGGGTATGGGATGTCTTGGATTGGGTGCAGAGTACTCTGAAGGGAGAGGGTGAACAGCCAGAAGCCTTGGTACCTGTTGGTACCAATGACATAGGTAGAAAAAGGGAGGAGGTCCTGAAGAGAGAATTGAGGGAGTTGGGTAGGAAGCTGAAAAGCAGGACCTCTAGGGTAGTAATCTCAGGACTGCTGCCCGTGCCACGTGCTAACGAACGCAAGAATAGCATGATCAGGCATATTAATGCCTGGCCGAGAGACTGGTGTAGAGGGCAGGGCTTTGGGTTCCTGGATCATTGGGGCATCTTCTAGGGGAGGTACGACCTGCACAAAAAGGATGGGTTTCATCTGAACCTAAAGGGGTCCAATATCCTAGCAAGCAGGTTTAATAGAGCTGTCTGGTCGGGGGGCGGGGGGTGAAACTAATTTGGCAGGGGGATTGGAACCAGAGTGATCGGGCTGAGGAAGGGGAAAACAGAAATAAGTCAAAGATAGCATGCAACAGAGATGATAGAAAGGACAGGCAGGAGATGAGGCATAATCACAGTCAGTGGGATGAGTTACATGGCAATAGAGGTATGGTGCAGTTAAAACAGAAACCAACAAATACTGGACTGAAAGTGTTGTATTTGAATGTATGCAGCATAAGAAATAAAATGAACAATCTTGAAATTCAGCTACAGATTGGCAAGTATGACGATGCGGCCACCTCTGAAACTTGGCTAAAGGACTCCTTTGGGAGTTGAATGTCCAAGGATATATGGTGTATATGAAAATTGGTTAGTAGGTGGGGGTGGGGGTATGGCTCTGTGTATAAGAAATAATATTAAATAATTAGAAAGGGATGACATAGGATCGGAAGGTGTAGAGTCTCTATGAGCTGAGCTAAGAAATGACAAGGGTAAAAGGACCCTAATAGCAGTTGTATACAGACCTCCAAACAGCAGCTGGGATGTGGATTACAAATTACAGATAGAAAAGGCATTTTAGAAGGGCAGTCATGATTATCATTAGTGATTTCAACATGAAAGTGGATTGGGAAAACCAGGCCAGTATTGGACCTCGAGAGAGAATTTGTAAAATGTCTAAGGGATAGCTTTTTAGAACAACTTGTTGTTGAGCCCACTAGGGGATCAGCTGCACTGGATTGGGTGTTGTGTAATGATCCAGAGGTGATAAGAGAGTTTAAAATTAAGGAACTCTTCGGGAGCAGTGATCACAATATGATTGAGTTCACTTTGAAATTTGAGAAGGAGAAACTAAAATCCAATGCGTCGGTATTTCAGTGGAATAAAGGAAATTACAAAGGCATGAGAGGGGAACTGGCTAAAGTTGACTGAAAAGGGACACTAGCAGAAAGGGCAGCAGAGCAGCAATAGCAGGAGTTTCTGTGAAAAATGAGGGAAGTGCAAGACAGATATATTCCAAATAAGAAGAAATTTTGGAATGAAAGAAGGACACTACCGTGGCTGACAAGTGAAGTCAGAGCCAAAGTAAAAGCAAAAGAGAGAGCATACATGGAAGCCAAAGCCAGTGGGAAGATAGAGGATTGAGAAGCTTTTAAAAACTTGCAGAAGGAAACTAAGAAGGTCATTCAGAAGGAAAAGATGAATTATGAAAGCAAGTTGACGACTAATATCACAGAAGATACTAAAAGCTTTTTTAAGTATATGAAGGGTAAAAGAGAGTTGAGGGTAGATATAGGACCAATAGAAAATGATGCTGGAGATATTGTAATGAGAGTCGCAGAGATGGCAGAGGAAGTGAGTACGTATTTTGCATCAGTCTTCACAGTGGAAGACATCTGCAGTGTACCGGACAATCAGGAGTGTCAGAGAAGTGAAGTATGTGCAGTGAAAATTACATCTGAGACGGTGCGTAGGAAGCTTAATGGTTGGAGGGTGGATAAATCTCCTGGACCTAACAGAATGCACCCTTGGGTTCTGAAGGAAGTAGCTGGAGAGATTGCAGAGACATTAACAATGATCTTTCAACAATTGATAGATTCTGTCATTGTACCAGACGACTGGAAAACTGCAAATGTTACTCCGCTATTTAAGGAGGTAGCAGAAAGGAAACTATAGACCTATTAGCCTGACATCAGTGGTTGGGGAGTTGTTGGAATCGATTGTTAAGGATGAGATTACAGAGTACCTGGAGGCACATGACAAGGTAGGCCAAAGCCAACATGGTTCCCTGAAAGAAAAATCATTCCTGACAAACCTACTGCAATTTTTTGGGGAAATTAAAAGCAGGGTAGACAAAGGAGATGTAGTAGATGTGGTGCACATGGATTTTCGGAAGGCCTTTGACAAGGTGCCGCATGTGAGGCTGCTTAGCAAGGTAAGAGCCCATAGAAATACAGGGAAGTTACCAGTAATTGAATTACATTGAATTGCATGGCTGGAGCATTGGCTGATCGGCAGAAAACAGAGAGGGAATAAAGGGATCCTATTCTGGCTGGCTGCTGGTAACCAGTGGAGTTCCACAGGGATCGGTGTTGGGGCCGCTGCTTTTTATGACGTATGTCAATGATTTGGACTATGGGATTAATGGATTTGTGGCTAAATTTGCCGATGACACAAAGATAGGTGGAGGAGTGCGTAGTGTTGACAAAACAGAGAGCCTGCAGAGAGACTTAGATAGTTTAGGGGAATGGACAAAGAAGTGGCAAATGAAATACAATGTTGGAAAGTGTATGGTCATGCACTTTGGTGGAAGAAATAAATGGGAAGACTATTATTTAGATGGGGAGAGAATTCAAAATGCAGAGAGGCAAAGAGACTTGGGAATCCTTGTGCAGGATACCTTAAAGGTTAACCTCTAGGTTGTGTTGGTGGTGAAGAAGGCAAATGCAATTGGCATTGGTTTCTACAGGTATAGAATATAAAAGCAGGAATGTGATGTTGAGACTCTATAAGGCACTCGTGAGACAACACTTGGAGTATTGTGTGCAGTTTTGGGCTCCTCATTTTAGAAAGGATATACTGACATTGGAGAGGGTTCAGAGAAGATTCATGAGAATGATTCCAGGAATGAAAGGGTTACCGTATGAGGAACATCTGGCAGTTCTTGGGCTGTATTCCCTGGAGTTCAGGAGAATGAAGGGGGATCTCATAGAAACATTCCAATTGATAAAAGGCCTGAACAGATTAGATATGTCAATGTTATTTCCCATGGTAGGGGAGTCTAGGGCAAGAGGGCATGACTTTAGGATTGAAGGACATCCATTTGGAACTGAGATGCAGAGAAACAACTTTAGTCAGTGGGTGGTAAATCTGTGGAATTTGTTGCCATGAGTGGCTGTGGAGGCTAATCCACTGGGTGCATTTAAGGCAGAGATAGATAGGTTCTTGATTAGCAAGGGCACCAAAGGGTATAGTGGGGAAGGCAGGGAAGTGGAGATAAAGATAAAAAAGTCAAGTTGCTATTTCAAAAAGAACTAATCTGCACGCTGTAGATGAAAAATAATGATGAGAGTGACACAGGACGGAGCAGTCTTAAGATTTACTATGTGAAAATCTACAAAAGACAAGCAATGATGCTTACAGTAGCAGTGAATGGCAAATTAATTGATAAACACAAGAAAGTCTGCAGATGTTGGCAATCCAAAGTAACACATGCAAAATACTGGAGGAGGTTAGTCAGCATCTATAGAAATGAACAAACAGACGAAGTTTTGGGTTGAGGCCCAGGCTCGGCTGTTTCAGTCATTCCACAAAATGTGTTTGAACAGTATTTTAAAGATGCTGAACTGAAGCTGGCAGATATTCAATTAAGAACCTATACTGGAGTAAAGATACTGTAACTCCTGTGGGAATGACATTTGTAACAGTGAAATACAATAACCAGTAAGCCAAATTGTGCTTGTAAGTGGTAAAAGCAAGAGGGCCAGCATTGTGAGGGCGTTATTGGCTCAGACTAATGCAACTTGATTGGAGATCCATCTACCATTTGCATGCCATATCCCCTGCAATAGATTCAACTGAAAGTGAATTAAGATGATGCCACATCAGTGTTTAATTATGGCATTGGAAAACTCAAACACATCAGGGTAAAACAGTGTTAAGTGAAAATGCTGCACCCAAATATTACAAAGCCTTTCTGGTACCTTATACCATCTGTGATAAAGTATCCAATGAACTAGATCGCATGGAAGCTGAAGGAATTCCTTCTAAGGTTGAGTGGAGCCCATGGTCCCAGTAGGCAAGAAAATGTATCTGTCAGGATCTGTGGAGATTTTAAGGTTGCCATCAACCCAACACTGAAAGGTCAATATCTTCTGCCCAGGATAGAGGATGTCCTTTCTGGAGGGAAACATTTCAGCGAGTTAGACTTAGCTGAGGCCTTCCTACAGATGGAGATGGAAGAAGAGTCCGAAGTGTTTCTCATCATAAACACTCATAAAGGGCTTTATCACCGGCGTATAATGAACTTATTTCTGGAGTAGCATCTGCACCTGCACCCTGTCAGTAGTCTGGACCAAGTGCTGCAATGCTGTAGTCAGTTTTACCCGGATGACATCATTGTCAGTGGCAAGGATGACAAGAAACACCTCAAAAATCTCAAGGAACAGTGATAAAAAGATTTGAAAATTGTGGGCTTAGTGCATGACGAAACAGATGTGAATGCTTTAAACCAGAAGTTGCTTACTGCAGTGACAATATTAATGCACAAGAACTACACAAGTGTGCTGAGAAAATTCATGCAGTGGTGGATGACCCAAAGCCATGTCACAGTTGCAGTTCTATGTAGAATATTACTGTAGCAGTTCCTGCCAAACCTGGCTACAGTGCTCCACCCCTTGAACTACAGATCGGGAAGAATTGGCAATCTGTGAAGTGGCTTTCCAAAAGGCAAAGGAAATGGTGATGTCAGACACTGCACTCACACATTATGATCCATATTGTCTAGTGAAGCTTGTTTGTGAAACCTCTCTTTATGGTATAGGTGCACTCATGTCACATTTTATGAGTGATGGAAGCAAAAGCCCCAGAGCCTTTGCATCACGTTCGCTTACCACTAGAGTGAAAAATTATGCACAGGTTGACAGAGAGGCCTTGAGTCTAGGTTAGGGTGTAAAACGCTTCTAACAGTGCTTGTATGATAGAGAGTTTACCCTCGTTACTGATCATCAAGCACTGGTGTCCATTTTCAATCCAAAGATAGGTGTTCCACTAACAACAGCAGCATGAACACAGAGATGGACTCTGTTTCTTAGAGGACACATTACAAGATTGAACTCAAGAGGATAACTACTCATGGAAATGCTGATGGATTATCCTATTTCCCCTTGGAAAAGGAAATACTGGAAAAATTTACAAAAGAAGACACTCCTCTAGATGCATTCTCCTTAATGCAAATTGAAAGTCTCCCCATTATGGCGCAGATGATCCAAAGGGAAACCAGAAAAGACCCCACACTGTCTCAGGTCTACATGGCAAGCCAAAACAGCTGGAATGTGCAGCAGGCATCTAAGTTCCCCCATTTTTACCAGCGTTGGGAGGAACTTGCCCTTGACAGAGGCTGTGAAACTGAAGTGTTGGAGGAGCTCCGTGTTGGTCATCTATGAGTGGTCAAAATGAAAGTGTTATCTCAAAGCTTTGTCTGGTGGGCTGGGATAGATCAGAAGATCAAACAGCTTGCCATGCACTGTTCGGGATGCCAACACATCTAGAAGATGCCAAGAACATCTTGGAGAAGAAAGAAGATGCCAAGAACTTCTTGGAGAAGAAAGAAGATAGGAGAAGAAAGCTGTCCAGAGCTGTCACAGCCACTTTCTGATGTCACAGATTCAACTCCTACAACCACTGCCGAAGAGGCCTCAGAACCTGCAAATGTTTCACAGCCACGAGTCTTTTCTGGGAAGCAGATTTACTCTCCTTGTCAGGAAAGACATTATCTCACAAGAGTTATAAATCCTCCACAGCAATTAGTTCTTTAGGTCTGAACGGGACAATTTAAAATTTACTATGTTGTGGATGCCTATGTACATAAGTTGAGATGTGTTCTGTCTTGAGTTGGAGCTTACAGCTAAGCAGTGAGGAGTATTATGTATTCATAGGCGGCCTTAGCTATGTTTCACCCGTTTCAACTGAAACGGGCCCCACCCTCCCAGGGGCCCCCAACTGACATACAAAAATTTAATGCACAACTCCCAGACGCCACAATATTCTCCTGCTATTGCCAGCCGAACCACCAGTGGGTGCTCGCTGACTGACATCTGAGAAAATACATTAAAATATTTACTTCATTTGTAAACATTGCTCCAAGCAAAGAAGGCTACTTTTCAATGTGAGGAAAATGAAACGCTCCTATCCTAGTGGTGCTGAATAACGGAAAATATTAGACAACAAAACAAAATGTCTAAATAGTCTCCCAAAAGTTACATCTTTCTTTGCTCCAGCCTCTGTAAAAGGCCCGCCGACTGCAGTTGCTGCTGCACCATCGTCACAGCATGGGGCTGCAGTGCCAAATGACAGTGTAACCGGTACAGGAGATGTTGATAATCAGAGCAATGAAAATGAGAAGAACAATTCTACTCAAACAGACAAACAGATAGTGATAATGATGACCCAACTTTGTTTGATGAACAAGCACCACAGCATGATGAGAGTCCTACAACCTGAGGAGCAACACCTCATATACCGTCTAGGTGGTCTCCAGCCCCTTGGTATGAACATCGAATTCTCCAACTTCCGGTAATTCCCTCCCCCATCCCTATGTCACTTTGCCCCCTCCCCCAGCTGCCTACCACCTCCCTCATGGTTCCGCCTCCTTCTACTACCCATTGTGTTTTCCCCTATTCCTTCTTCACCTTTCCTGCTTATCACCTCCCTGCCTCCCTTCCCCCACCCCTTTATCTTTCCCCTTACTGGTTTTTCACCTGGAACCTACCAGCCTTCTCCTTCCCACCTCCCCCCACCTTCTTTATAGGGCCTCTGCCCCTTCCCTCTTCAGCCCTGACGAAGGGTTCCAGCCCGAAATGTTGACTGATCGTTTCCACGGATGCTACCTGACCTGCTGAGTTCTTCCAGCGTGTTGTGAGTGTTGCTTTGACCCCAGAACCTGCAGATTATTTTGTGTTTACCATTCAGTTAGAGGACATTAACTTTCCACAGAGCCAATCATGCCGTTGTTTTACCAAGGACAGATATCTTATGAAGATGAAAAATGGAGAAACCATTTGTAGGTCATGGCTAGTGTACTCAGAATCATCTGATGCAATCTTCTGTTTCTGCTGAAATCACAGTCTCACTTGAGGAGGTTTCAGAGTATGGGAGCAACTCACTCTCACACTCCAGGATCATGAGAAGTCAAATGCACACCGTGCCAACATGGATAGCTGGCGTGAGCTGGAAACACACTTAAGAACGCACAGTGCCATTGACAGCACGTACCAAGAAATGCAAATGCTGGAAAGAAAACAGTGGAATGATGTCATGAAGAGGTTCATTGCCATAGTCTGGAATTCCACCCTACATGAAGCAAATAATGGGAACTTTCTAGGTCTGGTGGAGCTGCTTGTCGAGTTTGACCCAGTGATGAGCAAACATGTCAGACGAGCAGAGAAAAAAGAGATTGCTGACCACTACATGGGGAAAACCATACAAAATGAGTTAATCTCACTTACTGAAGACAAGACACTGGAAGCGATCACAGAGAGAGTGAACAACCACGTTACTACTCGGTGATAATGGACTGCACCACTGACGCTGCACACATAGAGCAGCTCTCTGTGACACTGCGCATTGTCACATGCCAAGTAAATGTCGGAGCTACTGTTAGTGAGCATTTTGTCGGTTTCCTACCAGTGCTTGACACAACAGGCACAGGCCTAACCAACGATTTCTTAACGCATATGGAGAAGTTAGGATTAGATATCTCAAAATGCACGGGGTAGGCATATGATAACGGGAGCAATATGCGGGGGAAAATAGCGGGGTGCAGAACAGGGTGCTAGATATTAAAAAAGCACTGTTCATGCCATGCGCCAGCCACAGCCTAAACCTAGTCATTGTCGATGCTGCAAAATCAACAGTGGAGTCTGTGAGCTTCTTTGGGGTGCGGCAACTTCTATACACACTATTCAGCTCATCGACACAGAGATGGGAGCTTTTCAAGGAGAACGTGCCACGGATGACCCTCAAGGCCATATCCAACACGCGATGGGAGTGCCGCGTGGGAAGTGTGAAAGTCCTGTGCTACCAGCTTCCCGATGTTGGCAATGCGCTCCTGTCACTGATTGAACATGCCACACAGAAAGGTGACAGTGAAACCACATCTGCAGCCAGAGGCCTAGAACAGGAGATCATGTCATGGAAATTCCTGCTGACTGTTATCATCTGGTACAACGTTTTACATGAGGTGAATCGTGTCAGCTAGCTGCTCCAGAGCCCACAAGTGAGAATCGATGTGCTACAGCGCGAGGTGGAATATGTTCTGAAATTCCTCAAGGAATACAGAGAGAATGGCCTTTCATCTGCCCAAACAGATGCCAGAGACATAGCTGAAGAAATAGGGATGCCAATGGTCTTTCTTACTGCACGAATCAGAAAACCAAAACACCAGTTCCAGTAAAAGTCCCAAAGTGCAGGTCCTTCCCTGACAGTGGCACCCGAGGAACGGTACAAGAGAGAAGTTTTCCTTCCACTAGTGGACTTTGTCATCACAGGCATTAGTGAGTGCTTCAAGCTGATGGAGTCATTTTACAGTCTGTTTGGCTTCATTTATGGAAGAGAGGAAATGAAAAAAGCCACCCAAAGTTGCACACTGAAAGACAGCTGCGTAAACATGGAGAGGACACTTGGTGATGTGGATGCTGAGGATCTTTTGCGCAAGGTGTCAGCTGCTGTCGGTGCCGTACCTATAAAAGAAACCACTGGCCTGCAGATTCTGAGCTACATTTACAGCAACAGTCTGGTTGAACTGTATCCTAACCTCACCATTGCTCTATGACTCATGCTGACAGTGCCTGTGACTGTAGCAAGTGGAGAAAGAAGTTTTTCGAGGCGAAAGCTCATCAAAACACATCTGAGGACAACCATGCTCCAGGAGCATCTGTCAACTCTTGCTCAGATATCAATTGAGCATGAAATAACAAGATCGCTGGACAAAGATGAGCTCATTAAAGCATTCTCAGCACTCAAGCACAGGGAGTGTGGTGATGTTCTAGTGGTAAGTGTTTTAACACATTTTTAGCAGAAATCAAGTTTATAATTAAAATAATAAGATAAACCATGTATTTCACTCAAAATGTGTATAGGCGATTAAACGGCATTTCCACAAATCGTAATTTCTCTCTCCCGCTTGCGTTCTCGTTCTCTCTCTCTCTCTCACTCTCTCACTCTCTCACACTCTCTCTCTCTCTCTCTCTCTCACTCTCTCTCTCACTCTCACTCTCTCTCTCACTCTCTCACTCACTCTCTCTCTCTCTCTCACTCTCTCACTCTCTCACTCTCCAGGCCTTACGTGAGCTGTCCGAAAGAGTACGAAACGCAGTTTGTTGTAAACTTCCAGTAGTTAACTTTCAGACACTGTTCATTGAATAAATAAAGTGTGAATTTTCATTAAATATGACAATGCTTTTGTTATTAATTTAATTAGAGGGAAATTGTTTAAGCTGTTCTTATGTTAGCTGATACCTAACACATAGTACCATTCAATACAGACTAGTTGCTGAAAAGGGTGAGGCTTCTCACTCAAAGCAAAATATGTCATTGTTTCAGTTTTTAATTAAGAGAGTCGTTTGGATTATGTTGAGCTGTCTGTCCATTATGCTGAAACTGCATATAATGCATCAACACTTAAGTCCGAAATTATTGATGCAAACCAACTTGAATATTTGTTTTTTTTCTTTCTTTTTTTTATTGGGAAGCCAGGGTAGGGCTACACATTAACTCTTGAAACGGGCCCCCAGATGCTTAAGGCTGCCTATGTATGTATTTAATATGTCAGTAATATTTGAGTAAGATTGTAATATATTGTTCGGTTAAGCATTCTTTGCTGTTTACATAATTCATTATAGGTTATATGTAAAAGTATGTGAATAGTATACTTCATTATGGTATCATGTCAGACACACGCACCTCACAATAAGTAAAATGAATCTATAAGGCCATAACATATAGGAGCAGAAGTAGGCCATTCGGCCCATTGAGTCTACTCGGCCATTCAATCATAGGCTGATCCAATTCTTCCAGTCATCCCCATTCCCCAGCCTTCTCCTCATTCCCTTTGATGCCCTAAGGGCATTTAAGGTTTAAACATTCTGGACTCCCATGTTTCTTTCCAATTAGTTTTATGTTTTGGAATTACAAAGCATAGCAGGGATGAAATCTAGAAGCACCACTGATATAAAGCTCACCCATATATCCCACTCACAGGCTGAAATGTAAATAAATCACAGCTGATACTGTGGAGTTAATGATGCTGTATGCCACTGAAATAACAAGGGAAACATTTGGAGAGCAGCAGGCCAAGAAACTGGAAAAAATATACCAATATTAAATGATGCTGTCAAGCAATGCACTGATTAAATTTTAGAAGGCAGAGCTTTGCAAAATATTGATTGGCTGCACAACAGTGGCTCTGCAATTCAAAATGCATGATGAAGCTAAAAAATTCTCAAAATATGTCCCATTTACTTGTTTCATTTCTTGTGTAGAATTGGAAAAAGGAGGTGGTGTTTTGTTTAGCAAAGGGAGCAGATCACGATAAAGGAAGGTAGTTGGGATAGAATGAGGTGGGGGACCCAGAATGATCAGCTGGTAGACTGCAATGAACGTGGTTAGCTGTTTGCTGACCTCGTATTTCAATATACATAGAATGCCGTTTGGCCCATCAAGTCAATGTTGGCTCACATAAAAAGTCTATTTCCCCCACTGGTTTTTACTGCAACCTGGTCACGTCAACTTTTTCAAAATTCTGCCATCACTTGGAGTATTGTGAACAGTTTTGGATCCCTTATCTAAGAAAAGATGTGCTGACATTGGAGAGGGTTCACAGGAGGTTCACGAGAATGATTCCAGAAATGAAAGGGTTTATCATATGAGCCTTGATTGAAGGCTCCTGGTCTGTACTTGCTGGAATTTAGAAGAATGAGGGGGGAAGCTCATTGAAACCAGTTGAATGTTGAAAGGCTTAAGGCTGATTTATACTTGTGCGTCAACTTGACGCCATAACCTACGCAAGTGGCCTACGCGCATTGTGAGCACTTATACTTGTGCGAAGATGTGTCTGCGTCGCTCTGCAATTCGCGCACGTCGCACATGCGCACACACCTGCCCACGCAAGGCTTCATGGTCATGGTAGTCTTTCTCGGGGTAAACAAGTTTAAAGCGAGCGTCTTTTTTCGTAAAAGTGAAATGTGTCCTCCATAATTTCGGAGGTCTGTAAAGCTTTATGGAAAGCATTGCAGTCAGAGTTCCTTCCCTGCCCTTCAGTCGGCTGATAGGAAGCTATTGCAGTGTAGGAGGAAATGCGATGCTACCAAGCAGGGATCCACATAGGCTCTGTGTAGGGTTTGCGGCGAAGCTGTACCTAAGGTGTTGAGTTGATGCAGAAGTATAAATCAGCCTTCAGATAGAGTGAGTGTGGAGAGGATGTTTCCTTTGGTCGGGGAGTCACGGACCAAAGGGCACCGTCTCAAAACAGAGGGATGTCCACTTAGAGCAGAGATGAGGAGGAATTTCTTTAGCCAGAGAGTGGTGAATCTGTGGAATTCGTTGCCACAGGTGGCTGTGCAGGGCAGGTCACTGGATGCATTTAAGGCGGAGGTTGATAGGTTCTTGATTATTGTGGAAGACAATTTCGAATATAGGGTTAAAAGCTTTGCTAAAGCTTTGTGACCCTGTTGACATCCTGTATTTTTCAAACTAAGTTGCAAGTCTGCATAACTAGGATTATTGTGCTAGCCAAAACTACTTATTACAGTAATATCACAGCTGCACAAACAAGTGTAGACGGATGAGCCACAGATCATGAGGAAGAACATTATGAACCATCAACTCTGTGTCTTGCTAATGGGAAGTGTGGGGAAGGGGTGGCTGGTTTCACTCACTTGTCTGCTACTAGATATAAACACAAGCTGATTTCCCTGTAACTCAGGGTTCCACATGTGGACTCTCCATGATATCATGCTAAAATAAAATACTCACCACTTGGAATCTGGTATTGAGCTTTATTTTAAAAGTTCTCTGACAATACGTTAGGGTGTGAAAGGTTATGGGAGAAGGCAGGAGAATGGGTTTGGGAGGGAAATGGATCAGCCATGCAACTTCTATAGAACTGTGGCTGATAGGCTGCATTACGGTCTGGTATGGGAGCACCAATTACTTTGAGTGGAAAATCCTACAGAAGGTAATGGATTCGGCCTAGTACACCATGGGGAAAAAGCCTCCAAACCATGGAACACATCTACATAAAACATTGCTGTAGAAAAGTAGCATCCATCATCCAAGATCATCACCACCCAGGCTATGCTCTTTCCTTGCTGCTGCCAACAGGTAGAAGGTACAGGTGTCTCAGGGCTCACAACACCAGGTCAAGAACAGTTACTACCCCTCAACCATCAGCCTCTTGAACAAAAGGGGATAACTACGCTCATATAAGTCTCTGTTATTTTGTTATTTCATGCTTGTTATTTATTGTTAATTATTTATATCTGCATTTGCACACTTTGTTTACAGTTTATAGTTCATGATGTTTACATTTTATAATTGCTGTTCTATAGATAGATTTGCTAAGTATGGCCACTGAAAAAGAATCTCAGGGTTGGACGTGGTGACATGTATGTACTCTGATAATAAAACTTACTTTGAACTTTGAGTGATCAAATAGTGGAGCAGATTGGATGGGCCAAATGGCCTAATTCTGCTCCTAAATGTCATGGTCTTACTAATATAGGAGATGAACTCTCGATCTTACACTTTACCTCATTGTGGCCCTTGCACTTCATTTGTCTGCCTGCTCTGTACTTTCCCTGTAACTGTAGCACCACATTCCGCATTTTGTTACTGTTAGAACTAGGCCATTCAGCCCATCGAGTCTGCTCTGCCATTTGATCATTCAAAATTCAAAGTTCATTCTTATGTTCGGAATGCAACTCATGTCTGGATGGCATGCAAACACAACTTTTCACTGTATTTCAGTACGTGACCATAATAAACCAAATGCCAATTTATCTGCTAACCTGAATGTCTTTTAGGATGGCGGAGGAATCAGGAGCAGCTGAAAGAAACCCTCTTCGTCAAAGGGAGAACATGCAAACTCTGCACGGACAGTATCTGAGGTGAGGATTGAACCTGCAGTGCTGGAGCTGAGGGGAGCTTGAACTTCTAACTGTACCACCTTGCCGCATGGAAGTCAGGGACAAGGTTGATAACATTGCATTTCGTCTCCCTGTCTGTTCCTGTACTCAGAACTGATGCATTAGAAATCTACTCAGTTTTACTCCAGGCATGAACCAGACTGGAAAAGGAAAAACAAAAAATGCTGAAAACACTCTCCAGGTCAGATGCTGTGTGAAACATTAACTCTGTTTCTCTTTCCACAGATGGTGCCTAACCTACTGAGTGTCTCCAGCATTATGCTTTAGATTTCCAACATCTGTGACTTTAATTTTACTTTCAATTAGGTCATAGACCTTGATTGAAAAGGTACTATATGTGAAGGTAAAGTTTTTTTTTCATTTTACCTAATATTAATGTTTTAAATTATTGTTCAACATTTGTCAACGTTTCAGTACGTTTGTTACTTATTACTTTGTACATTTAAAATTATTTGAATAGTTTTTTTAAATGAGTGGTCATCAAAGTAATTTAAAAAAAAACAACTTTTCAAAGCCCTTTAGAGCAGCAACTCTTAACAGGCCAAAGGGGAGTGAAAGTTTTGGACTGAGGCCAGGCCATGGGACTCATCTCCTGTGGCTCAGTATGTGCTCAAGTATTAATGCGTTTCACTGCGTGGCCACGGCAGTCACGTTTCAAGGTCAATGGACACACGGGGATGCAGAAAGTAACAGATACAACATTTAAAATGAGAATGGACAGGGTACATGGAAAGGAGAAGTGAGCAGGGAGAGAGCAGGCGAGTGGGATTAGCTAAGGTAGGCATCACAGTTGGCATGGATGAGTTAGGCAAAAGGACCTGTTTCCTGACGCACAATCCTATGACTTTGCTCGGCACCTCAAGTTGTTGCACAGAAAAGAACATCTCGAGCCAAATCTTTCCAGTCATCCCAACACAGCGGTGGGAGGGCGTGTAGGGGATGATAAAGGAGCAGGTGAAGTAAAAATTTGACTCATATGGTAGTGCCCGATAGATCTAGCTCATTAGATTGTATCTCATTCCATTAACTCCAAATATCAACTACTCTATGTAGAAAATGTCCTTCAAATCCCCTTTAAGACTCATCCTGCTCGCATTTAACCATATCCTCCTGTTTTGAACACTTCTTACATGGGGATACAATTCTGACTACCTACACCCCTTATAATTTATATTCTCTTACTGATCTTCATCACGTCCACTCAAATAGTTGACATATACGTTCCAAAAAAGAATAGTCTGTATCACTGCTGTGGGCTGCAAACCCCTTAAGCAAGAACTTGGAGGCTAATTTGTTATCCTCTGTGCCATAAAAACTCTAAAAAAAAATTCACTGATATCAATTTCATGGACATGTCGTTGGAGATATTTTGATGTGATTATTCCAATGAAGAGAGTTTTTCTTAATACAACTCACCGATGTAATGAGATCAGATTCAATCCAGGGTGAGCATGACCCTGATACATTTCCACGTACTGACAGAATTGGTGTCCTACTCCAACAACTTGCTTCACACTAAATAAAGCAACCACCTTTGTTTTACATGCAGTGTACAAGAAGTTCACCAGAATAGTCATAGAAAAGTACAGCACAGAAGTGGGCCATTCAGCCCATCTAGTCTGTACCTCGTCCTATTGACCTGCACCCGGACTATAGCCGTCCATGTACCTATCCACATTTCTTTTAAACATTGAAATCAAGCTTGTGTGTACCGCTTGCACTGGCAGCTCGTTCCACACCTTCACAACCCTCTGAGTGAAGTAGTTTCCCCTCATGTTCCCCTTAAACTTTTCACCTTTCGTCATTCACTCATGACTGTTGCCTGGATGGTAGGAATTTTGTTAAGGGAAGAAACTAGATAGGTTTGGCTTGTTTTCCCGGTGGGCTGAATGGTGGCCACAGTTAACTAAAGTCATGAGAGGCATAGAGAGGGCTGATAGAAGAGATACCCAAGTTGTTTCCACAATATTGTTTGGGAGGACTAAGTGAGCCAATGTCCACATCCTTTTTTGGGTCAAGATTCCAATATCATCTCGTGGAGTCAATCAGCATAGAAACCGGTTTTTGCCCCAACTCATCTACAGTGTCCAAAGTGCACAGCTAAGCCAATCCCAATTGCTTGTGTTTGACCCACATCCCTCTAAACCCCTCCTATCTATGTACTTATCCAAATATGTTTTAAATGTTGTTATAGAACCTCAGGCAGCTTGTTACATACATATATCACTCTTTGTGGGAAGAAGTTGCCACTCCTGGTTTCTTTTAAATCTTTCGACACTGTCACCTTACACCTGTGCTTTCTAGTTTTAGACTTGCCTGCGCTGGGGAAAAAGGACTCTGATAGTCAATCCTATCTATGACCCTCATAACTTCATGAATCTCTACATACTCAAGTAGGAATTAATTCATCCTGTCCAATCTCTATAACTAAACTCCTCTATCCTGGTGAATCAACTCTGCTACCACATCCTTCCTGTAGTATGGTGAACAGAACATTCTAACTGCAGTCAAGCCGATGTTTTGTACAGCTGTATCATGGTGCTCCAACTTTGCTTTTAATGCTCTGGCCCTTGAATGGAAGCATACAAAGTGCTTTCTTCATTAACGCTGCTTCATCACTCTCAGTGAGTTATGAGCTTACGTCTGGTGGTCCCTTTCTACACCATTTCCTCCAGATGTCCTAATGGAATATGACTTTCTTTCTTTGCTAACTCCAACCCCAACATCTTTCCTGTCATCGGCAAACTTACTATTCAGACCACCCACTTTCTTGTCCGAGTCATCTGTATGCATTTCTGATTAAGAGTTCCATCAACGATCCTTGCGGTACATCATTTTGTACACTTCAGAAAAACCGTTGTCCATTACCATCTCTCCTTATCACCATAAATTGAAGATATTTTCTACCAAGCTTTCCTGATCTTACTGCTTCACTAAATATATACCATCATAAGTCATTCTCAACACCTCTAACTACTTTAAAATTGAGATTATGGATTTCTGAAATAAGAGGACAATCAGTATAACCATAGCACAAGTATCTGCTGCTTCACAGTTAGTGACTGAGACATTCACTTTGCTCCATCTATCCTCCCAGTCTCTCCGCAACTTACAACCAGCTTATCTCTCTCTTTCCCAGTTCTTACAAAGGACCCTCAACCTCAACCACAGATGCTGACTGATCCGCTGAACCTTTCAAGCATTAGGAACATGGAAGCATAGAAACCCCACAGCACAATACAGGACCTTTGGCCCACAAAGCTGTGCCAAACATGTCCTTACCTATAGCCCTCCAGTTTTCTAAGCTTCATGTACCTGTCCAGGAGTCTCTTAAAAGGCCCTGTCATTTCTGTCTCTACCACCGTTTCTGGCTGCCCATTGCACACACTCACTGCTCTCTGCATAAAAATCTTACCCCTGACATTTCCTCTGTACCTACTTCCAAGCATCCTAAAACTGTGCCCTCTCGTGCTAGGCATTTCAGCCCTGGGAAAAAGCCTCTGACTATCCACACGATCAATGCCTCTCATCATCTTGTACACCTTTGTCAGGTCACCTCTCATCCTCCGTCGCTCCAAGGAGAAAAGGTCGAGTTCACTCAACCTATTCTCATAAGGTATGTTCCCCAATCCAGGCAACATCCTTGTAATTCTTCTCTACACCCTTTCTATGGTTTCCACATCCTTCCTGTAGTGAGGCGACCAGAACTGAGCACAGTACTCCAAGTGGGGTCTGACCAGGGTCCTATATAGCAGCAACATTACCTCTTGGCTCTGAAACTCAATCCCACGTTTGATGAAGGCCAATGCACCGTACGCCTTCTTAACCACAGAGTCAACCTGCACAGCAGCTTTGAGTATCCTATGGACCTGGACCCCAAGATCCCTCTGATCCTCCATACTGCCAAGAGTCTTACAATTAATGCTATATTCTGCCATCATATTTGACCTACCAAAATGAACCACTTCACACTTATCTGGGTTGAACTCCATCTGCCACTTCTCAGCCCAGTTTTGTATCCTATCAGTCTGAGTTTATTTCAGATTTTCAGCGTCGGCGGGGTGAAGCCAGGGTTGCTGTGTGATAAGTTGTTGAGGAAGGCACTGGTTGAAATGTTAGTGAGGTGAGGTAGAAAGAAAGAAAGAACACAAACAAAGGAACATAAAATTTGTGAATTGCAGAGCGGTAGTAAGTACCCAGCATACCAGCTGGTGCTGTTGAAGAAAGAGTAACGGATTACCAAAGGCACATGGGCCGGTTGTGCCAAGAAGTGAGAAAGTAAATTATCTGAGGCTGTAGAATTTAATATTAAGTCTCGAAGGCTGCAACATACCTGTTCCAAAGGTAAAGTAGTGTTCCCCAAGCTTATGTTGGGTCATCTTTAAAGTGAAATCAGCCTGTTCTCAGCCTTTTATTGTGCTATGGACCCCTTATCATTAACCGAGGGATCCGTGGACCACAGGTTGGGAATTCTTTCCTGAGATCCATCTGTTCAGTCTCCTTTACATTTTATATTCCAGATCATACCTCCTCTAAGCCTTCTCTTCAGATGGTCCCTATCTTTGTAATAGTAGTTCTTCGTCTGAGCAAACATCTTTGCAAATCTGTTCTGGACTCTCCTCAACATCCTCATATTCTCCCTGTAATGTGGCAATCAGAAATGAACATCATCGTCCAATCCCATAACATTGTTAAAAAAAAGAACATGGCAGATTTCCTGGCGAGTGACTGATATTTATCCCCAAACAACATAAAAAGCCTTGACATTTGGTTAATTACTTGATTGTTATTTGTAGACTATGCCAATTAAACTCAGAAATTCCAGCAATGGTGGTGACTATACTTCAAAAATACTGCATTGGCTGTTAAGTGCTTTAGGGCAACATGAAGATTGTAAAATGCTAACTCTAAATGTACATCATTGCTTTTTATAAAATGGTGATACAATCCGAAACAAGTGGAGTTACATTACATTCAGAGATTTTTGCACAGTGTGCTATGTGTAAACTGCAAACGAAGTTGATGGCATGTGTTTCCAACCAACAAAGTGCAAAGCAGCCATGGGGCTCTTCAGCCTACAATTAAATTGTCAAGAAGTCAGCCATCAATGAATATCATCACGATCCTCATCTGGCAATGAAGTCTAGCTTCCAGAGAACTGCCACTGCTTCAACCAGAAGTACTCAATAGCAAGAAATCTGACTGCTCGTTAACTGGAAGGCATTTTGAGACAATTTTCTTGGATGGAAAGGGGTCTTTGGAGGTTAAAAACTGAAGCTCCACTAAACAAAAAGAAGGCTTTTTGTAAAATTGAAATGTTTTATTTTCCGGTGACCCCTGCAAAGTAAGGCTTTTCAATCCTTGTGAAATATACACAAGTACGTCGTCGGGCACCTACAATGAACATATCTTACGTTAGAAAGATTCAATATTTTGAAGTGGTGCCTGAAATATCAATTTTAAGAATAAAGGTTTCTGCTCACCAAATACCTGTGGGGGTCAGTGTCATGTATGATGAGAATTGATACTTTCATTTCATCCATATTGTCTGCAGTTTGCTATATGGGGTTTGGAAATAATTCACAACATGACAGCATGATAACTTGTAAATTTAACTCTCCAATACCTAAAACAGATTTGTTCATTTATTTCATTACTGTTTTGAACATTGTCATGTAAATTGAGAAGTAGGTTTCTTAGAATAGGGACCACAAAAGTAATTAAGAACATGAGCAGTAGGCCACTTCTCCAATGAAGCCCAAAGCCTGTTCGGCTATTTAGTCAGCTCCAGGCCTCACATTCTCTTCTCTGCAAGTTCCACATAATCCCTAATACCCCAATGTATCAATTTTCTCTTTTAAAATCCCCAATGCTCTAGAATTCACAAATCTCCAGAGTAGACAACTCCAGAAATTTATCACCTTCTGCAAGAAGTTGCCCCCACATACCTCAGTTTTAATTGATCCCTCCCCTTTTAATTTTGTAACTACTTTGGTTATGAGACCCTCCCACTACTGGAAATGCCACATTCCCTGTCACGTTCCTTCAGAATCTTACCTTCAAAAGGATCACCTGTCATTCTTCTGATCTCCAAAGAATACAGACCTAACTTCAGGAACTGTGCTCATCCCAGCAATTTGACTGGGTAATTTTTGTACTGAGGGAACTAAAACTCTGCACGGTACTCCAGATGTGGCATCCCTAACACCCTATTCAATTATAATAATAGCGTCCTTTTCTAAACTCCAACTCTCTTAGAATAAAGGGTAATATGCATTTGCCATCCTAACCACTTGTCAGACACGTGCTATGCAGGGAATAGATGGATACAGATCATGTCTGGGCAGATGGGATTATTCTAAATTGGCATCACGGTTAGCATAGACGTTGTGGGCTCAACAAAGCTGTTTCTGACCTGTACTACGTTCAATGTTCTGCATTTAGATAATAATCTGCCTTTCGATTTCTATTATCAAAATGCATGGCCTTGAATCTCAAATAACAATGAGTCGGAGTACTGGATGAGATAGTGGCAAAGTGTCATGTCAGCAAAATAAAAAGAGCTGGTCATTGACTTCACGAAGCGGGTCGCTGCACACATTCCTGTTTATGTTAATGGTGTTGCAGTGGACATGGCTGAGAAAAAAAACATCCAATCTGGATGCCTCACCGTTTGGTATGGCAACTTCCCTATCCAAAACTGCAAGAAACTTCTAAGTTGTGGTCATAGCTCAGCACATGATGGAAACCAGCCTCCCTGCATGATTCTATCTACATTTCTCACTGCCTCACTAAAACAAACAATATTGTCAAAGACCCCTCCCATCCCAGTCATTCTCTATTCTCCCCCCTCCCTTCTGAAAGCATATGCCAGGAGGCTCAAGGACAGTTTCTATCCCACTGTCATAAGACTATTGGCTCTTGTACAATAAGATGGACTTTTAACCTCACAATCTACCTTGGCATAGCCTTACACTTTAATGTCTGCCAGTATTGCATTTTTTTTTTCTGTAACACTACATTTTGTTATTGATTTTCCCCTGTATTACCTTGAAAATCTGATGTGATGAAATGATCAGTACGGATGGCAATCGTATCACTGTACACTCTCCTATTTTCATATTATTTACAAACTTGGGTAACATGCACTCTATCCTTTCCTCTAGGTCATTAAATCGCTATACATAAAAGTGGGTCAAGAACTCATCTTTATTCTGCTTCACTAGTTACATCTTTCCAGAATGACAAAGATCTTACAGTTCTGATGCAACACACAAACAATGCTGGAGGAATTCATCAAGTCAGACAACATCTAGGGAAAAGACTATGGAATCAACATTTTGGACCAAGACTCTTCATTGGGTTTATTCCTACACAGAGATGCCGCCTGACTTATTGAATTCCTCTGGTGTGTGTGTATTGCTCAAGATTCCCAGCTTGTGCAGAATCTCTTGTCTATTAAAGTTCTTTGTCTTCTATGTGATAACCAATCTTCAGTCCACACTAATAACCTTTGCCCAGTACCATGAGGGCTTACCATGTGCATCATCAGCCTTTTATGTTCAAATTCCCTCCAGCAATTTGAAAGTGTATCTAAATGTTCCCTTCCAGCAACTCTCTTTGCTAGACCTTTGAAGATCTTTTGCTAAAATGTTAAACATAATTTACCTTTCATAAAATCACATTGACTTGGTTTGAGTACATTCAGCTTTACCAAATCACTAGCTATTTTTGAACGATTAAAGACTCCAGCATCTTTCCAACAACAGATATTAAGTTATCTGGTCTAATAGAAAAGGAAAGGTACGTTGCATCCGGAGTTTCTCTGGTTAGCGGATGATTTCCCTCCACGCCTCTCTGACGTAGTGGGGAATTGCGTACGAGGCAAGTTACAGCAGTGGTTTGCCACTGCCTTCTGCCGGGTGAGTTTCTAAAGAGATCACCAACTCGTAACCCAGCACGGATGGAAAGTGTACAGGGGAGCTGGCTAGCTGGATTCGAACCTGGGACCCTTTGTACTGAAGTCTGATGCTGATGCCACTACGCCACCAGCTGGGTCATCTGGTCTAATATCACTTGCTATTTGTCTTTCTCCCTTCTTGAACATAGGAGTATTAAGTTCAGCTTTCTGATCTGCTGGTATTGCAGTTTTGACTATCTTCAGCTACAGCTGCACTGTTGACTTTAAAACACTCCGATACATTAAGGTTCCAAGAATGCTGCTACACGAGTGCAAATCTTTTTCGATACATTTGAAAACCTTCACTTCACTAACCTGGACCACTATTTAATCGTTAGCTGCATTTCTTTTTCCAAAATTAGACAGAGGTGTACCGATAAAGTCTGACTGCTCTATTCTCCAGAAAAATGACCTGGCTGAGAACCAATTTAGGGAATTTGAAATTAATTGCACATCTTCTGAGAACATGCACGTCAATCTGTATATTAATGTGGAATTTTTGGCTAAAAAATTGCTTTATTGCAGTGGCTGATAGGAAATTCACCAGAAACTGGAAGCATGCTATCCATTTATCTCTAGAACTTTATTGCTTGTCTACAAAGAAATGAGAATTAACATGGAGAGTTTTCATTACAAGCAAGTAGTAATATTTTACAATGCATGTCAATTCCTTCTGCTCCGCAGACTACACAGTAGAACTGCTCAATTTAGCCAAAATCTGGTAACCAAAATGAGAAACAACATTTTCTAAATGGCTAAGTAGCTTGTGTTATCTGGTTACATTATAATTGAAAGATGAATTTCCGATCACATTTTGCAGAATGAATTATGCAAGGTATTGCATTGCAGAACTCTGCAATATGTGTTAACTTATGTAAGCTGCTTGTATCTTCTATTGGGTAGGAATTAGGAAGCCTGATGTCAGAGGTGTCAGTGAACCATCCTGGTTTCTGTCAAGACAGCTGTTAAATCAAAGAACAGAGTTACGATACCTAGTAAAAAAAACACAGGTAGATGAAGAGACCTTTTGTCAAAAATCTGAATCAGAATGATGTGAAATTTATTGTTTTGTGGCAACTGTACAATACAAAGACAACACAATTTACTATAGGTTACAGAAATAAGTGAAGTGCAAAGAAAAAGAATTCAGAGATATTATTCGTGGATCATTTAGAAACCTGATGCCAAAGGGGAAGAAGCTGTTTCTGAATTATGATGATTTAAAATAGAAGAGAATGCAGATTCAATGTCAATTTTCTAAATAGAATTGGATGTATGCTTAGAAAGGAGAACATTTCAGGTCTGAATAGGAGTGCGACTAATTAGGCAATTCTTATAAAATGGGCTGAATGTCCTCCTTTGATTCTATGGTTACATGAAGCTTTACATTATTATTGTCATTATGATACTGAGAAGCTTTATCCTTAACTTTATGGTACATTTAATTACACCTTCAAACATAAACTGTTTAGTTATTTTAGCAAACACTTTACATACAAATGCATCTCCTCAGCACTTTAATTAAAATAATCACAACACTCCATTTAACACTGGGCAACCTTCCATTCACCCACCTACTAGTCAAAGCACATCACTCAACCTTAATGCTTATCTAATGGTGTTGATAATGGAAACACTGTCAGTAATTTTACATGCTGCTAAGAATGCATACACTGCATCAAATTTATAAAATATGAATAAAATACATCAGTGGCTCCAGAATAGAGCAATTATGAGCAATGTATAATGGATCTCTGCAGACCACCATGCAAGTGCTCTTAAAATAGAATATGACACCAGTAGTCAGCAATAGGCAGATTGAGAATTAGGCACTGTAGCATCATGTTTCTGTTTATGGGATGGGGGTGATGTGGGGACAGCCGATGTCTGTCAAATTAAGTCCATGGACTTAATGTTCATCTTTAACCCCCTCTTGAACTAGCATGCTCAGTAATTTCAGGACCTTTTAAAAGTCAGTCACATTGGTTAGGATAGAGGACATCAGTGAACTCTGTGGGGTTTTTAACAACTGTTAGGAAAATTCATTTGCTAAGGAAATTCAATTGAAGTTGGTCACAAGTAAGTTGGACACGAACTTCGAACTTCATTCATGAATAAGGGGAAATTGACTCACTAACTGTGGGGTCGCCAGTCTTCCAAAAAGCAAGCGTCATAGCCTTTTTATACATGTACACAGAAAGTCGATTATTTCAGCTAAAGTTAAAATATCAATCCTCTGTAACTTATAGTATCCTATAATTTAGAGACAGACTGTCCTGTCCCACAGTTTATATCTCCACAACTCACATTCATCCTTGAAACTAAGATAGATTGTTGTAAGCCTACTGAGAACCCAAGGCTGAATGGTGAACCTTTATTTATGATAGTATATAAAATTCATTAAATCCTTAAAGCACAAAGTTATATATTTTTTTACATGTCAGTACCAGTACATGCGAGGGAAAACCAGGACACCCCTTAATGGTCAGTCTTGTCAGCCCACAGAGTCGTCGCCACAATTTAAGACCCTCACTGTCTTTATCTTGTTTATGCAGCTGTGTTATACACCAAGGCTTAGAAGCTAGCACATGGTGGATGGTTTGTTAATTAAAGAACGGTGCAGGGCATTAGTAACTCAGATATTTCAACCCTTCATTCAGAATTTTCTTCCCTCTAATTCTGGGTCTTGCATCATTAATTAAGTTACAAGTTCTGAGTTGCACTGGTGGAATTAAACTGCATGCCCTTGGATAAACAATCCAGATATGTAAACCGTATGCTCATCATACACTCTGTTCTATCTCATATCTATAAAGCAATATCTCTCCACTATTTTTTTCCACTAAACCACCATTCAGTATGAAATAAAATGTGACGTGGATGCTGATTCCTCTCTTAAACCACTTCTTTGGCGGTGGATGCAGAGAAGAGTAATTTTGATGACATATGGAGTTTGCCAATGCTTAAATCATGAGGCAGATACAAATTCTACAGATTTAGACAGAAGGAATAATACTGTTGCAAGGACGTGACTGAGGACGAACCCAAGTGCAGGACACAGGCACGGAGACAGGGTCGAGAGGTGCTAGCACAGTTGCGAACGTGGAGCAGATACCCAGGCGAGTCTTGACTCGGAGACAAGGTTCACATAGAATATCCAGGGAATGGTGTGGAGCTAGGAACTAACAGTCCTAAGGAATCAGGAAATGAGGTTTACATACACTAGAATTGACCAACGACCTGGCAGCTCATTGCTGTGACGCCAGGGTTCTTATCCTGCATTCCCTGATGGAAACCAGGTGTGCTGTAATTTACGGAACTGGGAACAATTGGAAATCAGACGAGGGGATTAAGGCCCAAGATAGCAAGACGGAGAATTGCCAGAAGGGATCATGACAAATACAGGAGTTTGGAAGTTTAAATAAAGAATATTTTATTTGCATTAAGGTGACGGACAGCATGATAAGTAAGACAACTTGTGGATCTGCAAGCTCTGCCGCCTCACTCATCAAATTACAACAAAATTGGAAAATTAAATGAATAAACTTCTTGTCGCATAAACTGCAGCCTGGGGAGATGATGCAACGTTATGCTGCTGGAAACACTACAGAAAGCTTCATTGTTCCAGCTAGCACCTACAGTTTTCTTTGCATATTCAGTAGCAAAATTGCTTCAACCCCACCTCCTTGTCAAATACCATTTGATCACCAAATTGTACGCTTGACATTTGCCCAGACGGACTGTTTCATGCCCTGTGCTGCTTTCACTTCACCCCAATCCAACTTGGTGTCAAGGATTTCATCTTCGGGTTCTGGATCCTTCCGGACTGCTCCATGTGGGGAGGCCACAATTATGGGTAAAGGCCCACATTCACTTCGAAACTCGACTACGTGCAACCCTTTCCTCTCAGCTAAGTCACTGTGAGTCTCCTGTTGGATTGAAGAAAGAAAACATAATCAGCACGATCATACAACCTAACATACCTCAGGAAGGCAGCTAATGTAACCAGGGCTCTCCAACCCCAGTCATTCTCTGTCTCCTCTCTCCCATCGGGCAGGAGATATAAAAGCCTGAGAGCACACACCATCATATCCCACTGCTATCAAACGCTTGAATCTACCTTGTCAAAACCCTTGCACTGAAGTTACCTACCTTTCTTTATAAATTTAATAATATATTCTGTTCTTGCTTTTCTCTTTCTAGTACTGTACTGATGTGGTGAAATGATCTGTATGGAAGGTAGGCACTGTGCTTTGATACTTGTGACAATAATAAACCAATTGCCAAATCTATCGCCAATACTTAATGGCTAACAGTTTTATTGCAATTTGTTCAGCTCACAGTATGTGAATACCCTAGTACAAATTTACAGTTGGTGGTGGTGGGATAAAATGACCAGCTCATTGTTTAAAAGACTAGAAGTGCTGCTGCCTCACAGCTGCAGTGACCTGAATTCAGCCCTGACATCCATGGCTGTCTGCGTGGAGTTCTCCTTGTGACTGCTTGGATTTCCTCCCAAATTGGTGGGCAGACTGGCCACAGAGTTTTCTCTCGGATACGCAGGTGAATGGAATTTGTAGGGAAGTGGGGAGGATGGGAAAAACTAATGAGGAAACATTATTACTACATGAGCTGACAAAGATTTGATGAGCAAATAGGCTCCTTCTATATTGTGAGGATTAAAGTTGAGACACAAGAGACTGCAAATGCTGATATATGGAACAGAAATAAAATATTGGGAGGAACTCAGTGAATAAGACAACATCTGTGGGAAGTAGGAGGGGGCGTTGGGAAAGGAATAGACACTTGATGTTTTGTGCCAAAGATTAAAGATGAAGGGCCAAGAGATGAAACAATTCTCCAAGAATTATTTATCAGCATGTCCATCAAGTGTCTGAAACTGTTGTGAAACAATTTTATCCGGGGCACAAAGACAATCTCTACCAAGTCCTCACATGATAGAAGCATGTGAATTATCTGTGCTTTATCCGTTTTTGTGTGGAATGCCAGCCTGACTTTCTTTTTCCATACAATTCTCCCGTTCCCTAGTAGGCCGCTAGCTGAAAAGAGGTATCAGCTCAGGCCTAGCATCCCCTCTCATCTGCAGAGCTGTACAAAGCCAAAGGTTACAGTAACTGCTATATTTTTCCATGTACTTTTTTCAGTTTTTCTGGGTAGGGTCTACAGACAGCAGATACACTGGCACCCCACTCCCTAAGCTGCCACACCTCGTGAAAGCACAAGCGGTAATTGATCAGCAGAGGATTCAAACACTGGGCATAGCAACAAGAACATCAAAACTAAGCGACACACATCAAAGTTGCTGGTGAACGCAGCAGGCCAGGCAGCATCTCTAGGAAGAGGTACAGTCGACGTTTCAGGCCGAGACCCTTCGTCAGGACTAACTGAAGGAAGAGCTAGTAAGAGATTTGAAAGGGGGAGGGGGAGATCCAAAATGATAGGAGAAGACAGGAGGGAGAGGGATGGAGCCAAGAGCTGGACAGGTGATAGGCAAAAGGGATATGAGAGGATCATGGGACAGGAGGCTCAGGGAGAAGGAAAAGGGGGAGGGGGGGAAAAACCCAGAGGATGGGCAAGGGGTATAGTCAGAGGGACAAAGGGAGAAAAAGGAGAGAGAGAAAAAGAATGTGTGTATATAAATAAATAACAGATGGGGTACGAGGGGGAGGTGGGGCATTAGCGGAAGTTTGAGAAGTCGATGTTCATGCCATCAGGTTGGAGGCTACCTAGACGGAATATAAGGTGTTGTTCCTCCAACCTGAGTGTGGCTTCATCTTTACAGTAGAGGAGGCCGTGGATAGACATGTCAGAATGGGAATGGGATATGGAATTAAAATGTGTGGCCACTGGGAGACCCTGCTTTCTCTGGCGGACAGAGCGTAGATGTTCAGCAAAGCCGTCTCCCAGTCTGCGTCGGGTCTCGCCAATATATAAAAGGCCACATAGGGAGCACCGGACGCAGTATATCACCCCAGCCGACTCACAGGTGAAGTGTTGCCTCACCTGGAAGGACTGTCTGGGGCCCTGAATGGTGGTAAGGGAGGAAGTGTAAGGGCATGTGTAGCATTTGTTCCGCTTACAAGGATAAGTGCCAGGAGGGAGATCAGTGGGGAGGGATGGGGGGGACGAATGGACAAGGGAGTCGCGTAGGGAGCGATCCCCGCGGAAAGCAGGGGGGGGAAGGAAAGATGTGCTTAGTGGTGGGATCCCGTTGGAGGTGGCGGAAGTTACGGAGAATAATATGTTGGACCTGGAGGCTGGTGGAGTGGTAGGTGAGGACCAGGGGAACCCTATTCCTAGTGGGGCGGCGGGAGGATGGAGTGAGAGCAGATGTGCGTGAAATGGGGGAGATGCGTTTGAGAGCAGAGTTGATGGTGGAGGAAGGGAAGCCCCTTTCTTTAATATATCAAATATCAAAACTAAGTGTCAATTTTTCTTGCCTAATATCCACGTAGTGTCTTTTGAAGTGCAAGAGCAGTCAGAACAGAAGCTTGCATAACTTCACCTTCCCCAGACCAGGGCCGATGAGGAATACTATTAATTACCACTATTAACATTTAACACCATTCATTGCTGCATCTGGGATCAGCTAGTTCAGGAAAAGGTCCCTTTGACATAGTTGAAAGCTGACTTTACCAAATGAGTTCCCAAAGAACTACAAAACAAATTAAATGTGAAATTCAATTAATATGATGCATTATTACATCAACATAAATTTAAAGCTTGATAAAAGCCACTTACTGTACACATCTAATATATAGTATTCTACCAGTGAGAAGAGACTTGCTTATAACTGAGCTTTTTTACCTGCTTTGATAATCCTTGGAAAAGGGCTCGAGTAATATTCAGTAGATTTGTTGATCCAGTAACCTTGGCATACATGTCCCTGATTCCAATTAATTTGCATATTGTAATAATCGCTCGATGACAATGTAGTCCATACCCTGTGGTAATGAGGTAATGAAAAGTTATAGTTTCAAATAATATATGTGCAGATTAGAACTACTGAAACAACATTTAAAACAATAGGATTAAATTACTGGTATGTTGGATTCAAAGGTTTCAAGGAGATATTAAATGTCTGTAAAATCTCAGCAATGCCTTATTGATTAGGGTCTTGGGATGACTAACTCAAATAATCAATATGATGTGTTTCTTTTAACCAGGACTGTGTGGGTTTGAAGGTTGGGTGAAAAAGTCAGTGCAGGATAATGGTTGTTACGTTGAGTGTTTTTTGTGAAGAGTGGAAGTCTAGATAGGCAGAAAGGAGAATACTTCGAGGATAGTAGAGATAGTAGAGGCTGACAGTAGTTTGAAAGGCAGATAAATGGCTGGACAAAGTAGCTTTAAATTATGCAAGTAAATAGTTAAAATGAATGAGATACATGTCACACATTAAATTAACCTACTGTACATAAATTTGCATAATATCTTTGACCCTTTAATGTTTAAGGATTTGTAAAATAAATTACCTTAACATTACGAATACTCAATTCATACATCCTCTTTAATTATAAAATAACCTTACTTCATGATTAACTGCACCAAAAACTATTTACCAAAGTGTTAAGGAGGGATAGAAAGATACAGCGCAGAAACAGAACCTTTGGCCCACTGAATCTGCGTTAACCATCAAGCATACACTTTCACTAATCCTAACCTAATTTACTTTATTCCCCCCATATTCCCATCAATACCCAACTCAATCATCACCCCCCCTTCAGATTCTACCAATTTCCACATCAGGGCAAATTACAGTGGAAAACTGACCTATCAACTTGGGATATGAGAGGGAGCACCTCAGGAAAACCCATGCAGTCACAGGGAGAAAGTGCAAACATCACACAGACAGCACTGGAAGACAGGACTGAACCAGGGTTGCTGGACCTGTGAGGCCACAGCTCTACTAGCTGAGCCACCATGTTGTATTCATTTCCCTCCCAGGCGATCCAGGTTTATCAATAGGATCAAGTATCGAAGTACAGTACATAGATCAGCTTTTATATATTTGCTTACCGTAGTTCTGCTTCTTCATTTTTATAGTTGTTCGTTTAAATTTCGATTCTACATCATGATAAACTGCATTGGGATAAAATACATTTTGGTTGGTACATTTGTATAACACTATTGCCATTTGTTTTATTATTCAGTTTTTGGTCATTACTGAAATATAAATTCTAATATTTAAATGTCATCTGACAGGAATTTGAAATAATATCAGAAAATTCTAAAACCCCTATGTCAGCTTATCAACGAGCTCCGGACTGATGGTGGAGAAATTTGCTTTTGTGACTGGAAGCCTTTGATCAGTGGTGTGTTACTGGAATCCAGGTGTCCGTTACACACAGTAATGATTTGGGTTTGATTGCTGGAGGTATGCACGAAAATAGGGGTCATGTTAACAGTAAACAGAGTAGCCTTAGGCTGCAGGATGATATTGATGAATTAGTAAGATAAATGACAGATGGACCTTAATCCTGAGTTGATGTTGTTCAGGAGAAGTAATTGCAAGTACTGAAAACAGAAGGACCTTGGTAAAAATCCAAGTATCCCCGAAGGATGGCATCACAGGTAGACTGAGTGGTGGGGAAGTGTGCAGGACAGTTGTCTTCGTTAGCTGGGACAAAGAATACAAGAGCAGAAAGGTTACAGTATACCTTTATAAAATATTTGTTAGAATTTTCTCAGTTTTTCTCCCCTAAGTGGCACAGGCCTTTCCTTTGACTTTGCAATACATGGATAAAAATAGTGAAGCTTGCTAGAAGACATGCTGCTTAGTTGTTTTGTGATGGATTAAAAAATCAGCCAGTCTTTGCCAGTTCATATTCGTTCTCTAGGTTTATTATGACATTTATTCTAATGTAGGTCCTGAATGTTGTCATGGCTGGGGCAGGGGTTTGGAGGACGGGGGCGGGGGCGGCATCTCAAATAGCCCCTGACAATCAAGTCCTGCTCCTGCCCTTCATGTGTGGCTCAGCACTAAGCCTGGCAGAACCATTTCTACTGACAGGAGAAGGAGCAAAGGTGGGTTACTGACACCTTAAAACCAGTTGCTTTGGGCAGACGGGGCTTGTCAGCTCATTTAGAAGGAAACTCTAGTCTCAAACCTCCTCTGCCTTGTGGCTATACCCACTCACAGGAAAGGCTTTGGGAGTAAATCCTGAGGATAAATCTGGAGCTGAGGTCTCTAAGGCAGTCCAATGCTGACTGGCAACTCCTGCGATGCCACTGGTGCAAACTGTATCTGTCTCTCATTCCATTGGATTCACCAGCTGTATGGAGAGGGTGATCCTGCTGCATGGGCAACAGCTTGCTCTCCATATGGCACTGCCCTGACTTGCAGACTGATTTGCGTACAGCTAGTATGCAATATTCATGGTCAATCCCAACCAACGGAGGGCCTCCTCCTATCCTAATATTCTTCAAAGCAGCAGTATCTGCAGCTCAACAGGCAGCTTCAACAAAAGTAAGTTTGCAGAAACTTTGCCTATTCTGTGAATTAAGTCACGAAAAATTAAGATTCGAAGGAAGAAGGCTGCGAGTGGAACGTCTGAAAGGATTTTCGGAGAGAAGGCATTTTACTGCTCGGGGTAAAGAGAGGCAAGACTGCTCAGGCGCGTGACGTTAGCCAGTAGAGAGTGGGAAGAGTTAAAAAAGAAGACCGCCATATACAGTGGGCACCGTTCGGAGCAGGCAGCGGGGTGAGAGGGCTTTGGCTCAAACAGGGCTTCGGCGAAGAAGGGTCAGGGCGAGGAACTGATTTGTGGAGACTGACAGATAACAGTCTTTGGCTTCCCCAGCGGACTTTTCCCTTTTTCCTGTGGTCCTCTTCCGCTAACATCCGTTGCTCTGTCAGGGCAGGTGAGCTCAGACCCGTGCCATGCCCTCCTGTGACATGTGGGAACCCAGGGAGTCTGACAGTGTCCCTGAAGACTACGTGTGCAGGAAGTGTGCCCAGCTGCAGCTCCTGATAGACCCCATGGCGGCACTGGAGCTGCGCATGGACTCACTTTGGAGCATCCGAGATGCTGAGAATATTGTGGATAGTTCATTTAGTGAGTTGGTCACACCGCAATTTAAGGATCTAAGGAAAGATAGGGAATGGGTGACCAACAGGAAGAGTAGTAGCAGGAAAGTAGTACAGGAGTCTCCTGCGGTCATCTCCCTCCAAAACAGATATACCGCTTTGCAGTCTGTTGGGGGAGATGGCTCATTAGGTGAAGGCAGCAGTAGCCAGGATCATGGCACCATAGGTGGCTCTGATGCGCATGAGGGCAAGGAAAAGAGTGGCGGAGCTGTTGTGGTAGGGGATTCCATGGTAAGGGGAATAGAGAGGAGCTTCTGTGGCTGCAAATGGGACTCCCATATGGTGTGTTGCCTCCCGGATGCAAGGGTCAGAGATGTCTTGGAGAGGCTGCAGGGCATTCTGAAAGGAGAGGGTGAGCAGCCAGCTGTCGTGGTGCATGTAGGTACTAACGATATAGGAAGAAAGCAGGATGAGGTCCTACAAGCTGAATTTAGGGAGCTAGGAGATAAATTAAAGAGTAGGACCTCAAAGGTAATCATTTCAGGATTATTACTGGTGCCACGTGCTAGCCAGAGTTGGAACAGCAGGATAGCTAGAATGAACATGTTACTTGAGCGGTGCTGCAAGAGGGAGGGTTTCAGATTCTTGGGGCATTGGAACCGCTTCTGGGGGAGGTGAGACCAGTATCATCCGGACGGTCTACATCTGGGCAGGGCTGGGATCAATGTCCTAGAGAGATTGTTTGCTAGTGCTGTTGGGAGGCTTTAAACTAACATGGCAGGGGGATGGGAACCCACACAGAAAAGGGAAGTGATGCAGAGACTAAAGCTAGAGTAAGTGAAGAAAAAGTAAGAGTAGAGTGCATTAAAGTAAAAAGCAAAAATCGCATAGGCCACTAGATTCTAAAAGGACAATGAGTATAAGGGCACTTTATCTAAATGCCCGTAGTATTAGAAACAAGGTCAGCGAACTTGTGGCACAGATCAGTACCAAGGCATATGATTTAGTGGCCATTACTGAAACCTGGCTGCAAGGTGGAGATAACTGGGAATTAAATATCCAAGGGTATCAGGTAATATGGAAAGATAGGCTGGAAGGCAGAGGAGGTGGGGTGGGGCTCTTGACTAGGGATGAGATCAGGGTGATTATGAGAGACGATATAAGATCTACGGAGCAGAACGTTGAGTCCATCTGGGTAGAAATTAAGAATAGTAAAAGGAAAAAATCACTGGCGGGAGTTGTCTATAGGCCACCTAATGAAAATACTGCAGTGGCAGAGGTGATTAACCAAGAAGTAACTGAGGCTTGTAAGAACGGAATGGCAGTTGTCATGGGGGATTTTAACTTCCACATAGATTGGGTGAATCAGGTTGGTCAAGGAAGTCTTGAGGAGGACTTCATAGAATACATCCGTGATGGCTTTCTTGAGCAGCGTGTTAGTGAACGTACAAGGGAAAATACTATCTGTGCAATGAGACAGGTAAGATTAACGATCTTGTAGTCAGGGATCCTCTTGGAAAGAGTGATCATAGTATGATTGAATCGCATAAAGATGGAGGATGAAATAGTTAGATCTAAAACTAATGTATTATGCTTGAACAAGGGAGACTACAATGGGATGAGGGAGGAGTTGGCTAATGTGGATTCAGAGCACAGGCTATTTGGTAGGACAGTTGAGGAACAGTGGAATACTTTCAAAGAGATTTTTCACAGTGCTCAACAAAAGTATATTCCAGTCAAAAGTAAGGACAGTAAGCGTGGGGAGAGCCAGCCTTGGATAACAAAGGAAATAAAAGATGGTATCAAATTAAAAGCTCGTGTACAAAGTCGCAAAGAGTAGTGGGAGACTGGAGGATTGGGAAAACTTTAAAAAGCAACAGAGAACAACTAAACAAGAGATAAGGAAAGGGAAGATAGAGTATGAAAGTAAATTAGCACAAAATTTAAAAACAGATAGCAAAAGTTTTTATAAATATATAAAACGGAAAAGGGTGGCTAAAGTCAGCGTAGGGAAAGGGAAATTGATATTGGGTGATAAGGAAAAGGCTGAGGCATTGAACGACTATTTTGTGTAGGTCTTCAAGGTGGAGGACACGTCTAATATGCCAAAGAAGGATGTTATGGACAAAATGGGAGGTGAGGACCTCGATAAAATCACTGTCACTAAAGAGATAGTGATGAGCAAACTAGATAAACCCCCTGGTCCTGATGGGATGCATCCCAGGGTGCTGAAGGAATTGGCAGAGGTTATAGTAGATGCATTGGTAATCATTTATCAGAACTCTCTAGACTCCCAGCAAATTGGAAGACAGCAAATATCACACCACTTTTTAAAAAAGGATGTAAACAAAAGATGAGCAACTATAGACCAGTTAACTTAACATCTGCAGTCAGGAAGCTGTTATTAAGGAAGAAATAGCGAAACATTTAGAAAGGAGTGGTTCTATTAGACAGACACAGCATGGATTCAGAAAGGGCAGGTCCTGACAAACTTACTGAGTTCTTTGAGGACATAATGAGTGCAGTGGATAGAGGGGAACAGGTGGATGTCGTATACTTGGATTTCCAGAAGGCGTTGGATAAGGTTCCACACAAGAGACTTATAAATAAGATACGGATGCATGGAGTCGGAGGAAGTGTATTGGCATGGATAGTGGATTGGTTAACCAATAGAAGGCTGAGAGTTGGTATAATTGGGCATTTCTCTGGTTGGCAGTCAGTGGTGAGTGAGGTGCCACAGGGGTTGGTGCTGGGCCCGCAGCTGTTTACCATTTATATTGATGATTTGGAAGAGGGGACTGAGTGTAGCGTAGTAAAATTTGCTGATGACACTAAACTGAGTGGAAAAGCAAATTGTACAGAGGATGTGGAGAGTCTGCAGAGTGATATAGATAGGTTAAGTGAGTGGGCCGAGGTTTGGCAGATGAAATACAATATTGGTAAATGTGAGATCATCCACTTTGGAAGGAATAATAGTAGAGCAGATGATTATTTAAATGGTGAAAGATTGCAGCATGCTGTTGTGCAGAGGGACTTGGGAGTGCTTGTTCATGAATCGCAAAAAGTTGGCTTGCAGGTACAACAGTTATTAAGAAGGCAAACGGAATGTTGGCCTTCATTGCTAGAGGGATTGAATTCAAGAGCAGGGAGGTCATGTTGCAACTATACAGGGTACTGGTGAGGCCGCACCTGGAGTACTGTGTGCAGTTCTGGTCTCCATACTTGAGGAAGGATATACTGGCTTTGGGGGCAGTGCAGAGGAGATTCACCAGGTTGACTCAATGGATGAAGGGGTTAACCTATGAAGAGAGATTGAGTCGCCTGGGACTATACTCTCTGGAGTTCAGAAAAATGAGAGGGGATCTTGTAGAAACATACAAAATTTTGAAAGGGATAGATAAGATCGAAGTAGGAAAGTTGTTTCCATTGGTAGGTGGGACTAGAACTAGGGAACACTGCCTCAGGATTCAGGGGAGAAGATTTAGGACAGAGATGAGGAGAAACTGTTTTTCCCAGAGAGTGGTGAATCTGTGGAATTCTCTGCCCAGCGAAGCAGTTGAGGCTTCCTCACTAAATATATTTAAGATACAGTTAGATACGTTTTTGCATAGTAGGGGAATTAAGGGTTATGGGGAAAAGACAGGTAGATGGAGCTGAATTTATGCACAGATCAGCCATGATCTTACTGAATGGCGGGGCAGGCTCGATGGGCCGGATGGCCTACTCCTGCTCCTATTTCTTATGTTCTTATGTTAAAAAGAGAAACAAGCCCAGGAAAGAACAACGGAACAGGTAGAATGATTCAAGTTCTTCTGGTTGCTTCCTGTAATCAATATCCTGCTCTTATCAGTGGCCTCTTGGTCCTACTAAATTCTGAAATTGCTCACAGTAACATAATACTATAGGCACTTTCACACAGTGAAAACAATGTGCTTTTACTTGTGTGATCTTAAAATACTTGTTTGGCGAACTACAGAAAAAGCAAACTGGCTCAATGCATTGCTGCAATTCCTGGCAATTATTTTGATACGGAGATGGCCGACCATCCATCTGTCAACTAGACATATGATTGCTCAGGATATAACACTGGTGCTCTACTCTTAGCACAGAGGCAGAGTATGGAATGAAGAATGATGGATACCTACTGGTGTGATCGTTGTACCGTTCAATGAAGTACAAATAGTGGATTGCTCTATTCTTTGCCTATAAATTAAATGAAACAAACTATTACAAGTAGAATTGAAAAAATTAGTAAAACAGCTGGTCAAGAATAAAACTTATTATTATTATTATTATTATTAATTCATCATCATCATCAAGTGCCGTGCCCAGTTTGAGCTTTGACTGCCATGGCCCGCACACTCCTGTTTCAGGTCCAGTGGATCAATTCATTGGTATTCATTTCCAGTTCTCTGGCTGCTGTCTCCATCACCATTTGTCTTTATCTTCCTCTTGCTTTCTTCCCTTCAATCTTTCCCATAATTACCGTGCATTCTAACTCCTCTTTCCTAATCACATGTCCAATGAAGTTACATTGCCTTTTCATGATCTCATACATTATTTCCCTTTTTGTGTTTGCTCTGTTCACGACATCCTCATTAGTAGTCCTGACGAAGGGTCTCGGCCTGAAACATCGACTGCACCTCTTCCTATAGATGCTGCTTGGCCTGCTGCGTTCACCAGCAACTTTGATGTATGTTGTTATCCTCATTAGATATTCATTTTGTCCATGATATTCTTTGCATCCTCCTCAAAAACCACATCTCTGCTGCTTCAATTTGTTTCCTCATGTTACTAGATATTGTCCAACATTCTGAGCCATATAACATAACTGGACAAGCGTAACATTTCAGTACTCTGAGGCAGGTTGTCATGCCTGGTTTAGTATTGGTCAGTATACTCTTTATTCTCGTAAAGGTGTCTTTTGCCATCCCTATTCTTCTTTTGATGTCCATGTCACACCTGCCATCTGATGTCACCCAGCTTCCTAAGTAGCAAAAGTTCTGTACTTGTTTTATGTCTTCCCCGTTTATTCTCAGCCTGCAGATAGGATTCTCCTTCTTTTTGGATATCACCATACATTCTGTCTTTTTGCAATTGACAGATAGACCCATTTTTGCACTTTCTTCAACAATTATATCAATTAAGTTTTGTAGTTCTTCCTCCGTACTTGCAATTAACACAGTCATCTGCATATCTGAAATTACTGATGTTTTCACCGCCAACTTTGATTCCCAAGATGTCTCTTATTTTTTGTAATATTGTTTCACTGTACACATTAAATAAATCAGGGGAGAAAACACACCCTTGTCTAACGCCTCTCTTGATTTCCGTAAACTGATCTCCATCTATTCTTACAGCAGCAGTTTGTTCCCAGTACAGATTTCTGATTAGGCGGAGGTCTTTCGAATCTAGATCTAGAGTTATTATTACTGAAGCAAATAGTGTAGCTTGTGATTTAAAGGAGCCCAATTCATTTCCAGTAGTAATAAGTACTATTATTGCTGTGCAATCAAATCAATGGCTACTTCTTTTGCCCAATCTTAGAGGAGCCACTACAAGAGATGCAAAACAATTATCTAAATTGGGATAATTAATGGAAACTAAAGCTCTCTGCCAGTCTCATCTAAATTGACTGAACAGCAGTGACAATGGTGATTGTGGAGGAAGCTAACGTGCACAGATACAATACACAAAGTGCTGATAATGATCAGCAAGTCAGGAGCATCTGTGGAATGAGAAACAGTTATTGTTTTATGTCTGGGACCCTTCACTGTAACAATTCAGAAATATTAGCTCAGGTTCTATTTCCACAGATGATAAGTGTTATACAGTATTTCATTTTGTTTTTATTTCAGATTTCCAGCAGTTGCAGTATTTTTTAAAATTTTTGTTCACAGTGCACAAAATCCTTGGTGGGGAATAATTCCAGCAGCAGCTGAAGGAGACCTAATGCTGTTCTGATGGCATTTTCCAGGAGTACTCTTTGAAATGTGCAGTATGCTGAAGTGGGCTTACGGCAGTCTTTGGCTCCTGATACTGATGTGGAGCTGTGCCATAAGCTAATATGGGGCTGTCCTAAGCATAAGTGTTATAAAGGACTGACAGCCAAAGCAAACTGCTGAGCACCTCTTCCAACTGCTGCCTGCCTTATTCTGGATTGGAGACAAATTTAGACAATAACTGCTAAAATAGGAACAAACAAAGGCAATAGAGCATGCAAGCATACAACATGTTGTACTCTAAGGATTCTTTGATACTACCACAAAAACAAATTCATAGAAAATTAAAAGGTAAAAGAAATATAGATAAATACTATTGAAAAGTAATGAGAAGTGTTACTGTAAAATCATTTAGAATGTGGCTGTTACTAACAGGGTTAGCTTGTCTAAACGACCCTGAGAAAGCAGAGCACCCTCTTCCTGACATTTATAGAGTAGGCGAGAGCCTTATAAAATTCTGATGCAAATAACCAAAAACAAGTATCCTTCCCTAAGTAGAACAAGTTGTTTTGATCATTCATGTTGGTAGGAGCAGAATCAACAGCAACTCTTTGAAGGAAATTTGACAATTACTTGTAGAAGAATTTGCAGGGCTCAGGAGAGGGGGAATATGACCAAATAAACAACATTCAGGCATATTGGAGTTTTAACTTTTCAAGCCATGTTCACAACTACCACCATTCTTGTGTCGTTGTGGAGTTTAGACTTGAACCATTAATATTCACAGGCAAATTGCTGAAGGAACTCTGCAGTTCAGGCAGCATCCACAGAAATAAATAAACCCTTCCCTCTTCTTCAAATCCTCACTCTAGTCTCTTACCTCTTCTCCTCACCAACCCATCATCTCTTCCTGGTGCCCCTCTTCCTGCCCAATCTCCCACGGTCCATTCTCCTCTCCAATCAGATTTCTCCTCCAGCCCTTTACCTTTTGCACCTATCACCTCCCAGCTTCTTTTTTCATTTCCCCTCCCCCACCCACCTGGCTTCACCAATCACCTTCTAGCTTGTCCTCCTTCCCTCCCCCACGCATTCTTAGTCTGGCAGCTTCCTCCTTCCTTTCCAGGCCTGATGAAGGGTCTCGGCCTGAAATGTCAACTGTTTATACATTTCCATTAATACTGTCTGACCTGTTGAGTTCCTCCAGCACTTTGTGTGTATTGCTTTAGATTCCCAGCATCTGCAGGATTGCTTGTGTTTATCATTAATATTCACTGGTTTACTAAGCCAAGAGAATATATCTGGAGTGGAGCTGGTACAAAATAGTTAAGTTTTTATTGAAAATGTAATAGTAATGTGCAATTACAGTGAGTATTTAAGTATTTTTCTTCTATTCTTAAACTTTAAATTTGTAGCAAAAAACAAACTACTGGAGGAACTCAGTGGGCGAGTTAACATCTTTGGAAGGAACAGTTGACATTTTGGGTTGAAGCTCTGCATCAGTTCTTGATCCAAAGTGTCATCTATTCCTTTTGTTTTCACATATAGTACCTAACACGCTCTGTTCTTCCATGAATTTGTTTTATGCTTGAGGTTACAGCATCTGTTGTCTTTTGTGTTTTTTCTTCTTTTCATGTCCATAATTCTAAAATGCACAGTTGCAAATTTGTGACCCAAAGTATCCCATTACAACAATAAAGACTTACCTTTCGGAGAGCTGTTGTTCTGTCAGGCGCTTTCCCTAATGCAAAACCTGGTAAAAACATCAAATTCATCAGATTAGTTTAACTGATTTATTAGGACCAACAGATTACGAGGTAAAAAAGCAGTTCTAATTTACCACAGAAAACACATCAAAAAGCCAATCACAGAATTTAATTGCTTCTTACATTTAAATGGAGAAAGGTTGCTGCCTCTGGTTGTATGCATTTGTGAAGTGTTCTTCAGACGATTTTCTTCTCCAACTACCCTAACTCCTCTCTGTAGCTGATGGCCACACAACACATCAATCCTAACGCTTATCTTGCTGCTCCAAAGGGAAAATTCATGACACAATGTGATGGCAGCAAATTAAACAGAGTTCTCTCCATCTTCAATATATTAGCGTTAACAAATATTACATTAATTAGGAGTAACTGGATTAATTAGTTTGGCACAATATTGTGGGCTGAATGGAGTGTCCTGTACTGTTCTGCTCTAATAAAACATTCAGAAAAAAACTTATCAGGGATTTTTCTCAAGCATTGTTCACAAGAAATTAATCTTCAATCCCCTGAGACTCCACAGGAATAGAGCGAATTGGTAATCTTAATTTTTTTTTATTATTGATTACTTCAAGTTATCTCCCACTAATATATTTTATAAATCCATAACCCTTAAGGTGAAAATACTCGACCAACTGCAATTTTAGAGAGACAGTATTTATTAAATGATGAGAGACTGTAAAGTGCTGTTGTACAGAGGGTGACCTTGCACAAAAATCATCAAAATTTCATACAAGAATCCAACTATCTACATGATGGTCGAGGAGTTGACCAAGGATTGAGAAATTGAGAAATTGAGAAAGGCAATGAAATTCTACTCAGCCTATAAATCAATAGCCAAGGGCAACTTTACAGGGTGTGAAATAAACAGATAACTTCAGGAAAATGGCCAAGGTTTGTCAACTAAAACACTTGAAAACTTCTACAAATGTACTGTGGAGAGCTTTCTGACTGGCTGTGTCACCGTCTGGTATTGGTGGGGGGTGGGGGGGATTGCTACTGAACAAGATCAAAATAAGTTGCAGAAAGTTGTAAGGTTAGTCAGCTCCATCATAGGTACCAGCCTCCATTGTATCAAAGACATCTTCAAGGAGTGGTGCCTTAGGAAGGCAGCGTTCATCATTAGATCCCCACTGGTTCTGGCCTGAATTAACATCTGCCATATTCACATAACTTCAGAAAACTCCCTCGCACACCTAAGGTGTCTTCTAATTAGTTTGTCTTTAATTAGTAAGTCACCTTCTGTGTCTCCATGGCATTCCTTCACAATTTCTCAAGTGGAGGACAGGAAGGAATCCCAGAGAAACTCATGGATTTCCATAATCCAGAGTAACCAAATTTAAAGAAAACCTTTCATCCTTAAATTTGGAAAAGTAAAAAAAAATTTAAAAACTGGAAAAAAATTTGAGGATATATTTTTGGAAAATATGCAAATATTGCTTCAATACCTTACTTGTGGTCTTTAAGTGACATCTTACAAGTTCAAAGCTCTGGCATCCTGACTGAGGCAGTTTGTTTAACTGGTTGCAATTGGATATCAATTGAGGGATTTATGGCTGCCTCATTTCACTATCACTTATGTGCAAGGGAATAAGCATGCAATGAATACATACTAACTGCTATAGTAATGCAGAAGGGAAATACAATCATACAATTTCTGTGGCAGAAAGCTAACATTGGCTTTACATCTAAGAAAGGAGAGGGAGAAAATCCTAGCCCAAAGTAACTCCAACAATATTATATTAACTATTATTTTTCTGCCTCACTTTAATAATAAAATATAACAAGTCTTTTTCTTTATGAGCATTAAAATGTGATTGCACAGACTTGCATTTTTGTGGTGACAGAGGAGACTGCACATGCTAGAATCCGAATCAAAAAATAGTCAGAGGAAATTAGCAGGTCAGAGAGCATCTGGAGGCAAAGACTTAGTTGATGTTTTGGGATGAGACCCTTCATTATACCCTCATGTAGGATATCAACCTCAAAATGCTGACTTATTTTTAATCTTCATTGACGCTATTTGATCTGCTGAGTTCCTCCAGCAGTTTGTTTCCTGCTTACTGCATGCCTCTGGGGTGTCTGGCTCAATTTAATCACATTCTCATCAGAAAACTATATTTTCTTTCATTCTCAATTAAGGTTTTCTTCCTGTTTCTTAAGCTCCTCTTTGCTCTTTTGAGAAGAAAATAAGTGAAACTGAATTTATTATATTTTGGTAATATGAAATTTAGTGCCTGCTTGCTAAAATGTTTGATGCTTTTTACCACGTTGTTGTTCCTTTTTGTACTTTGTGGTGCATTGGGCAGCATTTTTTGCTGTTTCTGTAACACTTGACTGCTTTTTACGAGGCCAAGCTGTTAGCTTGATGCTCAACCCAGCACGGCTGGAAAGCATGCAAGGAGACAGCCAGATTTGATCTGGCGACCATTTGCTTCAAAGTGTTGATGCCATTACACCTCCGGCCAGCTAAAACCATTAAAGTAGTCTCTATTAAGCATTAATGATTCAAATTAGTCCGTTTGGCCACTGTTAAATCACATTCAGTATAATCAACTGAACACATACTTCAAATAACATCAATTACATTTATTTAAAAGAACCACACAGAGAAAGTAAAAAGCTAATACAGACAATAGATGGCAGAGGTGCTACAGTAATTATCAGTTTCACCAGGGTCATGCTCCTGTCATTGTACATGTCCTCCCCTGGTTATGAACGCACCCAATTTTAGCAAATCCTGCACGTACTTTTGTTTGGGATGCTGGAGGGATGGCCTTACTAGCTGCCATGGGAAGTTGGTTTGTGGGTGCATTTCTGACTTGTGAACCACCCATGTTATGAACAATTCACAGGAACAGAACCCTGCTGTTACTTACAGAGAACAACTTGCTGCACTGAACTGCTGCACATTACCACTACATGGAAACTGAGATCTGATTACAAAAATACTTTTACAATAAATTTGTTCCTATTTGCAAATTCTCCCGTTCTGATGCTCCAATTTACTTCTGCAACCCTGTCCATTGTGTCACAGATTGTACAATTCAGTTGCCTGATCCAACATTTGTTCAATCCCCTCAACGCCCTCTTTACACCCTCTGTCATCTTCAGCTTTCATCCATCATTGTCCTGAACTCTGGACCTGAATTCCTTTAAAACTATTCAGCTTATTCAGTTTCTTTACAGTTTCATACACTTAAGTGTCTAACCTGTCTCTTTATCATTGTCAAGTTCGCTGCTGACACAACAGTGGTGGGGCTCATCACCAACAATGATGAGATGGCCTACAGAGAGGAGGTAGAAGAGCTCGAGGTCTGATGCCAGGCAAATAACCTCTTCTTGAATGTCAACATGACAAAGGAGATGGTTATCAATTTCAGGGGAACTCACAACCCTCACACCCCTCTTTATATCTGTGGCACAGTTAGGAAAACTCACCAATGCCTCGACTTTCTGAGAAGGCTCACGAGTGCTGGACTATGCACATCTATACTTACATCATTCTACAGATGCACAGTAGGGAGCATCCTAACAAGCTGCTTGGTGCAGAAACTGCACTGCGGCAGACAGAAAAGCTCTTTAACAAGTAGTCAAAACTGGTCAACACATCACTGGCACAAGCCTACCTGCCATCGAGGACCTGCCATACAGAAAGGTGCTGGAAAGGGGCCAGTAACATCATGAAGGATCCCACTCACCCTTCTCATAGATTGTGTGTCCCACTGCCATCAGGGACGAGGCTACGTAGCATCCATGCCAGGACCACCAGACTCAGAAATAGTTACTTTCTCAAAGCATTAAGACCGATCAACACTTCCACCCACTAACTCTACCAGGACCTAATTATTTCCCATTAGTCACTTTATGTACAGTCTTGCATCACTTTATGGATATATAATCAATTTTTTATGCTGTTTTATTTTTTTCTCCGCCCAGGCTGATAAAACCTGAGGTACGAACATAGCCAAGCATGCTCATTTGTCAATTGCTAGGAACTTTCAGGTTATTCTAGTGGTGTTTAGTATTGTGGCTTTCTGAAGATTTACACAGATATTGCTGTGTACGCCTAATTGTTTAATACTATTGTGTAGTGCCTTTGGGATGATAACAGTTATAGGTATTACTATTGGGACAATGTATATCATGATCATGTTCCAAAGTCTTTCAATTTCCTCTTTTAATTCAGCATATTTCTGGTGTTTTTCACTTACTGATTTCTGTAAGTTGTGAGTGTTTGGCATAGCTATATCTATAAAATAAGTTGTTCTTGCTTATTTATCAAGTATTATTATATCCGGACAGTTATTATGGATTGTTCAAACTGTAGTAACTGATTGGTCATAATATAATTTGTGGTATTCTGACTCTAAAACTGAATCAGGCTTGCACTTATAGTAAAGTGTGATTTCATTTATGAGTTTGTATTTTAAAGTAAGCTTTTGATGAATGATGTTTGCCAGTCGATTGTGTGTGTGTGTGTTGTGTGTGAGAGTAATCAGATTGTGTTGAACTGCTACAGGATCCTGTAATCTGCTGGATTGTTTCTGTTTTTTTTCTTGGATCTTCTACATTTATCATCTTGAATTTGCTGGACTGTTAATATATAAAAGTTGTTACTTTTTTGTGTTCCTGTATTTCTACAAGGAATCCTTCTGTTCCTGGGAAGAGGTCTCCAGCTCTGAGCCAGCCATTCGACACTTCCTTGTTGACATTTTGTCTGCTCAGATCATGGGGGTGTCTTCCATGGAGGGTCATGCTCTTCCATTGGTTCACTTTTTTTTTCCAATATTGATAATGTCTTCATTTTTCTGGGTTGTGGTCTCATTTAAGTTTAGTGGTATATACTTCTTATCAGAGTTACATATGCCCGTGTGGAATGCTGATTCCTGTTTCTGTTGATGAAAGTATATCCTTAGAAGTTTTATCTGACTGTTGTGTAGATTTTTAATGTCTGTTATTTCTCTTCCCCCTTCTGTCCTAGGTAGTGGTAATCTAAGCGCATTTGAATGCATTTAATGTTTTCTGAAATTTGTCATTTTAGTTCTCCTCTTTCTTTGTAAATTTTCCAGATTCGCTTCAGACCAAGGCATTATGCTAAAAGAATATGCTGATATAGGTATAACTTTACTGTAAATCTCTGGCAGATTTTCTTAAGCCTTGAAGTAAATTCTGTCTTTATCACATTATGATCTATTTTCTTTGCTTATTGATATCCCAGATACTTATACGTTTCACATTCACCCATTGGTTGTATTGTTCCCACTGCTCTGTTTTGTGTTCAATTAGCTCTATTGCAACTTACTTTATGTTTAATGCTCTGCATTTATGCAGTTCAAAGTTTATGTTTATATTCTTCAAAAATATTTCAGCTATTTGAATTAATTGCTTTAGCTTAACTGATGAAGGAGTATATAATTTCAAATCATCCATGTATAAAAAGGTGTGTTAAGGTACATACTATTATTATTATTATTGTGTTCTTTATCTTCTGTGTTTATTGTGCTGCACTAAATCCGGAGTATCAATTATTTTCTTCTCCTTTCACTTGTGCTCAGGAAATGACATTAAACAATCCGAATCTTTATAAAGTACATTTATTTTACCTTGTTTTGTAAGTACTTTGGAGATGGACAGAGATGCCAAGCATGCATACAGGGGCTATTTATTGCTTAGAACATCATGCTCTTTGTGATCAATTGCTGTAATGATGGCATTAATGCTTGATTAAATGGCCACAGCTGCTCTCTGGTGATTTTATTTATCTTCGCAATATCAATAACCTTTCTACTTTTTAATGAAGTATTTAGGATGATGACATTGTTTCCCATTAATTTTCCAATGAAAAGCAGAATAGTTTTCATAAATATTTTTTATTAATCTTCATGGTGGTGAACACTAAAATTATGTCAGTAAAAGTAATAAAATGGAGAGTGGAAGGAACAATTATCACTCAAAAGTTAATGGCTGACTACATTTGAAGTCTTGCATCCTAAAGAAATGAATGTAGAGGCAACGGATGCACTGACTGCCAGCTTCCCAAGTTCCCTAGATTCTGGAATGATCCCAGCAGATTTGAAACTTCAATGTAACACTTCTATTTAAGAAAGGAAAAAGACAGAAAGCTGATAAAAATGGGTCAGTTATTATGAAATTAAGCAAGTAGTACAGGAATAGAACCAACATGGTTTCATGAAGGGAAATGATTTTGAAGAAATTTGTTGGATTTCTCTGAGAATTGAATGAGGAAATTGGATGATAGGGAATCAGAATAAATAGCTTTCCTGGCATTCTAAAAGGACTTTGATAAAGCGCCATATTAAAAGCTATTACACAGGAGATTTGGGGGTAATATATTTGCATGCTTAGAGAACTGGCTAACTAACAGAAAAGAGACTCAGAATAACTGGGTAATTTTTAGGTTGATAAGCTGCAATTAGTGGTGCAGAACAGGAATCAGTGGCAATATTCAACTATTTATTGTCTGTATTAACGAGAGGTGAAGGACTTGAGTGTAATGTGGCAAAACAAGTTCTGGAAATGATATAGTCTTTAAAGGGTTATACATAGGTTATGCAAGTGGGAATAGACTTTGTAGGTGAAGTATAACATGTGAAACTCTGAGGTAATCTACTATGGTAAAAATAGAACAGCAGAGTATTGTGTAAATGCAGAGAACCTCCAGATTGCTGCCACACCGAGGAGTTGGTGCCTTCTATATGGAACAAAGATAATCAGCATGTGTAGCAAAGCAAGTAATTAGGAAGGCAAACAAGATGATAACTTTTATTGTTGTGGGGGAAGGACTATAAGAGCAGTAGGAGTAGATTCTGTGGGTGTAAAAGAAACTCCCGGATGGTTTGTTGTCTCCCAGGGTCAGAGATGTCTCAAATTGGATCCACAACATTATAAAGAGGGCAGGTGAGCAGCCAGAAGTCGTGGCACATTTTGGTATCAACATCATACAGTCGCAAGATAAAAGTTTGTGAACCCTTTGCAATTACCTGGTTTTCTGCATTAATTACTCATAAAATATGGTCTGATCTTCATCTAAGTCACAATAATAGACAAACACAACCTGCCTAAACTAATAACACACAAACAATTCTACTTCTCCTCATCAATATTGAGTACACCACTTAAGCAATCACAGTCTAGGTTCAAAAAAGTATGTGAACCTCTGGGATAATGCCTTCCACAAAAGCTATTTGGAGTCAGGTGATCCAATCAATGAGATCAGACTGGAGGTGTGGGTTGCAGAGGCGTCCTGTCCTATAGAAAAGATACACAAAGTCAGGTTACTGACACAGCCTGCTCTTCTCAAGAAACGTCTGTTTATGTGCACTATGCCTTGATCAAAACAACTTTCAGAGGACCTTAGTACAGGATTCCCCTGCTATCTGAATATAGAGTGTTCCTATGAAACCGTTCATAAGCCGAAATGGCGTAAAGCGAAGAAGCAATTACCATTAATTTACATGGGAAAATTTTTTGAGTGTCCCCAGACCCAAAAAATAAACTACCAAATCATACTAAATAACACTAACATATAGTAAAAGCAGGAATGATATGATGAATACACAGCCTATATAAAGTAGAAATAATGTATGTACAGTGTGGTTTCACTTAACAGAATTGGGAAGTTTGAGGCAAAATCGATTTGTTGAAAAAAATTGGCATGTACACGCATGTGCACGTCACGCATTCGCACACACCTGCCTGCGCAAGGCTTCATGGTCATGGTAGTCCTTCTTGGGGTAAACACAAGTTTAAAGCGAGTGTGTGGCGACCCACTTTCTTGCACACACGAACCGGCTCACAACAGCGCGCGCAGGCAGAGGGCCGGCCCCAAAAAGGGCACCCGGCCATCTTCACCAGCAGGGGGAAAATCCTGCACGCAGAAAGGGTCTGGGAATATGCATTCCCCACAGCAGTCCTGCCCAGGGAGGGCGGGAACGAAAAGGCTTTAAAGCAGGCCGCGTAGTTTGAATAAATCTCTTTATCGCAACTCTAACTCACTGACTCCGTGTGGTTATTCTAACGCTGTGTGTAGCAGACCGCTACATTTGGTGACCCCAGTGGCCCAAACGATATTTGGGCCAGAGATGACAGACGCTGCATCTGTTCACGCAGTTTCATTACAACTGCCAAGCTTTTGGCCGCTGAGATACCGTCTGTGGGTGGAACAGGCAGAAGCACAATTCCACATTCGGCAGATAACCTCGGAGTCCACTCGTTACTACTACGTGCTGAGCTCCCTCAACCAGGAGACTGCTGCACAAGTTGAGGAGTTTATACAGTCGCCCCCGGAGAACGGCAAATACACAGCATTCAAAGCCCTGCTCATAAGGACTTTTGGACTCTCACGGCGCGAACGAGCACGCCGCTTAATGCACCTGGATGGTTTGGGAGACAGGCCACCGTCAGCATTAATGAACGAGATGCTGGCCCTGGCTGAAGGACACAAACCCTGCTTCATGTTTGAGCAGGCGTTCCTAGAGCAACTGCCCAAGGACATATGCCTGCTGCTGTCCGACACAGATTTCAGCGACCCCCGGGAGGTGGCAGCCCAAGCAGATGTGTTGTGGAATGCCAAGAAGGAGAGAGGGGCATCCGTCGCACAGATCACCAAGCCGCATGCCCAATGGCAGACCAGACCAGGCCCGGCAGCAGAGCCCAACGAACAATGGTGCTTCTACCACCAGCGGTGGGGCACAGAGGCCCGCCGCTGTAGACCACCCTGCAAATTCCCGGGAAACGCCAAGGCCCAGCTGCCGCCAATCGCTACGGTGGCTGGCCATCAGGACAGCCTCCTGTATGTCTGGGGCAAGCAGTCGGGACGCCGATTTTTGGTCGACACCGGAGCGGAGATCAGCGTTTTACCTCCAACGAGTTACGACACCTGCAACAGAGAACCGGGACCCACCCTGAGGGCCGCAAATGGCAGCACAATACGAACCTACGGCACCCACACGGTGCGGCTACAGTTCAGCTCCAGCCGGTTCACGTGGGACTTCACACTGGCCGCCGTGGCCCAACCACTCCTGGGGGCGGATTTTCTGCGAGCCCATAGCCTGCTGGTCGACCTGCAAGGGAAGTGACTAGTCCACGCCAAGACCTTTCAAACGTTCTCCCTGGGTGAAGCTAAGTTGCCAGCCCCACACCTGGACTCCATCACGCTGTCCAACGATGAATTCACCGGGGTCCTGGCGGATTTCCCATCAGTACTGACACCACAGTTCACGGCAGCCACGCCCAGACACGGAGTACAGCACCACATCCCGACCCAGGGACCACCCCTCCACGCCCGTGCTCGAAGGCTTCCCCCGGACAAGCTCCGACTGGCGAAGGAGGAGTTCAAGAAGATGGAGGAATTGGGGATTATACGACGGTCCGACAGCCCATGGGCCTCCCCCCTGCACATGGTGCCCAAGGCAACGGGGGGCTGGAGACCATGCGGTGACTACCGCAGGCTGAACGAGGCTACAATGCCAGCCCGCTACCCTGTGCCGCACATTCAAGACTTCATAGCAAACCTACACGGCGCAAGGATATTTTCCAAGGTAGACCTCGTCCGGGGATACCATCAAATCCCTGTACATCCGGACGACATCCCCAAAACAGCACTTATCACCCCGTTCGGACTTTTCGAATTCCTCCGAATGCCGTTTGGTCTAAAGAATGCCGCACAGACTTTCCAGCGGCCAATGGACGCATTCATCTATTTGGACGACATCCTCATAGCCAGCAGTAGTCGGCTGGAGCATCTGTCCCACCTCCACCAGCTCTACTCCCGCCTGAGCGAATTCGGCCTTACAATCAACCCAGCCAAATGCCAGTTCGGACTTGATACCATCGACTTCCTGGGCCACAGGATTACTAAAGACAGGGCAACCCCGCTGCCCGCCAAGGTAGACGCGGTCCGCAACTTCCACCGACCCAACACAATCAAAGGCCTGCAGGAATTCGTGGGTATGGTGAATTTCTACCACCGTTTCCTCTCCTCAGCAGCCCGAACCATCCGCCCCCTGTTCACTCTAATGTCGGGTAAGGGCAAGGACATTCTCTGGGACGAAGAGGCTGCAACTGCTTTCGTTAAAACCAAAGAAGCCTTGGCAAACGCTGCGATGCTAGTGCATCCCAGAACGGACGTTCCTACTGCCCTCATGGTGGACGCATCCAACACAGCAGTCGGTGGAGTGCTGGAACAACTCATCGAGGGTCGCTGGCAACCCCTGGCGTTCTTCAGCAAACACCTACGACCACCTGAACTCAAATACAGTGCTTTCGACCGGGAGCTATTGGCACTATACCTGGCAATCCGGCATTTCAGGTACTTCTTAGAAGGTAGGCCCTTCACTGCGTTCACAGACCACAAACCGCTTACCTTTGCGTTCACTAAGGTGTCCCGACCCCTGGTCGTCCCGCCAGCAGCGACATCGGTCCTACATCTCCGAGTACACAACGGACATCCAGCATGTCTCGGAAAAGGACAATGTCGTGGCAGATGCACTATCCAGACCGACCGTACAGGCTCTGTCCCAGGGGGTGGACTATGCAGCACTGGCGGAGGCACAGCAGGCAGACGATGAGATCCCCAGTTACAGGACTGCAGTCTCCGGTTTACAGCTTCAAGACCTCCCCGTAGGCCCAGGTGAGTGGACCCTACTATGTGATGTAGCTACCAGCCAACCCCGCCCTGTCGTCCCAGCAGCCTGGCGCCGGCGGGTTTTCGAATGCATTCACAACTTAGCGCACCCCTCCATCAGGACAACCGTCCGGCTGGTCTCCAACAGGTTTGTGTGGCACGGGCTTCGTAAACAGGTCAGTGAATGGGCCAAAACGTGCATGCAGTGCCAAACGGCCAAGGTGCAGCGGCATACCAAGGCTCCGCCGCAGCGGTTCGAACCCACCCGCCGGAGGTTCGACCACATTCATGTGGATATCGTGGAGCCCCTGCCAGTGTCGTGAGGAGCACGGTACCTCCTAATTATCGTAGACCGGTTCACCAGATGGCCAGAGGCAGTCCCGCTCACCGACATCACCTCCGAATCCTGCGCCCGAGCACTGATCGCAACCTGGGTAGCACGCTTCGGGGTACCGGCCCACATTACCTCCGACAGGGGCGCCCAGTTCACCTCCAGCCTGTGGTCGGCTATGGCCAACCTTTTAGGAACACAGCTACACAACTGCCTACCACCCACAGTCGAACAGACTAGTGGAGCGTTTCCACCATCACCTGAAGTCGGCTCTCATGGCCCGCCTGGAGGGGCCTAACTGGGTGGACGAACTTCCCTGGGTCCTGCTCAGAATCCGCACGGCGCCCAAAGAGGATCTGCACACCTCGTCGGCCGAGTTGGTGTACGGCGCACCCCTGGTCGTCCCAGGAGAGTTCATACCAGCCCCAAGGGGGCAAGAGGAAGAACCCACAGCAGTCCTGGACAGACTACAGGAGAGGCTCGGTAACCTGGCCCCCATACCCACTTCACAGCACGGACAGAGCCCGACCTGCGTACCCAAAGACCTGCAGAACTCTAAGTTTCTTTTTGTATGACAGGGCGGGCACCGGGCACTGCTGCAGCGGCCCTACGAGGGGCCGTTTAAGGTGATCAGGAACAACGGGTCCACGTTCGTGCTGGACATTGGGGGAAGAGAGGAGGTTTTCACAGTGGACCGACTCCAACCGGCCCATGTGGACTTGGCGCAGCCAGTCCAGGCTCAGGCACCGCGGCGCAGGGGCAGACCTCCCAAACAGAGGCCGATCCAGACTGTGAACATTGGGGGAGGTATCGCTGGTTCTGGGGGGGGGTTATGTGGCGACCCACTTTCTAGCAGACACGAACCGGCTCACAACAGCGCGCGCAGGCAGAGAGCCGGCCCCAAAAAGGGCACCAGGCCATCTTCACCAGCAGGGGGAGAATCCCACGCGCGGAAAGGGTCTGGGAATATGATTCCCCACAGCAGTCCCGCCCCAGGGAGGGCGGGAACGGGAAGGCTTTAAAGCATGCCGCGTAGTTTGAATAAATCTCTTTATCGCAACTCCAACTCACCGACTCCGTGTGGTTATTCTAACGCTGTGTGTAGCACACCGCTACAAGTGTCTTTTTTCGTAAAAGCGAAAATCCTTTCTCGGTTAACAAAAACAGGTACTAGTGTAGGTCTTTCATAAAAGCGAAATGTCATAAAGAGAACATTTGGAAAGCGGGGGACACCTGTACTGTAGAGATCCATGAAGCTGGAAAAGGCTACAAAAGTATCTCTAAAGACCTGAGTGTTCATCAGTTCACAGTAAAGCGAAATTCTGTACAATTGGAGAAAATTCAGTATTGTTACTACTCTCCCTAGGAGTGGGCGTCCTGCAAAGATCAGACCAAGAGCACAATGTGCAATGCTGAAGGAGGTGAAGAGGAACCCAAGGGTAACAGCAAAAGACCTGCAGAAATCTCTAGAACTTGCTAATATCTCTGTTCATGTGTCCACTATAAGAAAAATACTGAACAAGAATGGTGTTCATGAAAGGACACCACGGAAGAAATCACTGCTCTCCAAAAAACATATTGCTGCATGTTTTAAGTTTGCAAAAGACTACCTGGATATTCCACAATGCTTCTGGGACAATGTTCTGTGGACAGTCGAGACAAAAGTCGAACTTTTTGGCAGAAATGCACATTGCTATGTTTGGAGGAAAAAGGGCACTGGACACCAACACCAAAACCTCATCTCAACTGTGAAGCATGGTGGAAGGAGCATCATGGTGTGGGACTGCTTTACTGCCTCAGGGCCTGGACAGTTGTAATCATTGAGGGAACAATGAATTCAAAATTATATCATGACATTTTTACAGGAGAATATCAGGGGTAGTGGTCCATCACCTGAAGCTTAATGGAAGCTGTATGATGCAACAAGACAATGAATTGAATTGAATTGACTTTATTACTTACATCCTTCACATAAATGATGAGCAAAGATCTTTACGTCTCCATCTAAGTGTGCAATGTGCAATTTATAGTAGTTTGTAATACATAGTATGTACATCAGGACAGTCAACATAGCATAGAAATACAATTGTATTAGCATAAATTAATCAGTCTGATGGCCTGGTGGAAGAAGCTGTCCTGGAGCCTGTAGGTCCTGGCTTTTAAGCTACAGTACCATTTCCCGGATGGTAGCAGCTGGAACAGTTTGTGGTTGGGGTGGCTCAGGTCCACAATGATCCTTCGGATCCTTTTTTACGCACCTGTCTTTGTAAATGTCCTGAATAGTGGAAGGTCACATCTACAGATGTGCTGGGCTGTCCACACCATTCCCTGTGATTGAGGGTGTATTTAAGGCAGAGACTGATAGATTCTTGATTGGTCATGGCATCAAATGTTACAGGGAGAAGGCCGGAGAGTGGGGCTGAGAAGGGGAAAACAGGATCAGCCATGATTGAATGGTGGAGCTGACTCGATGGGCCAAATTCTGCTCCTATGTCTTAGGACTATGTTTGCAAAGATAAAACACAAGGATTTCAGGTAATGAAGAAATGATTATAAAAGAACACGCTAGAACATATTTGGTGTACGTGCTGCCACATTTGGTACTCATATGCGAAGACAAAATCCTTTACTCACTGATTATTGCCCGTTGATGATTTCACAACTGCAATCCAGCATGCCAACAGCAGAGTTTAAACTTACTGCCATTACTCACTAGTAATACTAGCGGAGTCCTCAGCACTGATGCTTGGTCACTGATGTAAAATTGAACTGCTTCCCTCTCCAATGTTCCTGCCTGATCTGTTGAATCTCAAGATTGATTTGTCCCTGATTCCAAATCAATTTCTCCCTTGTTTGCATATTTAATTATATTGTTATCAACATTAATTTTTATGTCTTTGCACTGCACCTGTGCTTTAAAGTAAGTGATAAATAAAACTGATTCTGTCACTGCCATGTTGGAGTGGACAAATTTACTTGCTTATCTATTGCTTAGTATCTATGATGCTGGACTGGTCATTGAATAATACAGGCCGAAATGGGCCCTTTGGTCCAACTCGTCCATGCTGACCAAAGTACGTGCTTAAACTAGTTCCATCTTGTTGCTAATATTCCTCTAAACCAGGGGTTCCCAACCTTTCTTATTCCATGGACCACTACATTAACCAAGGGGTCCATGGACCCCAGGGTTGGAACCCCTACTCTAAATTATCCTTTTATGTACTTACTCAACTATCATTTGAATATCTTTAGAGGTTGCAAGTTCCAATGCTACCATGATAATCTGTGAAACTGAATGTAAAAAATATACTTTGGGGTTAGTAACAGAAAAAAAATTATCATTTAAAAAAAAACAATAGGCATTGAAACTATGGAACTACGACATGGAAAATAATTTATAAAGATGGAAGTATTTAGATGTTTTGGATAGATTTGGATAAAGTTAGAGGTCTTTGGAATTATTTCTTGAAGCCAATCGATAACTTCAAAATTTTCCATCCAGATCTTAAATAGATCAGAAAATCAAATCCATGAATCATTGGGTTGTAAATGGTCTGTGGAATAAATTGCCTACATGTGCTAAGTGGGCCTTTATGTTCCTAAGGTTAATCCCACACACAGAATTGAATTTTACCCAGATGTGGAAACGAAGTATAATTACTTCAGTGTGAAATACTTTTCAAGCATTTTCTGTTGCTTTTGATTTAAATGAATTAGCTGTTCATTTTGAATCGGATATGGAAAGAATGATAGTCAAAATATTTTCCATTTGAGATGAGAGAAATCCTAATTGAAGTGTAATATATCCTGGAAAACTAGATATACTCAGATCCCGCATAGCGCTGATTTGTTACAATGTGGTTATCCAATTCTTTATTGAAATTTTAAAATATGCTAAAAATTCATTCTAAACAATACTTAAAACTTCTCACGAGCGGCCACCATTACAATATACCTTCAATCAGCCAATGAGAGCACTTTACATACACTCGGAGCCACTCACAGCCAATCACGTATGAGTTCATCATCTGCCTCCTCCTCACGTGTAAACATTCTTGCTCCCTCGCTAATTTATTCCATATTGTCTGAAAAACAGCCTGCAACTACCACTGAGGCCAGTACATCTAAGAAGTCTCGGAAAAGCATTAGCATGGATGTGGAACTGCAAGCATTTGGAAGCTGTTGAACGTCAGCTTGATGTTGGCGCCTGTTTGAAATTGGCTACATCGACGATCAGAACAATTATATAAAAAAAATGCAGACAAGATAAAAGCCTCTGCAACGATGACCTCAAAGTTATCATCAACGAAGGTGACTCATTCAAGGAGCCATTTGCTTGAAACAATGGAAAATAGACTAAATACATGAATGGATGATCAAACAATGAAATGTACCCCTAAGCCAGCTGATAATAATGGAAGAGGCAAAAAGCATCTTCAATCATATTCAAGAAGGAGATATGTTGGTAACATTCACAGCCAGCAGTGGTTGGTTTGATAGATTTAAACAGCGTAGTAACCTCCATAGCATACGTATCTCTGGTGAAGCAGCTAGTGCAGACAGTAAGGCAGCCCAGGATTTTCCTGCAACGCTGAAGCCATAATCGAAAAGAATGATTTCCTCCTAAGCTTGTCTTCAATAGTGGATGAAACAGTCTATTTTGGAAAAGAATGCCTTCTTGTACTTTCATTTCCCAAGAAGAGAAACATGCATCTGGGTTCAAGGCTACAAAGGACCAGTTAACTCTCTTGCTAGGAGACAATGCTAAAGGTGACTTTAAGATTAAGCCTATGATTGTGTATCACTCTGAAACACCACGAACAATGAAAGCATTTTAAAGCCAAGTCTACCAGTGATTTGGAAATCAAACAAGAAAGCCTGGGTGATGATTGATGTTTCCCAAAATTAGTTTGTTTTCTAATTTTGCTCAGCAGTGAAGCGATATTGTGAGGAGCATAACCCTGAACCTAAAACATTGTTAGTACCTGATAATGTCCCTGGCCACCCTGAGAATCCTGACACGCTTCGGACCTGCATTCCTGTAGAAGTGGTTTATCTTCCACCCAACACCACTTCATTACTCCAACCAATGGATCAAGGAGTAATATCGAATTTTAAAGCCTATTACCTCCGTCGCACATTCAAGCGACTTCTGGAGGAAACAAAAGGTAAAGACAAACAATCCATCAGGCAATTTTGGAAAAAACTACAACGTCGTGAAAGCTATAGACAATATCAGAGCAGCCTGGAATGAACGGAGTGTGGAAGAAGCTACAGCCAGAAGCATGCAATGGCATCCCAGGATTTCAGGCAGAACCAGTCATCCAAACATCGTTGAACTGGCCAATGAAGTGGGATTAGAGGATGTTAATGGAATGTGTTAATAACAAAGAGCTTCGAGAATGGGCAGAGCAACGCATCCTGGTTGAAACTGAGGACACACTGATGGAGAAGAGGAAACACCAGCAAGGAACCTCACAACACTCCTCAGCATTATTATCACCACGATCACACAAATCTTGGACCAGTTCTTCGATAATGACCCTGACTGGGAGCGAAGCAATAAGGCAAAGAGAGGTATTCTCGACATGATTTCCTGCTACCGAGAACCGCCTCATGAGAGGAAACTTACACAGCACTTTACCTCCCCGGGACACATCCTCAGTGTTAAGCAGGGTCAGAATGTATATTTTAATCAGGATTCAACAGTTACAGTAATTTTAATCAGATAACTACTACACTTTCATGAGTTAATTACTGAATATTAATTATCTGGAGTTTTGCTATATTTGAGGCATAAACATTTCCAGAAAATGGGAAATGGCAGGACAGCCAAAGAATCATTACAGTGCAAGAACCATTTGGCCCATTGTATTTTTGTAAAATAATCACATCTGTCCCTTTCCTTGATCCTTCTCTATAAATTATTTTTCAGGTAACATCTGCTTGCTTTTTGAAAACCCTGACTGACTCACTTTCTATGCCCTTTACAGACAGGAACCCTGTCCAAACCCGCATCAGACCTTCTGATGAAACATCAACAATTCTTTTCCCCAGCATCGATGCTGCTCAATCCACTGAAGGAACTGAATGTTCAGGTTGATAGATAGGATGTTGTTCATAGGGTCAGCTGCTTTGTCTGAGTAGCGAGAATCTCCACATAAGTAAAGACGGAGATGAGGAGAAACTGCTTTTCTCAAAGAGTTGTGAATTTGTGGAATTCTCTGCTCAGGGAAACATTTGAGGCTACCTCATCAAATATATTTAGGACACTGTTGGATATGGTTTTGCATAATAGGGGAATTAAGAGTAATGGGGAAAAGGTAGGTAGTTGAAGCTGAGTTCATGCCCAGATCAGTCATCATCTTCTTAAAGGCAAAGCATGATCAATGGGCCAAATGGCCTACTCCTGCCCTATTTCTTTTGATCTTATGCTGCAAACAGGCCAATCTAGGTTGCTGGAGGTAATCTATCAATCCTGACTTGTGTCTGGTAGATGGTGGAAAGGGCTTTGAGTGTTAGTAGTTGAATCATGGAATTGCACATCATGGTAAGAGGGCATTCACTCCCCAGATTTATACCAACCAGGGTTGACTCAGCGATCTAGCAACTGATGTTTCATTGACAGGTTATTTTGTTTCAACCCTTACCTGCAGCCCCATTTCCATTTCCAACCACGACCAGAGCACTGATTGATCTCTTCCTCCCTTCTTTTGCTGTCATGTTGAAGACACTTTTAACCTGTCAGACAAGAACAAGTTATGTATTAGAAAAGAGAAGACATTTTTATTTTAGCTTAAAACTAAACTAACAAGGGCCTCTGTTGCAAGAAAATCAGTCCTGCCAAAAGGTTTCAGCCTGAAACTTCGACTGTACTTTTTTTTCACAGATGCTGCCTGGCCTGGTGAGTTCTTCCAGCATTTTGTGTGTGTTGCAACATTATATGGTAGATCTGCTTCCATGCCTTCTCTGACAGTGCTGCAGTATGGCAATTAGCAATGCTGCCTCACAGTCCAGGGTCCCGGGTTTGATCCTTTCTTAGGTGTGGAGCCTGAGATTCTCCCTATGACCATGTGGTTTTCTCCCATGTGCTGTAAATGAACTGATGGGTTAATTGGCTGCTGTACACAACCCTGAGGTTCAGCTGTCTGTTGGAAGACAAATCTCAGGGTTGTATACTGCATATATACTTTGATAATAAATATACTTTGAATCTTTTGAATCAAACTCATTCCTTGATAAAGGTAAGTGGTAAACAAAAGAGCAGTTGATGAGCATGTGCAAGAGAAAAAGTTTCACGGTATAACAGAATAAGGAGAGGAGGAGCTTGACCAATGGGATTGCTTTGCTGGGACCTGGCATGGATTTGATCCTTCTGCATCATGGTAAGAAAGCGCATGTCAAAATGAATTGTAAGAATAGCAAGCATACATATTAGCAATATTCTAAACAGAGCGTTTCATGCAGCATGAGACATGAAACCAATTTTGATGGAAGCATGTCTGTCTTATGGTCCATATGTAGCTTTACAAAAACAGTTCTATCCTAAAACTGAACCAAATGTAAAGGTCAGAGTAGACACCTACCAACAATATTACTCAATGATGATAAAAACAGATTCTGGGCTGTTGGCTTTGATAAGCGAAGAGATGATGTAATTGAAGAAAAACATCACAACAGTAAACATTTACAATGCCAAAATTAAAGCTTACATAATTGATAAGTATCATACTGTCACAACACTTTAGAGTAATTAGTTTTGGTGTTATAGTGCTTTTTTTAATACCACTTGCATAATTTTACAGAGACCTAGTAAGAAATGAAAGTGTGACCTATATCTTGCATGTAAGTCAATGGTACTCTAAATGAGGAAGGGGGTGGTGCTAGCCAAAAGTTATTTCTCCAAAGATAGAAACATAGAAAATAGGTGCAGGAGTAGGCCATTCGGCCCTTCGAGCCTGCACCGCCATTTATTATGATCATGGCTAATCATCCAACTCAGAACCCCGCCCCAGCCTTCCCTCCATACCCCCTGACCCCTGTAGCCACAAGGGCCATATCTAACTCCCTCTTAAACATAGCCAATGAACTGGCCTCAACAGTTTCCTGTGGCAGAGAATTCCACAGATTCACCACTCTCTGTGTGAAGAAGTTTTTCCTAATCTCCGTCCTAAAAGGCTTCCCCTCTATCCTCAAACTGTGACCTCTCGTTCTGGACTTCCCCAACATCGGGAACAATCTTCCTGCATCTAGCCTGTCCAATCCCTTTAGGATCTTATACGTATTGTATTAATTTTCTTTCAGCGTGTATTTATTAGGCTATTCAGCATGTAGGTGAAGTCACCTGACCACATGCAAAACCAGTATACTTTAAACGTTCAATCAAAACATGAATTTGCAGTAAGTCTGTCAAAACCTATCTTACAATGAAGACAAAGATTCTACAAAATGCTGATGCTAGGTCCCAACCTGAAACTTTGAATTTCATCTTTTGCCTCCACAGATGCTGTATGACCACTGAGATTGTTGCCCAGATGTGTTTACCAACTCCTTCACTAATACTACCAGTTTCTGGATCAATTTTCACTAAACATGAATCCATCGAAACATGCACAGCCAGCAAATTTTAGCTGCTAAATTTACTTTTATTTAAGTTACATTTATTCATTAACTCTGATGAACAGAACAACAAAGCTGGCTGATGAGGCAATGCCTGATAATTCTACTGCAAAGAATAACCCTACGTTTTCCACCAGTAAGTCTGAAATAGAAATGTACTGCATTTTTTGTATTGCCTGATATCATAGAGCCCAAGCTAAATAAATGGGACACAGTCTAACCATGAGAATTTTATTTGATTGAAAGATCATCCTCTGGGGAGAAAGCAAACCAGAGCAATGCTGTGGGATTTAAAGGTCTTTTGCAACCTGACGAAGTGGTGTACTAAAATGGCTGGGAAACAGAAAGAAGGCTTACCATAGAAACTACAGCACCGAAACAGGCCTTTTGGCCCTTCTTGGCTGTGCCAAACCATTTTCTGCCTAGTTCCACTGACCTGCACACGGACCATATCCCTCCATACACCTCCCATCCATGTATTTGTCCAATTTATTCTTAACTGTTAAAAAAGAACCCGCATTTACCACCTCGTCTGGCAGCTCATTCCATACTCCCACCACTCTCTGTGTGAAGAAGCCCCCCCCCATGTTCCCTTTAAACTTTTCCCCCCTCACCCTTAACCCATGTCCTCTGGTTTTTTTCTCCCCTTGCCTCAGTGGAAAAAGCCTGCTTGCATTCACTCTATCTATACCCATCATAATTTTATATACCTCTATCAAATCTCCCCTCATTCTTTTACGCTCCAGGGAATAAAGTCCTAACCTATTCAACCTTTCTCTGTAACTGAGTTTCTCAAGTCCCGGCAAAATCCTTGTAAACCTTCTCTGCACTCTTTCAACCTTATTAATATCCTTCTTGTAATTTGGTGACCAAAACTGAACACAATACTCCAGATTCGGCCTCACCGATGCCTTATACAACCTCGTCATAACATTCCAGCTCTTATACTCAATACTTTGATTAATAAAGGCCCATGTACCAAAAGCTCTCTTTACAACCCTATCTACCTGTGATGCTACTTTTAGGGAATTTTGTATCTGTATTCTCAGATCCCTCTGTTCCACTGCACTCCTCAGTGCCTTACCATTAACCCTGTATGTTCTACCTTGGTTTGTCCTTCCAACGTGCAATACCTCACACTTGTCTGTATTAAACTCCATCTGCCATTTTTCAGCCCATTTTTCCAGCTGGTCCAAGTCCCTCTGCAGGCTCTGAAAACCTTCCTCACTGTCTACTACACCTCCAATCTTTGTATCATCAGCAAATTTGCTGATCCAATTTACCACATTATCATCCAGATCATTGATATAGATGACAAATAACAATGGACCCAGCACTGATCCCTGTGGCACACCACTAGTCACAGGCCTCCACTCGGAGAAGCAATTCTCTACTACCATTCTTTGGCTTCTTCCATTGAGCCAATGTCTAATCCAATTTACCACCATGTATACCTAGCGACTGAATTTTCCTAACTAACCTCCCATGCGGGACCTTGTCAAAGGCCTTACTGAAGTCCATGTAGACAATATCCACTGCCTTCCCTTCATCCACTTTCCTGGTAACCTCGAAAAACTCCAATAGATTGGTCAAACGTGACCTACCACGCACAAAGCCATGTTGACTCTCCCTAATAAGTCCCTGTCTATCCAAATGCTTGTAGATTCTGTCTCTTAGTACTCCCTCCAATACTTACCTTCTACCGACGTTAAACTTACTGGCCTATAATTTCCCGGATTACTTTTCGATCCTTTTTTAAACAACGGAACAACATGAACCACTCTCCGGTCCTCAGGCACCTCACCTGTAGACAGCGACATTTAAAATATTTCTGCCAGGGCCCCTGCAATTTCAACACTAGTCTCCTTCAAGGTCCGAGGGAACACCCTGTCAGGTCCCGGGGATTTATCCACTTTAATTTTCCTCAAGACAGCAAGGACCTCCTCCTTTTCGATCTGTATAGTTTCCATGATCTCGCTACTTGTTTCCCTTAATTCCATAGACTTCATGCCAGTTTCCTTAGTAAATACAGATGCAAAAAACCTATTTAAGATCTCCCCCATTTCCTTTGGTTCCACACATAGCCAACCACTCTGATCTTCAAGAGGACCAATTTTATCCCTTACAATCCTTTTGCTCTTAATATACCTGTAAAAGCTCTTTGGATTATCCTTTACTTTGACTGCCAAGGCAACCTCATGTCCTCTTTTAGCCCTCCTGATTTCTCTCTTAAGTATTTTCTTGCACTTCTTATACTCCTCAAGCACCTTATTTACTCCCTGCTTCCTATACATGTCATACAACTCCCTCTTCTTCTTTATCAGAGTTGCAATATCCCTTGAAAACCAAGGTTCCTTATTCCTATTCACTTTGCCTTTAATCCTGACAGGAACATACAAATTCTGCACTCTCAAAATTTCTCCTTTGAAGGCTTCCCACCTACCGATCACATCGTGCCGGAGAACAACCTGTCCCAATCTACGCTTTTTAGATCCTTTCTCATTTCTTCAAATTTGGCCTTCTTCCAGTTAAGAACCTCAACCCTAGAACCAGATCTATCCTTGTCCATGATCAAGTTGAAACTAATGGTGTTATGATCACTGGAACCAAAGTGCTCCCCTACACAGACTTCTGTCACTTGTCCTAACTCGTTTCCTAACAGGAGATCCAATATTGCATACCCTCTAGTTGGTCCCTCTATATATTGATTTAGAAAACTTTCCTGAACACATTTTACAAACTCTAAACCATCTAGACCCCTAACAGTATGGGAGTCCCAATCAATATATAGAAAATTAAAATCCCCTACCACCACAACTTTATGTTTCCTGCAGTTGCCTGCTATCTCTCTGCAGATTTGCTCTTCCAATTCTCGTTGACTATTGGGTGGTCTGTAATACAATCCCACTAATGTGGCCATACCTTTCCTGTTTCTCAGCTCCACCCATAAGGACTCAGTAGACGAGCCCTCCAATCTGTCCTGCCTGAGCACTGCTGTAATATTTTCCCTAACAAGCAATGCTACTCCCCCACCTTTCATTCCTCTGTCTCGATCACATCTGAAACATCGGAACCCTGGAATATTAAGCTGCCAGTCCTGTCCCTCCTGTAGCCAAGTTTCACTAATTGCTATAACGTCATAATTCCACGTGTCAATCCATGCCCTCAACTCATCCGCCTTCCCCGCAATACTCCTAGCATTGAAATATATACACCTTAGAAGATTTTTACCACCACTCACAACCTTTCTATTAGCAGATTTGCTTGAACTTTTAACATCATTTATTTTCACCCCAGCCACACTGTCAGCTCTGGCACTCTGATTCCCATCCCCCTGCAAATCTAGTTTAAAGCCTCCCCAATAGCACTAACAAACCTCCCTGAAAGGACATTGGTCCCCCTGTAGTTCAAGTGTAACCCGTCTCTCTTGTACAGGTCCCACCTGCCCCAGAAGAGGTCCCAATTATCCTGAAATCTGAAACCCTGCCCCCTACACCAGTTCTTCTCCAGAGCATCCTATTCCTACCCTCACTGGCATGTAGCACAGGTAGCAATCATGAGATTACCACCCTTTTCAACTTCCTCCCAAGCTCTCTATACTCACTCTCCAGAACCTCCTCACTCTTCCTTGCTATGTCATTGGTACCAATGTGCACCACGACATCTGGCTGATCACCCTCCCACTTCAGAATGTCATGCAATCGATCAGAGACATCCTTGACCCTGGCACCCGGGAAGCAACAAACCATCCTGGATTCTCTGTCACGACCACAGAACCTCCTATCTGTACCTCTAACTATCGAGTCCCCTATCACTACCGCTCTCCTCTTTTTCCACCCTCCCTTCTGCACTGCAGAGCCAGACTCAGTGCCAGAGATCCGGCTACCAGGTAAGTCATCCCCCCCAACAGTATCCAATGCGGTATACTTGTTGTTGAGGGGAATGGCCACAGGGGAACCCTGCTCTGCCTGCCCTTTCCTCTTCCCTCGCCTGACAGTGACCCAATTTCCTGTCCTCTGCTCCTTTGGCGTAACTACCTCCCTGTAGCTACTATCTATAATCTCCTCATTCTCCCGAATGATCCGCAGGTCATCCAGCTCCTGCTCCAGTTCCCTAACGCGGTTTGTTAGGAGCTGCAGCTGGATGCACTTCTTGCAGGTGTCGTTGTCAGGGACACTGGAGGGCTCCTTGACTTCCCACATCCTGCAAGAAGAGCATTCCAACATTCTGCCTGGCATTCTCTCTACGCTAGACAATCTGAATAAAAAACTTACTGGAACCTACCCTGGCCTGTGCCTGTTCTCGCCGAAGCCTGTTGAGCCAAAGCCGTCCCACTCTGACTCAGTCCACTCCGACGATGGCCGCTGTATATGGTGGTCTGCTTTTAAACCGGGTTTCTTTCCAAAAATGCGATGACTGTAACTTCATCCCTCCCTCTGCCCAAATAAACGCCACCTGCAGGTTTACAGATGGTATAAGATCCACTTGGTATGGAAATTTGTGTGGATAAGCTACCTGGGCAGAAAGCAGCAATTGTATCGTCTGGTACTCAGATATTCCCCAATGGAAAAAAAACTAGACTATTAGGGAGGATAAATTTAATGCAGGACCTCAACCCAAAACATCTACATTTCTTTTCCCCCTATGATGCTGCTCAATCCATGAAGTTCCTCAAGCAGATTGTTTGTTTCTCCTCTTACTAGCTTACAGCTGTAGCTATTACAAATGTACGTCATTAAGCAAATGTGCCACTTCTAACACATGTTAAAGTGCTAATTATCAGGGTTCAGGAGACAGTGTCATCATCCCCTTATGGAAGCAAATATTCTTTGCTCAGACTTGCATACAATAAGTTAATTACAAAATTTACTTGGAATTTAGTTGCATACAGCTGTTAGAATCAGCATTGTGCTTAACGCTGTCTTTTACTGCAAGTTGTAGTAACCTCAAAGGAGTTCTCACATTTTCCCAATTCAAAAACTTTGCAGCCATCATGAAATCAGTCATCTCATTCACTCTAGATCATTCAGGAAGCATCCGGAGGAAGTACAAGGCTGAATTTACGAGCTGACAGATTCCACAGGCACAACAGTAGCTAAGATGTGCAAGGTAAATGCTGCACGTTTTCATTTCAATAAACTGCAGAGTGCAGAGACCCAGCTCTTGGGAATGGTTATCAATAAATGACTACTCTCTAAATGTGGGAAAGAGATAGATGTATTTCGTGCAGGCAATATAGTCATCAAATTTGATACTTCCGGTATCAATTTAATGTTTGGCCAAACAGTGAGAAGGGTTGTCCAATTCTCCAGTAAGTTAGATTACTTGTTGGGAAAGAATAAAGACAGAAGATTCAACTTTATTGGTACAATGATTAATTCTTTTGTGATAACACAGGCACAAAGTCCAATTAAACCATGGCAAGTCTACTGGATACACAACTGGCTTGAGGGCAGGAAGTAGAGGGTGATGGTAAAAGATTATTTTTCAATCTGGAGGTCAATGAATAATGGTGTACCTCCGGGGTCAGTACTAGGCTCATTTTCATTTGTCATCTAAATCAGTGATTTGGATGTCAATATAAAAGGCATGGTTAGAAAGTCTGCACTAAAATTGGTGATGTCACAGACAATGAAGAAAGTTATCAAGAATGACAGTGGAGTCTTGATCAACTGGGAAAATGGGCCGACGGAGGCAAATGGAATTTACTTCAGATCAATGTGAGGCGTTACATTTTTGGAAGACATATTAGGGTAGAACTACTACAGTGAATGATCATGCCCTGGGGAAAGTTGTAGAACAGAGGTACCCAGGAGTGCGAGTACATGGTTCCCTGGAAGTGATATCACAGATAGGTTGGGTGTTGAAGAATATTTCTGGTACCCTGAACTTCATCAATCAGGTCAATTAATATAGAAGTTAGAACATTATGTAGCAGTTGCACAGGACGTTGGTGTGTCTGCACTTGGGAGTATTCTCTTAAGTTTCGGTCACCCTGTCAAAGGAAAGAAAATATTCGCGAAAAAGAGTGCAGAAAAGATTTACAAGGATGTTGCCCCAAGACTTGAGCTACCTAGTCATAGAGATTAAGCAGGTTAGGATTTCATTCATTAGAGCAGGGGAGAATGAGAGCTGATCTAATAAACAAAAGTCAAAAATAACTGAATCAGGTAGAAGACTATGGAGCTAGTTTTGGATTACTCAGGAAAAAAAGCCAAGGTTTACCTATCAGTGTCAGTGATTTTTTTCATATTTTAATGAGGTCCTTTCTTATTAGATTTTTATCTAATAAAATCAATTGCAATTTTCTGCATCTTTTCCAGTGCCTGTATTCTGAAATTAATACCAGAAATTCTGGAAATATTGAGGTGAAGTAACATCTGTGGAGAGAGGGAGGAGGAATTAATGTTTCAGAATTAATCCTGATGAAAGGATAGAATGAAACCTGAATTTTCTGTCTTGAGTCTCATCTGACCTGTGCCACCTCCTATTTAATTTCGAGCTTAGTTTCATTCATTTGATGTTTAGCGCCCCATGAATTTTTACACAACCTTTGTGGAAAATTACTGTCAGCCTCCCATCAGCTTCAGAAGATGCTTCTTTCATGATGAATGTGACTTATTGAATTTGACCTATGTGCAATTGTCTAAATTTAACCAAATGACAATTAATTTCAGAGGTAAATCCAACTTATGATACCCTCAGTTTCTACTGAATTCCTTATTTTAGTGTAAAAGAAAATTCAACAAAAGTCTTGTGGATAAAACAGCCTCTGCTGAGGAAGACGCAAGTGCTGTAGACATAAGCATTTCCTCTCAGTTTCTCTTCAGTCATGTATCAGATTAACAGCTTAACAGCTTCATGATCTAAAGTAGATTCCAGTTTAACTAAAGCTTCTTAGAGTTAGAGTCAAACAGCACAGGAACAGGCCCTATAGCCCAACTTGTCCTTGCTGCCCAAGCTGCCTTCCTGAGCATTTTCCTGCATTTGACCCATATTCTTCCAAACCTTTCCTATCCACGAACCTGTCCAAATGTCTTTTAAATGCTTTAATTGTACCCTCTTTTACCAATTCCTCTTCACCAACACACACTATGTGAAAATCTCGCATCTCATGATCCTTTAAACCTTTCACCTTAAACCCATGTTCTCAAGTTGGGGACTTAACCTGGGGGAAAACTGTGTCCAATCATCTTATCTATGTTTCTTACGATTTTCATAATTCTCTTTAAGGACACCTCTCAGTTTCCTACACTTCAGGTAAAACAGTCCCAGCCTATCCAGTCATTTCTCATAACTCAAGTCATCCAGTTACGACCACATGTTTGTGAATTTCATCTGCACCCCTCTAGCTTCATCATATCCTTCCTATAGTATTGTGACCCAAATGGCACACAACATTTTCAGATACTATATACAATAATTGGTTGCACAAGGTATCTGAAAATCAGTGAGAACATACACTCAATATCAATATGCCTACTTCAAAGAATGAAGGCAGTTTTGTCAGGCAAGATCTAACCTCATCTTTGAATTGAGATTCAAAAAATTACAGATGCTAAAATCCGTGCATGTCCAGTACCCTCTGGGTTTATTCTAAATTCATCAGTTCCTTCATCTTATTACCGTAGAGGGAATCCTTAGAATAAATTTGATACCATAAAGAAAAGACTCACCTTAATGCCTTTTGTGAGATGTTGCAATATTCAAACTAGCTGTCCAACATGTCTTTGTAACTGCACTTGTAAGGCATCTTTTATACAAGCTGACTTGGTTTATGACAACTGAAGTACAACCTATGCAAATCTTTTCTTACATTATAGATTAAAATGCCAGTATCATCAGTGTAGGAACCTCAAACATCAGCTTGATCTCCCGACATCAAAGACGTATTTGATTAAGCATCTTCAGCTTTTATTATATTTAGCTTAATTGCTTGAGAAGCTCCTTTATGCATGAAACAATCCATTTTTAATCAAACATAAGGTGACGGGCATAAATTATAATTGCACCACCCCAATTGCTCTGTAAGCAATTTTAGTTCATATTTCCTCGCCAAAAGAGCCCGGTTCCTTGCTATATCTCACGTACTCTAATGTGCTGACCATATAACTGCTTCCCTGAAAATCTTAACTCTTCAGCCAAATGAAATAGTAAAGGTTGGTGTTTAATTGAGATTTCCCCAAGTGCTTTCAAAGATAATTTTTTGAAAAAAAACCCTGAAATTTTAGACAAAAAAAACATTGCTTGCTATTAACTAAATTAAAAAAAATCTTTTCTGAGCTGAAATCTAAAACCTGATTTGATGGGCCTCTGAGCTAGAACTTTGGGAAAATGCTGGCAAGTGTTCAGATTTTATCATATATATCTGCCACCACACAAGCCTTCTTTTAGCCTCTTGGCTGCAGCAAAAGACCAAGAATGGAGGCTATTCTTAGACCACCACAACAAATTAGTGATAGCTGAATCAGCATAGTTTTCACCACCTTCAGCTGGCTGATATTTCATAAAGAAGTTGCTGAATTAAACTGAACTATTTCTATCAAGGAGCCACATGGGAAAAGAAGGTTAAAGACTTCCTATTAAGTTCAAGTTTATTGCCATCTGAACGTACATGTACACAACCAAACGAAACTACGTTCCTGTGGACCACAGTACACTCACAAAACATAACCAAAATATTACCACAAATAAGTTTTGTAAAATATTTATTATTTTTTATTTAGAGATACAGCGTGGAACAGGCTTTTCCGTCTCAATGAGCTGCAGCACCCAGCAACCAAACACAGGACAATTTACAATGACCAATCAATCTACTAACTGGCACATCTTTGGAACATGGGAGGAAACTGGAGCACCTGCAAGAAACCCATGTGCTCAAGGGAAGGTCTACATATAGACTTCTTATAGACAGTCGGAACTGAACTCTGATGCTCTGAGCTGTAATAGTGTCGTGTTAACCTTGAATATAATTTAAACTACATGCACTGCGCAGCATTGACAAACAGTAAACAGTAACAGTGCAGCTTGCTGTCCTAGTGTCAAGATCTTGGTGGTGGCAGGGAATTCATTAGTCTTACAGCCATGAGGGAAGAAGCCAGATAGATATATCCCAAAGAAATAGTATTCTAAAGGCAGAATAGTGCAATTGTGGCTGACAAGGGAGGTCAAAGCCAGCATAAAAATCAAAGTAGAGGCATATAACAGATAAAAATTAGTGGGATGTTAAAGGATTGGGAAGCTTTTAAAAACCAATTGAAGGCAACTAAAGAGATCATAAAGAAGGAAAAGATGAAATATGAAGGCAAGCAAGCCAATAAGAGGATACCAAAAGACCCTTCAGATATATAAAGTGTAAAAGAGAGGCAAGGGTAGATATCAGACTGCCGGAAAATGATGCTGGAGAGGTAGCAATAGGGGACAAGGAAATGGTGGACAAATGTTCATTGAGGAAGACACTAGTAATATGCCGGAAGTTCGAGAGCGTCAGGGGACAGAAGTGCACCAAGTTGCCATTACCAGAGAGAAGGTGCTTGAAAAACTGAAAGGTCTGAAGGTAAATAAATCACCTGGACCAGATGGTGTATATCCCAGAGTTCTGAAAAAGGTGGCTAAAGAGGTTGTGGAGGCATTAGTAATGATTTTTCAAGAATCAATGGATTCTGGCATGACTCTGGAAGACTGCAAAATTCCAAATGTCACTCCACTGTTTAAGAAGGGAGAGAGACAAAAAAAAGGAAATTATAGGCCAGTTAGTCTGACTTCAGAGGTTGGGAAGATGTTGGGAGTCGATTGTTAAATAATTGATTACGGGGCACTTGGAGGCACGAGGCACATAAGCCATAATCAGAATGGTTTCCTTAAGGGTGTGGGCACGTGGCCAAGTGGTTAAGGCATTGGACTAGCTACCTGAAGGTCGTGAGTTCGAACCCCAGCCGAGGGAACGTGTTGTGTCCTTGAGCAAGGCACTTAATCACACATTGCTCTGCGACGACACTAGTGCCAAGCTGTATGGATCCTAATGCCCTTCCCTTGGACAATATCGGTGTCGTGGAGAGGGGAGACTTGTAGCATGGGCAGCTGCTGGTCTTCCATACAACCTTGCCCAGGCCTGCGCCCTGGAGAGTGAAGACTTTCCAGGCGCAGATCCATGGTCTCGCAAGACTAACGGATGCCTTTACATTCCTTAAGGGAAGGTCTTGCCAGAAAAATTTGTTGGAATTCGTTGAAGAAATAACAAGCAGGATAAACAAAGGAGTATCGGTGGACATTGTGTACTTGGATTTTCAGACAAGGTGCCATAGATGAGACTGCTAACAAGTCAAGAGCCATGGTATCACAGGAAAGATACCAGCGTGGATAGAGCACTGGCTGATTGGAGGAGGCAAAGAGTGGGAATAAAGGGAGCCTTTTCTGGTTGGCTGCCAGTGACTAGTGGTATTCCATGGGGGTTGGTGTTGGGACCGCTTCTTTTTATGTACATGTCAATGATTTGGTTGACAGAATTGATGACTTTGTGGCAAGTTTGCGGACGATACAAATCTGGGTTTTGAGGAAGCAGAGAAGCTACACAAGGACTTACACAGATTAAGAGAATGGGCAAAGAAGTGGTAGATGGAATACAGTGTCGGAAAGTATATGGTCATGCTCTTTGCTGGCAGAAATAAAAACAGACTATTTTCTAAATTGAGAGAAAATTCAAAAATCTGAGGTGCAAAGAATCTTGGGAGTCCTCGTGCAGGATTCCCAAAAGGTTAATTTGCAGGTTGAATTGGTAGTAAGGAAAGGCAAGTGTGAGGTTAGCATGCATTTCAAGAGGACTAGAATATAAAAGCAAGGATGTAATATAAAAAACTGGTGAGGCCTCACTTGGAGAATATTGTGAGCAGGTTTGGGCCCCGTATCTAAGAAAGAAGGTGCTGACATTACAAAAGGCTTTCAGAAGAGGTTCATAAAAATGTTTCTGGAATTGAAAGTCTTATCATTTGAGGAGCTTTTGATGTCCCTGGGCCTGTACTCACTGGAAATCATAAGAATTAGAGGTGACCTTATTGAAACCTATGAAACGTTGAAAGACCACGACAGATTGGATGTGGAGAGGATGTTTCCTATGGTGGGGCAGATTAAAACCATAGGACACAGCCTCAGAACAGAGGGATGTCCTTCTAGGTTGGAGAAGAGGAGGAATTTTTTCAGCCAGAGAATGGTGAATCTGTGGAACTCATTGCCACAGGCTGGTGTGGAGGCCATGTCATTGGGTATATTTAAGGCACAGGTTGATAGATTCTTGATTAGTCAGGGCATGAAGGGACACAGGGAGAAGAGAGGAAACTGGAGCTGAGAGGGAAATGGATCAGCCATGATGAAATGGTGGAGCAGACTCAATGGGCTAAATGGCCTATTCTGCTCCTATGTCTTATGATTACCCAGTCTGCAGTCCTAGTCCTGATGCTCCTGTACCTTCTTGCTGATGCTAGTGGGTCAAAGAGATTGTGGGATGAGTGACAGGAATTCTAAACCATGCTTTGGGTCCTTCATATACAATGCTCCCAGTAAATGTCACAAATTGGAGGATGGAGATTCCGATGATCCTCTCAGCGGTTTTTACTGTCCTCCTTAGGGTTGTGATCCGAAGCTTTGCAACTTCTGTACCAAAGAATAAATGCAGCCTTCCAGGACTCGCAATGGTGCTCCTGTAGACAGTTGTTAGAATGGAGGCGGAGAGTCTTGCACACTCCTCAGAAAGTGTAGACGTTGCTGTGCCCTCGAGATTAAGGAGGAGGTGTTGTGGGTCCATTATGTGCACACCAAGGAAGTTTATGCTCTTAACACTCTCCATGGCAGAGCCACTGACATGCAATGAAGAGTAGTCGACCTGCGCCTTTCTGAAGACTATGATCAGCTCTTTTGTATTAACTGCAATAAGTCAGCTATATAATACCTGAAAATAAAAAGTAAAGCTGCTAGAAACTTGAAACAGAAACACTCAGCAAGTTAGGCAGCATTTACGACCTGCTGAGAATTCCTAGTATTTTCTGTTTTTGTATACAACATCTTTTAATTTCTTGCCTCTGCATCATCAAGTTTTGGTATTTAAGATCATGAAGGCCATAGACAGGGTGACTACACATCCTGTTGCAGTTGGGGAATCAAGAACAAATATAGTACAATTGTGGTCAGGGTACAGGCAAGAAGAGGTCTGGACTAATCTACCCATGAATTCAGATCCCACCACAGCAGATGAAAAAATTTAATTCCAATTGACTAAATAAAAATAATTGGAATTAAAAAACAAGACAAGTAATTATATAATTACTGGATTTCATTTAAAAAATCTGGTTCACCAAGGCTCTTCAGGGAAGAACATCTGCTGTCTTGACCTAGAATGACCTGTGTGTATGTGTCTACAGATCCACCAATGTGCTGACCTTCAGTTTGAGGACTATTAGTAACTGCTAGCCTTGCCAGTGATGGCTACATCATACTAAAGAATGATAAAGGGATTGAAGAGATCAGCAATCTACTGGTATTTGATATGGTGTAAACACCGTTGACTGCATCATTAACTTCCAAAGTACTTTATAAAGTGAACTTCAGAAAACAGACATCCTCTTGAAATCTAATATCAAATACTGAAACAAAACATCTCTACCAAGCAGCAGTAACAAAAGTTCTGATGGAGAGCCCCGCTCTCTGATAATTTCAGATGCATTGAATTATAGAACTGGATTTGATTACTAGTAATATAAAAATGTTTATCTATATTAAATAAGGAAACATCTCTATTTCCCCCATTTATTTACAGCCATGTACTGTATATAAGAAATAGGAGAATAACATTGTCATTCTCTTGAATGAAACAAGACAGATGAAAGAAAGACAGTTTGAGGGCTAGAACAAATGGAAACCTAGAATAACTACTGTGCTCCTGACATGGTTTTCTCATCAAGGAAATACTAGCTTGGAATTTTAGTGACCTATGAGAAACACACTCTAGTGTACCTTTGAATGTACCTCTTGTACACTCAATCAAGGAACCAGCAAGGCGTATATACCCCTACCCTGGTAGTAATGGGCAAAGTCAAAGGGGAACTCCAACTCCACATTCAGCAACTTATGGGTGGAATTCTAATGGGCAACAAGTTGATTTGCCTTTGATGCCAGAATTGGAAAGGAGCAAAGCTTCTGGGAAGGTTCAACTGGCAGGAAGAAAGTTTGGATAGCCTAATGTGTGACTTAATATACGATCAGGTTCTAAACAAAACTAGTTTGTCAGAGCTACCATGGTTGTAATGTTGATCTAGGCACTGGCATCAGTTAAACTACATCATCAGCCAAGCACAAAATCATAAGTGTCAATATTTGTAGCTGGTGGCTGTAAGATCAACAACTACCTAACTTGTCCTGTTAGCTACATCAGCTAACTTAAAATTGCAATGGCAAGAGAAACAATTGCTGCTAGATCAATAATGCAGAGGGACTTGAAGATCACAAAGAAAGGTCATTTTTAGTCAGTACCTTGCAGCCAAGACAGGCACAATCTCAGAATAGAACGACGCCTTGTTTGAACAGAGATGAGGAATTTCTTTAGCTAGGGGATGGTGGATCTGTGAAATTTATTGCCACAAACAGTTGTGGAGGCCAAGTCATTGGATATTATTTAGAGCAGAGGTTGATAGGTACTTGATTAGTAAGAACGTCAAAGGTTATCGGGAGAAGACAGGAGAATGGGGTTGAGAGGAAAGATAAATCAGCCACGTTCAAATGGTGGAGAAGACTCAATGGGCCAAATGACTATAATTTTGCTCCTATGTCTAATGATCTAAGAATGGAGAAGAGGTCAAGGACTGCAAAGCAGTACAGCAGTTTGAAAATTTCTACAAAGTCACTCTCATTGATACACATGCCTCTAACTCCATCCTACAATGTATTGTCCATCAAAATCTTAGTGGTACTGCAGCACAGAAAAGATCACCCAACAGGTGGAAAAAAATAAGGTCTCAGGAGCAGAAAAAATCCCAACAAGGCAGAGAAATTCTACTAACATAAATTCATTCTGTCATGTCGGAAGAGGAGAGCACACTTGGAGATTGCAGTGAAGTTGTAATTGTGTCCATTCTGATGATTGAAGACAAGTCTGAATGCAGTAATTTGAGGTATTCCTGCAATCTGCTGAAGATGTTCTCACTATAATCATCTTCAGCAGTGTAAAAATTCCTTCCAGAACTAGTGTAGGTTACAGCCATGAAGTGGCACAATGGACACAATCTAAGAGAAATTATACTAGTAAGGGATCAACTACTGAAAGATTAAAAACTGATAGAGGATGACTCACAGTCAGCAACATGACACTCTTGGGAAGCTTACCTGTGAATAGAATTGTACAATCTGATGATCTAACAATTTGCCACTTTTCAAATATTTTATGTTCATTTAAAAGTATGGTCAACTTTCCACACTGTAACTCCTAACACATGGTTTTAATTTTCACTGACTGTAACAAGTCGCCTTAAAAACATCAATGCTTTAATGCAAATTTTCCAAGCAAGCATGGGTATGATATACTGCTACAGAACACAAAAGCTTGGAGCATGTGATAATAGAGGTGAACTGAGTTATTGTCGTACTTTATGAAAGTGGCAACATCTTTGTGATTTCTGCAAACATTGACTATAAGGACGGAATCCTGAAGTTACTGACAATTTTCAAGCATAGTTCCACAAGCCCAACTTACCACTGCAACCAAAATAAGTCATTTTGAAAGACAAATAGTTAAAATACTTGTAAACCATTCTCACTCTAAAATAATCTGCAAGTTTTAATGTCAGCAGTACGTGGTCTCAATGAGTTTTAAGAGTACAAGAAATAAGAGCAGCTGTGTGCCCCATGAGCCTGCTTCTACTCCACCACACTATACGATCACCGGGGATATTGAAAGCAGAGGGTGACAGGGAAAATAAAGCAACCATGATCAAATGGCAGGAGCATATTCGATGGGCCGAATGACCTAGTTCTGCACCCATGTTTTATGTTTTTTTCCCGCTGACTGCAAGTGCAAGAGAAACATAACGGACATGAAGTAAGTTATAAAAGAAGACTACTTACACTGTTATGACAGACAATAAAATCTAATAATAAAAAACTAGTTGCAGCAAAGAACTGTGAAGCATTCCAAATATGTGTTTCATTCTTCTGGTTTACAATAGGCTGAAATACTGCATAATACTCTGTATAAAATGGACTGGAGTCAAGCTTACTGGATCATCAATACCAATAAACAGATAAATAATTGGTTTTATGATCATTAATCTATAGAAAGCTGAATGGCATTCCAAATTAATCCAAGTGCATGGTAACAATGAAGCAAACCCATTACAAATTGCTCTGAGTTTGCTGAGAGGTCAGCTGCAGTAATGTTATATTTCAAAATCTCCTGGCATGTGTCTCTTCAACTCCTTCCAGATCCTCAACTTTTTTCATCAACCGAACTTTTCATTCTCTTGCCGAAATCTTTTCCTCCTACATTTGTTGAAACAATGTAAGGAATTTAATACATTAAAGGATCTATATAAATTTGTTGTAAGAAAGAAATGTGTGCATGTGCTAAAATCTGACTTCTGAAGGACACTGAAAAGGGCTACATACATGAGAAACAAATTGAAGATCCAATCCCGTATCTTTTTGATGTAATTTGCTGGAGTGACCAATAAGTGAAGAATATTGGCCATATCTATTCAACTGTGGAGTAGTAGATAGAACAGTACAGCACAGGAACAAGCCATCTGGCCCACAATGTTGTGCCAAAACAATTAAATTAGTAATCCAATGGTTAACGGAACTAATTTCTTCTGCCTACACAATGTATTTCCTTCCATTTCCCTCACATTCATGTGTCTATCTAAGTGTCTCTTAAAATTCCCTAATATTTCTGTCTCTACCCCCACCTGAGACAGCGCATTCCAGGTACCCACCGCTCTGTGTAAAAAAAACTTGCACTTACATCTCTGAAATTACCCCCTCTCACCTTAAATCCATGCACTCTGGTATTTGACGTTCAACCTTGGGAAAAAGACAGGGTCTGTTTACTCCATCTATGCCTCTCATAATCTTATAAACCTCTATCAAATCTCCCCTCAGCCTTCACAGCTCCAGAGGGGAAAAAACCCAAGTTTGTCTAATCTCTCACAATAGAACATGCCTTCTAATCCAGGTAACATCCTGGAAACCTCCTATCACCCTTTCCAAAGCCTTGACATCCTTCCGATAATGGGGCACCACGATGCAATACTCCAGATGCAGCTTCAACAGGAGTGTTATGGAGTTGTGGCCATTGTTCACCCACTGAAAGGGTAGTCACCTGGCCAGTCTCATTATCCAACAGCAGGTCCAGTACAGCTTCTTGTTGGAATTTAATACTAATTTAAGAAGCCTTCCTGGATGCACCTAACCAATTCTACCCCATCTAAAGCTCTTGCACTAAGAAGGTCCTAGTTTATATTAGGGAAGTTTAAGTCCTCTATGACAACAACCCTATTATTTTTTAAATTTTTCCACCTTTCCTTAATCTCCCTGCATATCTGACCTCAATGCCCCAGTGGCTATGGGGGGGGGGGGCGCGCTGTAGTACAACCCCAGCAGACTGATTGCATTCTTCCTATTTTTGAGTTCTATACATATACTCAGTGAATGAGCCCTCCATTATATCCCCTGAACGCACCTGTGATACTGTCTGATTAGTTGTGCAACTGTCCCTCCTCTTAGACCTCCCTCCCTACATATATTTTCTAAAGCATCGAAATCCTGGGACAATAACACCCACTCCTGTCACTCTCTCAACAAAATCCCTGTAATGGCCACATCATAGTTCCAGTTTTTGATCCATGCTCTGAGTTCATCACCTTTACCCATAATATTCCTAACATTAAAATGCACATACTTCAAATTATCGGTCCCATTGTATCTATTACTTTGCTCCTGCCTGTTTTTACTGTCTTTGACACCTACCTTCCTCTCCATCCGCTCACTTTCTGACCTGGTACTCTGGTTCCCATTCCCATTTCAAACTAGTTTAAGGCCTCCCAAGTAGCACGGTGAATCTCCCGGCAAGGATACTGGTTCCCCTTCAGTTTAGGTGCAATCTGTCCCTCTTGCACAGGTCAACCCTGCCCCAGAGGAGGTTCTAATGATCCAAGAACCTGAAACCCTGGCCTTCCACCAGTTCCTCAGCCATTCATTCATCTATATTGTCATCCTATTCCTGCCCTGACTAGCATGTGGCACTGGGAGTAATCCAGAGATTACTATCTTGGAGGTCTTGCTCTACAGCCTCTTTCCTAACTCCCTATACTCACTGCGCAGGACCTCTTCCCTTTTCCACCTGTGTCATTGGTGCCAATGTGCGCCACAACCTCTAACTGCTGATCGCTCCCCCCCCCAAAAAAAAATTCTGCATCAACTCTGAGACACCTTGGACCCCAGCACTTGGGGGGGGGAGGGGCAATACACTATCCTGGCTTCTCTTTCACAGCTACAGAATCTCCTGTCTGTCCTAAGTATCGAGTGGCCTATCACTATTCACTCTGCCTGACTTTACCCTTTCCTGCTAAGCCTCAGAGCTGGCCACAGTGCCACTAGCCTGGCTGCTACTCCTGCTGCATCCTTATAGGTCATCCAGCCCCAGCTGGATCTAAAGGGATATACTTGTTGCTGAGGGGAATGGCCACAGGGAAGCTACAGTACAGAGTCACACCACAGCTTGGCCTTACCTAGTGGCCATGCCTGTGCAGATCAGTTGTAATTAATAAATCCTCGCCTCCTCTCTCAGCCAATTGTGTAATTGCCTTGCTTCGACTCCTCCCAGTCACAGAGACATCGTTTTTGTTCTCCACCCCAACCCCCACACCCTGCTTCTCTGCAACTTAAAACATGTTTGATTTCTAACTTTTCCTAGTTCTGATGAAAGGTCACTCATCTGAAATGTTAACTCTGCCTCTCAACAAATGTTGTCTGCCCTTTGTAGTTTCAGGGTTCACCATTTTCATTCAAGATTTCCATAAACTGCAGTTATTTTTCCAATTGAAGATGTAACATACATAAAGAAACATATATATATTTGTATCATATATACAGACATACCACCCTGCAAAAACTCATTTCAGGGAGGTAGAACCACCAATTTGCGGGAGACTCCCGGAACTTCCAGGAGAGGTGGGATGTCTGCAATAGAGTAGGTCCTTAATAGCTGGCCAGCTAGTTTAAATAACGTTAGCTATGCTAATGAACGAATGACACCTGTTAAACTCACCTCAACATGTCTTTTACAGTCTTAACACACCATGGGCAATAGAAAAGTCACTGTTGCAAATAGTGCAGTGAGCAACACTGTCATTATTTTTGACCCCTATTAGGCAGGGGTACACTTTAGTGTAGTCTGGGGTGACGTACGTTTTATAGTTTCCTTTTTTTGGAACACTCTCCTATGGCGCACACACGCGCTCGCTCTCTCTCTCTCTCATGCTCACTCGCTCTCAAAAAAATTGATTTCTGGGATATTGTATATAATTTGCGGGCATCAGGGAGCCACTATCAATATGCAGGAAGCTCCCGGAACTTCCAGGAGAGGTGGGATGTCTGTATATACCAGGGTGCACGCTACGTTTACCTAATGAGGTAACTGTACTAGATGTCCTTAGATGGTGCCCAACTTTCATAGGGTATTTCGACCCTTAACCACTACACTCTACTGTTGGCAGGTCAGCAGTGGTGATCAAGTCACTGCCCATCTGTTCCTGATTTCCAGCTCAACTTCTCTCACCTGCTCCACAAACAGCAAGACTCTTTCTGCTTCCTCCCCCATTCTGTGAGCTGCTTGGTTCTTGCTCTTTTCATCAAGGCCCAGTGCAGACAGCAACCTCCATGCTGACCTTGCCAGGAACCCTCTGTAGCCGATCTCCACAGGGAATAGCCACGTCTGTCATCCTTTGTCCCTGCACTCCTGGACTAAGGACTGGTACTTAAAGGGCCTTCCTCTCGTGAACCTCCTCGCATCCCACCTCCCATGGTATTGTGATCTTTACCAGGATGACTTTCTTGTCTTTAGTGGACCACAGTACGATGTCTAGTGCAAGTGCGGTTTGCACCACCCCCGGGAACTGCAGCTTCTTCCCCACGTTGACCCTCACCTCCCATGATTTGGCAGTTTGCAGCAGATTGGATTTAAGTCTCTTAGATATGACTGGTGTGGCCTTCTCAATGATGAAGATAACTGCCCTGTTAGCCTCTGTGCCAGATGGTCTGTTTTTATACCTCTCCCGCTCCAGTGTGTCAGCAAGGGACAGCAGGACCTTGTCATGGCGCCACCGATACCATCCTTGTGTTAAAGCTGTTTTGCATACTGACGGTGAACCTCGCTGACCACAAAGCTTGCAGTTAGGGTCCTCTCTCAGTCCCCATGTGTGCAGCTGTGATGGTGTAGGGAGTGTCATACATGGACCACAGGAGGAAAGAAATGTGAAAAGTTGAACACAATGACTGCGAGGGAGTTGATTTTCCTGTAGACAGATCCTACCAATGTAGTTTTCAAGATGCAATCCAGGTCATCATTGAACTGCTCCCAAGCTATACTGTCTGTTGATCTAGGCCATCTGAGCCTCTCTTTCCTTGATGAATGGATTAGGATGTCAGAGGGGGCACTCACTTGGTCTCTTCCTTGGCACTGGGGCAGCTCAGCTCTATGGGGTGCTTCCTGGCTGGAGTTCTCCATCATCTCACTAGATGTTCATTCCATGCATTGTACTTAAGTCGCCTTCATCTACCAGCCCACACCAGGAATTTACAACATGAAAATTTAAGTGCAATGCACATGAGGGTGCAATGCACCCTACAACAGCAAGATAATACAGATAATACACAAAAGAAGGTACACACTTCCTTAAGAGTGCACTATAACAAAAGGAAATGGATAAAACATTATATGTCAATGACTTGGATGACAGAATTGATGGCTTTGTGGCCAAGTTTGTGGCCAATATGAAGATAGGTGGAGGGGCAAGTAGTTTCAAGGAAGTAGAGAGGCCAAGAAGGACTTAGACAAATTAGGAGAATGGGCAAAGAGGTGGCAGATGGAATACAGTGTCAGGAAGTGTATGGTCATACACTCTGGTAGAAGAAATAAAAGGGTAGACTATTTCTTATTGGAGAGAAAATTCAAAAAAATGAGGTGCAAAGGGACTTGAGAGACCTCGTGCAGGATTCCCTAAAGGTTAAGTTGCAGGTTGATCAGTGGTGAGGAAGGCAAATGCGATATTAGCATTCATTTTGAGGACTAGAATATAAAAGCAAGAAATTTTGAGGCTTTATAAATCACTGATGAGGTCTCACTTGGAGTACCACGAACGGTTTTGGGCCCTTTATCTGAAAAAGAACGTGCTGACAATGGAGAGTTCAAAGAAGGCTCACAAAAGTGATTCTGGTATTGAAAGGTTTGTCATATTTGGAGTGTTTGATGGCTCCGAACCTCTGCTCACTGGAATTCAGAAGAATGAGGGATGACCTCATCGAAACCTATCAAATGCTGAAAGGCCTTGATAGAGTGGATGTAGAGAGGATGTTTGCTTCCTATGGCCGTGGAGTCTAAAACCAGAGGACACAGCTTCAAAATAGAGGAGCATCCTTTTAGAACAGATATAAGGAGGAATTTCTTGAGCCAGAGAGTGGTAAATTTGTGGAATTTGTTGCCACAGGTGGATGTGGAGGCCAAGTCATTGAGTATATTTAAGGCAGAGATAGATTCCTGATTAGTCAGGGCATGAAAGGATATGAAAGGATATGGGGAGAAGGCAGGAGATTGGAGCTGAGGGGGAAATTGGTTCAGTTGTGATGAAATAGAGGAGCAGACTCGATGGGCCAAATGGCCTGATTTTGTTCCTATATCTTATGGTCTAAAACAATGCATAATTTGGCTGAAGCAAAATGAAATAATCTTGTCTGCAATAGAAAATATCATTAAGACTTGTATTTCAATTTTGACCAACATTTCTGCAGTTCCCCTAGGAGGCAATATTGATCAGTTTCTGTTAGCTAGATCAGGTCAGAGAGGATAGAATGCTCTTCGGGTAATGGTATTTTCATTAACACAATTCAAGCATAGCTTGACCAATCAGTCAAGTGGTTATGACTGTGGCTGAATCAATGAATGCTCTTGGTCGATACTGTGTAAATTTGTGGCAGAGAAAACATTGCAGAAACTGTAAATTGCCAACTGTAGGAAGCAAGTTACTTGCCAAGCTTTGTACATGACATTCAATACAAGATGTAATTTGTGAAACCGCATCAAATAATTCTGACAACTTCCCATCAGAATGAATCTATGGAGCAGAATTTGCCTACAGAAGACTCAATTTATATAAAAAGGATCAGTATTCAGTATCACAGATATCTCAATTGTTCATTTACCAAGGGTCCTAGTTATTGTAAAGGATGTAGCCACAGCCTTGTTTGTTACTGTTCATTTTGAACAAACAGCATCACCCATAATTTCTTATTTCTGAGGTTAAGATTGCTAAAACCAGATATTGTTTATTTATTATCCAAGAGTTTAGTAACTTGCAACAGAAGGATTTCAAACAATCATTTTTATACATCCGTCAGATAATAAAGGAAATAATATCCTGGTATTAGAAAAAATTTGAGGAATAATGATTAAGCACTACCTATTTGTAAATATTAGGTGCACTTCACTTAAAAGGTATTCTTAGATCACTGATGTCTCATGACTGTAATCATATCTTTATAGTTCCATTATAATTTATGTTTCTATAGGGTAAATATGCTTTAATTGATGAATATTTGGATTATAAGGGCCACATTGTTTATACTATGATTGTGTTCTGGAAAGCTTGCTTAAATCTGTTCTTTGAAAGCAACTTTCTATAAATGTGAGGCTTCTTAGTTATGTAACTATCACATTACAGCAGAACCACCTGAAATGCAAAGTTACCATCTGTGCTCAAAACAGCAAACTGTGCCACTGGTACATAGCATTTTATTATTACACTGCATTGCCACTGAATTGATAACAACTACTAGACCTTGCACAATGCTTATTGATAGATATGAAGATAAGGGACTAATACAGAAATTTTAAAATATTGTCTGTTTTTTTTCCCAAATTTAATTTCTGATTTAACTGAAACTGATGCTATACTATGATCTGAATCACACTGCACTACTGATCTAGGTGGCCAAATAATACTTAATTATTGTAAAAGCAAATTTATTGAGTTAATTCCAACATTTTGAAATGTAACATAAGAAATAGGAACATAAAGAGGCCATTGGTCTCTTAGGGCCTTCCCCACCATTCAGTAGGTTACTCCTACACCAGCACTAACCCACTCCCTTGGTTCCATTAATCTACAACAGCTATAAATTCAAGTCTTGAGTAAAATCAACAAATGAGTATCTACAGTCCTCTTTGGGTTACCTAATATATTACATTGAAATATTCTTCAACTTCCATATATTTCTCATTCATGGAATACTACGAAGCACTTTACAAATGAATTGTTATTTCATAGTTGCGATCTGTTGGTTTCTCTGTAAATACGTTAATGATAATACATTTGTACAAAAAGGAAAACAATGTAACAGTTATAAGTCTTTTACTTTGTGCATATAGAGTAGATGTTTGGTAGCACAGTGATAATGTCACTGGATAGCAATCTAGAATCATATTAAGAGTTACAATTCAACCATACACATCTGAATTAGATTTTTCAAAATTCTGATAAAGCTGTTGTTTATAAACTAATCTGGCTCTCTGATGTCTAGTTGAGAAGAAAATACTCCTTCCATATCCATTTTATAACTTTTCTCATTTATTTCCCTCAAGAAAAGAATCTCACCTGTGGGCATTTTTTACTTTGGTTAACATTTAGAAAGATGAATATATAATATGAATAAAGAACTTCCTGCATTGTACTCACACCAACCTTTTCCTTATTTTTGGATAATACTTGATTTGAAGAAAACCCAGACCACAGGAGCTTTTGACCAAATAAATTGTGTTTGGTATTGAGATTCTATTCTGTCTCCCACCAGAGCTTTCAGTTAGTCCTGACGAAGGGTCTCGGCCCGAAACATCGACTGTACCTCTTCCTAGAGATGCTGCCTGGCCTGCTGCGTTCACCAGCAACTTTGATGTGTGTTGCTTGAATTTCCAGCATCTGCAGAATTCCTCGTGTTAGAGCTTTCACTACTCTGTTTTGGTTGCAACATTATAGCATCTGCTGCACTTTGCTCTAAATATAGGCCACAATCCCTATTATACCAGTCAATTATGCAACTAATTTGCACTCTTTGAAGAAACAGTACACAATTAGGATATTACAGGTAGCAAAAACAGCACTGGGACAGGTTACTTGACCAATCCGATCTACTGGTGCTTATACTTCATAACCCATTTACCTCGGCTAGCTTTTATCTATGCTAGTTGTCATTCATTTCCTGTGGCCACAATCTGTCAGGCAAGTAAAAAAGTATCCCCTTCATTTAACAAAATATTATTTATTTATACAGATTAGGTTTAAAGTGGCATTATTTAATGAATATTTTTTCCATCCATACAATAGACACACCTCTTTGAGTAATACTGCAAAGTACAGTATTACCACAAGCCCCCAAAGTATTCATTGAGAGTTTAATCATCATAACCATGTAAATCACTACAATCTTTGGGGAGTCTAACTGATTTAATACAGCAGGGGAATGATTTAGGTCATTTATACCTCTCACTTCCATTAACCGCATTCCTTATATTAAAGGGCTCTATGTATATTCTAATATAGGGGTTGTGCTGCTTTTCCTCAAGCAGCTATTAAACAATTTCCAGCTGTTTTTAAAAATCATAATACCTTGGGATGAACCACACTAATAATTGAAAATCTAATGCACTTACACAGAATCTTATAGAATATATTGTTTTACAAGGACCTTTGTGATGTATTTGTGCTTATATTCTCTCTACTATTTCTCAATCATATCTTTAGGATTAAAAAATGTTACTGCATTCTGCCAGTGTCTACCAGCATGAAGTCTATCTTCATTATAATATTTCAGCAGTCTAAAACTGATCAATTTTAGACACATTACTTAAAATGTGCAAGTGACCTTCAAATTCATAATAGGGGGATGGAGGCTAAGCAGCAGCTCTCTCAATCAGAAGGTTGCAGGGACTCATGCCACTTCAGACAGCTCATAAGCACAAAGATCCATCGCTGATTCTTCAGTGCTGTACTGAGCACATGCTGTATCATCAGATACCCTCTTCGGACGGAGACTTTCAGCAGGCCTTCCAAATGACGAGAATGCCACCATTAAGCCAAAACTAACAATGAGGAATTAGACCCATTCTAACTGAGCCTTCCCAATCTCTACATTCTGAGAATGCTCATCACAATTGCAAATGATACACTTCCTAGATCTTTAGTCTTTGATGAGAATTTTAAAAAAATGTGATCTAAATATTTACTTCTGTATTTTTTAAAATGTACAAATCTACCATTACATTGGTGAGAGTAGATTGAAAATGGCAAGTTGCCAAAAGTTGGTTGGAAATGTGAAGTATTTCTTTTATCTAAATGACCTTTCAGAACCCTTTGCAGAATTTCTAACATGCATCCAATGTTCACCACAGGAATCATGCTTTCTTTGTTCTGTGGCCCCAACCTGGAAAGTCAGTTTTACCAACGTTTCTTCCACATCCTGATACTTAATTTCACTGTTTTAATATTCATAACAGTTTTCAAGGATTTAATCTGTCTTTTGGCCCAGAGAGACTTTTACACCAATTCTGTAACTATTATTGTTTTGAATAACCATAGCTATTAAACTTTGCAGTAAATTTTTAACCTATATCATTCAAAACCCTGATAATTGGCTCCTTCAGGACTTTGGTGTTGCTAGACTTGGTTTTTACAGTTTTGTGGCAATTATTTCAGAGAATGAGATGGAGAAAAATAGGCAGTTTAAGAAACAGAGAGAGAGAAAAAGAAATGTGGAAGAAATTAAAAATGCCAGACTATAAGAGCAATATTAGGACAGATACAAGTATTCAATTTTAAATGTAGCTATCCAAAAAAACATTTATTAAAATAAAACAATTGAATTGTGAATACTGTGAGAAGAAATTATTTTGCAGAAGATGCTTTATGATTCAGCATGTCACCAGAATAATCCTTCTGTCTGCATAGACCAAATGTCAATGAACCAAAGGGCCATGCCACCTCCTTAGAGTTGGAGAAAACATACTTATTAACTACGTTTCTGATCTCCATGAGAATACCATTTTTGCATGCATTTAAATCAGTACAAATACATTTCCATCTTGAATGAAATTTTGAGTAGATCATCAATGTTACTGTTGTTTGGTCTCATTACCTTTCTCCCTGAATGGCCGTTTCAGAGACACTATTACAGAACAGAAAAATAATGCAGCAAGAATTTGGCATAGGACAGAGCTTTGTAATTCCCAACTGAAATCACCAACACAGGTTTCCCCCGCCATCCGAAGGTAGAGCATTCCTATGAAACGGTTCGTAAGCCGGAATGCCATAAAGTGAAGAAGCAATTACCATTTATTTATATGGGAAAAATTTGTGAGCGTTCGCAGACCCAAAAAATAACCTACCAAATTATGCCAAATATTACATAAAATCTAAAATAACAGTAACATATAGTAAAAGCAGGAATGATATGATAAATACACACCCTATATAAAGTAGAAATACTTTTCTACAATCACTGTCACACTGTTCTCTGTAGCGAAAATCTCATCCAAGCGCTCTTGGCAGAAACACTCTCTCTAGTAACCTTTAAGCTATGAAGCTGCCAAATCATACCAAATATCACATAAAAATACTCAGCCTATATAAAGTAATGTATGTACAGTGTAGTATCACATACCGGAATCGAGAAGACAGTGATGATGGTGTGTTAGGCTGAGTCGTTGGAGTTTGGGTGGTGCAGTGGCCCCCACCCTCCGGGCAATGAACCGATACCGATCCGCGAAGCGTGCAGGGGTACAGCGGTGGCCGGAACACACACAGCACATCTTTAAGAAAAAAGCAGAAATAAACATGTTAATTAATTAGGTGCCGCCCGGCACGTAAACGTCAGCCCAGATCAGAGATGACGCAATCGGCAATCGCCTCTGATCTGGGCTGACATTTACGTGCTGGGCAGCACCTAATTAATTAGCTTGTTTATTTCGGCTTTTTTCTTAAAGATGTGTTGGGCGCGTCCCGGCTACCGCTGCATTCTCCGCAGCAATGTATCAGTCCACGGCCCGGGGGTTGGGGTGGTGGGACACTGGGGTGTCATCTCATCGTTGTCTGTTTCCATCAGGGCAGGCAGGTCATCTTCTTCTATGTCTGCCTGCCTCGATGTCGAAGGCCGAGGCTCGTTGTCTGCTGTGGCTGATGTGGAAGGCTTGAAAAACGACAGTATGCTTGACTGCTTAGCCTCGCGCATTTTTCTATCACACAGTTCTTTGTAAGCACTCAAACCATCCTGCAAATATGCCCTAAACCTACGTACCCTTTCAAAATTAAAGTCGTACTTTACTGCAATCATTGCAGCGAAAATCTTATGCAGTTGCTTCACGTTCAGTTCCTGGATGACTTCACTTTCGGTCCGTTCGCTACTGCATTTGGTTTCGACTGTTATCCTTTCTTCTTCCAATTGCATCAGTTCTTCATCTATCAGTTCTTGGTCATGGGATGCCAAATCTCTTCAACATCATCTTCATCAACTTCCACAAGCCAAACTCACTTTGTTCTTACTTCGTTCACCACGATCGAAACGCTTAATTATGTCTAGTTTTACGCTAAATGTAACACCCTTAAGAGCTCTTTTAGGCTTTTCCGATACCTTAGAACTCATCTTGCTAATGGCTGCTCACAGACACGTGTTTAAGTAATGCCGGCTAGAATGCAGTTCCGGGGGAGGAGCTTGGCTGCTCGGGGCACGCGCTGCTTTTTTCACACGCTGCCTTTTTTCCTAACAGTGAAAACACCTTCTGTTAGTGAAAACAGGTAACTAATGTAGGTCTTTCGTAACAGAGGTTTCATAAAGTGAACGTTCGAAAAGCGAGGGACACCTGTACAGTTATGCAGAATAAAACCATGAATCTCAAATTTTACAACCTATGTCTTTTGCCTGTGTTCTTTCCAGTTTTTACCCCTATAATCACACAGGTTGCTTTTGATTGATGGGCACGATCAAAATGCATCATCTAAGTTAAATGTGAATCATTTCTTTAAATGGGGTGGTACTTGAGAGTAATTCTATCTGCAAAGCCTCATTCTCAGTTGGTTTCCATAGTGCTATAACTAGGCACGTGGCCAAGTGATTAAGGCATTCGACTAGTGACCTGAAGGTCGTGAGTTCGATCCCCAGCTGAGGCAGCGTGTTGCGTCCTTGAGCAAGGCACTTAATCACACAGTGCTCTGAGGCAACACTGGTGCCAAGCTGTATGGGTCCAAATGCCCTTCCCTTGGACAACATCAGTGTCGTGGAGAGGGGAGACTTGCAGCAGGGCCAACTGCCTGTCTTCCATACAGCCTGCGCCCTGGAGAGTGAAGACTTTCCAGGTGCAGATCCATGGTCTCGCAAGACTAATGGTTGCCTTAATTAATAACTGGCATTAGCTGAAGTGCTCTACTTTGATCAGCAAGGAAGTGATAGGCTGAAAGACCTCCTCCTTTCTATAATTTTACGAAGCTTTCTTGCATAGTAGAGGGCAATAATTCGATAGTAAACTGGGATATTCTCCAAAAATGGTTTCAATCAGTAATTTGTTATTGTTGGCCTAAAACTAAAAAGTGAGTAAAACCAAGCCTTTCATCTATAAACAATTTATTTTTCACCTGTTCACAAGGTTCACTGGTGATCCTTGCACGAATCAAATCGTATCAAATTCACTACCTTTTTATTCATCTTCTATGGGGACTAAAAGATGGTGCAACTCAATTTCCTTTTTGTTTTCAATAACAACTTAACCATATCTTTCTTTCTGATATGAAATAAGATTTTCTCCAGGCCTGCATTCACAGCAGTGCAGTGAACAAATAAGTGGGAGAGTAACCACTTGGTGTAAATCAATTCAATGAAGTCCTTTCATTTTATAGCTGTAGGTCATCCTGAAACAATTACAGCACCAGCAGACTAATTCAGAAAGAAAAGCCTAGTTTCTCCTTCTCTTTCCTTTAAGTAGTCATTAATTTCAAGCCCAGTTTATTCAATTTGCTAAATGTGTCAACACAAAATATTTAAGAAAAAAGTTCTTGGTGAATCAGAAAGGTCTGACTTGTCCAATATAATTATTATTAGGCCTTCGAGGTTCGGAGTGATGTCAGTGGCTAAATCATTCAGTCTTGCCATCAGCTCTGTATAAAGGAAAGACTTAGTACAGAACTGAAATGGAAAAAGCCCCTCCAACCCTTGAGCCTCTTTGCTGTTAGATAAGATCATGGCTGAGTTCTTATCGCAGGGCCACTTTCATACACTACCTTCATATCCCTTGACTCTCCTAATAATCAAAAGTCCATTTATTTCTGTCTTGAATACACTCAGTTTTACATCCATAACTCGAGTGGATTGAAAATTACAATGACTCACCACCCTCTTGGAGAAGAAGTTACTTCTCATCTAGGCTCCGAGTGACTGATCCTTTGGTTCAAACCCCCAGCCAGTGAAATTCCTTCTACCCTGCCCAACTCAGTAACAATTTTGTATGCCCCATTCAGTAAACAAGCAATTATGTTCTATTTAGCCAGGAGTCAGAACACCTTACAACTTTATTGCAACCTTATTCAGCATGATGCCAAGCAAATAACCTTTTGCTCAATTTTAACACAAACAAAGGAAATGGTTATCGACTTCAGGAAAATCTGCACCACTCACACCCCTCTTTACATGTGTGGCACAGCAGTGGAAACTGAGTAGTTTCAAACCCCTGTGAGTGCATATCCCACACAACCTCTCATGGTCTCAGAACACATCCTCCACAGTCAAGAAAGCTCACCAATGCCTTTACTTTCTGAGAGGGCTGAAGCAAGCTGAAACAATGCTCACAAGCTCCTACAGATGGGTAGATAACAGCATCCTAATATGCCGCATCACTACATGGAGGCCTCTACAACGGGTAGTTAAAACTGCCCAATGCCTACTGGTGCCAGCCTACCCACCATCAAGGACATATATACAGAAAGGTGCCATAAAAAGGCAGGCAATAATCACGAAGGATCCCACCCACTCTGTTTACGGATTGTTTGTTCCACTCCCATCAGGGAAAACGATATGCGGCATCTACACCAGGACCACCAAACTCAAAAATAGTTACTTACCCAAGCCATCAAGCTGATCATCACCTACATCCATCAACCCACCCAACCACCCCACACTAAAACTGCATATACACTACGTCGTGTCATTTTATGTACATAAAATCAGTTTGTTGTACATCGTGCTTTTATAGAATTATTTTTATATTGATAGTTCTTATATTTTTTGTATCTTATTGCATTAATAAGATAATTGCTCCTACCGGAGCAACAGGTCAACAGCAGATGCCATCTCTCTGGCCCTACACTCCTCCTTAGAACACTTGGAGAATAAAGACGCATACATAAGGCTCCTTTTCATTGACTACAGCTCTGCCTTTAATACCATCATTCCAAATAAACTGATCCTAAGCTCCGGAACCTGGGCCTTAGATCTGCAGCTGGATCTTCAACTTCCTCACAGACAGGACTCAGGCTGTAAAAATAGGGGACAAGCTCTCCTCTACAATCACTCTGAGCACCGGTGCCCCACAAGGCTGTGTACTCAGCCCCCTGCTGTACTCACTGTACACCCATGATTGTGTAGCCAAGTTTCCATCAAACTCAATATATAAGTTTGCTGATGACACAACAATTGTAGGCTGTATCTCGGGTAATGATGAGTTTGAGTACAGAGAGGAAATTAAGAACCTGGTGGCCTGATGCGAAGACAATAACCTATCCTTCAATGTCAGCAAGACGAAGGAATTGGTTGTTGACTTCAGAAGGAGTAGTGGACCGCACAACCCAATTTACATCAGTGGTGTGCAAGTGGAACAGGTCAAAAGCTTTAAGTTCCTCAGGGTCAATATCACAAATGACCTGACTTGGTCTATCCAAGCAGAGTTCACTGCCAAGAAGGCCCACCAGCACCTTTACTTCCTGAGAAAACTAAAGAAATTTGGCCTGCCCCTAAAACCCTCACTAATTTTTATAGATGCACCGTAGAAAGCATTCTTCTAGGATGCATCACAACCTGGTATGGAAGTTGTCCTGTCCAAGACCGAAAGAAGCTGCAGAAGATCGTGAACACGGCACAGCGCATCACACAAACCAATCTTCCGTCCTTGGACTCACTTTACACCGCACTCTGTCAGAGCAGTGCTGCCAGGATAATCAAGGACACGACCCACCCAGCCAACACACTTTTCATCCCTCTTCCTTCCGGGAGAAGGCTCAGGAGCTTGAAGACTCGTATGGCCAGATTTGGGAACAGCTTCCTTCCAACTGTGATAAGATTGCTAAACGGATCCTGACCCGGATCTGGGCCATACCCTCCAAATATCCAGACCTGCCTCTCGTTTTTTTTTGCATTACCTTACTTTGCATTTTTCTATTTTCTATTTATGATTTATAATTTAAATTTTTAATATTTACTTTTTTTTACTATTTTTAATAATTAATATTTGTAATCCAGGAAGCAGGAAGCGCAGAATCAAATATCGCTGTGATGATTGTACGTTCTAGTATCAATTGTTTGGCGACAATAAAATATAAAGCACAATATGTCTTTTATTATGCTGCATTGGATCTGAAGTTACAATTATTTTGTTCTCCTTTACACTTGTGTATTGAAGAATGACAATAAACATTCTTGAATTGTGAATGAAGAGCAAACTATCTCACTGTTAAATGTGTCATTAACCATCAGACAGATTTACCCTTCATGCTAAGTATGTATAAATGAATTTCAAGTAGAAATCTCGTTGGACAAAGATTTTCCTCACAACCACTTCCTACAACAATGAAATAATGAATAGCACAACGCTACTGGGACTATTTGAATTGTTTGTTGTCCCATCATTACACACAAGCAATAGTATTTTATTTGAAAAAGCAATTTGTGCTTACAGGATTCCCTGTGAATGCGGAGCAACATTTACCGGCCAGGCAAGACACATAGTGGAAAGCTGCATTAAGTAGCACAGGAGGTATATCCGTTTGGGATACCCAGAGAAATAGGCAGTAGCAGAACATGGCATTCGCAATGGCCCAAGGATTAACTTCAACGACACAAAACTACTGTGTCACACCAATGGCTTTTGGAACCACCTGGCAAAGGAAGTCATTGAAATAAAACTAGAGGATTTTTACAAAAAATAAAGCTCTCGCTCTGTAAGAACTGGAATTCGCTTGTAAACAAGATGGGAGAGTGGAAACTTGATTGGATGAGGACTAACCAATCAGGAGGGATGGACAATGGGGGTATATACACCACTGGACTAGACATGCCTAGGCATCATCCCTGATGAAGATGGCAGAGTCTGTCATTGAAACATTAGTTATAATCAATATCTGCACCCGGCTGGAAGCCCGAGAGGAGTTTAGTATCTTAATTATTTATGTCTAAAATCCAGCTGTGTCCGAGCAATTCATAACTCGGAGGACAGAATAACTGCAGAAAGTTTGAAGCTCCAAATTTCGAGCATGTGGTCTTGGCAAGGGTCTCTCCAGTCTTTAATCCAAAGTAACCCTTTATTATTTATTTGCAATCATTGTGGAGTTTAGAAGTGCAACTCCTTCATTTTTGTGCATCTCATATGAGAACATACTCTATTATAAGAGACTGAAATTTACTTCCACTTGGATGCAGAACTTCATATTTTGTCATTTTTAGACTATAATAAAATACTATCATCACCTTGCCTTGGTGGACCCAGGGGACCCTGTTACACTTGTATTCCTTGAGGTGCTATGTTATGGCTAACTGAAGTGAAAGTTAGAGCCTCAACAAATTGATTACTCTTCTGAAATATGACAGAATGATGGAATGTACTCATAAATATAGATCATACTTGTCCAAACTTGTGTTACTGTGGTTGTAAAGCATTTTAAGAATTTAAAGAAAATCACTTTTTTTGATTTTCAGAAATATTAGGAAATAAAGCTGCATGATTCTTTTCTGAATCGTATCCAGAGTTTGCTTATTTCTCATTGGAACACAGAAAAAAGTGAGGTGCCAGATCCCTGAGCCCCTTTTATTCCCTGTGAACTTTCTTATGAGATCAAAAACACCTGAAAAAAAACTGGTAATGCTTCATACATCAAAGTTGCTGGTTACCAGCAACTTTGATGTATGTTGCTTGAATTTCCAGCATCTGCAGAATTCCTGTTGTTTGGTAATGCTTCATGTTGGGCACCCACAAATTATGAATTACCAGCAAACATCAATGTATCAATTTAAAAAAGGCTCAGGCAGCTGGAAGATAGAACATTGAACAGGATAGGAACAGGCCATGTAGTCCTCCACTGACCACTGTACTAACCTAGCTAATCCCATCTAGTACAGGAGCCACACCAATCTATTTTCTGCCTGCCTAAATGCCTCTAGTATTGCATGTGCTTCCACAGCGTCCTCTAGCAAAGTGTTCGAAGCACACACCAGTCTCCATATCAAAAAAAAACTTGTCTCACACCTCTCCTTTAACCTCTCTCCATTTCAAATGACAACTATTCCCCATAGTATTTTAAAAACGCAAACAACAGGACAAAGGGTCTCGGCCTGAAACGTCGACTGTACCTCTTCCTAGAGATACTGCCTGGCCTGCTGCGTTCACCAGCAACTTTGATGTGTGTTCCCTATAGTATTTGATATCTCTGCTCTGAGATAAAGACCATCGGCTCTATCAACGTTTCTCATAACTTTATATACAGTCGACCCTGTCTCCAACATTCCCATGAAATCAATTCAAGTTTATCTAATCTCTTATATTTAATACAGTCTAATCCAAGCAAGAGTGCATCTCTTCTGCACTCTCTCCAGAACCTGCTTATCATACATACGGTAGCAACCAAAACTGCACAGAACTGACCTAAACAAAGCTTTATTACAGCTTCAACACTACTCAATGATCTGACTGATGAAGGCAAACATGCTATATGCCATTTTTACCACCCTAAGCAATTGATGGAAAATAGTCCCCCACTATGAAGAGATAGATATTATTTGATTTCCATTGAGGAAATGGAAATTTACAGCATAAAATAGCAAAATCAATTAACTTTTTATATATACCTAAATGATAGCAGAAATCTAAAACACTCATAAGACCATAAGAGATAGGAGAAGAATTAGGCCATTCAGTCTATTGAGTCTGCTCCACCATTCGATCGTGAAGAAATTTATTATTTCTTTAAAATACATTCTCCTGTCTTCTCCCTGTAACTTTTGATACCCTGATTGATCAAGAAGCTATAAACCTCTATTTCAAATATACCCAATGACTTGGTCTCTATACAACTATACCTCTGGATAGAGAAAGTCCTCCTCATCTCTTTTATAAATAGACGTCCCTCTATTCTAAGGCTGTGACCTCTGGTCCTAGACTCACCCCACTATAGGAAACATCCTCTCCACATCCACTCTATCTTCAAATATGATGGCAGAATACAGCATTAATGGTAAGACTCTTGGCAGTGTGGAGGATCAGAAGGATTTTAGGGTCTGAGTCCATAGGACACTCAAAGCTACTACGCCGGTTGACTTTGTGGTTAAGAAGGCATTGGCCTTGATCAATTGTGGGGTTGAGTTTAAGAGCTGAGAGGTAATGTTGCAGCTATATAGGTGCCTGGGCAGATCCCACTTGGAGTACTGTGCTCAATTCTGGTCGCCTCACTACAGGAAGGTCATGGAAACCATAGAAAGGGTACAGAGGAGATTTACAAGGATGTTGCCTGGATTGGGGAGCTTGCCTTATGAGAATAGGTAGAGTAAACTCGGCCTTTTCTCCTTGGAGCGACCGAGGTTGAGAGGTGACCTGATAGAGGTGTACAAGATGATGAGAGGCATTGATCGTGTGGATAGTCAGAGGCTTTTCCCCAGGGCTGTAATGGCAAGCACGAGAGGGCGTGCTTGGAAGTAGCTACAGAGATGTCAGGGGTATGTTTTTTTACGCAGAGAGTGGTGAGTGCGTGGAATGGGCTGCCGGCGGCGGCGGCGGAGGCAGAAACGATAGGGTCTTTTAAGAGACTCCTGGATGGATACATGGAGCTTAGAAAAATAGAGGGCTATGGGTAAAGCCTAGGTAATTCTAAGGTAGGAACATGTTTGGCACAGCTTTGTGGGCCGAAGGGCCTGTATTGTGCTGCATGTTTTCTATGTTTTTTATCTAGGCCTTTCAATGCCCGAAAGGTTTTAAAGAGATTTCCCTCACCCTCCCTCCAATTCTTCTAAACTCCAGCAAGCATAGGCCAGAGTCACCAACTACTCCTCAGATGTTAACTCCTTCATTCCCAGGATTATTCTTGTGATTCTGCACTGGACCCTTTCCAATACTAATACATCTTTTCTTAGATAAGGAGCCCAAAACTGCTCGCAATATTCCATATATGGCTTAACAATGCCTTATAAAACCTTAGCATTACATCTTCGGTTTTATACTCTAGTCCTCTTGAAATAAATGCTAACATCATATTTGCCTTCCTTAGTACTGATTCAATCTGCAAGTTAGCTTTCAAGGAATCCTGTACGACCCCTTAATTCCATCCAGCATAGCAAATTTCCATACACTTCCCTATACACTACTCCATCTGCCACTTATTTTCCCATTCTCCAAATCTGTTGAAGCCCTTCTGCAGACTTGATACCTCAAAACCATCTACCCCTTCACCTATGTTTGTATCATCCACAAGCTTGGCTAAAAAACTATCAATGCCATTATCCAGACCATTAACATATAATGGGAGGAAAAGTGGTTCCAACGTCGACTCTTGCTGAACATGGCAGCCAACCAGAAAAGGACCCCTTTATTCTCACTTGTTGCTTCCTGCCAGTCAGCCAATCCTTTATCCATGTTAGTATCTTTCCTGTAATACCATAGGCTCTTAACTTGTCTAGCAGTCGTTTATGCATCACCTTGTCAAAGGACATCTGAAAATCCAAGTAAGCAACATCCACTAACTTTCTTTTGTCTATCCTGCCTGTAACTTCCTTAAAGAATTCCAACAGTTTTGTCAGGTAAGATTTTTCTTTCAGGAATTTGGCCTATTTTATCATGTGCCTCCAAGTACCCTAAAACCTCATTCTTATTAATGGACTTCAATGTCTTCCCAACCTCTGAAGTCAGGTTAAGTGGGCTATAATTTCTTGTCTTTTGCTTCTACCCCTTCTTAAGATTGAAGTGACATTTGAAATTTTCCAGTCCTCCAGAGCCATTTCAGAATCTATTCAGCTACCTCTTTCAGAACCCTGGGGCATATTCCATCTGGTCCAGGTGACTTATCTAGCTTCAGACCTTTCAGCTTCCCAAGCACCTTCTCCATAGTAATAGCAACTACACTCACTTCTGCCCCCTGACACTCTTGAAATTCTGGCATACTGCTGGTGCCTTCCACAATAAAGAATGACATGAAATACATATTGAGTTTGTCTGCCATTTCTTTGTCCCCTATTTATTACCTCTCCAGTCTCTCTTGTACTCTTTACATATCTGAAAAAGCTTTTGGTATCCTCCTTTATATTATTGGCTAGCTTGGTTTTTAAAAGCTTCCCAATAATTTTTGCTATATTGTATGCCCTTTCTTTTGCGTGTACGCTGTCTTTGACTTTCCTTGTCCATATCCTTATCCACCTTTTAGAATGCTGGTTTTTATTTGGGATGAACCGATACTGCACCTTCTGAATTTCTCTGCCATGACACCTGCTAGTGTCCCTTTCCAATCAACTTTGGCCAGCTCCTCGCTCACCACTTCATTACCAGAAGACTAGATGCTGAGTCAATTGAAAATTCCAAGACATGGATTAAGAGATTTGTATTGGGTAGAGATACTAAAGGATATAGAAAAACTATGAAAGTAGAGGTCAGCCCCATCAAATAAAGTACTCGAATAGGCTCTGGTGATTGAATGACCAAGACCTATTCTTATAACTGTGCAGTTTATGGCCACAGAAAATTAATGCAGCAGTTAGCACCTCAGGCAGCAGTAACAAAACCTAATTGAGCAACTATTTAACACGGTGGTTTGCCTTCTGCCATGGAAAAATTGCAACCATTTAGTGCAATGTTTTCAAAAGGAAAACAAAAATAGCTCATTGGCCTTCATGGCTTTCAGTATCCTTCAAAGCCTTAAAACTATTTTGCATTTTCCATTTACTTTCAGACTGATGAATACTTTTCCCCTAGAGCAGGGGGAATCTGATAGGAGAGGAGAGAAGGTCATGAAGAAAGAAAAGGGGGAGGAGCACCAGAGGGAGGTGATGGGCAGGTGAAGAGATAAGTTGAGAGAGAGAATTGGGAATGGGGAATAGTGGAGGAGGTGGGTTGGCATTACCAGAAGTTCGGGAAATCGATGTTCATGCCATCAGGTTGGAGGTTAACCAGATGGAACATAAGGTGTTGCTCCTCCAACCTAAGTTTGGCCTCATTGCAACAGAAGAGGAGGCTATGGACTGACATGTCAGAATGGAGGTGGGAAGTGGAATTAAAATGGGTGACAACTGGGAAATCCTGATTTTTCTGGAGGACAGAGCGTAGGTGCTCGATGAAGCTGTCTCCCAATCTACATCGGGTCTCACCTATATACAGGAGGCCACACCAGGAGAACTGGATACAATAAATTCAGTTATTCCAGAAGCAATCAGAAATTCCAAGAGAAAATCACATCTATTAATTAAATAACCAAAATCTGGCAAAGATGCAAATGTGTATTCCTCTGTAAACTGGAAAGGTAGATAACGGTTGATATTAACTGGAAAAATCAAATTTTTCATGCTTTTCGTGAAGTAACAAACAGTTTTTAAACATGCAGAAACTTATATAACGATATATTTGAACCTTTGAGCTAAAAGTCAAGCTCTGCTCCATAAGGAACAAAAACTAAGAGTGCAAACACCATCAGGTGTGCTAAAATAAGACAGCAATGATTTCAGGTCAGATTCTAAACATCTGGTAATGTGACATTGAATAAATTTTCTCATGGATAACCGGAGTTGCTGCATCTCAAGTTAATTCATGTTATTGAATCGGGTCTTGGGGACTGACCATCACACATTATAGCTACATTGTTAGATTGCTGAGATGGAAGGGAGGGAGAAAGAGGTCAAGGATATTTAACTACCTGGAAGTTATGGCATTTTTGTTTGACTGAAAACCTTTTTGCTTCTTGAGATGTTTTAGCTAGCATTCTATATAGATAAAACAGACACTTTAAATTGATACATATAGTTCCTGTTAAAATAGCTAAACTTATTTTTCAACCGCTCACAAGTTATTATATTGAGTAAAAACCAAGGAAATGGAAATGGACAAAGTGGACTGGAAAATCATTGAAGGGATAACTGGGAAATGATACAGTGCACTGCAGATAATACAGATTGAGTACTTGTCAACTATACTTGTTAGAGTAGGACCATTCTTTTGGTTGTGCGATGTCTTAAACACTTCAACTATCCACCAGCAGACACCTCCTGCAATGCAAGCTTTTAATTTAGTTGTGGGTGTAAGGAAGAGAAAGACCAACCTCTGCTTTAGTGCTCACTCAAGTAGACTGTATGTAACACATAGAGATTGAATCAGGCATTTACATCTCTAAAGCGGCTCCTTCATTGAGCTACTAACAACTTCAAGGAATACACTTTCTCTAAATCATTAAACTACCAACATTTAATTGATGTAGATGTACAACTCTCACCTGTGGGAGGCAACCAATTAAGTTTCAATGCATAAGCTACAGTGTTACAATCCTGAGGGAATGCCAGTCTTTTTTTATCTGCAAACTCAGTTGATTAATTAAGTAAAGATCATGAAAGCTGAATATTCTATTATGGGAAATGGAGTAAATATTCTTTCTTCTTTTAAACTATCCACAAGACTCACCAATCTTATGATCGTGCAAGTGAACAATATCTCAAATATAGTGATTTTGGACGCTTTGTTACAACATTGACTAAGATTTGAAAATACAAGTACTTGAGGGGCTGCAGTTTTCAGTTCACCCTCAACAAATGCAATAAATTGAACACAACCTTCATGCAATATGAAAATTAAGAAATAATTTTTTTGAAGAACTACAATGAAGGATAACAAATGTTCAGTGTTCTTCATTTTCAGCCAATGCTAACATTCCCGCAAAACAATATTGAAGTCCATTGAATAAGAGCAGATTTATATATCACATTCTGCCTGGCATGTACTTCTGAAGAGCATGCAGAAAGGCTTTAAGGGGATATCGATAGGCTATACAAATTGATGAGAACATGGCAAGTGGAATATAATTAGAAAAAGTGTGACATCATCCTCTTTGGTATGAAACAATCAGAAAAGTTTTTTTTCTCCAATGCTGAGATTTTTTAAAAGGTACTATTGAACGAATCACTAAAAATAAGCAAGCAGATACAGCGAATCATTAGGAAGACCGCTAATGCTTGAGGTCAAGAGAAAAGATGTCTTACCACAATTTGAATGGAACCTGGTGAGACCACAGCTGGAATAATATATACAATCTGGTCTCTCTACCCAAAGAAGAGTACATTTAAGACTTAGATATAATCCAATGAAGATTCAGCAGATTGACTTCTAAACTGGCAAATTGGTGCCATGAGAAGAAATTAAGATGATGGAAGCTATACATTTAGAAGAAAATAAAGAAGTTGCATTGCCTCAAGAAGGCAACACCTATCAGTAAAGCAACACACAGAAAATTCTGGAGGAACTCAGCAGGTCAGGCAGCATCTTTGGAAATAGATAACCAGTTGATGTTTCAGGCCGAGACTCTTCTTCAGGACAGGAAAGGAAGGGGGAAGAGATCTCCACCTTCCAGGCCATGCCATCTTCTCACAACTAACCATGGGGATGAGGTATGAGTATCTGTAGTCCCACACTACTAGTTCAAGAATTGCTACTTCCATTCACCATTTGGCTCTGAACCATTCAGCATAACCCTAATCACAAAGACCACGTTGATCACTTTGCACTAAATGGAATTTATTTTATATAAATTGTGTTATTTCTTGCAACAATTGTGTATAGGTTATGTTTGTTTTTCTTGTAAATGCTTCTTGTATAATGCTATGTGCCTGTGATACTGCTGTAAGTATTTCATTCCATCTGTGCATACAAGTACTTTTACCTATGACAATATATCTGACTGAGGATAAAAAGCGATCACAGTAAAATGTACAAAGTTCTTACAACAGTAAGGTGTGAGAATGATGTTTTCCCTGGCTAACACGTTTAGAATCTATATACTACTAAAATTCTCATGCTCTGTTTCTGACCTCCAATTAGCCCAAATGGTGTATTACAGCGGCACTTTTTTAAACTAAATCAACTTAAAATGCGCTAACTTACAGAATGCATGCAAAGGTCAGGGTTATATTCATTTAAAATTGCTCACTCGTCAACAGGCCCCGCTTTCCACACCCGATTCCACCTTCCATGGAAACTGCGACGTGACACGACGCATGCGCACGGCCAGCCTCAGCAGTGCCTCACAATGCTCACAGCAGCGACACCAACCACAGCAAAAGAGCAGGGCAGCTCTATTTCCAGCAGTCACATTCTGCTAATCACCACCAGCATGTACAGGATTGGGACAGATCAAACTGTGACCCATCAATAAGAGATAATTAAATCTTATTGTAATGAAGTACTACGAAACACCCTATTCCCAGATTCTACACTTGGACTAATAAGAGATGGGAAAGAAGGAGAATGGGGAAAAGAGAGGACATCTACTCCAGGATTTCTGAAGCAAATGTGGGTCAAGTGTATACCATTTCTCCACGAAGTGGTGACCTCTACTATTTGAGACTTCTTCTTCATCACATAAAGGGGCCAGTATCTTTTGAATCATTGAAAACACATGATGGAGATATCCTTCCATCATTCAAAGACGTCTTCAGAGAGAGAGGGTTGTTGCAAGCTGACTATCATTGGCAACAAACTATGAAAGAGGCAGGGAGAACAAGAATGCCTAGAGCAATGAGAGATTTGTTTGTCGTCTTGCTAACAAACACTCAAATCAACAATCCACAGCAATTATGGAACCGGTTCAAGAATGTAATGTCTGAAGATTTCTTACCATTAGAGAGGAGAACTATCAATGATCCTAATATCATGATCGATGAGAGGCATCATGGACAAGCTCTTCTGTATTTCCAAGAGAAATTTGAGAACTTGGGCAAAACACTTGAAGAATATAACTTGCCGACACCAAGAAACAGTACAATTACTCAAAGTGCTGGCAATCTGGAATTTTTGCGTGAGCTGCATACAACACAGACGATCAGCAGGAATTTGTTTCGCAGAAGGAGTCCCTATTAAATAATGAGCAAAGAGAAGTATATGAATATGTGTGCGACTGCTTGGAAAGGAATTTTTCTTCAATGATTTTCATTGATGCACCAGGAGGACAAGACATTTATTATCAACTTGATCCTTGCTAAAGTTAAGGGAGATGGAGGTGTTGCTATTGCTGTAGCATCATCCGGTATTGCAGCAACATTGATGCCTGGTGGTAGGACAGCGCATTCAAGATTCAAGATTCCCCTCAAAGTCAACGAAGATGCCCTTTGTAACATTGATAAAAAAACCAATACTGCAAATTTACTCCGAAATGCGAGGCTTATTGTCTAGGATGAGTGCCCCATGATTAAGAGGGAGAGCTTCGAAGCCGTGGACCAGACTCTTGGTGATGTATGCAGCAAGAATGGGGCCTTCAGGGGTATTTTAACCATTTGCTGTGGCGATTTCCATTAGCTTCTAGCAGTTGTGAAACAAGGAAATGCTGCTGACGTGGAGAATTCATGCATAAAAAAATCCTACTTATGGAGAAGCTTCATCAAGTTTCAATTGAAGAGAAACGTGCGATTGATTGAGGGAGAAGGACAATATTCTGAGTTCTTATTGGATGTTGGAGAAGACAAGATTGAGAAAATGAAAACGATGAAATCGAATTACCTGAAGATATGATTCTGCCAGCAAAAACTATGGAAGAATGTATTGATTTCATCTACCCGACATCTGACATCTGAGCAGAACTGCTCTCGAGGAATTCTATTATGACCTGGATGCTGAGGTAGACGGGTGGGTTGGCAAGTTTGCAGACGACACAAAGGTTGGTGGTGTTGTAGATAGTGCAGAGGATTGTCAAAGATTGCAGAGAGACATTGATAGGATGCAGAAGTGGGCTGAGAAGTGGCAGATGGAGTTCAACCTGAAGAAGTGTGAGGTGGTACACTTTGGAAGGACAAACTCAAAGGCAGAGTACAAAGTAAATGGCAGGATACTTGGTAGTGTGGAGGAGCAGAGGGATCTTGGGGTACATGTCCACAGATCCCTGAAAGTTGCTTCACAGGTAGATAGGGTAGTTAAGAAAGCTTATGTTAGCTTTCATAAGTCGAGGGATAGAGTTTAAGAGTCGCGATGTAATGATGCAGCTCTATAAAACTCTGGTTAGGCCACACTTGGAGAACTGTGTCCAGTTCTGGTCGCCTCACTACAGGAAGGATGTGGAAGCATTGGAAAGGGTACAGAGGAGATTTACCAGGATGCTGTCTGGTTTAGAGAGTATGCATTATGATCAGAGATTAAGGGAGCTAGGGCTTTGCTCTTTGGAGAGAAGGATGATGAGAGGAGACATTATAGAGGTGTACAAGATAATAAGAGGAATAGATAGAGTGGATAGCCAGCGCCTCTTCCCCAGGGCACCACTCCTCAATACAAGAAGACGTGGCTTTAAGGTAAGTGGTGGGAAGTTCAAGGGGGATATTAGAGGAAGGTTTTTTACTCAGAGAGTAGTTGGTGCATGGAATGCACTGCCTGAGTCAGTGGTGGAGGCAGATACACTAGTGAAGTTTAAGAGACTACTAGACAGGTATATGGAGGAATTTAAGGTGGGGACTTATATGGGAGGCAGGGTTTGAGGGTCGGCACAACATTGTGGGCTGAAGGGCCTGTACTGTGCTGTACTATTCTATGTTCTATGTTCTATCTTGGTTCCTCTCAATGAAATGATGCGAAAAATAAACTTCACATGCATTAGATGCTTCCCTGGAATCATGTTCCTTCAATGCCGAAAGTGAAGGAGCTAACGCCACTCATTTTCCAACAGAATTCCTTGGTTCGGTAAAACTCTCTGGATTGCCACCATATAAACTAGAATTGAAGAGGGGGTCTCCCATCATTTCAATGAGGCACTTGGATCCACCAAGGCTTTGCAATGGAACGTGAATGATGGTGGAAGAACTGCACGACAATCTCATCGTAGCAAAGATAAACATTAGTGCGTTCAAAAATGACATTGTCATGATCCCAAGAATTACTCTCAATTTATCAGAAGGGGAAGATGTCCCTCTTCAGCGGAGCCAGTTCCCGATACAGTCATGCTTTGCTATGACTATACATAAGGCGCAAGGCCGAACCATGGAGAATATTTATTGTTGATTTATCTGGAGAAACCAGTATTCCCGCATGGTCAGCCATATGTGGCTTTAAGCCGGGGAAAAAGAAATGAAAATGTTAAAGAGTATTCCTGAAGGGTGGCATATCAACCAGAAATGTTGTCATCAAAAGTGTCCTTCGTTAAACGAGGAGGAGCTATATTTGTCTTGCTACGCGTCTTTCTTCGTTAATAAACTGAGCTTTTCTTCTTTAACTTCCAAAGCACATCACATTAGACTGCACTGCCTTTCTCTCAAAGGGTGCCCCAATGGGTCACCGGGTTTTCTAGTTGGGTATAAAAATAAGTGGTCAAGAATTCAAGTCCAAGATCAAAAAAAATGACTTCACCAAAATCTTTCTAACTAGGACTTTGTTATTCCACAAAACAAAATTTGCTGGTTTTACACACAAAAAAATATTCACTATTAAATGGTCCAATCTTAAAAGTTTACTTAAAATCTGTAAGGTATAATTAAAACAAAAGTAGTTATAAATTAGTCTTTTTCATTCACTCTTCTAAAAATAAACGTTTTTTAATACATGTAATTTTGCTGGGAAGTCAAAGACTGCATGCTTATTTTTTTACTGAGCCTGAGATTTAGGAATTTTGTTTAACTGCATAGATTTGGCCTCTTTCTGACTGGATTTCAAATCTTGCAGTTATTCCTACAAAAATCATAATAAATTATGAAAAAATATTTAAACTGGGACAGCTTAATCAAGTCAGTCTGTGGCTTCTTTTGTAGTGACAATACCTGTGAGAAATGTATTAGCACCCTGAGACCAGGACCCAAGTTTGTTATTTATGGGTAAGGTACATGAAGATGCTGAGCAGACACAAATCTGCCAACTGTTTGGTACATGTAAGGAGAACGTTAACTGATCTTGCACTGAGAAAATGGTACATATTTAACAGATGAGGGCAATGGTGAAGTTGATGGCTACAAGTGCCCCTTTCCTATTGATCACCTTGGATCCAGATTTTTAAAAAGCTGTACTACATTTGATGACACTGAGAACATTGTCTTTGGTTTATAGAGAGTTATATACCATATACCACTGTAACTGTTCTGCATCTGCGAATCTTCAAAAATCTACTTTCTTCAAGCAAAACAAGAAACAACTTCCAATTTTATTCTCAAAGGTCCAAAATTTGCACTCAGAAAGCCAATGGCATTGAAGGGAGTTTCCTTCAAAATTTGAGTCTTTTCATACGAAAGATGCTATCAGGAATATCCTCAAACTATCATGCTATCAAGAAGACCGAGCCATCAATCACTTACAACATCCTAGAAAGTGAGAACATTTTTCAAATAGCATTTAAATGTTTTGCAGAAATAAAGACAAGAACATGTCAGACAGATAAGACAGAAGCCAAAGCATTCTAAATAAATATCTTCCAAAAACACTTTAAAAATCCCTTAGAATGAAACATTCTTGTGAAAGTACAACACATACAGAAAATTAGTCTTTAAGGGCCCAGAGATTTCACTAGGCAGTTGTTTTGGCTTGGCATGCATCTATAGATATACTTAACAACAAATGATATTTTCAGGAGATTTTTCAGCAGAACTATTCATAAAAATATTAAATTCGTTCTGATTCATCCATTTCCCTTGTCGTCAACAGTTTCCATCATCACTAATGCAAAATCTGGGCCAAAAATATTACTAAGATGTCTAAAATCTTGAAAAAGTGCTTAATAAATCACAGCACTAAAAAGGTACTTCCAATGTTTCACATTTAAAAAATCTCTTGAAAGTTGTATCTTTGAATTTTTCAGTATTCCCATCATAATGGATGATAAAGAAAATTGCAAATTCTGTATTACAGTGGACTCCAGTTTATTGGGACGCATCAGGACCAGTAAAGCGGTTGCCCCAATTAGCTGAAATTTCAGGGAAAAGTTAAAAAAGTATTAAAAAAAAGACAAACTAGTGTTTAACTGAGTAACGAAGTATGTATTTAAATTAAATACAGAACAAAGTAGAATACTACCAATATTATTACAGTACTATAAAACTGCGTGTTAGTTCCTAATAGTTATCAACAGAGGAATTCATCCAGTGTATGTTGCGGTGTTCTTTTGACTGACTGTAAATGAACAACATCAGCGCAGACACCTGGGGTAATTTATTTTTGGCTAGTGTCAAATCTTTTCATGGCATCTGGTCAATAGTCTGAAGTTTTTTTGAATTGGCATCCATGGCCCAAATGGGTAACATAACACAAACACACATAACTGACTCTATTCAAAAACTCAAACAACAGGAATTCTGCAGATGCTGGAAATTCAAGCAACACACATCAAAGTTGCTGGTGAACCTCTCCAACTTTCAAATCCCTTACTCACTCTTCCTTCAGTTAGTCCTGACGAAGGGTCTCAGCCTGAAACGTCGACTGCACCTCTTCCTACAGATGCTGCCTGGCCTGCTGCGTTCACCAGCAACTTTGATGTGTGTTGCTTCTATTCAAAAACTGTTTGCTTTAAGCACGGTACAACGCCTAACCGGCACAGAAGTGTATGTGACTGCTTGATAACAGTCTCCTGTCTCATTTAAGCGCCTTAGTATCCCAAATACACAAAGGAAATCCTGGTTATTTTCTCGATTAGCTTTTGTTCTTTAAGAGTTGTCCCAAATAAGCAACTGCCCTGTTTATTAGTTCCTAATAGTTATCAACAGCCAAATTAACCAGAATCCACTGTATTTTAAAGTACTGTGTTATGATATCAATAATATAGTCATGTGATAAATCTATTATATTCAATAATGCTAAATTAAATTAAAAAATACATTCTCTGTCACATAAAAGGGAAGATAAAGTATGAAATCATTGCAGTGATGACTTCAGCAAATTGTGATCGTGCTGTGTTTCTGGCACTTTATTATCACACACTCAGCATAAAATTGACCCTGGTAGCTTAAAAAAAAAGAAAAGGCATCTTTGAAGATTAGCAGAACTTCATCTCTGGATTATGTACAATTGGATAGTGAAATACATCACACTGCTGTACAGATGAGTATATAAAAAACACTTGCCCTATCAGCATACATTGGACAACCCGCTGCATGAGTGCTAAAATCACTTCATGCCTAGATTTTATCTCTTGTGCCTTGTCCTATTCGATGTCACTAAAAATGGTCTGGCAGAGAGGACACTTATGCAATTGATAAGTTTCTTATTAAAATAGAAGTGGCCCATTTGCTACTAAGGAATTTACAGCATCCACTTGTTTAAGCTATTTGAATCTATGACTGATTATTTGGAATACAAGCCAAACATTTCAGAGGCGCAAATAAAATATTCTATTTTTAACCCGCCCAGGTCCTGTTAGTTATAAAGGAATGCATGACATTTCTAATGTAATGACGTCAACAATTTTTTTTCACTACCTTTGAATTGGGGTGAGTTCAGATCTGGCCTAAGAGTCACATGCAGTATTTTGGCGCTGATGTTCAAGTCAAAAGATTAAACTTGGAGTATCCCCAAAGTCCAACTACAGATAAAGAGGATGTAGTAAATATCAATGTCCTTCAGGAAAAGAAATTTGACATCCTTGGTGGTTTGGCTTATGGATAAAACATGATTCATCAATATGGTTGACTCTTAACTGCCTCCTCAATTCAAGGTTAGCTAAATTTGAACACAATGTCTGCATCAATAAATTATAAGTCACATTACTCTTCACACACTAAAAACTTGTCAAAGGAGTAGACTGAAGCCTGGGTCATTGGGGCAACTCTTTCCATTTCAATAAGTTTGCCATTTCAACATTACAACACACCTTACATCCAAAATATCACGGAGAAAAGTTAATAGTTAGTTTGAGATTTCTTGGCTGAATAGTAGATTTCTTTTTCACTTTGCCATTAAAATAATTATTTACTGTATTTCTTCTCACTGAACAGAGATGTGCCTCATATAAGATATGACCGTGCTTGCTGAAGCAATTGTGGGTGACAAGGCAAGTTAAAGAAAGCATAAAAGCAAAAAAAGAGGGCATATAATAAAGCAAGAATTAATGGGAAGTTAGAGGATTGGGAAGCTTGTAAAAATCAACAGAAGGTAACTAAAGAACCACACTGAGGGGAAAAAAAGGAAAGATGAAGGTAAGCTACCCAAAAACATCAAAAGATATTAGAAGATTTGCAGATATATAAAAAGTAAAAGAGGTGAGAGTGGATATTGAACCGCTGGAAAATAACACTGGAAAGGGAGTAGTGGGGGACAAAGAAATGTCCAACAAACTTAACAATTATTTTGCATCAATCTTCACTATGGAAGACACTAGCAGTATGCCAGGAATTTGAGTGTCAAGGAGCAGAAGTGAGTGTAGTCACTATTACTAAGGAGAAGTTGCTTGGGAAACTGAAAGGTCTAATGGTACTTAAGTCACCTAGAACAGGGTTCTGAAAGGGATAGCTGAAGAGATTGTGGAGGCATTAGTAATGATCTTTCAAGAACCACTAGATTCTGGAATGGTTCTGGAGGACTAGAAAATTGCAAATGTCACTCCACTCTTTAACCATATAAGCATATAACAATTACAGCATGGAAACAGGCCATCTCAGCTCTTATAGTCCATGCCGAACTCTTACTCTCACCTAGTCCCACCAACCTGCACTCAGCCCATAACCCTCCATTCCTTTCTTGTCCATATACCTATCCAATTTAACTTTAAATGACAACATCGAACCTGCCTCAACCACTTCTGCTGGAAGCTTGTTCCACACAGCCACCACTCTCTGAGTAAAGAAGTTCCCCAGTTCCCCCTCATGTTACCCCTAAACTTTTGCCCTTTAACTCTCAACTCATGTCCTCTTGTTTGAGTCTCCCCTACTTTCAATGGAAAAAGCCTATCCACGTCAACTCTATCTATCCCCCTCATAATTTTAAATACCTCTATTCAAGTCCCCCCCTCAACCTTCTACGCTCCGAGGAGTAAAGACCCAACTTGTTCAACCTTTCTTTGTAACTTAGGAGATGAAACCCTGGTAACATACTAGTAAATCTTCTCTGTACTCTCTCAATTTTGTTGACATCTTTCCTATAATTTGGTGACAGGAACTGTACACAATACTCCAAATTTGGCCTTGTACAATTTCAACATTACATCCCAACTCCTATACTCAATGCTCTGATCTATAAAGGCCAAAATACCAAAAGCTTTCTTCACCACCCTATCCACATGAGATTCCACCTTCAGGGAACTATGCAACATTATTCCTAGATCCCTCTGTTCTACTGCATTCTTCAATGCCCTACCATTTACCATGTATGTCCTATTTTGATTAGTTCTACCAAAATGTAGCACCTCACATTTATCAGCATTAAACTCCATCTGCCATCTTTCAGCCCACTCTTCTAACTGGCCTAAATCTCTCTGCAAGCTTTGAAAACCTACTTCATTATCCACAACTCCACCTATCTTAGTATCATCTGTATGCTTACTAATCCAATTTACCACCCCATCATCCAGATCATTAATATATATGACAAACAACACTGGACCCAGTACAGATCCCTGAGGCACACCACCAGACACCAGCCTCCAATCTGACAAACAGTTATCCACCACTACTGTCTGGCATCTCCCATCCAGCCACTGCTGAATCCATTTTACTACTTCAATATTAATACCTAATGATTGAACCTTCCTAACTAACCTTCCGTATGGAACCTTGTCAAAGGCCTTACTGAAGTCCATACAGACAACATCCACCGCTTTACCCTCGTCAACTTTCCTAGTAACCTCTTCAAAAAATTCAATAAGATTTGCCAAACATGACCTTCCATGCACAAATCCATGTTGACTGTTCCTAATCAGACCCTGTCTATCCAGATAGTTATATATACCATCTCCAAGAATACTTTCCATTAATTTACCCACCACTGACGTCAAACTCACAGGCCAATAATTACTAGGTTTACTCTTAGAACCCTTTTTAAACAATGGAACAACATAAGCAATACGCCAATCTTCCGGCACCATCCCCGTTTCTAATGACATTTGAAATATTCTGTCAGAGCCCCTGCTATTTCCACACTTACTTCTCTCAAGGTCCTAGGGAATATCCTGCCAGGACCCGGAGACTTATCCACTTTTATATTCCTTAAAAGCGCCAGTACTTCCTCTTCTTTAATCGTCATAGCTTCCATAACTACCCTACTTGTTTCCCTTACCTTACACAATTCAATATCCTTCTCCTTAGTGAATACCGAAGAAAAGAAATTGTTCAAAATCTCCCCCATCTCTTTGGCTCCACACATAGCCATCCACTCTGATTCTCTGAGGGACCAATTTTATCCCTCACTATCCTTTTGCTATTAATATAACTGTAGAAATCCTTTGGATTTATTTTCACCTTACTTGCTAATGCAACCTCATATCTTCTTTTAGCTTTTCTAATTTCTTTCTTAAGATTCTTTTTACATTCTTTATATTCCTCGAGTACCTCATTTACTCCAAGCTGCCTATATTTATTGCAGATCTCTCTCTTTTTCCGAACCAAGTTTCCAATATCCCTTGAAAACCATGGCTTTCTCAAACGTTTAACCTTTCCTTTCAACCTAACAGGAACATTAAGATTCTGTACCCTCAAAATTTCACCTTTAAATGGCCTCCATTTCTCTATTACATCCTTCCCATAAAACAAATTGTCCCAATCCACTCCTTCTAAATCCTTTCGCATCTCCTCAAAGTTAGCCTTTCTCCAATCAAAAATCTCAACCCTGGGTCCAGTCCTATCCTTCTCCATAATTACATTGAAATTATATCTTTAAGACGCAAGGAAGCTGAGGAAAGGAAATTATAGGTCAGCCAGTCTGACTTCAGTGGCTGGGAAGATGTTGGAGTCCAGTATTATGGATGAGGTTTTGGGGTACTTGGAACCACATGATAAAATAGGCCAAATTCAGCATAGTTTTCTTGAAGTGAAATCTTGCTTGACGAATCTGTTGGATTTTTTGAAGAAATAGCAGACAGGATTGATAAAGGAGAGTCCGTGGATACTGTTTACTTGGATTTTCAGAAGGACTTCAGAAGGACAAGGTGCAACACATGAAGCTGCTTAACAAGACATGAGCCCATGGTATTACAGGAAGGATACTGGCATGGATAGAAACTCAACTGACTGACAGGAGGGAAAGTATTGGAATATTCTGGTTGGCTGCTGGTGACAAGTGGTGTTCCGTAGGGATTGGTAACTGGTCAGTTTATTTGCATGTTATTCAACATCAATTTGGATGATAGAATTGATAGCTTTGTGGCCAAGTTTGTAGATGATACAAAGATAGGTGTAGGGGCAAATATCTTGAGGAAGCCGAGAAGTTGCAGAAGGACTTGGACAGACTGGGAGAATGGACAAAGAAGTAGCAGATCAAATATAGTATAGAGAAGTGTATGGTCATATACTTTGGTAGAAGGAATAAAGGCGTCGATTATTTTCTAAATGGCAAAATAATTCAAAAGCAGAAATGCAAAGGGATTTGTGAGTCCTTGTGCAGGATTCCCTAAAGGTTAATACAGATTGAGTCGGTGGTAAGGAAGGCAAATGTAATGTTAGCATTCACTTCGAAAGGACTAGAATACAAGAGCAGGGATGTGATACTGAGGCTTTATAAGGTGTTGGTTAGACCACTTAGAGTATTGTGAGCAGTTTTGGGCTCCTTATCTAAGAAGAGATATGCTGGCATTAGAGGGTGTTCAGAGAAGGTTCACGAGAAGGACTGCGGGAATGAAAGGATTAACATTACATTTGATGGCTCTGGGCCTGTACCCACTGTAATTAATGAATTGGTATTATTTGCCTTAGGTTAGTATCCCCACTTATGACTTATTTTCGCTGCTATTCACTGAATACAAGATTACCAATGGAATGGATACAATTCTCTCACTATAACATATTGTTTTGACATAATACTAGCAAAAAATTTAAAAATAATAACAAAATATCTTACCTCTATCACTTTGGAGTCAAAATCTTCATATGTTTCTGCAGATAAAAAGTAGAATCTTTCACTTCTATGAATTTTAATAGCACATTAAAAGACAGAACTTAATGCCAAACTAAATTTGCTGGACTGCTGAAAGCTATGGAAATTCCCAGTCTCTCAGCATTAACTGTCTAAATGGTCACCTAGCAGTGTAAATGATAGAACATATGCAATTACATAATTACAACCAACTCAAATGAATTCAAAGCAACACCCACAAAATGCTGGAGGAACTCAACAGGTCAGGCAGCATCGCTGGAAATGATCAAAGACATTTCGGATTGAGACCCTTCTTCAGGACTGGAAAGGAAGGGGAAGATGCCAGAATAAAAAAAGGTGGGTGGAGGGGAAGGAGGATAGCTAGGTGGTGGAAAGGTAAGGGGGTGGAGAAAAAGGGATCTGTTAGGTGAGGAGAGTGGACCATGAGAGAAAGGGGACCTAGGGAGAAGCAATGGGCAGGTGAAGTAGGTAAGAGGCCAGAATAGGAAATAAAAGAAGAGGAGCGAGGGAAGAATTTTTCTTAATGTAACTGGAAGGAGAAATTGATTTCCAGCATCTGCAGAATTTCTTGTGTTCTATGAATTCATATATTTTCTAAACTGTAAGTGCAAACTCTTATTTCAAGTTACCTGATCCATGGTAATTTTGTCTCCTTTCCACCGTGAAAGCAAATACAAATTAGTCATATAATTAGTGCACCATTTCCTCATTTTCCATTCTTACCTTTCTGGTTCCAATTTTTTAAATTGCGTTACCTTCAACTGCTTGTTTTCTTTTAACGTATCTAAGTTTTACTCTTCACTTTGATATTTCTTGCAAGTTTCCTTCTGTTATGATTCTTGCTCTGATTTTCATATTCTTTGCCATTCACTGAACTTCCACCATTTTTCCCAGTTTTATATGGGCATAAATGTCAATTCTCTCAATTGGTGACTACAATCTTTGAACCGTACATGGACCCTGTGGCTCTTTTGGGGAAACGCTGCTTTTGCATCATATGAAATTGTTCCCATTGGTTGGAATTATGCGGGCAATAGGAAAATCATCCCTCTTGTGCTTCTTGATCTCGTCACATAATATTCAGTGTCATGCAACCCTGCCACTTTGATCCGGCCCATGCCTTCATTCACCTGGTTCAACACTTCTCCTTCTCCAAGTCAGCTCTTGGGTGGGAGTGTGGCCAGGGTTAGTTGGGGTGTGTGGGCCCTTTGACGTTAGGATTAGTGTTAAGGGTAGGGTTGGGGGATGTATACATGGAGCTGAGAGAGAAAGGGTTGTGGAGTTTAGTGTCAGGAGTTATGTGGGGCTGTGGCGGATAGGGTTGTGGAACCACTTTAACCTGGCCCATGCCTTTCATTAACCTGGTCCAACACCACTTGGCTTAATTAACCAGGTGTACACTGGGACACATCGACAGTAATGTAACCTGGGGTCTTTGGGTGTTTAATCACTAGATACCCTCATCCAGTCGACCCAGCCAGTTTTGATCAGGTCCAGCTTGTGTTTATCCCATGGACCAAGATAATGCGAGGCATGTACTTTGACTATCTGGAGTGTAGAATGTTCTGAGGCCTAGTTCACAACAATTTGTTTCTTATTCTTTTGAAGGTTGTCTGATTTAAATTTTGAAAAATAGTTTCTAATCTTAACTTCCCTCACTCTCAAATACAAAGACAATAAATCTAAATCTGCTGTCACACCTGTTTCGGCAGTTCATTTATTTTAAGCAGAATTCTTTGTTCAATATTATACTAAGAATTTTTTTCCTTTGAAATATAATGAGATTAGTTCATTGAAAGTGGATTAAAGCAAAACTGTATCAAAGCAAGTAGATTGCTAGCTTATTGATCAAAACTTCTTTCTTTTGTGTGCTAATCCATAACTAACAACCATCATCATAAAACTTTAATGCAATATTGATCCAGCCAAAAACATCATCAATGGCGAGTTAATATTTGCTGTAGTGTTTCTCAAATGTTTTCTTTGCTTTCATGACTTGTTACAAACTTCTGTTAACAAATATTTCATTAGATTTAAACCTAGCACTACTCTTCGGCTGACATTTAACAATTCCATGCTAAAATTTTGATGCTACTTACTTCCTTTGTCTTTAATGCGTAGCTATTTTACTGCATTTGAGCAATTTAAAACAAAAACACTTAAAACTTAAAACACAGATTCCAAACAAGATGCCAGATCTTAGTATTAAGCTGAAGCATCCAGAAATCTGAATAAAACTGGAGGTCAACAGTACCCTAAGCTCTACTGAAAACCTGAAAACTGCATTGCAAAGATACTCAGCAGGTCAGGCAGCATTTGCAGAGAGAGAAAAACAGTTAATGTTTCAGAATATCTTCACTGGCTAGAGTCATATAGCACAAAGAAACATAGCTTCAGTAATCAGAGATTGCCCACTTCAGCCTAAAATGTCACAGCATTTTCTGAGGATGGTGTCAAAAACTCAACCATCTTCCACTGCTTCTGGAGAAGACTTATATTAGATAAGAAGTGGAGACGTCTGCTGATGAATTCCATTCACAACTCCTCAGATAATGTTGGATGAACTCAGCAGGTCAGGTCAAGACCCTTCACTTGACCCACTCAGTTCCTCCAACATTTTGTTTGTTGCTCCAGATTGGAGCGACAGAGGATGAGAGGTGACCTGATAAAGATGTATAAGATGACGAGAGGCACTGATCGTGTGGATAGTCAGAGACTTTTTCCCAGGGCTGAAATGGTTGCCACAAGAGGACACAGGTTTAAGGTGCTGGGGAGTAGGTACAAATGTCGGGGGTAAGTTTTTTACTCAGAGAGTGGCGAGTGCGTGGAATGGGTTGCCAGCAATGGTGATGGAGGCGGATACGATAGGGTCTTTTAAGAGAGTTTTGGATAGGTACATGGAGCTTAGAAAAATAGAGGGCTTTAGGTAAGCCTAGTAATTCCTAAGGTAGGGACATGTTCGACACAACTTTGAGGGCTTAAGGGCCTGTATTGTGCTGTAGGTTTTCTATGTTTCTATTCTAGTATCTGTAATTTCTAGTGTCTACATTTTAGCTAAGGAGCTTGGCATAAATAAAAGCAAGGCAAAATTCATATTTGAACCAACAAATGGAAAAACACATATGTGTTGTATAAGTTTCAGCAAGTGATCATGCTTAAAAGGTGAGAGTTCAATCATTTCTGCCCCACAACCCAAGTCTCAATAGGCCTTGATATTCAAAAGTATTGACATCAACACTCTGGAGATCATCAGTAACCAGAAACTTTATGAGACCAGCCATGTAAATAACATGTTTACAAGTGCAAGCCAAAGACACAATGAAGGTACTCGTCATCCCAAGTTCAAATATCAACAAGTGTTTCTGCACAGAATGCTCCGTGCCTAAAATTGTCAATCAATGGGCTAGGGTCTTCACCTGAGAGGTGAGGCATCCACTTCTTTTTTTTGTCTTATTCTGCTGGTGCTGCTGAAGCAATAGTTGATTCCTTTTCTGATGGTGGTTTCCAGTGAATGCAACAGGTAACAGTGAAGTAGAAGGTCTGAAGTATATTATAAGGTACCCTTTAACCATTCAGGGAAGGAAATAATTGCATGAGAACCCAAGTAGCTGTTCTATTACTTCCCTTGCGACCCTGTATTTCAACTCCCTAGCACTTTCAAGAACCATATGTAAAAGAGAAGCCATGGCTAGTTATCCTTTACAACTTCTATCAGCTCCAAAAAATCCACCACTAGACACATATTCAACTCTGCACTCATTCCAAAAGGATTTCTCCTCCCTTCGAGGCTCCCTAATCTACTTCTCTATCCCACCAACCATTCCCCATCTCATGGCACTTTTAATGCAGCCATAGAAAATGCAACACCTGTCCTTTCACCTCTTCCCTTTCTACCACCCAGGGATCCAAACAATCCTTTCAGGTGCTTATCCTACTTATAAAGAAGCAAAGTGACTTGCTGAGCCTTGTGAAGCACCTATGTTTAGTCTGTGCGAGTGATCCTGAGCTTCCAGTTGTTGGCGGTTTAATTCACTATCTCACTCCCACTCTGATATGTTTGTGAGAAGTCTCCTGCATTATTATACTGAGGTCTAGAACAGGGTAGAGGGAAAACACCCCATCTATGGGCATATTGCAGTCTCCCAGACCCAATGTGAAATTCTCCAGCTTCAGATAACTCACTCTTTCTGTTTGTGTGACATTAGGCCATTTGGCTGTCTATTTTATTCACTTCATATTGTGTGAGCTGATGCTATTTTAAGGATGGTAATAATAATGAAATTTGTAACATCAAAATAATATTGATTGAAAAATGCAGCGCAACTGAAGAATCAAGTTAAAAAATTTGTGTTCTTTATATTTTTTCATATGATTAAAATTCCTTCCAAATTCATATTAAAATAAGAGCAGTGATGTACAACGTGCACAGTTGTTGGGCTCATTCTGCAGGATGCTGTAGCTAAAGTGAAAAAGCCATACTATAGACAAACAGTACGTATACACAGACACACACATGATAGAAAGATACAGCACAAAATTCATTAACATCATGTTCGGATAAATCAGGTTGCAAGTATATGATGCTCATATATTGCCACTGATTCCAATTGGTTGCACATACCCTTTAAAAATAAGTGTCTTTTGCCTGATACAATGGAAATCCAAATCAGCATGATCTATAAAAAGTTCTATAGCCTCACAGAATTCGGGACCTGAGTTCAAAGTTGTCCTTGGGTGTAGAATGTGAACGTTCTCAAGGTGAGTGTGTGTGTGATGCCATAATTTCCTCCTACATCACAAATACATGCTGATATGTTAATTGGTTTCAGTGAATCAATGTTAGTGTACCTAAATGGCAAAAGAAACTTAATGGGGTGGGGGAGGTTGACAGGTATATGAGAGAGAATACGTTTCAGGGAACTACAAGAGAATGAACAAAAATATGATTGGAAATACGAGATTATTCTCATATAATTGTAGCTGTCATAGGAAAGCAGTATCCATCATCCTGGACCCCCACCACCCATGTCATGCCCTCTTCTTGCTGCCATCAGGAAGGTGGTACAGGAGCCTCAGAATCCGTACTACCAAGTTCAAGAACAGTTATTATCCCTCAACTATTAGGCTCTTGAACTACTGGGGATAACTTTCACTCAGTTTCACTTCCCCTATCAAGTTCTTGATATGTATTGCTTATTTATTTATTATTATTATTTTTTGTTTCCTTACACTTGCAGTTTGTTGTCTCTTGCACTTTGGTTGTTTATCCATCCTGTTGGGTACGGTCTTCCATTGATTCAATATGTTTCTTGGATTTACCGTGTATAACCAATCTAAGGGTTGTAGAAGCTGACATATATACACTTCGATAATAAATTTACTTTGAACTTTGAGACTAATTTGTTGGAACTAGCATTATCCAGTGGGTTGAATGACCACCTCCTGTGTTGCAATAAGAAAGCTGATTAATGCACTGAACAACAAAAAAAGAAAAAATGTGAAGTTATTTACTTTATTAAATAAAACATATTACATCAATGGTGAGGGGATGCAGAAATTTTTGGTAGAGTGGAATCTGGGTGTCCTAGAACATGATTTGTAAAAGATATCATGTTGGCACTGTAAGTAATTTGGAAAAATAACAAAACCTCACTACTTATTGCGAAGATTTGGCATGACACCTAAAATTCTGGCAAGTTTCCAATGGAGTGGAGAGCATGTATGGAAAAATCAATACCCTTGAATGTAAAATCCTACAGAAAGTAGTGGATATGGCACAGTCCATCATGGGTAAAGCCCTCCTCACCATTGTGCACATCTACACGAAATATTGCTGCAAGAAAGTAGCATCCATCATCAGGGACCCCCACCACCCAGGACATGCTCTCTTTTCACTGCTGCCATTAGGAAGAAGATACAGGAGCTTCAGGACTTACGCCACTAAGTTAAAGAACAGTTACTAGCCCTCAACCATCAGGCTCTTGGACCAAAGAGGATAATTTCACTCAACTTCACTTCATCATTGAAATGTTCCCACAACCCATGGACTCACTTTCAAGGACTCTTCATCTCATGTTCTCAATATTTATTGCTTATTTATTACAGTACTATTATTTCCTTCTTTTTGTATTTACACAGTTTCTGTTATTTGCACATTGGTTGGACACCCAAGTTGGTGCAGTTTCAGGAAAATGAATCTCAGAGCTGTAGATGGTGTAATATATGTACTTTGATAATAAACTGACTGAACTTTATTGTGATGGAAATTGATACTAAATCTACTTTAGTTAATATTGGATTGGTGAGACCACCTGTTGAAAACTGTGTTGTAAATATTTGCTTACTTAAGTCAGGCTGTTGAAGACTGAATAAGTAGAAGATTCACCAGACTAATGAAATGCTGTAAAGACTCAGCAGGTCAGAATCAGAATCAGGTTTATCATCACCGCATGTGTTGCAAAATTTGTTAACTTAGAAGCAGCAGCACAATGCAATACATGATAACAGAGAGAAAAAAAGAAAATAAATCAATTCAAGAATATATATGTACAGTAAATATTTTTAAAATAGTGCAAAAACTGAAATTATTTTGTAAAGAGAAACAAACTCTGCTTGCCTTTTCAAAGAGATACAAGAGATTGCAGATTGCTGACATTGGAGAGGGTTCAGAGAAGGTTCACAAGAATGATTTTGGGAATGAAAGGGTTACCATATGAGGCCTGTACTCACTGGATTTCAGAAGAATGAAGGGAGAATCTCATGGAAACCTATCGAGTGTTGAAAGGCTTCGACAGAGTAGATGTGAAGAGGGTGTTTCCTAAGGTTGGGAAGTCTAGAACCAGAGGGCACAGCCTCAAAATAGAGGGATGTTCATTTACAATGGAGATTGGGAGGAATTTTTTTTTGTCGGAGAGTGGTGAATATGTGGAATTCATTGCCACAGGTGGTTGTGGAGACCAAGTCATTGGGTATATTTAAGGTAGAGGCTGATAGATTCTTGATTAGTCAGGGCATGGAAGGTTATGGGGAGATGGCGAGGTCCTCCGGAAGTTTGTTTTTGACCTTTACTCAAATGCTGGCTGACCCACTAAGCATTTCCAGCATTTGTTTTGCTTTTATTTATGATTCCAGCAATGCAGTTTCTTCTGATTTTTATTTGGTGGCTTAGTACCTGGATAGGTCAAAAAGGGTCAACACTGAGTGCTGTTGTACCTGGAGAAAAGGTTGAGCTGGTAGGGGTATCTTCGCTTAAAGTTTAGAACAGTGATTTCATCAAAGTACGCAAGATCTCAAGCAGCCTTGACAGGGTAAACCTGGAGAGAACGTTCCCATTTCAGGAGGATTTCTGAATAGTAGCCACCGTCTAAAAATGAAGGGGGAAGGGGAGGGTCATCCAATAAAAGAAAGAAATAAGGCAAAATCTTTATTCTCAGAGATTTGATGGTCATGGGACTCTGTTCCTCAAAGGGCTGTGGAAGTAGCCTTAAATATTTTAAGGCAGAGATAGATAGATAGATGGATATGATAAGCAAATGGCTGAAAGCTTCCTGCCAGTAGGCAGGAATGAAACACTGAGGTTACAATAAGATTAACTATTATCATACTAAGTAGTGGAGGTGGCTTGATGGGCCACATGGCCTTCTCCAGCTTCTGATTTTAATGGTTGTATCACCAAGATAATAAAGATGGTGTCCAACCTGAAGAGGCTTATGACTTTTAATTTAATAATCATCAACAAACTCATGTAATTCATGCACGATGCTGTGCCAACTGCATTTTTGTCATCTTAATAAATTAAGTCAGCACTGATTTAAATTACACATTAACAAAAGAATAGGCTTTTTTTTCCCAGAAATATTCACAGAATAATAATTTTAAATTGTTTTCCTCTGTCCTCTTCAAATTATATAGAAAATTAACTGAGTTGGAAGAAACAATTCATGCCTTCCACTCATAACGAAGGCTTATGAAGATCAAGTAACCTGCTGCTATGCTTTTTCATAATCTATTTAGAAAAATCATACAAATATACAAATGTTTATTCAACATATCGCTTTGCTACTTCAAGCACTAAGATAATGCCTTCACGTTATTATTTTGCTTCTCTCCTCTCTATGTTCCTTAGAAAAGGGACAAACAACCGGTTAAGAACCCCTCATCCAAAATGCTTGGGACAGGGAAGTGTTTCGGATTTTGGAATAATTGCAGCTATATAAGATAGCTTGGGGATAGGTCCCAAGTCTAAAATCCATATGCATTACATATACAGCTTATGCATATGAGAAAGTCTGCAGATACCGGAAATTCAGAGCAACACACACAAATGCTGGAGGAACTCACCAAGTCAGATTGAGGAGGAGGAGGAGGGGCCAAGAGTGAAGTAATAGGCAGATGAGATGAGATAAGAGGTCAAAGTGGGGAACAGAGGACAGGTGGGGGAGGGAATTTGTTTACCAGAAAGAGAAACTGATATTCATGCCATCAGGTTGGAGGCTTCCAGACGGAATATAAGCTGCTGTTCCTCCGCCCTAAGGGTGGCCTCATCTTGTCACAAGAGGAAGGCCTGGACCAACATGTGAGAATGGGAAAGGGAATTGGAATTAAAAAGCTTGGCCACCCCAGGAAGTTCCACTTTTGGTGGATGGAGCAGAGGTGCTCGAAGCCGACCCCCAATTTACGAAGGATCTCACCAATATAGAGGAGGCCGCATCGGGAGCACCGGACACAATAAACAACCTCAGAAGATTCACAAATGAAGTGTTGCCTCACATGGAAACATTGCCTGGGATCCTGAATTGACGTGAGAGAGGAGGTGTATGGGCAGGCAAAGCACTGAGGCCGCTTGCAGGGATAAGTGCAGGGAGGGAGATTAGTGGGGTGGGATGAATGGACAAGGGAGTCGTGTAGCTGGCACCAGATATTCAGGATAAATGTCATGAAAATGCTGAGCAGCCAAGGGTTTAAAATACTATTATAGACAGCAAGTCGGGAAGGAAAAGATGCAATATTTACAAGTGCCAAATATTGTAAGAAACAAAGAAAAGCTTTTTCATCTTAAAACTTCTATAATCGAATTACAAATCACATAAAATTACTTTGTTTTAGAGCCAAAGAGCTTGGGATTGCAATAAACTTGTGCAACATTAAAAGCTGAGAGCTCATCTTTGGGGCATTTATAAGAGTTCAATTGGATTAGTTTTGCTTGATTGCGGTGCAGTGGAATGCAAAACTGTACAAGCTCTCGAGGCAGGCTAGATCACTGGCAGTAAGTAACCTCAGAATTCCAGTTAAATCTACGTTGGGAAATTTCAAAGTTTTGTTATAGTCTTATATTACGATGATGCCAATATTACAACCTGAAAATGGGTAAATTGGTTTATTACTGTCACAGCAAAAAATTTGTTTTGCAAGTTATCCATACAGATCATTTCATCACATCAGAAATTTAGGTAGTACAGGAGAAAATAATAACAGAATGCAAAATAAATTATTACAATTACAACGAAAGCACTGTCAACAAGGTGCAAGGGCATAAACTGTTTTGTGATAATAAATAACCTGTTCACTGATTTACACCCCTCACCGAATGAACATGAACACACACACACACTCTCTCACTCATTTTATGAGTGGATAGTGGGTATCTAAAACTACACATTTCAGATAGTGATTTCTGAAATCTGCAGGGTGAATTTTGAAACTCATGGCTGTAGTGGGGCTTGTCTGTATTGTTGTACAATCCCATTCCCTTAGCAAAATTCTGAAACTTCTAATGATTACGACTCCAATAACAGTGTGCAGATTTTTGATTGAGTAGCACCACCTTAACAAAAAATATAAAAATTATTTCCTGACTTTGCATTAGATAGAATGTAAAATCAAAACTATAAAAAAAATTAATCATTTCCAAATCCACTACTGAACTGCTATAGTAAAATTAGTAACTGCTGCTTACCTAGAGGGTGCAAAAAATAACTAATCTTCAACATAGAAAACCACGTCATTCCTGCTGTTGAATGATAAATATTCTTTCACAGAAAGCAAACTAGGAAGGTAAATATGCAATGTTGAAGGATATATATCAACTGCCTTGGAGAAATTATTCATTAAAGTTTCTTTGCTTGGTAATAACTTTGCCATAATAACTTAAAATTTCAGAGTTTCAGAATATCTTTTAATGTTTTAACTAGTTTACATTATTACATTTCATGAATGCTGTAAATTCTACCTTCTAGAAAATATGTAAAGCATGTGGGGAGATTTCTGAACATGGTTGCAAAATGAAAAGGGCATCTTATAAGATGATTTTACTGGTAAAATCTGATGGAAATCCAATGAAACCTTTCTTTATAATGAAAGAGGAGATGCACCATGAGAAAATGGGCTTTTGAGGCATATACTCAAGGACATCTGCTCTAGGTCTTTGAAAGTGCTGACAATAGAAGACACTGAGCTAAGAAGTATCTGAGGTCTTAGGAAACAGAAGTTCGAAGTTCAAAATAAATTTATTATCAAAGTACATATCTTTACACATACAACCCTGAGATTAAGATAGGGCTAGATAGAGCTCTTAAAGATAGCAGAGTGAAGGGATATGGGGAGAAGGCAGGAAAAGGGTACTGATTGTGGATGATCAGCCATGATCACAGTGAATGGTGGTGCTGGCTCGAAGGGCTGAATGGCCTACTCCTGCACCTATTGTCTATTGTCTATTAATTTTCTTGTGGGCATACTCAATAAATTCAATAACCATCACAAATCAATGAAAGACCATACCAACAGGTGGAAAACCAGTGTGCAAAAGATAACAAACTGTGCAAATACAAAATGAAAGAAAAAAAAATAATAATATAATAAATAAGCAATAGATATTGAGAACATGAGTTGAGATGAACCTGTTGAAGAGTCCTTGAAAGTGAGTCCATTGTTTGTGGGAACAATTCAGTAATAGGTCAAGTGAAAATGAGTGAAGTTATTCCCTCTGGTTCAAGAACCTGATGGTTGAAGGGTAATAACTGTTCCCGAACTTGTGAGTCCTAAGGTTCTTGTACTATCTTCCTGATGGCATCAGTAAGGAGAAATTCATAAATATGTACATAAGTTATCAGCTACTTACATCTAAACAATTCATTTTTCCACAATGATTGATGTCAGCTGGACACAGATAATGTTTTTTTTTAAAAGACTAAATTCCTAAATTCCATTTCATGATCACACAAAACTACAGAAAATGTAATGATAACTGCAATTATAATATACAACTTTCTAATTCTGAACAGTACTAAATATACCAGCTTACTAAAACATCACATTTTTCCAAATTTGCATTAATTAGAAGGTAAAACAAGATCACGAAAGACATTAACTTAAATCTGCAGTGTCGCTGGTGAACTGACACAAGTATGTGGATGCCAAGTTTGCAACTGTGCCTTACCTTGCCAAGTACGAAAATAACTTGTCTTTGACATGATTAATCTGTTTATACTATTTAAAGACACAAATGCAACAAAAAGGGGACAAACCTCAACAATCAGCATGCTAAAAAAAAAAAAGAGCCTAAGGTTTCTCCTAGAACATGAAAGACAGACCTGGTTACCAAGATAATCACTTATGTGATTAAATGTAGTTCCTTAAGGTTATTATAGCCGGGGGTGGTAGTGAGGATAAGCTCCCACTACTACTAAATGCTCCCAATGACATGCATCTTATTAGCCTCTGACAACCAAGTACAGCTTCTGGCCTTCACGTATGGCTTAGATACTAAACCCAGCAGAACCGCTTGACAGGAAAGGGGGCAAAGGTGGGTTAGTGGCACCTCAAAAACCAGTCATACTGGGCAGAAGGGGCTCGTCAGTCACGGTTGGAAGCTCATCTAGGAGAAGGAAAACTCTGATCTCAAACCTCCACTGCCCTGCAGTATACCCACTCATGGGGAAGGCTCCAGGAATAAATACCAAGGAAAAATCTGGAGCCGTAGTCCTACATCAAGTTCACACTGAATGGCAACTTCTATGATGCCTCTGGTGCCAAACTGTATCAGTTTCTACCATTCCTGTGGACTCATCTGCAGAGAGAAGAGGGAAGAGCCTGCTGCATGAGCAAAAGCTTGCTTCCTGCATCATACAAGGTTTACGCCATTCTTATTCCGTCTTTATCTATTGTGGGAATTTTTGGGCTGCAGCTTTGATTCTAAAGAAATGTTTAACTTTCAAAAAAATTAAGCTTTAACTTCAAGAACATTTTCTATTAAATGAAAAGGAAATGATAGAGAAAATCTCATCAGGACTAGACAACAAAGGTGGTAAACCAACAACAATTAACATAGTTATTGCACGCTATAACCTGTGTAGCATCCGAACATGCTTCTCTGCAGATGGATGTAGAAAGAGGAAAGGATATAGAGACTTGGAAAAATTTAGGAATGGAATTTCAGAACTGAACCCACGGAAGCTGCTGGTGGATTGAAGCTGCGGCAGTAGAAATGATGGAGCATGAACACCAAGGACGGTTGAGAACTGCTGGAGATTACAGGAAATAAAAAGGGGCTATGCCATGGATCTGGCAACAAAATGAGAACTTTTAATTTGATTTGCTACTAATTCAGGTCAGTGATCACTGAGTGATAGAAGAATGAAATCTGGTGCATGTTAAATAAGAATAAAATAAACAATGCAGTTAAGTTACAAAAATATTGAATGTTTACATTGGCATTTATAGATATGAGAGTTACGCCAAAATACCAACAAAATAACTGCCTTAATTTAAAAGAAACATGGGAAATATTTTCACTTATTTTACAGTTCTGAAGACTTACAGGGCAGACCTTTCACTAATTTTGAAGTTGTTCACTGCATGCTCTAGGTGACCAGTTGGATTTCCCAGCTGCGAGGTCTGTGTTGTCCTTTTGCCCTATAATAGTAAACTAGACAACGGGGTGACCCGTTGGGGCACCCTTTGAGAGAAGGGTAGTGCAGTCTGATGTGACCAGAATGAACATTACATTTTCCTGAACGCTATTGGCATCGCTTTGCTTTGGAAACTGAAGTAGAAAACCTCAGTTTATTAAAGAAGAACAATGCGTAGCAAAGCAAATATAGCTCCTCTTCATTTAACGAAGGACACTTTTGATTGCATCATTTCTGGTTTATCTGCCACCCTTGTGCCTCTCATTGTCATTCTGGAGATGTACAGTCCTTTCATCCCCCGTCTCTTCAGCTCTTCTGCTGATTGTTGTTTGTCTCTGATCCTGGAGAAGTGCATGCCTCTCCTCCTCTGTCTCTTCTTCTCTCATCTTTTTTTGTCCTGACTCTTTGATCCTGGAGTCGTGCGGCCCTGGCCTCATCCGATTCTTGTTCTCTCCCTCTCCTTGCCGCTTCCCGACGACGTTTGGCGTCATCTCTTGACCATAATGTCCCCCTTCCCTTTCCACGCGGTATAATTAGGCTGACCATTTTTTTTTACCCTAATGCCAGATAGAAGGTACGATGCAGTAACACCAAAGGATGCTGATTATTCAGAATGATGTGGTTGGCGCTCTCCTAAATAGACGTGATATAGTCACCACTGTCCTTTGACTGCAGCAAAGGGTTTTATGTGTGTCTCGAAGTACGTCATTATAATAAGATTTAATGATCTCTTATTGATGGGTGGCAGTTAGATCTGTCCCAATCCTGCACATGCTGACGGTGATTAGCAGAATGTGACCCCTCGAAATAGAGCTGCCTAGCCCTTTTGCTCCGGTAGGTGTCACTGCTGAGGCTGGCCGTGCGCATGCATCGGGCTGTCGCATCCCGATTTCCATGATGGCCGATCGGGTCTCGGGTGAAAGCCAGCCTGTTGATTTTTGGCAAATAAGCAATTTCCTACGAACATATAACCCTGAACTTTGCCTGCATTCTGTAAGTTGGCGCATTCTAATTTGATTTAGCCAAAAAAAGTGCCGCTGTAATGCATCGTTTGCGCTAATTGGAGGTCACAAACAGACAGAGCATGAGAGTTTTAGTAGTATATAGATTCCTCAATAGCATTACAGGCATAGCATAAAATAATGCTGCTGGTACAAGCCTCTACTGATAGTAGACTTTGGGAATTCTAAAGGAAAGGTGGGCAAGTGTTGGAGGCTGAGATCCCCCACTGGAGCACGCCCCATCTTCCTGGGTTTGACCCATCTCTCTCTCTTCTCGCTGAAACCACCAGACAGGTGGTGCTAGAACATTGGTTCTGCTCCACTGTGTCCGGGAATAGTTGTTGCCTTGCAGCCGCCAGGCTCTTGGACCGGCTTCACTTGCCCCGTGACTGTGGTTTCATTTTCAGGGGACTCTGGGGTTCATGTTATGTGTATTCTTTGTTTGCTATTTATTATTTGCACAACTGATTCTTGTTTCACACATTGGATATTTGTTGGTCTTGGTTGTGTGGTGTCTTCCGTGGATTCTGTTGTGTCTTTGTATTGTGGCTGTCTCCAAGATTGTATATGGTATACATATTTTGATAATAAATTTACCTTAAAACTTTGAAAAGACCTGCTTCAATGTTGCAATTGTACCTGCTCCAATGGAAGTAAATTAAAGTTAGAGGAGTAATACTCATTAAAGTGGAACACATCGTACAAACCTAGACAGTAACGCGGAGGCACCATTACCATGTTTGCAACAGTGAATTGCCACATGTGTAAGACTGCTAATATTTTTTTTCATTCTACAGATGGAAAACATCTTGTGGTAAACTGAAACCCCTTAGGTTTTCTTTCTTGTTCAGTCATTGGCAAATGTAGCTCATTTTGTACCCAATAAATATTTACAGACTGATATGATGCATGAAATGCTTAAAGCTGTGTAATACTAAAATTTAAAAAATCAAGGACAAAGCTGATTCTAGGATATTTGAAACTGTGAATCTCTTGAATCTCATGAGTTACGAGAAATGTAATGAGAAACAATAGTAAGTGTGATACAGGTTCTAAATACAACAAAACAAAAAGCTCTATTTAATAAAGCTTCAAGTAACATTATGAAAATGAATACTGCACCAATTTTATTAGTAGAGCAACAGAGGTGTGCACAAGGAGGAACAGCAGGAATGTGCCCTCCACTCACCGTGCCCTCTCTCAATTAATCTGATGAAGTCCTGGAAACCCCTCTAGATGTTCACTTGATTAAAGCTGGTGGATTTTAAAATTCTGCGCACGTTCCTGTGTCACACTGACTAGCTGACTAGGTATAGAGCTCAAGCTGGTCTACTCTTTGTAACTGAAATGCTGACTACGCAAGTAAACTAGGACATTAACGCACTGATATTAGTATCTTCAATATAGTGAGGGTCCCAAGGCATTTCACAGGAGCCTGAGTCAGACAAATTGGGGAAACTAGGACAGAAGGACAAAAGGCAATTTGAAGAGCCAGTTGCAGAGAAAAGTCTCAACTGGGAGCACTTCTAATAAGAAGGCCAATCAGAAATGAGATAATTTCTTTTCAGTGTGCAGTATCAATGTGGTTAAATTACTGGACTGTAAACTAGAGCTTGTGTTGTGACTGAGAGACACGAGTACAAATCCCTACAGAAGCAGATGACCAGCATTGTGGCTGATACTTAACTCTTTCCTCAAGCCACTGTATTTGAGAGGCAATAAAAGAAAATAAAATAGTAATATAATATCTAGAAGGTTGCCTAACTAATCTGCATTCAGCAGCTCAATCTCATCAGAGGGAGTTTGAATTCATTAGGTCTCCTGAGTTGAAGGAGATACTAAATATATTCTGCACTAGCAATTCTAAGTGTTCAAACCCCATCTTGAGAAGATACCAAATTACATCCTGTGTGGAGGATGTGAAAATATGCTTCTGGTTCCTCTAGGTGGAGCTTACGGTACAGGTGACTGTAGAGGCCAAGTTATTGGGTATACTTAAAGCAGAGGTTGATAAACTTTTGATTAGTTGGGGCATGAAGGGATACAGGGAGAAGGCAGGAGATTGAGGCTGAGAGGGAAAATGGATCAACCTTGATGAAATAGTGAGGCAGACTCGATGGGCCAAATGGCCTAATTCTGTTCCTATATTTTATGGTCTTTATGATCTAGATCTCACTAGGTGTACAAGTGATGGAAAAAGGGCCTTCAACTTGACAATGTAGAGACATAACTACAAAGATTACTTCGCTTACAAGATTAAAACCAGCACAGTATAGGCCCCCAACTAAAAGGCAATCTATTCACAAAAAGCACATCATGATATGTTCAGATGCATAATTACAAAAAATACTGAAGTATGAAAATAGTTCATCCATCTTCAAGCACTGTGAAATTATATGCGGCCTGTCTCAAAAACAAGAAATCTATATAATGTCAGCAGGGAATGGAGGTAGAAGGTTCAAGTGCAGGCATAGAGGTTTAGTTTAATTTGGCTTCACGATTGGAACAGACATCATTGGCCAAAGGACCTGTTCCTGTAATGTACAGTTCTGTCTCTGCAAACAGAAAGGTAAGAAGCTTCTAACTTCCCCTCCACATGAAAATTCAGTAAGGTGTTGACCAGTGCAATGGCAATAATAAAATAAATGAAGTTAGAGAAAAACGTTTTTACAAAACTTACTGCAGCAATTCAGTTCCTACATTAAACAGCTCCCAACTACTCAGATTTCATTAAGCCTAGTTCAGATTTATTGCACTCATTTAAACTTCAATCTCTGCCAGGACAGCCTTACATATTCCCATTGCATCACCAGATTCATTTTATAAGTTCTACTGCCGAGAAACTTTCTTCAGTAGATGAGTAAATTGGCACCCTATTTTTCAGCTCATGTGATTTCCTTTTTCATCAAACCTGTCACTTTTGCCCATTTTGAATTATAATCAATGATAAACGTAAGATTTGCTATTTTTTGAAAACACACACACACATGCCCTATTCGGCAACAAGCTGCCGCACCAGTTAACAGTAGCTTTATTTGCTTAAAGGCTGGTGAAATGGTGTTACTGCTGACAACAATGCTCCACAGTGCAGGAAGGAAAATTTTGTGCTTTTGACTGCATCCAAGGCTTGAATCTCTGGATGCTACGGCTCTGGAGACCAAGTAAAATGCACTCCTGTACTTCAGCCAATAGGGAACCACAGCACACTACAACAAAGGAGGTTGGCACTATGCTTAAATAATAATCTCCTGACATTCTAAAGACAAGATAAAAATTGAACATCATAGTGTAAACTGCAGATTTCTGAGAACACTATGCTTACTTTAGATCTCCATGGAGAAGTCATTGCAAATATTTCAGGCATGCTTCAAGTTCCACATCTTTTCCAATGTGGACCATTGACTCAGTCAGTGTGAATTTCACCTTTGAGCAGTCACCTGCTATTTGAAGTTACAAATATCCATCTGCACTTACTAATTTTAAACATAAAACAGTTATAATCCAGAATACATTGTCTACAAGAGTAGAAATGTGCAACTTCAACAACTCTCGAGAAGCTTGAGACCATACAGGACATAGCAGCCTGCTTGACACGCTTGCCCCGGCCACAAGTATTCACTCATTCCAGGACTGACGTGCAGTAGCAGCAGTTTGTACCAGCTACAGGATGCCCTGCAGAAACTAACCAAGACTTCTTAGATGGCCCTTTCCAAACCCACAACCTCTAGCAGCTTGAAGAATAAGGGAAGCAAAAACATGAACTATCAGTAAGCCACACACAATCCTGAGTTGTAAATATATCATTCCTTCATTGTCACTGGGTCAAAATCCTGCAACTCTCTCCATAACAGAACCGTGGGTATTCTCACTTCTTATGGTTTGAAGTGGCTCAAGAAGACATTTCACCATTATCTTCTCAAGGACAACCAGGAATGGACAATTAAATGGAGGCACAAGAGACTGCAGATGCTGGAATCTGGAGTAACACACTACATGCTGGAAGAACTCAGTTGGTCAAGCAACTTTGGTGGGAGATAAGAAATTCCAAAACCCACATCAGAACTGTTTATTCCCTACCCCCCACAGATAAGAATGGAGGGGTGAAATGGCCAACACAGAGAGGACAAGGGAAACGGTAAGAAAGGACTCCAAGGTGACTGTTGGACTGAGGAGGTTTGCAGAACTCATCAATTTTATTACCTTAACCATCATTTCCCACTCTGCTCTCAAATTCATTTTTACTATTTCTGACACTTCTCCACCTTTTCTAGATCTCATTGTCTCCATCTCATGAGACAAACCAGCCACTGATTTTTGCTATGAATCCATCAACTCTCACAGCCACTTAGACTACACCTCTTCTCATCTTGTCTCTTGTGAGGTTTCCATTCCTTTCTCCCCATTTCTCCATCTCTGCCGCATCTGCTCGCAAAATGAGGCCGTAAGACCACAAGATATAGGAGCAGAAGTAGGCTATTTGGCCTGTCAAGTCTGCTCCGCCATTCAATCATGGGTGATCCAATTCTTCCAGTCATCCCTACTCTCCTGCCTTCTCCCCTTACACCTTGATGCCATGGCTAATCAAGAACCTATCTATCGTCACCTTAAATACACCCAATGACTTGGCCTCCACAGCCACTCGTGACAACAAATTCCACAGATTTGTCACCCTCTGACTAAAGTAATTTCTCCACATCTCTGTGCCCAATGGACGTCCTTCAATCCTGAAGTTGTGCCCTCTTGTCCTAGTCTCTCCTACCATGGGAAATAACTTTGCCATATCTAATCTGTTCAGGCCTTTTAACATTCAGAAATTTTCTGAGATCCACCACCCCCCTCAATTCTCTTGGACTCCAGGAAATACAGCCCAAGAGCTGCCAGATGTTCCTCATACTGTAACCCTTTCATTCCTGGAATCATTCTCGCGAATCTTCTCTGAAATCTCTCCAATGTCAGTATCCTTTCTAAGGAGCCCAAAACTGCACACAATACTCCAAGTGTGGTCTCACGAGTGCCTTATAGAGCCTCAACATCACATCCCTGCTGTTATATTCTATACCTCTAGAAATTAATGCCAACATTGCATTCGCCTTCTTCACCACCAACACAACCTAGAGGTTAACCTTTAGGGTATCCTGCACAAGGATTTCCAAGTCCCTTTGCATCTCTGTATTTTGAATTCTCTCCCCATCTAAACAACAGTCTGCCCGTTTATTTCTTCCACCAAAGTGCATGCCCATACACCTTCCAACATCGTATGTCATTTGCCTCTTCTTTGCCCATTCCCCTAAACTATCTAAGTCTCCCTGCAGGCTCTCTGTTTCGTAAACACTACGCACTCCTCCACCTATCTTTGTATCATCGGCAAATTTAGCCACAAATCCATTAATCCCATAGTCCAAATCATTGATATACATCGTAAAAAGCAGCGGTCCCAACACCAACCCCCCGTGGAACTCCACTGGTAACCAGCAGCCAGCCAGAATAGGATCCCTTTATTCCCACTGTTTTCTGCCAATCAGCCAATGCTCCACCCATACTAGTAACTTCCCTGTAATTCCATGGGCTCTTATCTTGCTAAGCTGCCTCATGTGCGGCACCTTGTCAAAGGCCTTCTGAAAACTCAAGTACGCCACGTCTACTGCATCTCCTTTGTCTACCCTGCTTGTAATTTCCTCAAAAAATTGCAGTAAGTTTGTCAGGAGGGATTTTCCTTTCAGGAAACAATGCTGGCTTTGGCCTATCTTGTCATGTGCCTCCAGGTATTCCGTAATCTCATCCTTAACAATCAATTCCAACAACTTCTCAACCACTGATGTCAGACTAACAGATCTTTAGTTTCCTTTCTGCTGCCTCCCACCCTTCTTAAATAGTGAAGTAACATTTGCAATTTTCCAGTCATCCGGGACAATGCCAGAATCTACGATTCTTGAAAGATCATTGTCAATGCCTCTGCAATCTCTCCAGCTACTTCCTTCAGACCCTGAGGGTGCATTCCGTCAGGTCCAGGAGACTTATCCACCCTCAGACCATTACACTGCAGAGGTCTTCCACTGTGAAGTCTGATGCAAAATACGCATTCAGTTCCACTGCCATCTCTGCGTTTCTCATTACAATATCTCCAGTGTCATTTCCTACTGGTCCTAATCTACCCTCAACTCTCTTTTACCCTTTATATACTTAAAAAAGCTTTTAGTATCTTGTTTGATCTTCGTCGCCAGCTTCCTTTCATAATTCATCTTTTCTTCCCTAATGACCTTCTTAGTTTCCCTCTGCAAGTTTTTAAAAGCTTCCCAATCCTCTATCTTCACACTAGCTTTGGTTTCCTTGTATGCCCTCTCTTTTGCTTTTACTTTGGCTCTGAGTTCATTCGTCAGCCACGGTAGTGTCCTTCCTCCATTCAAAAATGTCTTTTTATTTGGAATATGTCTGTCTTGCACTTCCCTCATTTTTTGCAGAAACTCTAGCCATTGCTCCTCTGCTCTCCTTCCTGCTAGTGTACCTTTCCAGTCAACTTTGGCCAGTTCCCCTCTCATGCCATTGTAATTTCCTTTATTCCAATGAAATACCGACACATTGGATTTTAGTTTCTCCTTCTCAAATTTCAAAGTGAACTCGATCATATTGTGATCTCTGTTCCCCAAGGGTTCATTAACCTTAAGCTCTCTTATCACCTCTGGATCATTGCACAACATCCAATCCAGTACAGCTGATCCCCTGGTGGGCTCAACAACAAGCTGTTCTAAAGAGCTATCCCTTAAACATTCTACAAATTCTCTCGAGGTCCAGTGCTGACCTGGTTTTCCCAATCCGCTTTCATGTTAAAATTCCCGGCGATTATCATGATATTGCTTTTCTGACGTGCCTTTTCTATCTCCTGTTGTAATTTGTAATCCACATCCTGGCTGCTGCTTGGAGGCTTATAGTACCATGGTATCTCAAACATCCTCCTTTTACTGGAAGCATGACTTCCCTTCTGTTGTGGTTTTCGGAGCCCTCGCTCACATCTTTACTGTTTCTTGTACCTACCTCTTTCCAAGGAGAGAACAGAGATAACACGTTACCCTTGTCCTTACGTTTTAACTCTGCATCCAGTATACCATCTTTTGATGTTTCCATCAGCTGCAATATGATCCCATCATCAGCCACATCCTCTTCTCCCCACCCTTCCTGGCTTCTGCATTGATCACTCCCTCCATGACTTTCTATTTTGCTCATCCCTTCACATCCATCCCCCCTCCCCCCCTTACCCCTGGCACTTTCCCATGCCCTCACAGGAAACGTTCCTCTTGTTCTTACACCTTCTCCAAAGTCCTAAACAATCTCTCCAAGCAAATGTTTACATGCATCTCATCCAACTTGTCTTCTGTATCCTGTGCTCTTGATGAGGCCTCTTCGACATTGGTAAGACAGAGCAGTCTCAGCACCTGTTTTGCAGTACACCTACGCTCAGTCTGCAATGGCAAACCCAGGTTCCCAGTTGTGAACCACTTCAATTCCTCTCCCTATTCCTATGATGACCTGTCAATCCTTTGCCTTCTCTACTGCCAACACAAATTACAAGAGAAACATGTTATATTCTGACTGGGTAGTCTATAACCCAGTGGCATGAATATAGGCTCCTTCCAATTTTAGGTATCCAACTGCCCTCCTCTTCTTTTTTCCTCTTGCACCTTATCTCTTTCAGATCCTCCAGTACTCCCCCACTCATTTTTCACTCACCTTTGTCCCTTTACCACTCCTCCACCCACCAACTTCATGCATAGGACTTCCCTCACCTGGTTCCAACCATTGTAAACCTCTCCTTTTTCCTCCAGTGGTACCCATACTCTTCACCTTTACTAATCAAGATTCAGCATCATCGTTCCTGCTTATACCCCACGCAGCTGCCTCCCATCTTCGCACCCCCTTCCCCCACCCTTGCTCCATTTGTTGTTTTCTCCTTTTCCTCTCTCTCTGTCTAACTGTACCTATCATTCACCTACCACAGTCTTCCAACTCCATCCCTGCTCAGCTCTCCTTCCTGGCATCACCTGCCTCTCATCTTGTATGTCTCCTTAGTCCACTAAATGCCTCAAGATCCTTTGTTGTCACTCTCCTACTCTCTACACTGGCCATCTTGCCCCTCCACTGGTGCAGAGATTTGGCCTGAAATGGGTTCTTTCCTCCCACCGGTTCTGCTTGATTTGCTGAGTTTTTTCAGTAGATTGTGTGTTGATGGGCAATTAAATATTGACTCAGCTATCAAAGAAAACATCCCTAGAATAAATATATATATAAAAAGAAAGACAAAAATCATTTAGGGGTTCCAACAGACAATTGGATAGACACCTGTACAAAATAAGGAGCAGAGCTACAGGAAAAAGCAGCATAATGGAATTGATTAGATTAACTAGTGGCTAACACAGGTCCAGCGGGTAACTGGCTTCCTTTGGAGTTGTAAGATAGTCGGTGAAAGAGCTGATTGTGGACTTTGGGAAGGATAAGACAAGGGAACACGAGCCAATCCCCATCGAGGAGTCAGAAGTGGACAGAGTGAGTACATTATGACAAACGAGCTGTAGAGAATTCAATGGTGTAAATTATCTTTCCATCCTTTCGCAGAATTTGCTCAAGCTACTGTTTAGGCATCTTTTCCTTACCTCCATTAGGGCCTGGGTCAGGGGGACCCAAGCTGATGCCACCCCAAGAGCTGCCAGTCCAGCCTCTTTCTCTTTTAACTTTTGTCTTCCTTTTCTTCTCCCATTCCTCCTGCTGTTGAAGGACTTGTGCCTGCAAGTCTTCTTGTTGCTTTTGGTCACGCTTTCCGATTGATTGAATGGTTCCACTTTTCACAACAGGAGCGTTTAATCCAGGCCAGAGGAAGCCAGCTCGTCCTAAAAAACAAATTAAAAGATCTGCTTAAAACGCATTCAGCCAAGGTTAATAATATCGATATATCAGCAGAACACTCCGAACATTGGAAAGTCAAGTCATGTACTTCCATACTACATTCCCTCTGGAAATTACATTATCTAGTAAGGAGAATAAATCACTCAAAATTGTGAAATAGTATTACATTCTCTTTTCCCTTCTTTCACACTAGTTGCAAAGAAATCTGCAGAGACTAGGAATCTAAAATAAAAGGGAAATAATCACCAAAATACTCAGCGGATCTGGGAGCACATTCTCTTTAACTTAAAATGCTTGGTTTCTCATGAAATTTGCTCTCAGGAAAGGACATTGGCCTGAAATGTTAAATGGATTTCTTCCTCCACAAGTGCTCATTTGCCTGCTGAGTATTTCCATCATTATTTTTTAGTCTTTCACACCTATCATTCCACATTCACTAATAACCTACTGATGAAGTTTATTTTTCCCTTTACTTTCTATTCTTCATTCTTATTTTTCTTTTTGATGGAATTCACACAAAATACTGGATGAACTGAGCAGGCCAGCTGACATCTATGGAAAAGTGTAGACAGTGGATGTTTCAGGCCGAGACCCTTCATTAGAACCCTATCATTCCTGATGAAGGGTCTCAGCCCGAAACATCAACCGGTTAGTCTTTTCCGTAGGTGCTGCCTGGCCTGTTGAGTTCCTCCAGCATTTTGTGTGTGTTGCTTGGATTTCCAGCATCTGCAAATTTTCTCCTGTTTTTGATGGGATTAATGGCTTAGTGAAGTGAGCTTAGAAGAAGTAACATAATTTTACTTTAGTTAACTCTTCCATTCTCTGACACATTCATGTCTTCAAAACTATAGTCCATGCCTCTAGGTTGTGTGAAACTAAACCACTATACAACTATTTCCTTTTGTCAGATATGATGCAAACTGCACAGAAGACTACCCTAATATTCAAATGATAATAGCCCTTGCAACTGGAGTAAAGACGTGCAAAGTATTGTTGTGCTGAGCTTCCTTTATTGGAATGGAGGTTCATAATACATAAACTGCATTAAATTTCATAGTCACTTACCTTCACCAACCATCTGTCCTCTGTTCAAATCTTTCTTTATCCTCCGCTTAGTTCGTTTACCCCTTCCCTTTCGTGCTCCGGCACCAGACTCTGCCAGTACACCCCGCCATAATTCATCTGCTGTCACTGTTGAGACAGATAAAGTTTCCATGTGAAGAGAACCACAAAATTAGCATTTGAAATTGATTCACTCTGTCTATAGCAGTGTTAGATTAGATATGACATTTCACTCAGACCACTTTCAAAATGCTACCTTCTTTGTCCATACAGAAGTTGTGCACAATTTTGCCATAACATAAATAATGCTCAAGGATACATAAAGGCTTAAGTAACCCAAATGTTTGATTTGACGCGTGACCAGATCATAGGAACCAAATTCATATTCATCATTGCCTTTGGCCCAATGGAGCTTCAGGTGGCTTCACTGTAATCTTGTAAAAGAATAAAATGATAGGGTCTTTATGACATATCAATTTTTTATTGCCAAAGTTGTTAAAATAAGAACTGTTGAGAAGAATTCTGTGATTCACAGGCCATCTGTGGAGGCAAAGAGAATGTCAACTATCCCTCTGTCCTCAAAAGTGCTTGACCTGCTGGTAGTTTGTCTTTTTGCACCAGATTCCAGCATCTGCAGTCTCTTTTGCCTCCAAATTGGTAATATTCATCATTTAACCAATATGACATTGCACAAAGTTTCCATTTGTAACTGCTCTGTTCATATTTCCAAAACAACTAATTGTTTATCTAATGCAAAAAGAAACAAATGCTCAAAGTCGTCAGTGGGTCAGGCAGCATCCGCAGAGGGAAATGGACAATCCACCCTACACTCATCCATATCTCACAGCCACCCAGCTTTGTGTTATTAGCAAACTTGGTTATATTACTAATGATACCTTCATTTTAATTATTAATATAGATGAAGAACTTTTGAGGACTCAGCATGGTGCTACTGGTCCAAGCTCCTCAACTCAAAAATCATCTGTTTAACCCCAATCTTGATCCTTTTTATTCTATGGCTCCTTATGACTAGGAATGGATGATGGTCCTGCTGGAGCACTGCCACCAAGAAACTTGGCCGAATGAATGAAGAAATAGGGATGGGCAGAGCTGGGGAGGGGATGGGGGAGGAAATTTTCTGGCAACTGATATCCATTGCTAGCTTTAGTTATCTAGAAATTGCTATCCCATTTAAATGGAATGATACAGCAAATCAAGTGAGCTGATACTTCCAGCACAGTTCTGTTACAGCTCAGGAACATCAGGTCACATTGTTAAATTAGGTCTGGTGTCCATTATCTGTTGGCAAAGCAGGGACCCTAGAGTTGATTTTTCTCCTTGTCAGATAATCTTGTTCCCTACTGAGAACTCAAAGTTATTTTTAAAATGTAAGTATATTTCATTGACAGTGCTCATCCCACTAGTAAGTGACTGTGTGTTTGAATGGAGAAGTAGCCCATTTTCAAGCTGCTGACCTTTAACCAAACCAAACCACGAAGTGGCCTGAATTGGGTTGCTGAGCCTCAAGGTAGTAACCATCCTATCTCTTCCAAACATTAGGTGATAATCACTTCTCCCTGTAATTACTGTATGTATTATGTGTGTGAGTTATATGTACTGTTGTTTCATCTGACAGTATATAAGTACATGGTTGAATGACAATAAACTCAACTTGAACTTTTAAACATAGCTATTTGAATCTCTGCCCCAGATTGCTGGAAAATCACAAGAAGCATTAGGAACTAAATCAGCAATCTTTTGTTTAATGAATACTTTATTCAAGGAGGATTATCAAATTGGGATTTATTCAGTCTTTATGCCAATACAGAATATGCACATGCACTGTCAAGTCTGGAACATGAGTAAATAAAATAGTTAGGATACAGGTTGCTTGGCTTCATTAGCTGGGTTATAAAACATAACCGCGAGTTTATAGAGCAACTATCAGTTAGGCCACAGCTACCTTGTGTAGTTCTGGTCTCCACAGTATGTAATTGTGCTGGGGAGAAGGAGGAGATTTGCCAGAATGTTGCTCAGATGAGGCTGGATAGATTGGATCTGTTTTCCTTTGAATAGGAAAAGCTGAGGAGATATCTAGTTGAGGTCATTCAAAGTCATGAGGGGTGCGAACAGAGTAAATAGAGAAAAATATTTCTTCTTAGGAGAGGGATCTAAACACTAGGAGCATACGTTCTGAGGTAAATGACAGGAAGCTAAGAGGGGATCTGAAGAAGAATTTTTCACCCGGAGGTGGCTGGAATACGGAACCAACTAGGTGAAGGGGTGGTGGAAACAGAGACTCTAACACAAATTAGACAATATCATATGAATCACCAAAAAGCAAAAGAATATGGGCCAAATGCTGAAAAGTGGGTTTAGTATTAATAGATGTTTGATACTTGACGTGGAAATGATGGGCCATAGGGCCTATTCTTGTGCAATATGACTCTGTAACAGAAGTATTGCATTATTTTTATGTGACTTTTGAATTCTTCGCCCCAATTTTTTTCTTGTCCCTTTCACCCCTTTCTGCATTGTCCTGAATGGTACTTCCATTGCTGTAGGACTGAGGGACTGGAATCTCTGATCATTAATGATTCATTTGCAGGACACTGTCACAAGCAACAAGGGAGGGAGAAAAAAAAAATATGACAGGGTGCAGTCACTCTTACTCCATTTTCTTTGAAATTCCATTTATTAAATGCAATAAAAAACATTAGGCAAGGGAAACATAGGCTGTTGAAGTGATGTAACTGTGCCATTAAGCAAGTCCGTGATATTATATAAGATTGTGCTGCCGGGTTTTGGGTACTCTTATTCAATATCTTACATTCGCGAACACTTAAAATTTTGAATATTTATACTTCTGTAAAAATAAATATAGCACTTAAGGAATTAATATATATACACAGATGAATCCAAATTCAAATACTAACTGTGTTATAACAACTCTAATACTCCTAAATCCATCCTTCAGTATAGCTATCATAACAGTGCCAATGGTACAGCTTTTATGAATTCAGATGACGTTTAAGATGGAAGTTGAGCCAAGATGCTGAATAGATCAGAATTGTGAATGTTAATCAAATGCCTCCCAGGATAGCAATACAATTCTTCATAAAGAATATTAAGTTTGCAAGGCAGAATTCATTTGTTCCACATAATATACTCCAAAAATTCATTTATTTTACCCATAAAATGCATGTCTTAAGAGTTTAGATAATTCATTTATATTTTAACAGCCTGATTTCTCTGAGAGGGTGGAGTTTTCTGCAGGGTATGGACTCTTAGCTTGAGAATCAGCAAGGGTAGGAAAAACGAAGGGATATTGAACAACAAATATTCTGAAATTGTCAACCAATAATTCTTTGAATAAAAACATAATTGCTTTCATCAAAAGCAATATATCCAGAAAAAAACATCAGAGGAAATAAAAATGTAGGAGTCTTAACGTGTTTTTGTCCTTCTATTATAAGGCCCAGAGCACTCAATTTTGGATTCACTTAATTGCTGCTGTGCGAGTCTTCCCAGTAATGGCAATGCTATATAAAATGACGCAAATGCTGGCCCTTAGTTTTAGGTGAAAGTATCCACCTATCAATCATTTTTTAAACTGAATAATTCCATGATGATGATATGCTCAGGATGGCCACGAGCAAAGCAAAAAGACAAGAAACCAACTTGCATTTGCATATTGTTTATCACATCATGATATTCTACATCACTTCACAGGCAAGTAAGTTCCTCTTAACTGGCCTGGTGTAGGGAAATATATCACTTATTTTTAACTTCAACCAGAAAAATTTGATATAAATAGCCAGATAATCTGGCTTACTTTAAGTTCAAAAGTTCAAAGTTCAAAGTAAATTTATCATCAAAGTACAAATATTTCACCATACACAACCCTGAGATTAATTTTTTTGTGGGCATACTCAATAAATCTATAATAGATTAATAACCATAATTGAATCAACGAAAGACTGCACCAACTGAGGCATTCAACCAGTGTGCAAAAGACAATAAACTGCGCAATACAAAAAGAAAGAAATAATATTAATAGTTTAATGGTTCTTCTGGTTGGGAGAACATCTTTTTTTTCAAATAGTGTAATAGAAACTTGAGAGCGAATTTTAGGTTACTATCATATCCAAAAGTTAGCATCAAAGGCAGAGCATTCCCACAAATTATACTAAAGTTTTAGTTTAGTATTATGTAAAGTGAAGTGGGATGTAATTTTGTGGCATTCTGACCAAATCCACCACCAGGTTGACAATGGATGAAGCACTTTGCTCAGAGGATGGTAAAGGGGTGGAACAGTTTCTCAGGAGATGATGAGCAAAAAACAACAAGAAAAATCAGTTGAATATTTGTGGAGATTGGAAGAATGAACAGTAGGTATTCACTGCTACTCCTTCCGAAGAGAAGTTGGACAAAGTAGGCACACCTGTTGGGAGTTCAGTAGAAAAGTAAACAATATTTGAAGTGTTTAAGTTCTTGCAGGGATAAATCTAGGGGAGACTTGTTACATTTAGGAGAATTCTAGAACTAGAAGTCAATGCTTAAAATTAAGGGGTCACCCACTTAAGGTGGAGATGAGACATTTCTTTGTCCTCTCAGAAACTCCTCCAGAAAAAGATGCTTATGGCCACACAGAGGAAGTACAAACTCCAGATTGATAGGATCTGAGATCAGGATTGAATCCAGGGCCCTTGAGTTGTAAGGCAACAGCTTCAAATGTTGCATCATAGTGGAAGCTTTAAATGTTTTAAAGGTAGAAGTAGATAGATACTTGATTATAGCAAGTGTGCAGAAATGTGGAGTTAATGTTGATCAGCCACGATCCTATCAATGCATAGACTTTTATTTGTTCATGTGTAGAGCAGTTACAACAAATTGTTTTGTAGCCCTACAGAATCAGCCATGTATTCAAGCAAGCAAGCAAGCAGCATGTTTTGCACCTTTGTTCAAGACTCTAGAATGATAAATTAGCATAAGATTATTCACATATTTTAAGTTACTAAAACTTGAAAGACCATCACTTTTGATTAGTACTAAAATATCATGGAAGTTCTGAAAGTTAATACTCAAACTGATACTATTAGCCAATGACCCAATGATAACACTGATAAGCCCAGTCAAATAAGGAAATTATTAATGTTTGGGAAGTTGTTTTCAAAGGCAAGGAGGAGAAATACAGCCTACCTGCCAACCCACCAAAGAGTGTAGGAGGGAAGGCAGGTCTCCTGTGATTGGCATGTTAACTAGGCTGTTTTGAAAGTGCTAATTGAAAATGA